>NC_064424.1:21712500-22327000 GCF_023375975.1 Astyanax mexicanus | reverse complement strand
ACTTTGTCTCGAAGGGACATGGTGTTGGGAAACCTTTGCTTAGACTGTATAAAGAGGAAAAACTGACATAAACAGGACACAAAATAAAAGAACAAAAAACACTAAACAAGCAACTGACAGACATTTTGCCCTCACAACTTTTAATTGTTTTTCTAATATTTTTACCCAGACAAAGTTTTGTCTATAACTGATGTATCTGCTCTGTATAAATACAATTTAGTTAAACTGTAGCCCTGGATGTCAAAAAGGCTGTGGGAAAGTGTAAGGTATGTATTTTATTAGGAATTCAGGTAGAACAAAAACACAATTGTACATAAATTGTTATTATTTTACAGTGTTTTAATTTACCATGGTAAATTTGGTAAATTTACTATGGTTCAGCCACAGAGAGTTACGGTCAGAGAGACAAGGTCAAAAAGGAAAAAGGAATGGAAAAGTGGCAATGACTCTCATAACTGTGTTGTAAAGGTTTGCTGACCATTAAGCAATGATGTAATCTGGTAAAACTTGATAAAGCTTAGCTAAGACTCTAAGATGTTTGATTTTTGATGTTTTATATTTTATTTTTAGAAATTAAAGGTACATTCTGTAGGAACTGAGAGCCAGCGTGTGAAATGGCTACAGCAGTCCAATTTCAAAACATCAAAGAGAGTAGTCTGCCCCGCCCACCCCTCCCCAGC
This sequence comes from Astyanax mexicanus, assembly GCF_023375975.1. Taxonomy (NCBI): domain Eukaryota; kingdom Metazoa; phylum Chordata; class Actinopteri; order Characiformes; family Acestrorhamphidae; genus Astyanax; species Astyanax mexicanus. The sequence continues at coordinate 22,326,320 of NC_064424.1, read as the reverse complement.
CATGAAACTACATCGGGTTGCCAAATTCAGCAGGCTGAATCTATACAGTCTACACAAAGTTTAGACTAATAGGAGAGACAAAGAACTTAAAGTACGAGCGAGAGGAGAGGAGAAATACAGCAATTCTAAACTCTTATCATCCATATTTATCATCATATTGACTGTATGTTAAACTAAGAAACGCCACGGTCGGCTGCGGCTGTTCCCTGCGTGAGGGAGCGCCGCGGTCAACTGTGCCCTGCGCGAGGGAGCATCGCGGTCGGGGCGGCTATGCCCCGCGTAAGAGACAGCTCTAGTCCCTAGTAAGATAACCTGGTGGTGGGGATAAATTACATGACTAAAATTAGCTATAGCCAGTTAACTTACCTGTTCAGGAGAAAAGTAGCAGCTCTGGGTCAGTCTTGTAGTCTTTTTAAGCTCTACAACTTTCAAACTCAATAGCAATATTCACTCTTGTTATATTCCTTCTTTGGTCACTGAGCTTTTTTAAGACATGCTGAGGCTTTTTAAGCTGTGTAGAAGCTCTGCTAGTAACAACACCACCCTGTTTTCAGCTGTGTGTCCTTAAAGAGTGACCAATCAATGCCCTCTGAAAAGAGACCAGACTCCCCTGTTACCAGCTGTGTGTCCTTGAAGAGTGACAGATCATTGCCGGTTGGTCCCAGCTTTAAAGAGGAATCAGAGCCTCAGGAAAGGTATTTATTACTCATTGTGGCTCTTTCAAAAAACTTGGTCGTAAATATTATGTTTATAAATAGTACATTTATAATACTGTCAAGATATGGTTTATAACTGTGGTTAACCCTTAACCCTCATTTTACTGCTATAATGCCTTGTTTTATATACTGTATTATATATTAAAAGATTAAAAAAACACACACTGACTAAAATAAACATTTCACTCTGAACTCTGATTTTAGTGGAAATGGGAAGAGACCAGACTCCCCTGTTACCAGCTGTGTGTCCTTGAAGAGTGACAGATCATTGCCGGTTGGTCCCAGCTTTAAAGTGGAATCAGAGCCTCAGGAAAGGTGTTTATTACTCATTGTGGCTCTTTCAAAAACTTTGCTGTAAATATTACATTTATAAATAGTACATTTAAACTACTCTCAAGATATGGCTTTATAACTGTGCTTAACCCTTAACCTTGTTTTTACTGCTATAATGCCTTGTTTCTTAATATTATATATTTAAGTATATCTTTTCATGGGTTCATGGGACAACACTCACAAAATAACACTTTGACACGATGAAAAGTAGTCTGTGTGCAGCTTATATAACTGTGTCAATTTATTCTTCCCTCAAAATAACTCAATATACAGCCATTAATGTCTAAACCACCGGCTACACAAGTGAAAACACAGCTAAGAGACTACACCCCTAAATGTTCAAATTAAGCACTGCTTGTCATTTTCCCTCCAAAATGTCATGTGACTCGTTAGTGTTATGGGTCTCTGGTGTGCATAGGGAGCAGGTGTGTTCAATTTTGTAGTAAAGCTCTCACACCCTCTCATACTGGTTACTATAAGTTCCAACATGGCACCTCATGGCAAAGAACTCTCTGGGGATCTTAAAAGATGAATTGTTGCACTACATGAAGATGGCCAGTACTACAAGAAGATCGCCAACACCCTGAAACTGAGCTGCAGCACAGTGGACAAGATCATCCAGCGTTTTAAAAGAGCAGGGTCCACTCAGAACAGACCTCACCTTGGTCGTCCAAAGTAGCTGAGTGCACATGCTCAGCGTTGCATCCAAATGCTAAAAAAAAGATAGGCACAGGAGTGCTATTGTAAGAAAAAAAGCAGGGTTTATTGGTAGAACTTGTGAGAGAGAAAAGGGGAGGAGCGAGAGAGAGAGAGGGGAAGACGAGAGTGAGAGGCTGTGGGGAGAAGAGGGTGCTGAGACGAGAGAGAAAGGACTATAAAGAAAGTATTAAGAACGAACTCGTGTGTGTGTCCTTGAGTTTTGTACTCACGTCCTCGCTACCTACACTTCTCAAGAAGAGGGTTTACACTGGTGGCAGCGGTGTTTTCAAGGTGTTCGAGATTCGTCTTAACTTTAATCGCAGAGCATAACCAGCACAAGCTGCAAGCTGTAAGCACGGAGAGTGTGCTAGCCTAGCTATGTTAGCCTAACTGGCTTTCGTCGTTTTGTTGTTTTGTAGTTAGCTAACAGTGGAGCTAGTTTTCACGCTCGGTTCCCAAGGATTTACTCAAGGAAAGCAGAACGGATGAACTATGTCGGACGAGGAGGCACACAGCGCTACCAGCGGAGCTTCGGCAGCACCTGCTATCCAGGCACGAAGCACCAGCGCCCAGCGGGCACCAAAGGATATTCCTCTACCCCCGCCATTTCGGAATGATGGCAGCGAGTCCTTTCAGCTGCTGAGCTACCTACTCGACTGCCGCCTGAGCTGTTCATTGTTTGGGATAATCTGCCGGCTGAAACTCAAAGTTCCTTCACTGCAACAAAGAAATGCTTGCAAGACGCTTTTGGTCAGAAAGATGTAATTGCGTCTTTTCAGACTTTCCCTAACTCACGTCACAGAATGCCAAATGAAGCACTGGAAGTATATGCGGCAGATGTTTGCAGACTTGTGAAGGAAGCTTTTCCAGATTTTGAGCAAAACGCAACAGAGTACATGAAACTTTCTCGCTTTATAGCCGGATTGGATCAAGAACTTCAGATTAAGTGCCATGAGAAGGGTGTAAAAACATTCCAAGAGGCATTTGAGGTGGCAGCCCTAGCTGAGCGTGCTCGTCATGCTGCTAAACTAGTGCCTCCAATTTCTCTGTCTGCAGCAACGCAGCCTGTCGGTGCCATCTCACAAACCGACACGACTTTACTACAAGCTGTACATGACCTCAATGACACAGTTAAAGGCTTGAGCAAAGATCTGGCTGCCTTGAAAATTAAACTACGTGATAGGGAGAGCATGCGTTATGATGATGAATATGCATCTATGAGGTCACATAGCTCTCCCTCCCCTCAGAGGAGGAGCCCAGGAAGATACTCATCGGCTCGGAGCTCATTTCAGGATCAGTCACCCCGTCGACATTCACCCAGCTACCACACTTCACCAGAGCACTACTCCAGATCTTCTTCACATCACAGTAGGGACTATACTAGACGAGGTGTTTATAGGGAGAACCCAAGAGACTACTATCATTCGCCACATTCCTCTGATCGCCACACTAATCCCCGTGGTGACAGTAGAGGACAGTACCACCCTGCTATGTCACAGCACAGTGGATCAGCATTTCGCCACAGAAGCCCAAGTCCACACGCAAAGAGAGTTTCTTTCCAGGATCACACAGGCTTCAGCAGGGGAGACAGGCAGACTGAACGTCACAGCCATGATCATTCCCGCCATGATAGTGGGGTTTTCCAGCATAATCCTCAGGGAAACTACCATTAGTTGATGTGGCGGGGCACTCATCAGCTACACCTTTACCAGCCCCATGTGACAATTCACCTAGGCTGTCCAGCAACCAAGGGACATCACAGCTTTCACCACATGACACATTCTCCACAAGTAACATGGCTGAGCCTGAAAACCATGTGTCTGCTGTAAACAGAGAAACATTCACTGCTTACATAAATGGCATTGTTGAAGGCACAAATATGAACATAATGTTAGACACAGGGTCCAGTATTTCTTTCATAAACGAAAATACACGCATGTCCATTCCTTCCTTATGCAAACAGCCCCTGAAAAAGAACTTCATTCTATCCAAGTCAGTTACTGGCCAAAGTTTGGACACATTAGGCACTGTGACTGTTACTTTGAGAGTAGGTAATTGTTACTTGCAGCATGAAATGCAGGTTATCAGAAATGTGAGTCAAGGCATTATCCTTGGATGGGATTTTCTCCATCAGCACCATGCCGTTTTGGATCTAGGCAGAGGACTGTGCTGCCTTTATGATCAGGACTTGCCACTACTAAGCACAACTCAGCTAGCTCCAATGAGCTGTACAGCCCAAGTCACAGTAAGCACCACAATACCTCCACAATGTGAAATGCACTGTTTGGCCTCACTGACATCACCTTCTGTTAATTCAGGCATTCCAGATGGGTACTGTGGTTTTCTTGAACCCTGCCAGTTAAGTGTAGAGGGAGTTGTTGTAGCAAGAACTTTGACTGGAGCTGAAAACGGACTTACAGTGGTACGTATCATGAACCCTACAAACAGTCCAGTGGTTTTGCAGCCAGGTTTGCAACTGGGTCAGTTCACTCCATTATTGGATGCAGAAACAATCCAAACAACAGCACCTGTCTGTAATGTGTCTACTCCAACTATCCATTCATCTTCACTGCCATTTGATATTAAGTGTGGTAGTCTCTCTGAAGCCCAGCAGGCTGAATTGAATGCTTTGCTCCTGTCGTACAGTGATGTGTTCAGTACAAGCCCCACAGATTTTGGCAGGACAGACTTGGTCAAACATAAAATTAACACAAACTGTGACACCCCTATTAGAAAGAGAGCTTACCGTACATCCCCACAAATGCGAGAAGTAATTCAGTCACATGTGGAGGAGATGTTGGATAAAGGCATTATTGAAGTTAGCCACAGCCCATGGGCGGCACCTGTTGTAATGGTGAGAAAAAAAAGACGGCACGTGGCGTTTTTGCGTTGATTACAGAGGCTTAAACTCAGTAACAGTCAAGGATGCACATCCGTTGCCGAGAACGGATGACACTTTGGATGCACTCAATGGTTCAGCTGTATTCAGTACAATGGATCTTTCATCAGGATACTGGCAGGTGCAACTTGATGAGCAAGACAAAGCAAAGACAGCATTTACCACTGGCCGCGCATTATACCAGTTCCAAGTGATGCCAATGGGACTGGTGAATTCCCCCCCAACTTTTCAGCACCTGATGCAGCTTGTCCTACGTGGACTGTCTTGGAAAACATGTCTTGTATATCTTGATGATATAATTCTGTTCAGTAGGAGTTTCACTGAACATATAGGACACTTACGAGAAGTGTTTGACCGTCTGAGAGCAGCAAATTTAAAACTGAAACCACCAAAGTGTAATTTTGCACAACAGCAAGTGACATTTTTGGGACATGTTGTCTCTTCTAGTGGTCTACAGCCAGACCCAAAAAACATAGAGAAAGTGAAGGACTGGCCTACCCCGAAAAATGCCACGGAAGTCAGAGCATTTTTAGGCCTATGCTCATATTACAGGCGGTTCATACACCAGTTTGCGAAACTGTCACAACCATTACATGCTTTAACCCAGAAGGGTAAGCCTTTTGTATGGACAGACACAAAACAACGCACATTTGATTGTCTCCGCCATGCACTCACCCATGCACCAATTTTGGCCTATCCAAATTTCACGAAAGAGTTTCTTCTCTTTACAGATGCCTCCAATGTTGCTGTCGGATGTGTGCTCTCTCAAATGAATGAGGAAAACAGGGAAACTGTTGTTGCTTACGCCAGCCATGTCCTGACGCCCACAGAACGTCGCTGGTCCACTTATGACAGGGAACTGTGGGCTATTGTGTGGTCAATTCGCAATTTCCGCCAGTACCTGACAGGCCATTCCTTTCGCATCATCACAGACCATAAGCCTCTACTTGGTCTCAGGAAAATGCCACTGGACTGTGACCCCACAGGTCGCAGGGCAAGATGGGCGCTTGAAATTGACCCATATGACTGGACTGTCGAATACAGACAAGGACCCAAACATGCCAATGCTGACTCAATGTCTCGCAGACCTTCCATAGGTGGGGACTGTGCTGCAGTAGCTGTCAGTCACCAGAAGGGGTCACACTCGGTCCATACTCAGACAGAAAAAGAGCAATTCTCTTCCAGTGCCACACTCATGGGTCCTGTCAAAGATTTTCAGTCTGCTCTGCACTCAACTTCATCTTCAACTATGACTATGCATGGGCAGCCAAGTTACTCTAACTCCATACAGGATGTGCACCTCTCTCTTGATATTCAAGGCACAGTGCTTGTTGAAGCTCAAAGAGCCGACCCTGTGTTGAATACAGTCATTCAATGGGTTTTAGCTGGGGCTAGGCCACCTTTCAGCAAGCTTAAAGCTCACTCACCTGTCCTGCGTCATTTTTGGAAAGAATTTCACAGACTTTCTTTCGTTGACTCAGTTCTGTGCCGTAAGGTCAGACCCCCTCCGGGTGACACAGCCCTTCAAGTTGTAGTGCCAGGTAGCTTGCAGCAGAGAGTTTTTGAAACTTTACATGGCCACTCACTTACGGGCCATTTTAGCACACAAAAGACTCTGCAACGTGCACTGCTCCGATGCTATTGGCCACATATGTCAAGGGACATTGCAGAATGGTGTTTTCAGTGTGCTGCATGTGAGGCGCGGCAACCACAGGTTCCCCACCAGCAAGCACCAATGAAAAACATTGTCACTTCCATGCCATTTGAAAAGATAGCAGCAGATTTTACTGAATTACCTCTAACCTGGAAAGGTAATCGTTACTTGCTTGTGGTAATGGATTACTTTACTTTACTAAATACTTGAACATGTACGCTCTTCCAGATCAGAAAGCAACAACAGTGGCAAAGTGTTTGTTTGAGGATTACATCAGCTGCCATGGGGTGCCTCACAGTCTGCATACAGACCAGGGTCGTCAGTTTGATTCAGATCTTGTTAAGGAACTGTGCGTCCGCCTTGGTGTACACAAAACACGAACCTCTCCCTATTGAGCGGGCAAACCGGTCCATTAAAGACCAACTGGCCAAGTACTTATATACTAAAGGGGGCGAATGGGATGATCATTTAAAGCAAGTGAAGTTTGCGTACAATACGAGTGTCCACTCCTCAACCAAACACACACCTTTCTTTTTAGCTCATGGGAGAGAAGCACGTTTGCCCACTGACCTCCTTCTGGGAGATCCACCAGTAAATTCCTGTGCCACGCAGAACACTCCGAGAGAGTATGCCAATTCAGCACTGAGACGTCTCTGTTTGGCTTTTCATTCTGTGGCTGACAATATTGCTGCAGCCGGGGCTCAACAAAAGCGATACTATGATCGCCAGATGAGACACATGCCGTATGAGCCTGGGGACCTAGTCTGGGTTGACCTCCCGGCTCTGGCTCGGCATAAGTTGTGTCCCAAATGGACTGGTCCATACAAAGTTTTGCAGCGGCTCAATTCCCCCAGTGGTGACATTGGTGTCGACTATGTGCTTCAGAATCAGCTGGACCCGCGGTCTAAGACTAAGGTGATACATTACAACCGCCTTAAGCCCTATCGGTCTTTATGGTCGAAAGCTTCAGCCCATCCTTTAGTGCCACCGCCTTCTGTACCTGCTATAGCTACCTATGGTCCACCTCCCCTCACTGCACTCTCAGGTTCCAGGCCGTATACCCTTCCTGCCCCTATTACCAAACAGACTGTTAACACATCTTTGATGCAGCAGGCCCCAAACAGTGCACTGCCTGTAGAGCAGGCTATGCCACCACACAGCTCAAGTCAACAGGCAGAAGCGTCATCAACTTTGGGACTGTCTGATCTCAGGACACGATCAGGTCGTTGTGTACGACCTCCTTTACGCTTCAGGGACACTAACTGAGTTCTTTCCTGCCTACAACACTGTATACATATGGGACTGATAACACACACACATTATTTTAGTTGGCGTGGACGTTAAAAAAAAAAAAAAAAAAAAGAGACTGTATACGTTCTTAACTGTTGACTGTTGAAATATGCATTTAAGCATTGTTTGTAGTACAGGTGTTACGTTCTGTTAGACTGTTCTCAATTGTTAATTTCTTTTATAGCATCTGTCCAGTACAATTTGCAGCTTTGAAACGAGGACGTTCCTTTTGGAAGGGGGAAGTAGTGTAAGAAAAAAAAGCAGGGTTTATTGGTAGAACTTGTGAGAGAGAAAAGGGGAGGAGCGAGAGAGAGAGGGGAAAACGAGAGTGAGAGGCTGTGGGGAGAAGAGGGTGCTGAGACCAGAGAGAAAGGACTATAAAGAAAGTATTAAGAACGGACTCGTGTGTGTGTGTCCTTGAGTTTGCGTGTGTACTCACGTCCTCGCTACCTACACTTCTCAAGAAGAGGGTTTACACTATCAGCATTGCGGCAGAGATTGAAGAGGTGGGGCAGGGGGTCTGCCTGTCAGTGCTCAGACCATACGCTGCACACTAAATCAAATTGGTCTGCATGGCTGTCACCTCAGATGGAAGCCTCTTCTGAAGTCTGTACACATGAAAGCAGGCAAACAGTTTGCTGAAGACATGTCAACTAAGGACATGGATGAGACCAAGATTAATTTTTTTTGGTGTCTCCAGCATGTCTCCAGACCTAAACACAATAGAACATCTTGAGGGCATCCTTAAGCGGAAGGTGGAGGAGCGCAAAGTCTTGAATATCTGTGAGTGGAAAAGCATTCCAGTTGCAACCTGTGAAGCTCTGATAAACTGCATGCCCAGGAGATTTACGGCAGTTCTGGAAAATAATGGTGGCCACAAAAAAATATTGACACTTCAGGAACTTTCACTATGGGGTGTACTCACCCTGTGTGTATTGTCCCATGAAAAGATATTTAAGTATATCTGCAGAAATGTGAAAAACATACATGGATTCCAGTATAATTATTGAAAATCACACACTGACAAAAATAAACATTTCACTCTGAACTCTGATTTTAGTGGAAATGGGAAGAGGCCAGTCTCCCCTGTTACCAGCCGTGTGTCCTTGAAGAGTGACAGATCATTGCCGGTTGGTCCCAGCTTTAAAGAGGAATCAGAGCCTCAGGAAAGGTGTTTATTACTCTTTGTGGCTCTTTCAAAAACTTTGCTGTAAATATTACATTTATAAATAGTACATTTAAACTACTCTCAAGATATGGCTTTATAACTGTGCTTAACCCTTAACCTTGTTTTTACTGCTATAATGCCTTGTTTCTTAATATTATATATTTAAGTATATCTTTTCATGGGTTCATGGGACAACACTCACAAAATAACACTTTGACACGATGAAAAGTAGTCTGTGTGCAGCTTATATAACTGTGTCAATTTATTCTTCCCTCAAAATAACTCAATATACAGCCATTAATGTCTAAACCACCGGCTACACAAGTGAAAACACAGCTAAGAGACTACACCCCTAAATGTTCAAATTAAGCACTGCTTGTCATTTTCCCTCCAAAATGTCATGTGACTCGTTAGTGTTATGGGTCTCTGGTGTGCATAGGGAGCAGGTGTGTTCAATTTTGTAGTAAAGCTCTCACACCCTCTCATACTGGTTACTATAAGTTCCAACATGGCACCTCATGGCAAAGAACTCTCTGGGGATCTTAAAAGATGAATTGTTGCACTACATGAAGATGGCCAGTACTACAAGAAGATCGCCAACACCCTGAAACTGAGCTGCAGCACAGTGGACAAGATCATCCAGCGTTTTAAAAGAGCAGGGTCCACTCAGAACAGACCTCACCTTGGTCGTCCAAAGTAGCTGAGTGCACATGCTCAGCGTTGCATCCAAATGCTAAAAAAAAAGATAGGCACAGGAGTGCTATTGTAAGAAAAAAAAGCAGGGTTTATTGGTAGAACTTGTGAGAGAGAAAAGGGGAGGAGCGAGAGAGAGAGGGGAAGACGAGAGTGAGAGGCTGTGGGGAGAAGAGGGTGCTGAGACGAGAGAGAAAGGACTATAAAGAAAGTATTAAGAACGAACTCGTGTGTGTGTCCTTGAGTTTTGTACTCACGTCCTCGCTACCTACACTTCTCAAGAAGAGGGTTTACACTGGTGGCAGCGGTGTTTTCAAGGTGTTCGAGATTCGTCTTAACTTTAATCGCAGAGCATAACCAGCACAAGCTGCAAGCTGTAAGCACGGAGAGTGTGCTAGCCTAGCTATGTTAGCCTAACTGGCTTTCGTCGTTTTGTTGTTTTGTAGTTAGCTAACAGTGGAGCTAGTTTTCACGCTCGGTTCCCAAGGATTTACTCAAGGAAAGCAGAACGGATGAACTATGTCGGACGAGGAGGCACACAGCGCTACCAGCGGAGCTTCGGCAGCACCTGCTATCCAGGCACGAAGCACCAGCGCCCAGCGGGCACCAAAGGATATTCCTCTACCCCCGCCATTTCGGAATGATGGCAGCGAGTCCTTTCAGCTGTGGGCTCGGCGCTACGAGGTAATTCAAGAAGCTCGCTACAAAAACACTGGCATTGACCTAGATGTAGTTTTAGCTGCTGAGCTACCTACTCGACTGCCGCCTGAGCTGTTCATTGTTTGGGATAATCTGCCGGCTGAAACTCAAAGTTCCTTCACTGCAACAAAGAAATGCTTGCAAGACGCTTTTGGTCAGAAAGATGTAATTGCGTCTTTTCAGACTTTCCCTAACTCACGTCACAGAATGCCAAATGAAGCACTGGAAGTATATGCGGCAGATGTTTGCCGACTTGTGAAGGAAGCTTTTCCAGATTTTGAGCAAAACGCAACAGAGTACATGAAACTTTCTCGCTTTATAGCCGGATTGGATCAAGAACTTCAGATTAAGTGCCATGAGAAGGGTGTAAAAACATTCCAAGAGGCATTTGAGGTGGCAGCCCTAGCTGAGCGTGCTCGTCATGCTGCTAAACTAGTGCCTCCAATTTCTCTGTCTGCAGCAACGCAGCCTGTCGGTGCCATCTCACAAACCGACACGACTTTACTACAAGCTGTACATGACCTCAATGACACAGTTAAAGGCTTGAGCAAAGATCTGGCTGCCTTGAAAATTAAACTACGTGATAGGGAGAGCATGCGTTATGATGATGAATATGCATCTATGAGGTCACATAGCTCTCCCTCCCCTCAGAGGAGGAGCCCAGGAAGATACTCATCGGCTCGGAGCTCATTTCAGGATCAGTCACCCCGTCGACATTCACCCAGCTACCACACTTCACCAGAGCACTACTCCAGATCTTCTTCACATCACAGTAGGGACTATACTAGACGAGGTGTTTATAGGGAGAACCCAAGAGACTACTATCATTCGCCACATTCCTCTGATCGCCACACTAATCCCCGTGGTGACAGTAGAGGACAGTACCACCCTGCTATGTCACAGCACAGTGGATCAGCATTTCGCCACAGAAGCCCAAGTCCACACGCAAAGAGAGTTTCTTTCCAGGATCACACAGGCTTCAGCAGGGGAGACAGGCAGACTGAACGTCACAGCCATGATCATTCCCGCCATGATAGTGGGGTTTTCCAGCATAATCCTCAGGGAAACTACCATTAGTTGATGTGGCGGGGCACTCATCAGCTACACCTTTACCAGCCCCATGTGACAATTCACCTAGGCTGTCCAGCAACCAAGGGACATCACAGCTTTCACCACATGACACATTCTCCACAAGTAACATGGCTGAGCCTGAAAACCATGTGTCTGCTGTAAACAGAAACATTCACTGCTTACATAAATGGCATTGTTGAAGGCACAAATATGAACATAATGTTAGACACAGGGTCCAGTATTTCTTTCATAAACGAAAATACACGCATGTCCATTCCTTCCTTATGCAAACAGCCCCTGAAAAAGAACTTCATTCTATCCAAGTCAGTTACTGGCCAAAGTTTGGACACATTAGGCACTGTGACTGTTACTTTGAGAGTAGGTAATTGTTACTTGCAGCATGAAATGCAGGTTATCAGAAATGTGAGTCAAGGCATTATCCTTGGATGGGATTTTCTCCATCAGCACCATGCCGTTTTGGATCTAGGCAGAGGACTGTGCTGCCTTTATGATCAGGACTTGCCACTACTAAGCACAACTCAGCTAGCTCCAATGAGCTGTACAGCCCAAGTCACAGTAAGCACCACAATACCTCCACAATGTGAAATGCACTGTTTGGCCTCACTGACATCACCTTCTGTTAATTCAGGCATTCCAGATGGGTACTGTGGTTTTCTTGAACCCTGCCAGTTAAGTGTAGAGGGAGTTGTTGTAGCAAGAACTTTGACTGGAGCTGAAAACGGACTTACAGTGGTACGTATCATGAACCCTACAAACAGTCCAGTGGTTTTGCAGCCAGGTTTGCAACTGGGTCAGTTCACTCCATTATTGGATGCAGAAACAATCCAAACAACAGCACCTGTCTGTAATGTGTCTACTCCAACTATCCATTCATCTTCACTGCCATTTGATATTAAGTGTGGTAGTCTCTCTGAAGCCCAGCAGGCTGAATTGAATGCTTTGCTCCTGTCGTACAGTGATGTGTTCAGTACAAGCCCCACAGATTTTGGCAGGACAGACTTGGTCAAACATAAAATTAACACAAACTGTGACACCCCTATTAGAAAGAGAGCTTACCGTACATCCCCACAAATGCGAGAAGTAATTCAGTCACATGTGGAGGAGATGTTGGATAAAGGCATTATTGAAGTTAGCCACAGCCCATGGGCGGCACCTGTTGTAATGGTGAGAAAAAAAAGACGGCACGTGGCGTTTTTGCGTTGATTACAGAGGCTTAAACTCAGTAACAGTCAAGGATGCACATCCGTTGCCGAGAACGGATGACACTTTGGATGCACTCAATGGTTCAGCTGTATTCAGTAAAATGGATCTTTCATCAGGATACTGGCAGGTGCAACTTGATGAGCAAGACAAAGCAAAGACAGCATTTACCACTGGCCGCGCATTATACCAGTTCCTTTCTTGATGATATAATTCTGTTCAGTAGGAGTTTCACTGAACATATAGGACACTTACGAGAAGTGTTTGACCGTCTGAGAGCAGCAAATTTAAAACTGAAACCACCAAAGTGTAATTTTGCACAACAGCAAGTGACATTTTTGGGACATGTCTCTTCTAGTGGTCTACAGCCAGACCCAAAAAACATAGAGAAAGTGAAGGACTGGCCTACCCCGAAAAATGCCACGGAAGTCAGAGCATTTTTAGGCCTATGCTCATATTACAGGCGGTTCATACACCAGTTTGCGAAACTGTCACAACCATTACATGCTTTAACCCAGAAGGGTAAGCCTTTTGTATGGACAGACACAAAACAACGCACATTTGATTGTCTCCGCCATGCACTCACCCATGCACCAATTTTGGCCTATCCAAATTTCACGAAAGAGTTTCTTCTCTTTACAGATGCCTCCAATGTTGCTGTCGGATGTGTGCTCTCTCAAATGAATGAGGAAAACAGGGAAACTGTTGTTGCTTACGCCAGCCATGTCCTGACGCCCACAGAACGTCGCTGGTCCACTTATGACAGGGAACTGTGGGCTATTGTGTGGTCAATTCGCAATTTCCGCCAGTACCTGACAGGCCATTCCTTTCGCATCATCACAGACCATAAGCCTCTACTTGGTCTCAGGAAAATGCCACTGGACTGTGACCCCACAGGTCGCAGGGCAAGATGGGCGCTTGAAATTGACCCATATGACTGGACTGTCGAATACAGACAAGGACCCAAACATGCCAATGCTGACTCAATGTCTCGCAGACCTTCCATAGGTGGGGACTGTGCTGCAGTAGCTGTCAGTCACCAGAAGGGGTCACACTCGGTCCATACTCAGACAGAAAAAGAGCAATTCTCTTCCAGTGCCACACTCATGGGTCCTGTCAAAGATTTTCAGTCTGCTCTGCACTCAACTTCATCTTCAACTATGACTATGCATGGGCAGCCAAGTTACTCTAACTCCATACAGGATGTGCACCTCTCTCTTGATATTCAAGGCACAGTGCTTGTTGAAGCTCAAAGAGCCGACCCTGTGTTGAATACAGTCATTCAATGGGTTTTAGCTGGGGCTAGGCCACCTTTCAGCAAGCTTAAAGCTCACTCACCTGTCCTGCGTCATTTTTGGAAAGAATTTCACAGACTTTCTTTCGTTGACTCAGTTCTGTGCCGTAAGGTCAGACCCCCTCCGGGTGACACAGCCCTTCAAGTTGTAGTGCCAGGTAGCTTGCAGCAGAGAGTTTTTGAAACTTTACATGGCCACTCACTTACGGGCCATTTTAGCACACAAAAGACTCTGCAACGTGCACTGCTCCGATGCTATTGGCCACATATGTCAAGGGACATTGCAGAATGGTGTTTTCAGTGTGCTGCATGTGAGGCGCGGCAACCACAGGTTCCCCACCAGCAAGCACCAATGAAAAACATTGTCACTTCCATGCCATTTGAAAAGATAGCAGCAGATTTTACTGAATTACCTCTAACCTGGAAAGGTAATCGTTACTTGCTTGTGGTAATGGATTACTTTACTTTACTAAATACTTGAACATGTACGCTCTTCCAGATCAGAAAGCAACAACAGTGGCAAAGTGTTTGTTTGAGGATTACATCAGCTGCCATGGGGTGCCTCACAGTCTGCATACAGACCAGGGTCATCAGTTTGATTCAGATCTTGTTAAGGAACTGTGCGTCCGCCTTGGTGTACACAAAACACGAACCTCTCCCTATTGAGCGGGCAAACCGGTCCATTAAAGACCAACTGGCCAAGTACTTATATACTAAAGGGGGCGAATGGGATGATCATTTAAAGCAAGTGAAGTTTGCGTACAATACGAGTGTCCACTCCTCAACCAAACACACACCTTTCTTTTTAGCTCATGGGAGAGAAGCACGTTTGCCCACTGACCTCCTTCTGGGAGATCCACCAGTAAATTCCTGTGCCACGCAGAACACTCCGAGTGAGTATGCCAATTCAGCACTGAGACGTCTCTGTTTGGCTTTTCATTCTGTGGCTGACAATATTGCTGCAGCCGGGGCTCAACAAAAGCGATACTATGATCGCCAGATGAGACACATGCCGTATGAGCCTGGGGACCTAGTCTGGGTTGACCTCCCGGCTCTGGCTCGGCATAAGTTGTCTCCCAAATGGACTGGTCCATACAAAGTTTTGCAGCGGCTCAATTCCCCCAGTGGTGACATTGGTGTCGACTATGTGCTTCAGAATCAGCTGGACCCGCGGTCTAAGACTAAGGTGATACATTACAACCGCCTTAAGCCCTATCGGTCTTTATGGTCGAAAGCTTCAGCCCATCCTTTAGTGCCACCGCCTTCTGTACCTGCTATAGCTACCTATGGTCCACCTCCCCTCACTGCACTCTCAGGTTCCAGGCCGTATACCCTTCCTGCCCCTATTACCAAACAGACTGTTAACACATCTTTGATGCAGCAGGCCCCAAACAGTGCACTGCCTGTAGAGCAGGCTATGCCACCACACAGCTCAAGTCAACAGGCAGAAGCGTCATCAACTTTGGGACTGTCTGATCTCAGGACACGATCAGGTCGTTGTGTACGACCTCCTTTACGCTTCAGGGACACTAACTGAGTTCTTCCCTGCCTACAACACTGTATACATATGGGACTGATAACACACACACATTATTTTAGTTAGCGTGGACGTTAAAAAAAAAAAAAAAAAAGAGACTGTATACGTTCTTAACTGTTGACTGTTGAAATATGCATTTAAGCATTGTTTGTAGTACAGGTGTTACGTTCTGTTAGACTGTTCTCAATTGTTAATTTCTTTTATAGCATCTGTCCAGTACAATTTGCAGCTTTGAAACGAGGACGTTCCTTTTGGAAGGGGGAAGTAGTGTAAGAAAAAAAAGCAGGGTTTATTGGTAGAACTTGTGAGAGAGAAAAGGGGAGGAGCGAGAGAGAGAGGGGAAAACGAGAGTGAGAGGCTGTGGGGAGAAGAGGGTGCTGAGACCAGAGAGAAAGGACTATAAAGAAAGTATTAAGAACGGACTCGTGTGTGTGTGTCCTTGAGTTTGCGTGTGTACTCACGTCCTCGCTACCTACACTTCTCAAGAAGAGGGTTTACACTATCAGCATTGCGGCAGAGATTGAAGAGGTGGGGCAGGGGGTCTGCCTGTCAGTGCTCAGACCATACGCTGCACACTAAATCAAATTGGTCTGCATGGCTGTCACCTCAGATGGAAGCCTCTTCTGAAGTCTGTACACATGAAAGCAGGCAAACAGTTTGCTGAAGACATGTCAACTAAGGACATGGATGAGACCAAGATTAATTTTTTTTGGTGTCTCCAGCATGTCTCCAGACCTAAACACAATAGAACATCTTGAGGGCATCCTTAAGCGGAAGGTGGAGGAGCGCAAAGTCTTGAATATCTGTGAGTGGAAAAGCATTCCAGTTGCAACCTGTGAAGCTCTGATAAACTGCATGCCCAGGAGATTTACGGCAGTTCTGGAAAATAATGGTGGCCACAAAAAAATATTGACACTTCAGGAACTTTCACTATGGGGTGTACTCACCCTGTGTGTATTGTCCCATGAAAAGATATTTAAGTATATCTGCAGAAATGTGAAAAACATACATGGATTCCAGTATAATTATTGAAAATCACACACTGACAAAAATAAACATTTCACTCTGAACTCTGATTTTAGTGGAAATGGGAAGAGGCCAGTCTCCCCTGTTACCAGCCGTGTGTCCTTGAAGAGTGACAGATCATTGCCGGTTGGTCCCAGCTTTAAAGAGGAATCAGAGCCTCAGGAAAGGTGTTTATTACTCTTTGTGGCTCTTTCAAAAACTTTGCTGTAAATATTACATTTATAAATAGTACATTTAAACTACTCTCAAGATATGGCTTTATAACTGTGCTTAACCCTTAACCTTGTTTTTACTGCTATAATGCCTTGTTTCTTAATATTATATATTTAAGTATATCTTTTCATGGGTTCATGGGACAACACTCACAAAATAACACTTTGACACGATGAAAAGTAGTCTGTGTGCAGCTTATATAACTGTGTCAATTTATTCTTCCCTCAAAATAACTCAATATACAGCCATTAATGTCTAAACCACCGGCTACACAAGTGAAAACACAGCTAAGAGACTACACCCCTAAATGTTCAAATTAAGCACTGCTTGTCATTTTCCCTCCAAAATGTCATGTGACTCGTTAGTGTTATGGGTCTCTGGTGTGCATAGGGAGCAGGTGTGTTCAATTTTGTAGTAAAGCTCTCACACCCTCTCATACTGGTTACTATAAGTTCCAACATGGCACCTCATGGCAAAGAACTCTCTGGGGATCTTAAAAGATGAATTGTTGCACTACATGAAGATGGCCAGTACTACAAGAAGATCGCCAACACCCTGAAACTGAGCTGCAGCACAGTGGACAAGATCATCCAGCGTTTTAAAAGAGCAGGGTCCACTCAGAACAGACCTCACCTTGGTCGTCCAAAGTAGCTGAGTGCACATGCTCAGCGTTGCATCCAAATGCTAAAAAAAAAGATAGGCACAGGAGTGCTATCAGCATTGCGGCAGAGATTGAAGAGGTGGGGCAGGGGGTCTGCCTGTCAGTGCTCAGACCATACGCTGCACACTAAATCAAATTGGTCTGCATGGCTGTCACCTCAGAGGGAAGCCTCTTCTGAAGTCTGTACACATGAAAGCAGGCAAACAGTTTGCTGAAGACATGTCAACTAAGGACATGGATGAGACCAAGATTAATTTTTCTGGTGTCTCCAGCATGTCTGCAGACCTAAACGCAATAGAACATCTTGAGGGCATCCTTAAGCGGAAGGTGGAGGAGCGCAAAGTCTTGAATATCTGTGAGTGGAAAAGCATTCCAGTTGCAACCTGTGAAGCTCTGATAAACTGCATGCCCAGGAAATTTACGGCAGTTCTGGAAAATAATGGTGGCCACAAAAAAATATTGACACTTCAGGAACTTTCACTATGGGGTGTACTCACCCTGTGTGTATTGTCCCATGAAAAGATATTTAAGTATATCTGCAGAAATGTGAAAAACATACATGGATTCCAGTATAATTATTGAAAATCACACACTGACAAAAATAAACATTTCACCCTGAACTGACCCTGATTTTAGTGGAAATGGGAAGAGGCCAGTCTCCCCTGTTACCAGCCGTGTGTCCTTGAAGAGTGACAGATCATTGCCGGTTGGTCCCAGCTTTAAAGAGGAATCAGAGCCTCAGGAAAGGTGTGTGTTACTCATTGTGGCTCTTTCAAAAACTTGGTCGTAAATAATATGTTTATAAATAATACATTTATAATACTGTCAAGATATGGTTTATAACTGTGGTTAACCCTTAACCCTCATTTTACTGCTATAATGCCTTGTTTTATATACTGTATTATATATTAAAAGATTTAAAAACACACACTGACTAAAATAAACATTTTACCCTGAACTCTGATTTTAGTGGAAATGGGAAGAGGCCAGTCTCCTCTGTTACCAGCTGTGTGTCCTTGAAGAGCAACAGATCATTGCCGGTTGGTCCGAGCTTTAAAGAGGAATCAGAGCCTCAGAAAAGGTGTTTATTACTCATCTTATCTCAACCTGATTGAAATATGTATCAGATTATAAATGATTTAATATTTAATAATTTTGGGCTCTAAAAGAGTAAACCCTCTATTATATATTATATATTAAAACATTGAAAATCACACACTGACTAAAATTAACATTTATCTCTGAACTCTGATTTTAGTGGAAATGGGAAGAGGCCAGTCTCCCCTGTTACCAGCTGTATGTCCTTGAAGAGTGACAGATCATTGCCGGTTGGTCCCAGCTTTAAAGAGGAATCAGAGCCTCAGGAGAGGTATTTATTACTCTTTGTAGCTCTTTCAAAAACTTTGCTATAAATTTACATTTATAAATAGTACATTTAAACTACTCTCAAGATATGGCTTTATAACTGTGCTTAACCATTAACCTTGTTTTTACTGCTATAATGCCTTGTTTCTCAATATTATATATTTAAGTATATCTTTTCATGGGTTCATAGGACAACACTCACAAAATAACAGTTTGACACAATGAAAAGTAGTCTGTGTCCAGCTTACATAACTGTGTAAATTTATTATTCCCTAAAAAAACCTTGAAATACAGCTGTTAATATCTAAACCACCTGCAACAAAAGTAAGTACATCCCTAAGAGACTACACCCCTAAATGTTCAAATTAAGCATGTGTCATTTTTCCTCCAAGATGTCATGTGACTCGTTAGTGTTACGGGGTCTCTGGTGTGCATAGGGAGCAAATAATACTTTTTTTTATTTAATTTACACAACAACAAGCTATTGTATGTTATTGTAAACAACTCGAATAACAAAAAGCTCTATTTTAAAAGATTATATACAATGGTATGAAAAAGTTTCGCATCCCTAATAATTTTCAGTATTTTCCTTTATAAATCATTGGTTGTTTAAATTAGCAATTTCAGTTAATTATATCATATAGCAGAAGAACACAGTGGCATTTGAGAAGTAAAATGAAGTTTATAGGATTTGCATAAAGTGTGCATACATTTGGTCACACCAGCAGACAAATTACATCAATATTTAGTAGATCTTGCTTTTGCAGAAATAACAGCCTCTAAACGCTTCCTATAGCTTCCAATGAGAGTCAGGCATCTGGTTGAAGGTATTTTGGACCATTCTTCTTTACAAAATATCTCCAGTTCAGTCAGTTTTTATGGTGTCTGAGCATAAACAGCCCGCTTTAAATCCCATCACAGATTTTTAATAATATTCAGATCTGTGTTCTGGAATGGCTATGGGACACGCCACGTGACCAATGACACCACATCTGTCGGCAGAGAGACCAATGACAATTGTGATAGGGGAGCGTCACCTCCTACAATACCCATCCCCTCGCTCCCCGGCCTTATTTTCACGGTTATCAGTTTTTCTAATGCTAAGTCTGGAAAACCACAGCAGTTACTCCTGCTGTTTTCTGCTTACTAGCTAGCTAACTTAAACTAGTCCAAGCACACAAGCTAACACGTCAAGGCGGGCTAAAGCTGACAGATAAACACTAATGGGTCGGTCCAAAGCTCACCATAACAGACGAACTACAGTGTTAAGGCGAGTTAGTCCAAGCTCAATATGTCCTCTCCAGCCTCCTCTCTCACCACCGAGTAAGCAGATTGTCCGTTCTGTACCAGCCCGTGTGGCGAAATGAAACGCTTTTCGGATAAACCCTTCTCCCACTGCACACCCATCAAGGGCTATTCAGAGCTGGATATCAAGGATATGTATGAGCTCAGGCTCTCCAATCCTCCTGTGGTGGAGCAGTCAGTGGCTCACCACTTATACCCATGCAGGAAAACTTCCCTGTCCCTGAGCCTTCCTCTACTTAAGGAATTTGGGGTGCTTCATAGGCTCTATATACATAATTTACAAGTCCTTTGCATTGGCAGTTAGAGCTCTTAATATGACCTCGCTCTTAACAGCTTATCAGGCGGAACTATTAGAGGAGGTGGGGAGACAACTGGACGCAGGCATCCAAAACGCAACATCATTAACCTGACGCTTTCTTTGGCCCCTAAATAATTTTTTGGTCCAGTCATATTCATCAAAAATGTGACCTCCACAAGAAAGAAGGAAAAGCATTTGATGTCTTTCCCCCCTGCAAGCCTGCACCACTTGCCATCGCTTGCGATAGGGTTCTGCAAGGATATAGAATGGCTGCGAGCCACGGGCACTGAGCCACCATGAGGCACTTAGTTCCCTACGTTGAAATTAATAAACCACTCACTCACATAATGTCATACACGCAGTGTACCGATTGTTGAAGCAACTGTCAAGTTGGCTGGTCTCAGACGAACTTTGAGGTAAAGATGCTGGATGTGGAGGTCCTGGGCTGGTGTGCTCTGTGGTTGTGAGGCTAGTTGGATGTTCTGCCAATTTTTTTTAAATACCTTGGGAGACATTCATTTTGTTAATCAACATTTAGTTCATGGGCAACAGCTCTAGTAAACATTCTCACAATCAGTATGCCGACTGCACACTCGGCTGTGCATAAGGAGACATCTGTGGCATTGTGTTGTGTGATAAAATACACACCTGTGCAATATTCATGTTGTCTAATCAGCATCTTATTATGCCACACCTGTGAGGTGGATGGATTATCTCAGCAAAGAAGTACTCACTAACAGAGATTTATACAAATTTGAATATATTGTATTGTATTGAAATATTTGAGAGAAAATCGTTTTGTGCACATAGAAAATGTATTAAATTAGCTCACGAAAAACAAAAGTGTTTATGTTCTTGTTCGGTGTAATTACTGATCAGATTTTAACATTTTAACTGTGTTTCATAAATTATGTTAGTCTGTAACGCTCAAGTGCTTTTCCTTTTTGCTTTTCAGACAAGATTCAAAATCTGTCTTAGGAGAAACAACTACAGAGGAAAGGTATGTAAGCTGCTACCATGAACATAACCAGGCATTTTCATTTTGGAAAAAAAAATCAAGTATCATAAAAGCCATGTAACATATACAATTAAGTATCCAATGGCCAATGCTAACTCCCTTTTTCTTTTAAGAAATATATTTCTTTATTTTTTTTAAAGTTAATGCAGTATGAAAAACAAAAAATATATAATTGTGTTCTGTAATAATTACAATCACTAGTTGATTAAAAACTAAATGCTAGAAACAATGCGTTGTTTTATCTTTGTTTTGCATTCTGTAATAACTTTTTTGATTCAGTGTTGTACATGTTTTGAAATGATTTTGGTAAATTTGGTAAAACAATCTTATAGGCCACCAGTTGAAAACACAATGGAATACTTAACTGTAATGAAAACTGTAATCTTCTTTTATAACAAATATTTTAGCAGTATTTTAGTTAAACAATACAAACAGTATTGGGTGATGTGGGGCACTCAGCATGCTTTACCTCATGGTCAGAAAATACTGTACTATAGACTAAGTGTTTTTTTAATTGCAGAGATCATGTGTCCCAGTCGGCTGTGACAGGCAACAAGCCACAAAAGCATAAAGATTTCTTCGACGTCTTTAATGTAAGACAATTTTTATATGTTTGGTTAACAGTATTTGTGAATGTACTTTAATGCTATTTATTTATTATAAAGTATTATACTATACATATACAGATGTGTGTGTGTGTATATATACACACACATGAAGCTAATATGACATCACAAAGGGTGATGTCAATCAGCACAAGGCGTCTGTGAACTGATTTGCTGAACCGAGTTGCTCATCATCCTCCGAGCATGCTGTTATGCTACTCAAATAAATAATCCACAAAAAAAAAAAAAAATTAATCCACAACAGTGTCACCAGCAAAAAAAACCCACACCATCACATCTCCTTCTTCATGCTTTACAGTGAGAACCAGGCATGTGTAATCCATCCGTTCACCTTTTCTGTGTCTCACAAAGACACAGAGGTTGGAACCAAACATCTCATATTTAGAGTCATCATACCAAAGCACAGATTTCCACTGGTCTAATGTCCATTCTTTGTGTTTCTTGGCCCAAACAAATCTCTTCTGCTTGTTGCCTCTCCTTAGCAGTGGTTTCCTAGCAGCTATTTGGCCATGAGTAGTCTCCTCTTAACAGTTTTTCTAGAGATGGGTCTGAACTCTGAGTGGCATTCAACTGGTCTCTGATCTGAGCTGCTGGTGAAGTAGAGGTGATTCTTGGTCTTCCTTTCCTGGGTCGGTCCTCATGTGTGCCAGTTTCGTTGTAGCACTTGATGGCTTTTGTGACTCCACCTGGGGACACATTTAAAGTTTTTGCAATTTCCCGTACTGACTGACCTTCATTTCTTAAAGTAATGACGGCCACTCACTTTTCTTTAGTTAGCTGATTGGTTCTTTTCATAATATGAATTTTAACAGTTGCCCAATAGGGCAGTCGGCTGCGTAGTAACCTGACTTCTGCACAACACAACTGATGGTCCCAACCTCATTGATAAAGCAAGAAATTCCACTAATAAACCCTGATAAGGTACACCTGAAAACCATTTCAGGTTACTACCTCTTGAAGCTCATTGAGAGAATGCCAAGAGTTTGTAAAGCAGTAATCAGAGCAAAGGGAGGCTATTTTGAAGGAACTAGAATATAAAACATGGTTTCAGTTATTTCACCTTTTTTTTGTACATAACTCCAATATATAGTGTATCTACAATGTAAATAGTCATGAAAATAAAGTAAACACATTTTTAGTGGAGTAATTATTTTTTAGACAACTTTTTACTTCTACTTCTTACTTTTTTACGCAGTTATCGGTACTTTGTGATTCCGGCTGATCAACAGAAAAGAAAACAATAACAGATAAGTTGGGCATTCTGGAAAGCTTGTGGTTGGATAACAAGTATAAACTTACAATTCAGACCCTCTATTGGTTTGTATTTGATCCATCCCACCGTCATGTCAAACTCCAGCAAGAACACAACAGATGCATGTAGCCTTATGGAAGAGACTTGAGAGATGTGGAGTGAGAAGTCGCACTCCAAACTGAGCCCCAGTGAGAAAGTTGGTAGCAAGAAAGACCCAATTATGCGTCTCTAGCTGCAGCGAGTGGCTTCGGAATGATTGGATGCAAAAAGCGGATGCGCTGCAGCTTTGCGCCCCCAAGCACCACAGGCTAGTAGCTTTCAAAAATTCACCATCTAATTTGAAAAAGCATATTGAAGTAAACTGAATGTTTCATACAGTCAATTATTGATAAGATATTGTAGTAACCTAATGATGCACTAATGGTGAATTTGCAATGTTTTCCATGGCTTGGTACATGCCAAGACACACCAAGGTTTGCAAGTTTGTTTGAGTTGGTATTTTAAGTTTTACAGAAGTATTTTTAAACCCCAGCATCTACTACTACTTCTACTTGAAAAATGAATGTGAATATTTTCAGACACTTGCATGTGTGTGCAGTGAAACAGTGCTGAATCCTCTTTCAGATGCTTTGCAGTTGACAAAAGGACATAAAGTCGCATGACATGACCAGACAAATACCCACAAAAACCTTCATAACACCTCTGTATATATAATGAATGTATAAGCCTCAGCAGGGATGGATAAACCTGCACCCTGTTACCAAAAATTACAATATTTTGGCCTGCTCCACTCAAGTATACTCCAGCTTTTTATTTTAAAGAAAAAGTTTTACGGACTGCAGCTTTAAATACACTCACACACATGTTTTTATCAAAATACTTATTTTAGCGTACCTGTGTGGAATTCTCATTTCACAAATCAGTTTATAGCAGGCACTAAAACATGGAGGCTATAAAATAAAAGATCTATGAATGTATTTGGATAATTTGAAATTTGAAAGTGTAATATTATGATGAATAAAATACTGAATAAAATCAAATTTGGCAATAATGTTAAAATAATCGTATTGTAAATAAAAATAATTTGTATTCATGTAATTAATTTTCTTGAAAATTTGCTTTTATTTTTTTAAGGATCTTGAGGACAAAATGATTGTGTTTATAAAGCACGAGCTGGAAATGTATAAGAAGCTTCTAAGAAAGGAAAACACAAATTACTACAGAAAAGTCAAGCAAATACGGTGGAATTTAAAACAGACAGTCCTCAGCATGACACTGTCTTTTCTGAACCTGATGAATCGTGAAGACATCGCCTCTGCTCTGCAAAGTAGGTGATCAACAAATGACAAAATATAATATTGTATATAATAATAAATCTGTGATTGGAAGGTCATTTCTGAAACATTTTTTTATTTTCTGTTTTTCTATTGTGTAATAACATTTGAGCAGATGAGCTCATTGCATATATACAGCGTCCACTTAAAGAAGGAATGAAACATAAGTATCATCATGTTTGCGAGGGAATTGCAAAGCAGGGAGAATCCACCAGTCTGAATAAGATCTACACAGATCTGTACATCACTGAAGGTGGAGCTGGACACGTCAACAAAGAACATGAAGTGAGACGTATTGAGAAAAATCAGATGCAGCAAGACGTACAGATTGAATGCAGGAACATGTTTGAACTTTTACCTGGACAAGACAGACCCATCAGAACTGTGCTGACACAGGGAGTTGCAGGAATTGGAAAATCGATCTGTGTCCAGAAGTTTATTTTGGACTGGGCTGAAGGTGAACATCGGGACATCCAGTTCATATTTCCACTTCCTTTCCGGGAACTGAACTTAGTGAAAGAAGATCACAGTTTGATGGACATCATCAGTTTTTTCTTCCCAGAGACAAAAGGCCTGATATTAACAGACCTGTACAAAGTCATGTTCATCCTTGATGGACTGGATGAATGTCAACTTCCATTGTCATTCCAGAAAAATGAAATCTTGCAAAATGTCTGTAAACAAGCCTCACTGGATGTTGTGCTGACAAACCTCATCAAGGGAAATCTGCTCCCCTCAGCTCAGATCTGGATAACAACAAGACCAGCTGCAGCCAGTATGATCCCTGCAGAGTGTGTTGACCGGGTGTCAGAGGTCCGCGGCTTCAATGATCAGCAGAAGGAGGAGTACTTCAGAAGAAGAATCAGTGATCAGGTTATGGCCAACAAAATAATTGAATACATTAAACAGTCAAGAAGCCTCTTCATCATGTGCCATATCCCAGTGTTCTGTTGGATATCAGCCACTGTGCTTCAGAAAATTCTGCAAGACACAGAGAGTGAGAAAACACCAAAGACCCTGACAAACATGTACACATGCTTTCTGATCTTTCAGGCTGTGCAGGGAAATGTGAAATACACTGGGAAAAATGCCTTGGACATACCATGGAATAAAGAGGCCATTCTGGCACTGGGAAAGTTGGCTTTTCAGCAGTTGGAAGAAAACAATCTGATCTTCTATGCAGGGCATTTAAAAGCATGTGAAATTGACCCCAGTAAGATATCAGTGTACTCAGGACTGTGCACTCAGGAGACTGTCAGATTTCTCGGTACAGTTTTCAGCTTTGTTCATCTGAGCATTCAGGAGTTCCTCGCTGCATTATTTGCATACTTATCGCTCAGAAATGACAACAGAAACGTTTTTCAACCACAGTCCTCATCACAGGAGAGCAAAACAACCAAGCTTGATTTTTTCAAGACTGCAGTAGACAAGGCTTTGGAGAGTGACCATGGCCACCTGGATCTCTTCCTTCGCTTCCTTTTGGGTCTCTCACTGGAGTCTAATGAGGTACTAATCCGAGGTCTGTTGACTCAGACAGGAAGTAGTTCTGACTGCAGGAAGGAAATAGTCGAGTACATCAAGATAAAGTTTAGGGAAAATCCCTCTCCAGAGAGATCCATCAATCTGATCTACTGTCTGAACGAGTTAAACGATGATTCTCTGGTGAAAGAGATCCAGAGTTACATGAGTTCAGGACGTCTCGCTGAAGCTGAACTCTCACCTGCTCAGTGGTCAGCTCTGGTCTTTGTGCTGCTGACATCTAAAGAGAAGCTGGAGGAGTTTGATCTGAAGAAGTTCATCAGATCAGAGGAGTGTCTGAACAGACTGTTACCAGTCGTCCAGGAAGCCACAAGTGTTCTGTAAGTATCTGTTTATACAAATCAGTAAAAGGTTTCTCATTTTACTTTGTATTTTAGTGAGGCCAGTTCAAATGCCAGTCAAGTTATTATAATAATCAATTCCATTTCATAGGGAAATAACTAAACTGAAAATAAAAAAAGCTGAACAATGTTATTCTGTATTCATCAAACCAAGCACAATGATTCCCACCAGACCTACCAAGTCCTCTGGACAATAGTGGTGCTTATACAAGCAGATCTCCAGCAGTTTCAAGTACACCATAGTGTTAAGGACATATCAATGTTAGATATTACATTTCTGCTACCCTAAAGGAAGATTAACATTTCTTCTGATATTTTTTTTTGCAGTACTATATAAACAGTGTTGGGAAGTAATGGATTACATGTAACGGCGTTACGTAATCAGATTACAAATTATGAGTAACTGTTATCCGTTACAGTTACTGCTTCAGTAAGTGGTAATCAGATTACAGTTACTCTGCTAAAATAAAAGGGTTACATTGCGGTACTTTCCTATTTTTGCTCTTCCAATCCAACACTGACAAAACGCAAATAACATTTTGCGGTGAAATCGCTCTGATATGACAGGGAACTGTCTGCCCCTCCTCCCGTCTCGCTGCACACACACACAGGGAGGAGGGGCAGACAGCGGCTCCGCGCACACAGAGCCATAGAGAGAGACGAAATTAACTGACATATTGGTCAACGAATAAAAACGAGACGAAAATGTTTGTCAGGGACCAAATCCAATCAGAACTGATTTAGTTCTGTGAAAGGTAGGGACCAGTTAGGAAGAGATCCAATCACTGCTACTTTAGCGAAGGTGGAGAGGCGGGACAAGCCGCAGTAGCGCCGCGCGCTCAGTTACAAACCCGGGAATTAACCTGTCGTTACGGGGCTCGACTGGAAGTTAACAGGAGATAGAGAGGGGAGATATTATATATTTCTCCTTTGACGTCGCGAAAAACAAGATAACGTGTAAACCGTGTGGAGCGACTCCATCTCCGGTAAAAACACCACTAATCTTTCAGCTTCTGCAGAGCAGAGTCACACAGATCATGCAGAGATCCGCGTTTTAATACTGATGTTATTCATGAGCTGATAGTGTGTTTAACTCGTGCACAGTGCACTAAAACACAGAACTGATACAGAACTCACTCATTAAGATCAGATCATCTGTTTAGTCTCACAGTGGGAAAGATATAGCTAGTGTTAAAGCAGGAACAGGTCAGAAAGGAACTCAATAATAAAACCAAAATAATACAATAAAATAAGTGAATCTCTGAACCCAAAAGTCTGTGTAAAGTTCCTTACAGCACTTTCTCATAAGTTTCGCATTTTAACTCATGAAGTCTCTCAGTACATCCTGAGAGCATCTCTACAGGACAGTGTGTGAATGTGTGTTTTTGATCTCATTTATAGACTGTAGCTCCAGTAGGTGTGCTGGGTAAGTGCTGGAGATTAAACTAGATAATTTAAAAGCTGTTTTTGCGTCCACAGCTCTGTTCAAACTATAATTTAACTATTCAGTTGTTTTATGACCTGATTTCTAGAACAAATTTTTTTATGTAAAATATGTATAGTCACACACCTACAATAATAATAATAATATACATTAAATCATATATAAATATATTTCACATTCAAACATTAACAATATTACTCAAGTGGTTATTAAACGTTTCATTTCGTATAAGTGTAGAGTTAATAATTAAAGGGAACTGATGAAAAAGCATTTACATTTACACCCTTTACATTTTAGTCGACTAAATTTACTGTAATTTTAGTAGACT
This sequence comes from Astyanax mexicanus, assembly GCF_023375975.1. Lineage (NCBI taxonomy): Eukaryota > Metazoa > Chordata > Actinopteri > Characiformes > Acestrorhamphidae > Astyanax > Astyanax mexicanus. The sequence continues at coordinate 22,298,296 of NC_064424.1, read as the reverse complement.
ATATTCTTATGACATTAAGTCGAGTAAAAATAAAAACATTTCAGATGACTAAATTGTGACTAAAACTAAATGCTATTTTCATCACAAGACTATGACTAAGACTAAATCAAAATTTGTTGTCAAAATTAACACTGGTGGCAAACCTGCAAACAGATAGCTTACAGTTGTTGTGGTTTTTAATGGTTTTATCATCAATTTATAGAAGGGTTTCATAAAATTGTTTGATGAAATGGTTTCATAAGTATTTTTATAGGATGATTGAAAAGGCTGTTTTATTTTTTTATCTATTTGTTTACTGGAAAGAAAAATAAAATAATAATATGCAATATGTGGTCGCTACATTCATTCAGGCTTAAAAAAATGACAATATTGTAAGTAATCCAAAGTAATCAGATTACGTTACTCACTTGAAGTAATGTAACTGATTACGTTACAAATTACATTTTGAGTGATGTAATCAGTAATCTGTAACGGATTAAAAGTAACCTTCCCAACACTGTATATAAAATTTGTAAACCACTGCATTGATTTTAATGTATTTTAAGTTCTTCTCTAGATAGTAGAATGTTGTACTCTTAAATCCTACAATTTTAACTAGATAAAGTAACTTTTAAAATGAATATTATTTCTACATTTTATAAACAGGATAGTTAGTTTTTTATACTTTTTATAAACAATTTGTAATTTATTGCCTTGCCTATAGTATCACAATATATTGCAATGTATCACAATAGAGGCCACCACATGTTGTTCGTGTAATCACCAGTATTTTAGCAAACTCTTCTTTTCCTCATTAGTGTTCCTCGTGCCCCCGTTGTGGTTGCTTTTGCTACTCCTGCTGCTCCCGCGGGGCCTTGGACCTGCACTCTGTATCATCATCCTCCTTCTCACTGTCATCCTACTCCACCTCACCATAATCATCCTCCTCACAATCTTCCCCCTCCATCATCCTCCTCCTTACCATCATTATCCTCCTCCATTATCCTCTTCCTCACCATCATCCTCATCCTCCTCTTCACCATCATTACCCTCCCCATCATCGTCATCCTCCTCCTGACTATAATCAACCCTTATCAACCTCATTCTCATTTATTTCTGTATCTGTTCTACTCCCAAAATTTACCTCTGCTACTGCTACTCGCATCTCCTCACCACTTTCATTAACTTACACCAGTTTATCTTCTCACTAGATGATACAAAATGAAAGTCCTTCAGTGTCTCCCATTCTCACACTCTGTCTTACTGTATTTCCACACTCCGCTCAGGATACATCCCACCCTTCATTTCAGCTACATTTGAACCCATGTTTCTCCTGGCTTTCTGACTACAGTCGGAACAGTCATACGTTTTTTGGGCTTTAGTGTCAAGCTTGTCCGCGAAGCTGCCCCGAACTCCTGCCCAAAACCTCTGAGTTTGCTCCCCCAAATCCAGTTCAAGAGCATGAGAAATAATAACAAATTGGAGTTATGAATATACTTTACTCCTCTCATGCAGGGCTATATAAACCCTCACTTTCTCTCTACCTGTGTGTTGAAAACTTCACACCCACCTCCTCCCCATCTTCCTTCTTTTTTCCTGTAATTCTTCTCATGGGGGTGCTTCAGCTTCATGCTTCCCCGAACTCCTGCCCAAATCCAGTTTAAGGGTGTGAGAAACTAGCAAATGTAAATTTTCTTATTAACAGACAATGTTACCATAACAGCATTTAGAGACATCTAACACTTTACTTTTAGGCTCAGTGACTGTAACCTGACAGAGAGAAGCTGTTCAGCTCTTCTCAGGGTTCTCAGTTCAGAATCCTCTACACTAACTCTGCTGGATCTGAGCAACAATCCCATACAGGACTGTGGAGTAGAGCTTCTCTCTAATGGACTGAAGAGTTCAAAATGTAAACTGGAGACACTGAGGTGAGTTTATGTTCTATTTTAATGGTTTAATGATTATGGTTGTGAAGTTGTATGTCCAAACAACATAATCCGGCATTGAGGTGCCTTAAAAAAATGCAGATTTAAATTTTGTTTGTGTGCAAACCTAAAACTGTTGATAAATGGCTAATGCATGTAAACACTGAGAAACTGGTATCTGTAGGCTGTTACAAACTAAATTTGCATTTGGTATTGGCATGGTGACATCCAGAATTTTATTATTCTCTATTGTACACCCTGTGCAAAGCATGTCGCAATGCTTTTTGCTATCTAACACCCCATCAACAATCTATTTTATATAATGCCAAAAACACACCCATTATTAATTGAGAGAATAATTACAGGCATTTTGTGCGTTTTGAGCTTCAAAAGGTATATTTTTGGTGCCTTCACAATACCAAGACACACTGGCATTGCTTAAATCAATCTGTGCAAGGCACAATTAACCAATGCTCTATGGATCGCTAAAATAAATCCCAAAGATATTTGAGTTTGTTTTTTATACTATGACCTTTTTTCTTAATTTTAATTTAAACAGTGGGCTTCAAGTCACTATGATTGGGAGATTGCTGTTCGAATCCCTTCTGGAGCCCTGTTATCTAGCCCTGTTGTCTATGTTCACTTCAGTCAGTTGCACATCTGTGCAAAAAATAGCAACATGCCAAAAATGTACCTGAACACCCTTCACTTTCAGACCACCATGCCCGTAAGTTTAGATTTATTTCTATACTCTGATTCTATTTTAATGGCGTAGAAGACGCTCTCTCCCCACATCACTCCGAAGGGTGATGTAACTCAGCACAAGGCATCTGTGAGCTGATGTATCGGAATCCAAGTCGTTGCGCTTTCCTCCAAGTACATTGGTGACTCACTAATGCTACATCAGCAGCAGTTTGAAAAGAGGTGGTGGTTGACTTCACATGTATCAGAGAAGGCATGTGTTGTCTTCACCCTCCTGGTGTTGAGGCATCACTAGTGATATGGGGCATCCTAATGAGTGGGTTGGGGAATTGGCCTTGTAAATTGGGGAGCAAATGGGATGAAAAAAAAATATTTAAACAAATGAAATATATTGCCTTGCCTACAGTACTATAAAATATTGCAGTACATATAAGCCCTGTTTCGTGATCCCTATTATATTGGCAAGTACAAAGCTCTAATAATTATGAACAAATGTTTTTTGCATCTCATTTGGTTATTCTTGGGACACGTAACAGAATCAAGAGATCTTACTTTACTTTTTTTTTTACTTTACTTTTAGGCTCAGTGAGTGTAACTTGACAGAGAGAAGCTGTTCAGCTCTGCTCAACGTTCTCAACTCAGAATTCTCTACACTGACTCTGCTGGATCTGAGCAACAATCCTATAAAGGACTGTGGAGTAGAGCTTCTCTCTGAAGGACTGAAGAGTTCAAACTGTAAACTGGAGAAACTGAAGTGAGTTTATTTCCCATTTCAATGGTTTAATGATTATGGTTGTACAATTGTATATCCAATTAACATGTGGTAATGCTACATTGTGCTACCTTGGAAACACAGGTTAAATTTTAATTGTGTGCAAACCTAAAACTTTTGATAAATGGCTAATGCATGTAAACACTGAGAAACTGATATCTGTAGGCTGTTACAAACTAAATTTGTAATTGGTGTTGGCATGGTGACAGTCAGCATTTTTAACACATTAGAAAAATTGCTTTTTCACAGAAAGCAATGTTAAGTATTTGTTGCAGAATTATAAAAGTAATTTTTCCTGCTATTCCATTTACAATAATACTTCCAAGATAGGGTCCATTACTGTCACAGACTGCACTAGTGTCATCATTCATTACAAGGGTCTGTCAAACTTAACTGTCCTAAATAATTATTTAATGTTTTTTTTTTTCAACATTTGTAAGAATTGGTTTTTCAGCAAGGTGATGAACTCACCTGTTGTACTGTTTATATTATGTTTAGATGTAGACACTAAACGTTTTCTATAGACCAAGATCTAAAGTGGTCGAGACATTATAATATAAAAATAATACAATTCATTATACACATGTAGTAATAAATATTATATTTTAGCACAAAATGCTAAATGTAACAGTACTTTTGTAATAATATTGGATGTGCGTCAGGTATACAGATTATACTCTATTATGTGATGCCACTGGACAATTAAAACATCTACACCTGGAGTCTGCCAGTTTTTCCTTTAAAATGAGGCTGAATCATGGCGTAACTAGAATTCATTCATTTTTGTTAATCACATGGAACTAAATTACACATGAAAACCAGTGCAATCAATCATTGTGTTAAAGTAAGAGCTTCTTTGAAAAAGGTTTCACAATGTAACCACTAAACCAACCTGATATACCTAATAGGGATATTTGACCAGAGCTCAGGACCTCTAGAGATAGAAATGTTTGCCAATTTGTTTGGCATTCCTTGTACAACAAATTCTATAACATTCTATCATTTTATAGCACATTCTTTTACTACAGTAAATTAAAATAATATAAAGACCACAGAATGTCAAAGTAGTTGGTGGGATTTGAACAGACTAATACTAATATTATGTTTCCTTACCCAACTTTAGTAATGTGGTCTTCCTTCATCTCAAACGTTCAGAAAGGGTTTTAAATTTAAGCTTAAAAAGATTAACCTGGTGTTTAGCTGCAATCTTGTTGTAGGACATTTTTGTAGCATCAGTCTACTGTAGTGAATATCTGCTGTGCTATGGTACTCATTAGTAGCATTGTGCAAAATGTTTGCTACCCTGTGCATAGTGGATTTATTGCAGAAATGAGAGAATTTAACTGTTAAAACATGTTGATTTATACACTCTTAAACCGATTCCAAATGAGGTTGAGACAGAGACCAGATTTGACTGCTACAATCCTAATGCTCTCAGCCATACTTCTTATTAAACACTTAATTAATCTTCTGTGCATTATTATTAAGCTTCAAGCTGAATAACAACAGCATTGCAGAGGAAGGTTGTGCTGCTTTTCCATCAGCCCTTCATGTCTGATGGAGCTGGAGTCACAAAAAATAGGAATCACTGAAGTGAGGCAGCTTTGTTCCTACCTGAATAACACAGACTGTAAACTGCAGAAATTAAGGTTCTATATAATAATTTCATTTGTAGGCTGATTATTAAGAAGATGAAGATTTAATTTACTCATTGCTGCTTACAGTAGAAAGTAAAGTAAAGTTGAAAGTAAAGACTGAAAGTGTTGATGCATCACACATGAAAAATTTAAAGATTCAGACCATTAAGCATACAGACCCTTAAAATTACAGATTACAGCCCTATCATGTCACCTTCATACAATGTGTTTTGTGTCTCTAGAGTTTCATTCTGCAGTATAACAGAAGAAGGATATGCTGCTCTGGCTTCAGCTTTGAAATCAAACCCCTCCTCACTCGTGACTGAGTTGGATCTCAGAGGAAATGACCCTGGAGAAACAGGAGTTCAGCTGCTCACTGATTTACAAAATGATCCAAGCAGTAAACTCGAGAAAATAAGGTAAAACCATGTGTTTGCAACAACAGCATAGGTAACTCCTAACTGATGTATTGTGCTTGGGATGTTAAACATGATCTTCTTTTTGATATTTTTCTTAAGCAGAAAGGCCTTCTTCATTAATTTATCTGACAAATTAAAATTATTTTATGTTTTTTCACATCATTCAGAAAAATGTAATGACTTTTTGTATGCATTTCAAACACCTGAACATAAATCCTGTCTGTTGTCCTAGTTTTTTTTAAACCTTAGCTTTTTACAGCCTCAACAAATTAACTAAGTGCATTAAACATACGGTCTAGGGATGGAATATATTAAATATAATATATAATATATATATTGTCTTTTAAAAAGGGTTTACAAAAAAAAAAGAAAAGGTTTTACAAAAACAGCAATGCAATAATCTGGGCTGCCCAAAGACTCAACAAATCCACTAAGTATATTTAACACAGGAACTAGAGATGGCATTATCATGATCAGGCAGGACGCTATTTGTGCTATTTTTTACCCAGATGAGTAACTGAGACCAGTCAGAGGGGTGTTTGTGACAATATAGGTATAAAAACTTTCCGAGTTCCTGATTTACACTCTCACACTCACACTGACTGTTACTAGTGGGGTGAAAACTTGAGGTTAAACGGATGTGTTCAAAAAATGTTTTCCAAACCCTGGAAGTATATTGTGTGCCTCTGTCAGAAAGTATATCTTCCGGTATACTGTGATGCCTGAAAAAATGTGTATTTGGCTTGGGCAGTTTGAAAGGCTGATGGAAATTGAATAAATTTTACACCTCTAGACAAACGATCAACTACTGTGAGAATGGTGGTAAAACCGACTGATACAGGTAAAATCTACAGCTATGTGACCAAGTTCTTCAGGAATGGGCAGAGGCATAAGCTGGAAGGGTTTCCGGAGTTTTGCACTGAGCGCATACGGAGCAGGAAGAGATGAAGCGATGAATATCTGCTTTCATGGAATCCCACCAGTAACATGCAGCAGGAAGATGCAGAGTACGGGTTTCACCGGGATGGCCGGAGGTCCAAGAAATGAACCGATCTTTAAACTGTGGAGGAACAAACATCTTATCAAGAGGGCAGTCCTCTTTAGGTGGATGAGCAGAATTGACTCCCAATGAGTAAGGGCTATACTAACTGATGGAGAAAGGATGCGCTTCACTGTAGTAGAGTCCGATACATTTTTCTGGGTGCTGTAAATCCAGGACAGTGCACCAGCCTTGCTGTTACAGTCTCCAGGGCAAAAGAAAAATGAGAAATTAAATTGTGAAAAGAAAATGGACCAACGAGCTTGTCTAGGATTAAACGCTTAGCTGTCCTAAGATATTCTAGGTTTTATGGGTCTGTAAGAACTGTAAATGGTTGAGCAGCCCCCTTCAGCCAGTGACGCCACTCCTCCAGAGCGAGTTTTACTGCGAGTATCTTTCTTTTCTTTATGACGTTCAGCAGAACAAAGTTTGCAAAAGAAAAGTGCTACAGTTTGGGAAGAGATCACCTACGCTGGGACAGAACAGCCCCTAGCCCGGAATCAGAGGCATCGACTTCGACAGTGAAGGGTAAACACCTAACACACCAATAACATCGCTGAGAAATGCGACTCGCTGTGTATGGAACTGGCATTTCTCAGTTTTGGTGAAGAGATCTTGGAGATGTTGTAAGACTTGACAGACGTGAGTGATGTGAGTGGTTAAGTCAGGGGAGTACACAAGAACATCGTCTATAAAAACAATTACGAATTTGAAATACTTAGAATACTGAAGTCGCGTAGCCAAGGCCATAACTCATAACGAGACACTCGTAGTGATCTCTAGTGGTAGTGAACGCATCCCCTTTCCTGATACACACTAGGTTGTATGCACTTCTAAGATCTACAGGAATGAGAGGCAGAGGATACGCATATTTATGAGTGATGTTGTTGAGACCGTGATAATCTATGCAGGGCCTCAAATCACCGTCCTTCTTCTTAAAGAAGAATCCGAAACCTACAGGTGATTTGGACGGTTGAATGAAGCCCTGCACTACTGCCTCATTAACATACTCTTCCATGGCCTGTTCCTCCTTGCGAGTGAGTGGATATACACATGATTAGGGCAAGGTGGCACTTTCTACAAGGTCTATGGCACAATCAAAGGGACAATGAGGAGGCAACTTGGTGGCATCAACTTTGCTGAAGACTTCTAAAAAGTCAGAGTATTCAGGGGGAATAGTGGTATGAAAGTAGAAATTTCTACGGTGGTGGAATATACAGTGAGCTTATCTAGGGCTAGGCAGTAAGTGTAGCAGTGAGAAGACCAGGAAAGAATATCTCCTTGGCTTCAGAAAATGACTGAGTTGTGGGTTTTAACCAGGGGAAACCTAAGATAATGGAATGTTCAGTGTGTGGGAGAATACAACAAAACAGTTCTTCAGTATGAACAGCGCTGGCTTGGAGCTTGAGGGGATTTGTCTGGTGAGTGACTGGCTTAGATTGGGTAGTTTTTTCCATTAACTGCATAAATGGTGATGCGATGAAGTAAAGCTCTAGTCAGAATTCCCCACTCACAGACCAGATATTCACTGATGAAGTGAATTTCCCTCAGAACTGAAATCTAAAAGGGCCGGTAAACACAAAATATTATGGATATTAAAGTTTCTTGAAGTCGACCCTATGGAAGGGTTACACACCACGTTAGTGCAAGGAAAAGATTCCACATGCTTTCCGGGGGTTGACCTCTTTGTCTGGAATGAGACTATTGCGAAACACTTTGAGCTTCAACTTTAAAAAAAGCAACATAGTAATGAATTGGACCAGAGTGTTTGTAAGAATGTTTAATTATGTCTCAATTAATTATTTAATTAGTTAAAATTGCAAGTAATTTCTTAGTAGTTTTTACTCTCTACAGGTTGTTAAAAAGTTCTCCTGCAGAGGAAGTCTGTGCTTCTCTGACTGCAGCTCTAGGAACAAACCCTTTACTGCTGACAGAGCTGGATCTGAGTGAGAAAATAACAGGAGACTCAGAAGTGAAGCAGCTCTCTGATCTACTTGAGGATTCACACTGTAGAACCAAGAAACTGAAGTATGTATTGTTGATTCTTTTACCAATGTAAAAGTGTAAATATTCATGCAAAGATAAACCACTTAAATGTTGTAATATCTGTATCTACTTATACAGTGACATGCAAAGGTTTGGTCACCCCTGGCCAAAATTACTGTTACTGCATACCAGGGTTGTAACAGTACACAAAATCCATGGTTTAGTTCACACCTCAATATAAACACCACAATTATGTGTGATTTCGGTACAGTGGTTAGAAAACAAAAAAAGAAAGAAGCAGGGTTTCCTTTTGTCAGTATGTTTTAAACAGAGTTTTGCAACTAACAGAATAATCCATGTAGTGTTATATAAGCCACTCTGAGGTAGTTAATACAGCAAGTACTGCATTAATTTTTTGTAAATAATTAAACATATAGGGCTCTATTTTATTTCTATCTATAGCACACCAGTCAGCTGGATCTAGGGCATGTCTCTTCGGTATCGTAAGAACGGAAATAGTATGCCTTGCCAGGCTCGAAATGCAAAATGCCTGTACTAATTCTCTTAATTAATCATGGGTGTGTTTTAGGTGTGATTGAGTGAGAATAAACTTTAAAATTTATAAACATATAAAATACCAAGAACAGCATAAAATAGACAGACATATGTGACTGATTTTATAATATTAACATAATATAAATTTTCTACATGAAATATCCTGTAAAATGCATTCAAATCAAGAATGGATTTAAATTGAGATTTTATGTGTTATTGCTAAACAATTACTTTTGAGTTTTGTATGATAGTCTTTCAGACTGTGGTATAACGGTGGAAGGATATGCTGCTCTGGCTTCAGCTCTAAAATCAAACCCATCATCACATCTGATAGAGTTAGATCTCAGAGGGAACGATCCTGGAGACACAGGAGTAAAGAAACTTCATGATTTGCTTGTGGATCCACAGCATAAACTGAGCAAACTGAGGTAGGTATTTTTATTTAACATGGGAATGTTTAACATAAAACATTTGATAGGGAAAAGTATTTCAGCGTTTAAGGAAGTTTTTCGTAAAGAACCTGCAAGACATGTCATGTAATGATTTATTTACACTCCTAGTATGTATTTTTTATATATTTGTTGGTTTGTTTGTTTTTTCTTCTATTGTTTTGTTTTTTGTTTAACATGTATTATTTGTATGTGCAGGCTATTGAAAAGCTCTGCTGCAGAGGATTTCTGTGCTTCTCTGACTGAAGCTCTAGGAACAAACCCTTTACTGCTGAGAGAGCTGGACCTGAGTGGAAAAATACAAGGAGACTCAGCAGTGAAGCAGCTCTCTGATCTACTAGAGGATTCACACTGCAGAGCTAAGATACTTAGGTAATGTCTTTAATTTCCCCATTAATGTCTTTAAAATGAAAATTTGATCAATTAATTTATAATTTGTCATTTTGGATTACATAGCATTTTTTCTTACTCACTAGCTTATTCACAAAATTACATTATTTTCAATGTTTTTGCTTTTATTAAGACTCTATTAAATATATATTTCTCAATATTTTCTGTGTTTGCAGACTCAAAAACTGTGATATTACAGAGGAAGGCTTTGCTGCTCTATCATCAGTTCTTTGTTCTAATCCATCACACCTGATAGAGCTGGATCTGAGTGGGAATAAACTAGGGAGTTCTGGGCTGAAGCAGCTTTGTGATCTAGTGAACAATCAGTACTGTACACTGCAAAAACTGAGGTGAGTTTTAAGACATTTTAGTGAATAAATTGCTTATAGACATATACAACAACAGACCATCTAGCTCTCGAAGCTCAGGTTCAGTGCTCAGTGTTCTGCTTCACCAGAGCTTTAGAATCAAGCCTACCTCCACAGAATGGTAAGAACAGGCTTATAGACTATTGGGTGTTTCATTTACCTCCTTTAACAACACTTGGCTCCTCTTCCTCTATCAAACTTGATAGAGCTGGATGTGAGTAAGTATAAACTGGGCAAATCTGGGGTGAAGCAGCTTTGTGATCTAGTAAACAATCAGTACTGTACACTGCAAAAACTGAGGTGAGTTCTAATCGACACTTATCATTATTAGTCAAGTAAAGAGGCTTTTATTGTCATTATATCTGACAGGTACACAGTGCAACAAAATTATGGTCCCCTGGAACTATGGTACAGCAATAAAATAGATAAAAAACAAAACTTATGATACTACAATAAATACAGCAGACAAGAGACAATATAACAGAGAGGACAGTGCAGTAATGATATGGTACAAATAAGATGTGTGTGGAGAGGAACAAACTCTTGCATAAATGCAAGTTCACATGAGGTTTTAGCAACAATACAAACAAAAAAAAGCACCACGTTTTGTTTCCGGAGTGGCCGCTGCTTGCACAGTCAACAGGACGTTGTTGCTAATAGTGTATGCTGTTTATTTAGGTTTAAGTATATGGTGTAGTTAATATTAGGCATTGCAGCAGAGTTCAAGAGAAATCCATATCCATGTCAACATTTGACACTAAAGTTGTGTTCTTAGATTAATATGCAGTTGAATGCACAGTTATCCTCTCCTCCAGCAGGGGACACTAGGAGACTGTAATAGTAAGCACTAGGGAAGAAAAGTGTATTGAGTATGTTGAGAGACTGAGTTGAGTAAAGAGTGTTGCTGGTTACAGATGGGTAAATTTGTCCTTTTCTTTACACCAACACAACAAATTGGCAACGAGATGTCTGCGTCAGTCCCAAGCCCACCTTTTTTTCCTCACGGTGGTGAGCCACCTATACCATTTGATACATAGCAAAAGATTTTCGACAAGTACATGCTTGTGATAAATGCTACTGGAGATGCGTGGCCAGACGCGAGGAAACATGCTGATTACATTGCCTAGACACAGAGGGACAACATTGTTTCTACACGCCCTTGCGTGGCGTTTTGTGCCAAAGGTAAATGTAGTGGTCTGCAAACATGCTTTTAGAGCACACATTTAACAAGTTGATAAAACAGCGTCTCAGTATGTAGCAGCTTTGAGAGCTGTAGCCACGCCATGTGCTTTTGGCCAAATAGAGAGTGAGATGATAGGGAACCAGTTAGTTTCTAATGCTTATCTCAATGTGTAAGAGAGAAGTTTATGCTGGAAGAAAATAGCACATTAGAAAAAGCTATGATAATTGCATGCCAAGTTGAAGCAGCAGTAAAAAATGCCACACTGCTTCCATCTGCAAAACAGTCCAAGCAGTTGGTGCTACAAGGAAAAAAATTGGTGGACAAAAAGGAGCATGCACAGCTAAATGCCTGAGAGCAATGTAAACAGACATATACTCCCCACCAGCAATGAAAATGCTTCAGATCTGCCAGATACTTGTCAAATGGTAAAAACTGCTCAGCTGCTTCAGCAAAATGCAACAACTCCGGAAAAATGGGCGTTTTACACATGTTTGTAAGTGGTAGTTCCAGAGCTAGCTGTGCTCTGCATTGAAGATGTTAAACATGTAGCAGCAGCTTATGATAAGATTACCTGCACTGTTAAAGTTGAAGAGCCACTGGGAAATTTCTATGCTGTGCATCTTATTGTAGACACCGTATCCATATCAAACCAAGGTGTCTCATTCTACATTGGTTTGGACATGATGAAGGCGCTCAAGGTAAACATCATTGTCAGAGTAACTACTTCAAACATGACAATGTAAATGCTCCACAACACTCCACAGTGTACAATGTTCAGTCTGCCTTACCCTCTTCTCCTGGCTGTTAGAAAGGGTTTGTGCAAAAGGTAGATAGACAGATCAGTGCAGCCAGTACGTAAAAAATGTACACGATTACCATTGAGTATTCATAAGGAGGTGTCAGTAGAGCTCAATCGCTTACTTCAAGCAGGCATCATTAAATGCATAGTATATTAATTGAACTTAATGCATAGATGCATTTGAATGGGTGAGTCTGCTAGTGGTAGCACGAAGAAGAATAGGGGGCTTTGACTCTGCGTTGACCTCAGGGAACCAAATAAGTGAGTCATCATAGACTGTTATCCACTTCCTTATATGAATGACTTGTTTGCAGAACTTGCAGGCACTGCACACTACAGCCTGATTGACCTGAGCTCAGCTTACCACCAACTACCTCTGCACCCTGAAAGTCACAGGCTGACTGCTTTCATAACCCATGATGGACTCTTCCAGTACTCTCGGGTTCCCTTTGGCCTTGCTTCAGCACTCCAAAAAATTATGGAGACAAGCCAGAAAGACCTGCCGGGGTTACGCAACACCCTGGATGTCACAATAGTCTATGGAAAATCAATAGAAACACATGACAAGTGTCTAGAAACTCTCCTTGCAAAAAGGTTATTTGGCCAAATGCTAATCACATTCTTGGGGCATGTCATTTCGAAGGAAGGTTTATGACCAAGCTCTGATCACCTGAAATTGCTGAAACTCCTGCACCAAAAGGCGTGGCAGCCCTTTGCTCTATTCTGGGCCTAACTTCATGGTTCAGAAAGTTTCTGCCCAATTTTACAACACGTAAGTAGAACCACTCTGGGAACTGCTCAGAGCAAACTTTGGATAGACATGGAATGATACAGCAGACAGATGATTTAACAACCTGAAATAATTCTCCTGGAAAGTCCTGCTCTTGCTATCTATGACCCAAAGTTACCTACTTTTATCACTACAGATGCCTCTGATTATGGATTAGGAGCTGTCCTGATGCAGCTGCATCAAGACAAGGAGGAACACCTTGCTGCTTTTGCTTCTCGTACGCTGTCAGCTGCCGAGAGAAAGTTCTCCACCATAGAAAAAGAGGTCCTAGCTTGTGTATGGGCAGTGGAACGATGGAGAACTTGTGTGCAGCCGCCGATTTACACCCTGTATCGACAACCAAGCTCTCACAACACTTCTCAACACCAAGAGCATGAATAGAGCTGGTATGAGGATTGTGAGCTGCTCAGTCAGGTTGATGTCTTTTCAGTACAATGTGCAGTACTGTCCAGTTACTGAAAATGTAATAGCAGATGGCCTCTCATATGTTCCCCTCCACAATCCCAGCATGACTCTGCATTCAGAGCATGACTTGTTTATAGAGATAGCAGAAATATCTCCTTTTCTCACTGCATTGCACTGCCACTAGCAGGCATCAAAGCTGAATATGAGGACTGTCCTGAACTAGCACAAGCGCACCAGGTAATTAGCTCAGAATGACCAAAGGTGAAAAAGCAAAACGAGAGTAAACTTTTCACAGATGCCAAGAGAGGTGCTAGGCCTACCAAGGTCAAAGTTGGTGACATGGTGCATGTACAGAAACCTTTCCATGTTGGAAAAGGAGAGAAACGGTACACAGATTAATTGTCTGTGCAGCAGCAGACAGGGCTTAGTACAAGTGGTTCCTGATACATGCTTACAGTTATAGAGCTGTATAACGCTTGAAAATTGTGGTTGCTGAATTTTGTAGCCCTGTAGTATAAGATTACAGAAGAAAACTGTTTAATGCATCCAATTAAGTTATAATGAGACACTAATGCTTTTGTGAAGCAGTGAAGGGGAGCTGTGTTCTTAGCTTAATATGCAGTTGAAGAGTTATCCTCTTCTCCATTAGGGGGCACTAAGAGACTGTAAGTGTAAGCACTGGGGGAGAAGAGTGAGAGCTGTATGAGTCAAGAGGCTTTTATTGTCATTGAGTACAGGGGCGCAGATGGAAATTTTGAACTGGGGGGGACCAAGCTGTAAAATCATATATATATATATATATATATATATATATATATATATATATATATATATATATATATATATATATATATATATGCTGCAATAAACTTTAGAATATTGTTATTGTTATATGTTATTGTTTTTTGTTTCTTCATTGCTACAGCCTAGGCAAGACCAGGAAGACAATGTTAACATTTTACATCTTATAATTTCAGTTAACAGCGACTGCTTACTAAAATAACATCATAATAACATCATACATAAAATCAATGGAGAGAGCCGCTGCATGCCTCGGTGCATGCCGGGTTGCGTTGCGTTTAACGCAGCTCCGCCGGCCGCCGCACTGTGTCCAGTCCAGCCAATCAGGGAAAAGCAGGCTGCGTCCAGCCAATCAGGGAAAAGCAGGCTGCGTCCAGCCAATGAGGGAAGAGCAGACTGCGTCTTCACACACACACACACAAGCCTCTTACACACACACACACACACACACACACACACAGAACAGGCGCCTTTCAACCACAGAAGAGAAGCTGAAAGCGGCAGAATATGGATTTATAGAGCTATAGGTTACAGTGAGGTTGGTAAAAAAATAAAAATATTAAACTTATGACTGTCTACTTCTGTTGCTTCATTTTAATTCAAAAACGAGCAAGGAGATCCAGCGCAGCGGATTGCGTTGAAAAAAAGTGCCAGTGGACACGTACGGTAAGGAGCTGGTAACTGCCTGTGTCTGTAGTCTACAGGCAGTTACCAGCTCCTTAGAACCCCGGACTTGAGAAGGTGCGTTAAATTTACATTGGAACTGGAACACGGAGCTCCGAACAATGTAACCTCTGAACTGAACGCTTCCTAGTTTAAAAACGAGGGCATTGTGGAACACAGAATTCCACAAACGTACAGTTAATTAAATTAAAACCCCAACGTTTATGCTTGTAGATGCTAGATTTCGGATGAGGTCACTATAAATCTGGGGGGGACATGTCCCCCCCGTCCCCAGTGCCATCTGCGCCCATGATTGAGTACAAGTGCAACGAAATGATGTTTCTCCGGTACCAACACAGTGCAACATAAAACAACAATCAATAGACAAACAAAGTGCAAGATTGTAACAGGGCAGCATAAGACTAACACCAATAAATACAAAAGACAAGAAAGTACTGATATGGTACAATACAATGTATTTTTTAAACAAAAATATTCAGACAGCACCCATCTGTCACAAAAATAACCTCATAGTGGAAACAATTAAAAGAAAACAATTAAATCGAGTTTAGATTTCTTCTCTTTTGCCAGTTCAGCGAGTAAGTTACAGGTATTACAGTTTGAGAACAGTAGTTTGAGCCTGGATGTTGTCACCAGGGAAAAAGGACAATTTCTTTAACCAAATAATGAGCCAGTGAGCACTTGCCACTGTTTTCTGTTACATTGGTAATTTAATCCTCTTGCAATGTCCCATATTTTGCTGCTGATCTGATATTCTACTTCTGAACTGAGTACAATAAGAACTTTAGCGCCTAGAAAGAGAAGTTTATGTTGGTTTGAGCTTGTGTCCAGGGGTAAAGGGCCCAGTTACTGAGAGATGTATTTGATGATATGGCTTTTCTGAGTTGAAAAGCAATAATGGATTGGTGGTTGTTGGGTTATCTCACTAAACTGTTGACATGTCATACAGTGGAATTAAGCTATATTCCACTTAATTTAGTTAATTTAAAATTAATGACTTTTCTATTAACATATTGCCTTTAGAGCAGTGACCCTGATAAAGCCCTAACCTTAAGTTAAAATGTCCTTATAAAGCACACCTGAATAGAATAAACTTTATTGGTTATTGCATTTGAGCAGAGGTGGAAAAAGTACTGAAAAATTGTAATTGAGTAAAATTACCTTTACTTTGCTGAAATTCTACTCAAGTAAAAGTAAAAGTACCCATCTAAAAATCTACTTGAGTAAAAGTAAAAAAGTACTCAATTTAAAATTTACTTTGAGTAAAAGTTACATAGCTACTTTTAATTCTTTTATATTAAAAAAGTACAACAAATAATAAATTAAATTGTTTTAAATGAACTATTATTCCACATAATAATTTGGACCATTCAGGCAGTATATCCATTTTTTTCTGTACTGTTAAAAATGATGGTCATATAGGTGACTATAAACCGTATTTTTATAGTTCATTATTATTTTTGAACTTGCCATTGATATGCTTTAACTGCTATTTACATGTTTTTTGTAACAAGATTTTAAGAAGATTGTTTAATGTTCAAAAACTAAAGGAATTATCATTAAAAACATGAAATCATACAAAAAAGAATGTTGGTCAGCGCATGCGCAGTGCCGTAAAGAAGCACATATTGATGGGTAGCAAAACTCGACAGAACACCGGTTCCCCCGAGCCGCGCGCACAGACCCCCGGTTACACAGCTGATTCACACAGCGTCTCTCCCGCTTACCATAATAAACATTACTGGAAAAAGTTTAGCTGCGCTGCCATGGAGAACAAAACTCAGCACAAACTATGTGTGATAAAATCAGCGGAACATAAACACATCCAACATTATGAGGCATTTCTCTCACCACCAAGACTTTCAGAAAGGTAAACTCAGTTTGTGGATGCAGGTTAGCACGCAGTGTTGGGAAGGTTACTTTTAAAATGTAATCCCTTACAGATTACTGATTACATCATTCAAAATGTAATTTGTAACGTAATCAGTTACATTACTTCAAGTGAGTAACGTAATCTGATTACTTTGGATTACTTACAATATTGTCGTTTTTTTAAGCCTGAATGAATGTAGCAACCACATATTGCATATTATTATTTTATTTTTCTTTCCAGTTAACAAATAGATAAACAAATAAAACAGCCTTTTCAATCACTCTATAAAAATACTTATGAAACCATTTCATCAAACAATTTTATGAAACACTTCTATAAATTGATGATAAAAGCATTAAAAACCAAACAATGTAACAACAACTGTAAGCTATCTATTTGCAGGTTTGCCACCAGTGTTAATTTTGACAACAAATTTTGATTTAGTCTTAGTCATAGTCTTGTGATGAAAATAGCATTTAGTTTTAATCACAATTTAGTCATGTTTTTAGTTTTAGTCTAGTTTTAGTCGACAAAATGTCATAAGAATATAGTCGACTAAAATTACAGTAAATTTAGTCGACTAAAATGTAAAGGGTGTAAATGTAAATGCTTTTTCATCAGTTCCCTTGAATTATTAAATATACACTTATACGAAATGAAACATTTAATAACCACTTGTGTAATATTGTTTGAACGTGAAATATATTTATATATGATTTAATATATAATATTATTATTATTGTAGGTGTGTGACTATACATATTTTACATTTTAAATTTTGCTCTAGAAATAAGGTCATAAAACATCTGAATAGTTAAATTATAGTTTGAACAGAGCTGTGGAAGCAAAAACAGCTTTTAAAGGATCTAGTTTTATCTCCTGGAGTAACCCAGCACACCTACTTAAATGAGATCAAAAACACACATTCACACACTGTCCTGTAGAGATGCTCTCAGGATGTACTGAGAGACTTCATGAGTTAAAGTGAGAAACTTATGAGAAAGTGCTGTAAGGAACTTTACACAGACTTTTGGGTTCATAGATTCACTTATTTTATTGTTTTATTTTCGTTATATTATTGAGTTTCTTTCTGACCTGTTCCTGCTTTAACACTAGCTATATCTTTCCCACTGTGGGACTAAACAGATGATCTGATCTTAATGAGTGAGTTCTGTATCAGTTCTGTGTTTTAGTGCACTGCCGAGTTAAACACATCAGCTCATGAAATAACATCAGTATTAAAACGCGGATCTCTGCATGGAGGAGATCTGTGTGACTCTGCTCTGCAGAAGCTGAAAGATTAGTGGTGTTTTTACCGGAGATGGAGTCGCTCCACGCGGTTTACACATTATCTTGTTTTTTGCGACGTCAAAGGAGAAATATATCGCCTCTCCCCCCTCTCTCTCTCTCTCTCTCTCTCTCTCTCCCTGCTGAACACTGTCGAGTTAACTTCCAGTCGAGCTCCGTAACGACAGGTTAATTCCCGGGTTTGTAACTGAGCGCGCGGCGCTGATGCAAGAGAGGCAGGTACTGATTGGATGAGTACCCTGCTTGTCCCGCCTCTCTACCTCAGCTAAAGTAGCAGTGATTGGATCTCTTCCTAACTGGTCCCTACCTTTCACAAAACTAAATCAGTTCTGATTGGATTTCGTCCCTGCCAAACATTTTCGTCTCGTTTTTATTCGTCTACGAAAATGTCAGTTAATTTCGTCTCGTTGTGTGTGTGGAGCCGCTGTCTGCCCCTCCTCCCGTCTCGCTGCCTGCACTCACACAGACAGCGCTGCACACACAAATAGGGAGGAGTGATTGCGTTTTGTCGGTGTTGGATTGGAAGAGCAAAAATAGGAAAGTACCGCGATGTAACCCTTTTATTTTAGCAGAGTAACTGTAATCTGATTACCACTTACTGAAGCAGTAACTGTAACGGATAACAGTTACTCATAATTTGTAATCTGATTACGTAACGCCGTTACATGTAATCCGTTACTTCCCAACACTGTTAGCACGTAATGTAGTGCAGCTCAGCTAACTAACTGGTTAGCGAACCTAGGCAGTTTGATATGTCTCCAGTTTAGTTCAGCGTTCTTTAATGTCTAAAAGGGATCTATGTAATCTATGATCATTAGCTAAGGTATTTAGGTTATATTTGCCTTAATCGCCTGTTAACATTGCACTGACAAACGCTTTTCATACAGCTTTCAGTTAATTTAATATTCTATTAATTTAGGCGTTAATACACGTTAGTAGCATTCATTACTCAAGTAGAAGTATAGATACTGGAGTTTAAAAATACTTTTGTAGAAGTTGAAGTGTCAACTCAAACCTTTTACTTAAATAAAAGTAAAAAATGACTGCTTTTAAAACTACTTGAAGTATAAAAGTAAAAGTATCAAATGGGGAAAAATGACCTCAAACAGAAGCCTAGGCTGCACTACAGGGGCCTATAATGCACTAAACCCCCGATGACTATAAGAACTGAAATGGTGCTAAAAAATGTCTTAAGAGATTCTGAGGGATGTTATAAAAATAATTTACAGGCGGACTCATACAGACAACATCATACCTGTCCTTACTACATGCTTTACCAACAAGCTGTGGACAAGTGCACAATGAACTTACAAATATTGCATATAGCAATAATATAAAGTACCAGTCAAAAGTTTGGACACATTCAGTTCTCTTTTTTTTTCATTTGTTGCAGATTAATATTAAAGCTATCAAATCTATGGCATATGAATTTACAGTTCAGTAAACAAGAGTTAAGTTTTTTTTTTATAACCTCTTAAGCTCCAAGCCTAATTTTACCAATTTCTGCCTGAAAATACATACCCAAATTTTAAAGCTTTTTACACTAATATTAAATTATTCAGATAATTTAAATGTCATCAATTAATATTAAACTAAAACTAAAAACACTTAAAAATATCCAATTGAACATGTAATATTCAAAATATGGTAAAAACAAGACAAAAATACAGGTGCTTTTCAGTTTTTCTCATTTCAATTATAAAATGAAATATTTATGCGTATATAAGTGTTTTACAGTTCACCATGTAAAATTATAAACTGCTCTTTTTCACTGGTTAGATATTATAGTGATCTGCTCCTGGGATATTTCTTTCTTTCTCCAAAGGACTGGAAACTTTATAAGAACAAAAACTTATTTTGCAGTAAAGAATGTGTTTCTGTATTCTGTATATCTGCTCCCAGCTCTGTCTTCGCCCTAACGCGGCACCTGATTGGCCGATTCACATGTCTTTCTTCAGAAAAGACTCTCCGCATGTGATTCTCTTGATTCTCCGCATGTGCATTAATTAGTAAGCTGTAAACACAGCCAAACCTTTTAAATAAGGTGTTAAAATCTATATTATAAGTGTTACACCCCCAGGCATGGGTTAGGTTGTAGCAGTTTGTGACCCCGGGTGAGCAGGGCCTAGATAAAATCTGGATACAGGATACAGAGAAGAAACGGTGAGACTGTGATTTCAGTGTGAGTTCTCAGCTTGATCTGAGACCTATCTCCTGTTACCCACCTAAGCCACGGTCTAGCGCCCGCCCCCTGGCACTGCTCCCTCTATAGGACTGGAGGTTTCACGTTTCAAATACTAAATCCCATTTAGAAACCCAAAAGAATATATATTACATAAAACATATATATAATAAAATATATCTAAAATAATTATTTAAATGTGACCACACTTTTAAGGGTGTCACACAAGCACTGCTTTGAAAAAAAATGAGGATTACTGGTGTATGGATTGATGGATTTACTTATTTGGAACGATTTTGAAGCAGCAGGGAGCGGTAAGCGCTGGTGTGTGTGTGTGTGTGTGTGTGTGTGTGTGTGTGTGTGTGTCAGTGAATGTTGACCTCTTGTTACACATTTACACAAGCTGCTGTAAAACTGTATAAAACAGTCTAACGCACTCTGTAGTCTCTAATTCAGGACAGTACAGTGAAATGGTTTACAGTTCCGTATTCCTGATAGTCATGCGGTTTCAATGGTGTAGAACTCAGCTCTACAGAATTCAGTTTGGTCCAGTTAGAGAAAATTTCATCAGGCTAAGGTCCGGACCGTTGCCAATGTTAACTTGTGTTATAATTCAGTGTTTTATTCTGTTTACTGAAGAAGCCTATAGTAGTTCTGTCAGTGTTTTATCAACAACTGAAAGACAAAACAAATTACACATACTAGTAAATTTGAACAATATTTATTGTTTTGAATAGACCTGTCACAATAGTTACATTATCAACCTATCATAAAATAAATGGAAACACCCTCAATAATTTAACATATCAAGTCTAATAATGTGAATCTGTATGTTAACTTTGTTTCAAAATGCTATATTTATTCTATTTGATTGTATTTATATTATAAATAGCCCTGCCTGTCATAATAATAATTACATGAATGATAAATCGAACAATACATGGAGAAATGTTTGCTGAACTTGGCCAAAATATAAGCTTTTTTTTTAAAAACAGTAGTTTTATTTTTTTTAATATTATTACTGTAGCATACTTTATTATGTTGTGGGTAAAACTGATGGGGGGAGTTTTGAGGCAGGGTTGTTTTTGGAGTAAAGAGAGGCGTCTGTGAGCAAGGGAGTTTTTTCTTGCTGAGGAGTTCTGATCAGGTGGAGTAAAGTGGAATATTTTGCACTCTTGTCTCGGTTGTTTTTCTTTAAAATCCTCCAAGTAACACCGCTCTGTTACATTACTGTTAATACGTTTTATAACCGTTGGAATTTAAAGTTTTTTTTCTGGTGCGCACCATCTGTATTAGCTCTTCTCGCTTTATTCTCCCACTTCTCACTGCCTGCCTCGCTTGTGTGGCTCCTCCATCTGCACAAATCTGATTGGCAGAGGAGAGTGTTTAGTGATTTTAAAGCAGATGTGATTGGTCAGTAAGTTTACTGCGCTGTAAAGAATGTGAACCATAAAGACAATAAACGTTCCATCGCTTTAAATAAACACTGTCAGAATTAAATACTTCTCAGTAGTTTATCGGTTTGGGTCCGGATTGGACAACGTCTGGGTCCGGACCCGAACCACAGTTCTGATGCCAGTATTTCCTACTCACAACGCTCTCTTAGCCAGCTTGAAACCTAGAATGGTTCTTTAAGGACGAGCCAAACTCACACGTAGCTAAAGGTGGGTAATTCAGGTCCAGAAATTAAAAATACATCCCTGGGATTAGGTTAAACTAAGTTAGCTCCAGAGCCAGCCAGGCAATGGGAGCGAAATCCTGTGATGGATTTTTACTTTTTGAACCTAGATTACCCACCCCTACACCTAAACTCATAAAATTAAAAGCCCCTGAATCCATAGCGTAGACCTAGCAAGCAAATCTCGGCATGTCTTGTCATGTACCAAACCATGGCAACATTACAAATACACCATTACTGCATTACTAGGTTACTACAATATCTAATCAACATATAACTGTAGGAAACAATTAGTTTACCTTAATATGCCTTTTCAAATTAGATGGTGAATTTCTGAAATCTTGTGCTGCTGAGCTGCATCGCATCCGAAAAGAGTTGTTTTTGCATCCAACCATTCCGAAGCCCCTCGCTGCAGCTGGAGATGCATAACTGGGGTCTTCCTACCAACTTTCTCACTGGCGCGCTTCTGGAGTTTGACGCGACGTGCAGGTCATGCATCAAATACAAACCAATAGAGGGTCTGAATGGTATATGTTTATACTTGTTATCCAACCACAAGCTTTCCGGATGGCGCGATTTATCTGTTTGCTTGTTTTATGTTGCCGGAATGAAATATGAGTAACAAGGCTATTTTAATAATAATTTTAATATAATAATGTTTTTATGCCAAATATTATTTTAGTTCAGATAGTTTTTACCCCAGCATTTTATTATTTACTCAGTAACATACCTGTCAATTTTAGATTTAAAAATAAGGGATATTTTCCTCTGTCCGCTTAAAGCCGTCCCACCAGCCCAACGAAGGTTCAGTATCCCTTACATTTTAAGACAGGTTTACAAAAAATCTAAAATAACCACATGTGACCCACTTACACACTACAATTAGATCATCAGAATCTGAAATGTTCTGGACATTCCTACATATGTCATTCTTTTAATACAGCCAAATTAAAAACCCTTCTCTAGATATTAAAAAAGTTAAGATTTCATGTCTTTTTTGCCATAAATGCACTCTTAAATTATATATTTTTTATTTATTTAATAGATTTAAAATTGAACAAAGGGTGCACAAATTTTGCAAAATGACTGAAGGTGACCTAAAAGTAGTATTATGAGCTTTTACTAAAAGGACATGGACCAGATATATTCCATCAGTAAAAATGAGTCCTACACAATTAATAATTTTTAATTAATACTTCTTTCTTTTGATCATTCCTCCCCTGATCAGTTCAGTTAATTTCGGTCCTCTCCACATTTCTAGTCAAGCTGAGTCACAAGCTGTAATTTTTTTTATTTTTAATTTTTTTATTTATTTTAATCTGGGTGTTTTATTTCGGAGACGAGTATTTTTAAGCAGCTATCAGAAAAATCTCATCACAGTTTTGCATAATTAGCCTACCGTTACCTTTCTTTTAGAAAAATCACTGAATATCTAGATCTGTTTTAACATCAGCAGCTCCGACTAGCTCTCTGAACTCACAGCGACGGGGGGCTTCCCCACACTGACCCTCCTTTGCAAGCTGATTGGCTGTTTCTCCTGAAAGCCGGGACTTTCTCATTGAACCGGCTCCACGATTGGTTAAGAGACACAGAGCGGTCAGTGCCCTGTCTCCTCAATAATATATATATTTTTTATTTTAATATAATACGGGAAATTTACGGGAAAGTACTAATACGGTAGGACGGCGGGAAAGAGGAGTAAAATACGGTAGTTTCCCGGCCAAAACGGGAGACTTGACAGATATGCTCAGTAACGAGTTTTCCAGTGTAGTGAAGTAAATTATCGTGTCAAAATGTACTTGAGTAAAAGTAAAATTACCAATTTTAAAAACTTGAAAAATTACAAATTACTCAAAAAATATACTCAATTACAGGTGCGTAAGTAAAAAAACAATGTTTTAGTGATTTTACTCACAGGAATGATATAACCTAAAGAGTGCCCTGGACTCACTTGGTTTATGTTGAAGGAAAATGTATAATTGTTCCAATAATATATCTATTTTACAGATTTTTTTTTAAAACTACAATGGCGGTGCCTCAAATCTATACTAGGGTGTTTTTTTAACTAGTCCTCTTTCACTGAATAATAAACACATTAAACCACAGTATAGGATTTAATTAGTTTAGATTTTAATACATCCCATACTAGAAAGATTTGACTTAATTAAACAAGTATGAATTTACATATAATATATTTATGAGTATATATATTTTAGCAAGATATAATATATTTAATCAAATCACAAAATCACAAAAACAATAAAGCTGATTTTAAATCACTTTTAACTCAAATGAAAATAACCTTCTATATAAAAATTCTATTAAGCAAAACTTCTCAATATAAGTATATAGAAAATCTAAACTCTTCAGTACAAAATCCTCAAATGGTTGGGAATTCAACACTGAAACCTTTACCTCTGTGGTGGGCCCACACACACACACACACACTCAATCATAAGCCAGCAGTTAACTAGTTAATGTACTCGTTGCAGGCCTGGACTTGTTGCCGGCATGTGTTGTGGCCCAGAAAATAAAATACACTGGGCTCTTCACTCTTTCGAGCCAAATTAAAGGTTTTTAAATAAAAATCCCACCTTAGTTTGTGACTGAACCTCACTCGGCTGAAAACTCTGTCTCTTTTAATGTCTCTCTCCCTCTCTCGCTCTCTCTGTCTCTGCAGCACCACGGTGCTGGTGGAGTTCGGACTGGCTAACCACTAGCTTACCGGTTGTTCTGAGTGTTTGGTGAACAGGCGAGGTCTTGAGCTTGGGTCAGACACGATAAAGACTGGCTGTGCTAACCAAAAATAACCAGCGTTAGCTCTGTTAGCTATCCTCATGAGGCTCAGTGCTATCCTTGGCTAGGTTAACATGCACCTCAATGAAGCTTAAACTTATCTCTGCACGCAGCAAAACACAAGAGATAACAGAACATTACCTCCATTACACTTATTCTACAACAGCGAGTTTACAGTTTTCAGTGATATTGAGCTAATACCACGATTGTAAGCACTCTAAATATCATATGTGCAAGAAAATAGTGGAAATGTAACATGTTGGAGGCAGCATGCACATGCAAGTTAAGTTTATTCTTTACATCTCAAAAGAAACAAACAAACAATCACTCGGGCAGTAGAACAAACATTAAGTCTACAGAAACAAACACTATAAAACAAAGGACTAACAGCAAGACTAATAAACAAAGAAGCAAAATAAGCAAAAAAAGAAACATAAACTAAACAAAACAAACCAGAAACTAAACTTACACAAACCTGTGGGACAGAGGATCAAACAAAGAAAAAAACTGGCTATACTAGGATACGGTAAAAATACAGAGGCTAAAGCTCACATAGACATGGGAGGTTCAAACAGAGAATAAAGGAACACATGGGGTATTTATACAAAGACAGGAGACACCTTGAGAAGTAACTAGGGGCGGGGTTACAAATAAGACAGGCAGGGCTAGGGCAGAGACAGGACAATAAAAAAACAAGCAACCATTTACTTAAAGGGCACATGGCTGGGAGCACAAGACAGTAAAACCAGAGGACAGGAGCACATGGGATCAAAAGAGGGAAAAAACAGGGAGTTTACCACAAATGAATCCAGAAAATGTCAGTCTGAAAGACTTGGGGCTTCCTTCTCACAAAATTGTATTTATTTCAAAAACACAATGATACTGGTAATTCTTTTACATCACTACAAACACATTTTTGCCACTGGATCTTAGTGGGATTCACATCAGATCAGTCCACTCCAAAAAATGTGTTTCATTTGAGACAGGTATGGCAGTGAAACTGAACCTAGTTATCAAATTAATTTGCTTTAATGGCTAAGAAATCAATTACTAAATAATACAGTGAGTGATTACTATTTTACTATTTATTTAATTACTAGTGATTTACTAAATAATTTAATAGTATAATGTACTATTCAATTTGTGTTGTCTAGATAAACATAAAGATGTTCATATATCCTCCTGAGATCTGGCCTATTCATTTGTGTCCTCTGTAGTGCACATTATGTTTCTGCATCTCTCATTTTACTTGTTTGAGTTACACTAATAATTCCTGCTGTATCTTAAAGAGGACATCCTGAGCTTTCCAGTGATACCAAATGTTTGGGGGGTGGGGTACTGACAAATTCTATTTCCTATTTCTACACAATGGCTTTATAACAACAAGCACATTTTATGGAATGAGAAAGGATGAGTAAAATATTCTTTTACTTATTGCATTTCTAATATAAAATTCATGTGTTTTATTTATTCTGAGGTTGTTATGAATTATTTAATGAAGTCTGAGAGCAGTTTAATTACTTTTGAGATTGAATAATAGCCATTTTATAAATGTCCTCTACAGTGGACACCAGGATGATCTTCATGTCTTTCACAGCCAATCATTTTTAATGCATTGTTTTAGGAGACAGAACAGAAGCAAAGAAGATTTTGTACAAAATAATTGAGGGAGATTCAGACTTAGGCAGGAAGCTCAACAGATTAGAACACATACCAGCAAGAAAGCCGTCATCCTCTGTGGGCCAGGACTAGCACTTATGATTTTTTTAGTTCCAGGATCCTGGAACTAAATAAATCCTGGAACTAAATAAATCATAAGTGCTAGTCCTGGCCCACAGAGGATGACGGCTTTCTTGCTGGTATGTGTTCTAATCTGTTGAGCTTCCTGCCTCATCAGAACTCCTTATCTCTTATTTGTAAGGTTTAAAATCTTCCTCATCATGTTCCTCATCTGATAAATAGTCTGAATCTGCATAAGTGTTTTTATCCAGTAAAAAAGATAAATGAACCATTCATTGTTAAACTAATGCCGGTCCTTGGCAACAGATAGTACAGTAAATAAAATAATTAACATCATACCATTTTGTTTAGATAGGTTATGCCATCATTGGTTATGCTATTCATTATTATTACACATGAGTAAGTAACAACGAATGCAAAAGAGAATAAATAAACAGAATATCAGATAAACAGAACTTGTTTCTTTTAAATCCCTAAATTCAACAAACTAAAATGAATACAGAATGAAAGTCCAATATATCCTGGTATAATTGTTATTGTTTAACTTATTACATTTCATTGTTCCGTAGATTAAAATAGTCCTGATGTCCACTATAGTAGACATGCTATAAAAATAAAAATAAATTTGAAAAAGTCTAAATGGTAATCTGTTTTATTTACTCCTAAGAGACACTTTTTTTCTCAGTTCTCAGGATATATATATATATATATATATATATATATATATATATATATATATATATATATATATATATATATATATGAATGAATGATTGTTGAAAGTGTTGCCCATAATTTATTATAATTAATTCTGCATCTTCTATTTCTCTGAAGGTTGAGTAACTGCAGTGTATCAGAGGACGGCTGTGCTGTTTTCTTCTCAGCTCTGAAACCAAAACCCTCAACACACCTGACTGAACTGGATCTAAGTGGGAATAAACTACAAGATAAAGGAATAAAGTTGGTCTGTAATCTAATGATGGCATCTTACTGCACTTTAGAAAAGCTCAAGTGAGTTATTTCCCTTAACAAGGAACTGAAATATGTTGTAATGAAGTGTGAGTGTTCAAGATATTGTAGAGTTTAGAGCAGAATTTAGCTCACATCAACTCCCAGTCCCTTGAGCTGTAAACATTGCTGCTGCTCATGCCATGTTCACACTACATGAATGTTCAAGTTGTATTCTTTTCACTACACAACTTTGTTTTAGTTGAGAGTCTTTTAGTGGTTGTGCATGACTAATCACAAAATAAGAGCACAAATTAGCACAAAGTCTGCCTGCTCACCAACTGATGCAGTAGCATACACAAAATTTTTCTCTACAATGGATGTACATACGAGATGAGCCTCAACATTTTCTTCCTGATGATTTGCAGAAAAAGAAAGAAAAGGAAAAGATAGATGCTTCTTGAAGTTTAACTCCACTTGTTGTTTTTCCTCACCCTTACATTTATTAGCTGTAGGTAGTCACTGCACTCCACAATTTACTAACTGTATTTGAGTTGCTGACAGGTCCAGATTTTAAACCTGATAGATATTTGATGGAGGCATTGGAAATCAATTGGCAAACAAATAACAAATACTATTCAGTATATTTCAACAATATTTATTGTTTTAAATTGGCCTGTCACAATAATTACATTATCAACTTATCATACAATAAATGGAAACTGCCTCAATAATTTGACTTATCAAGTCTATTAATGTAAATCTGTGTGTCAACTTTGTTTTAATATTTAACATGTAGGAGTCAATCATACTCATACTATTTAGATTCAATAAAAACATATGAACATGAAATTGTAAGTTCTAGTTAAAATACAAAAAAATATGGTTATCCAATAGTGTAGTTTGCATTTGCGTCCGCCTCCTCGTTCTTCCTGCAACCTGCATGAGAGCACGTCACACTTTTTTCAGGTTTTTATTTCATTAAAATTTATAATTTTTGTTCCACTTAACACTTATGCAATACTTTGTGTTTGTCTATCACTTAAAATCTCAATAAAATACATTTAAGTTTGTGGTTGTAAGGTGACAAAATGTGGAAAAGTTCAAGGGGTATGATTACTTTTGCAAGCCACTGTATATTTGCCAGTAATAACAGAAGACAGTATAATACAAAAAGCAACACATTATCATGTCAACTAATAAAAGCAGCAAATTAAGAAGAACAAAAGAAAGAGAAACAAAACATATAGAGAGTCCAGTTTAGTGTCCCAAATCAGAAACATCTGTAATGACAGGGGGATGCAGTAACAACTTTGTTGATCTCCACCAAACACTCCTAAGACAAGATAAAAAGGAAAATCTGAACAGTAGCAAGTTATTTGCGCCCTAGTCATCAAAGTTTTACTGTCTCAGCGACTACAAAAAGGGGGTGATCTTTGCGCAGCAAACATGACTAAAAACAGCCAGTAACAGGTGGCTCAGTACTTCTATTTTCTTAAAATATACACTACTACATAAATAGCTGCTTATACTCACAGAGACTGCAGCAACTCGCCGTTGGTGTATAGGACGACACTCAGTCTTCTGCGTTGAGCTGCCACTGATGTCACCACATGCACGCACATAGCAGATCTCGCCACACTCCTGTGCCACCAATTGCTGCTTCCCCCGGACCTGCATGTCTTTCTCTCTACAAAAGTCCGCTTTTTAAAACAAGAGTCTCTTAACACCCACGCATTCTCTTAATGCTGATAGACTGGGAAAAATGTGACAGTAATTAGACGTTACTAATAACTGTAACTGTACTGTAAACAAGCTTATCAGAGTTCGCCCAATAATAATAATTACGTTATAATTAATCAAATAAAACGCACACAGATAAAGGAGGGAGAGGAAATAGCAGCCTCTTTACTTTATTAAAAATTACAAAAAATTACTAGTTTACTTTATTAAAGTGAATTCAAATGTTGTTTCTACTTAACGCTAAGCTTTTGGCTAAATGATGCATCAACAGCTCTACTCTGCATTCTCAAACAAAGGGGCTAAAGAATTTGTTATTTGTTTGTAAGCAAACTATAAGTAAATATATAAACAGTAATGAACTCACAAATACAAAATAAATATTTAAGATATAATTTTATTATTAAAATTAAACTTTTTTTTACAGTGTCAGTGATAATAACATCACAGAGGAAGGATATGCTGCTCTGGCTTCAGCTCTGAAATCAAACCCTTTATCAAACTTAACAAAGCTGGATCTCAGAGGGAACGATCCTGGAGACACAGGAGTGAAACTGATCACTGATTTACAAAAAGAACCAGACTGTAAACTGAAGACACTGAGGTGAGAATTATAGTACCAATATATGGTTCACATTTAATCTGTAATACTATTTTCTTGTGGGGTTTTAAAAAAAGTTTTACCCTTGTATATATGTTGTGTATCTAGATTAATAAATTAGACCTAGGTTGTCGTATATATATATATATATTACATAAACTGTCATATTTGAAAAAAAAAATACCTTATTTGATTTTCAGTAATTAATTAAAATCTTGACTGCACAAAATTATTTTATTGCATTTTTCCTTGCTATATTTGTGTACCTTGGGTTCTCTCTCTACAGGTTGCTAAAACATGATGCTGCAGAGCAAGCCTTCCATTTCCTTGTTAAAGTTCTAGGAACAAACCCCTTACTGCTGACAGAGTTGGATATAAGTGGAAGAATTTTCAGAGACTTAGGAATGAAGCAGCTGTCTGGTCTACTAAAAGATTCCCACTGCAGACCTAAAAAACTTAAGTTAGTATTTTCAGTTTTTTGAACTGAAATAGATGTTGATGTTTGGTGCTTGAAAACATTTAGCATAAATATTTTTACATAGCTTTCAAAATGTACATTTGCTAATGGTTACATGTCTAAGATGTTTACAGTATTTGTGTTATCCAATAACTAAACTCTCATCTCACTCTCTGCAGGTTAAAGAGTTGCAGTATTACAGAGAAAGCCTGTACTGATTTATCAGCAGCTCTTTGTTCAAATCCTTCACATCTGATAGAGCTGAATCTGAGTGGAAATCAAATGGGAAACTGTGGAGTGAAACAGCTTTGTGGTCTGCTGGAGAATCCACAGTTCAAATTGGCAAAACTTCTGTATGTTGCACTTTTTGATGATATAATAATAATATGAAATCCTAATATTAAATCTGTACTGTTGAATATTTAGTGTTAGAGAAATTGTATTATTTTTTTTAATTATAGTGAAACAGTTTCTTCTCTCTACAGGTTGTGTGATTGTAATATAACTGATGAAGGCAGTGCGTCTCTGTGTTCAGCTCTGAAATCAAACCCCTCACATATAAGAGAGCTGGAACTGAGTAATAATAGACTAGGAGATTCAGGTATTAAGCACATCACTGATCTCCTGCAGAATCCAAACTGCCTACTAGAAAAACTAATGTAAGT
Organism: Astyanax mexicanus; assembly: GCF_023375975.1. Lineage (NCBI taxonomy): Eukaryota > Metazoa > Chordata > Actinopteri > Characiformes > Acestrorhamphidae > Astyanax > Astyanax mexicanus. The sequence continues at coordinate 22,267,425 of NC_064424.1, read as the reverse complement.
AAAGTTTTTGTATGTTTTTCAGTACATTGTTGAAATGTTAGTAGATCATTCTATAAACAATACAACACAACTTTGTTATGCAAATGTTTGTTATAAAAAATAATAATAATTTACCACATGATCAGTTGCTCCTAATCTCTAAATAAAGGCATTTCTAATATTTAAACTTCTAGATAATGCATAGACTTTAAACTGTAAGAAAAAAGCCAAAGTAAACTATATGTGTCCCGGAGCTTCTTACAGTGGAAGGACATATATAAATTCTTGAATGTTTTAACATCTAGACCAAGTGTGAAGCATAATCTTCTTTTGTTGGTCAAAATTAAAAGATGGTCTCAGATGTTTGCATATTACTGTACAATAAATATATTGTCTGGTATATGGAACTTAGATATAGTTGTAATTCAAAACAACAATAAACAGGCAACCAGGATCAGTACATATCCCATATCCTAAATAAAACCACAGAAAAGTCAGGAACACATCAATATGTTCTTATTTTAGAAATAGTGATTTAGCAATGGCAAATAAGAGACAAAATACAATTAAAACCATAGCTTGCTTGAATTTCTGATTTTTTTCTCTGCACTCAGTCTCAGTTTTTGCTGCATTTCTGAAGAAGGATATACTGATCTGGCTTCAGCTTTAAAATCCTCATCACACTTGGAAGAGCTGGATGTCCGTGGTAACGACTCTGGAGAAAAAGGAGTAGAACTTCTTACTGCTCTGATAGAGGATCCAGACTGTAGTTTGATGATACTAAGGTGATACTCTTTTAAAGCACACTGCTTGTTTGCAGATCTGTTTATGAAATCTTCATGTAACAGTTTAAAAAAAGTTTACTTTCTACTCATTTTTAAAGTATAGCTAATTTATCTCAATTTATTATATGTAAAATCAATTCTGACTCACCTTTGTCAGGCTAAAGATTCTACACAAGCAGTAAGAAAACAAAGAAAATCTGCCTCTTTCTGCATGTGTATCTGGTGCAGGCTCATAAAAACACACCATGATAATCAACAAAAGATGAATAAGCTTGATCTAATAGCACACTTATCACAAACCGACTAAAATGGGCACTACAATTAAACTCACTTAAAACTTAAATTCAAATGTAACTGACAAAGTCTAAACTTACATACAGTTTTTTTGTTGGTTAAACAAACCATAATATTCAGAAAATATTGTGTTCCAGCTACAGCTGTGAAATTTGGAAGTGAGCTGTATAGCTAGCTACATGAAAATATTTAAGTTCAAATTACAACAAAAACAACAATAATAATAATACATTTATGTATTAAACATTTCAGTGTAATGACATTACCATTTCAAACAGGATTCAAACTGATGCTGCTCAGATCATAGTGACAGTGCCACTCAGACCACATATTACCAGTTTTAGAGAGATCTGACTCGTAGGGCCCAATCTTACAGGTATTGCTACCTTACATACCTCTATCAGTCAAATTTCATGCATTGCACCTGCCTTGTTTCAGGTACATTTCTGGCAAATTGCTACAATATCTTGACAACTTAAAACACATGTGCACCACTGGCTGAAAACAACCTAGGCATACATCAAACATCATTGCTATCTTGATTACACAGGTGCACAGTTCTCAACACGACATACAGCAGCACACAAACCCAACTTTTACATCAACAATGAACAGAATACAAAATAGCATAACAAATGTTAACATAAAATAACATTGCTGTTTGTGTAAATGTCCTGCCCGCACACTTTGACAGCAAGAACGCACAGTTCAGTTTAGGTTATTATTTTTCTCCATTTTAAAAATATTTATCTTTCAATATTTTTTGTTGTTTATTAGATAAATGAGTTAATTGGAAATATTTGTCATGATTTGTCACACTTTACATTTTGTCACCCTTTTACATTTTAATTTTTACTCTCATATAACCGAATATCTATATCATCTACTAGTCACATTACACTGTTTACAGACAAACACACACACACACAAACACAGACATTAAAAATAATTGCTAACTTTAATTGGTTATACTAATACATTATTTCTTCCTCTGCAGACTGTTAAAAACTGCTGCTGCACAGGAAGCTTGTGATTATCTGACTAAAATTCTAGGAAAGAACCCGTTACTCCTTCCAGAGCTGGATCTGAGTGGAAAAATAAAAGGAGATTTGGGAATGAAGCAGCTCTCCGATCTACTGGAAGATTCACACTGCAGAACTAAAAAACTAAAGTCAGTATGTTTCTTATGCTAGATTTCACAAAAAAAAAAACAGCACTCAGTGTAACTCAGTGTACTTTAATACACAGTGTATGAAGTTCTTGTATGTGTAAGCGTCTATAGAAGATTTGATTCATTATGAATATAATAGTGAACTGTAACTCAAACATAAATTTTAAAATATCTAAAATAATCTAAAATATATACTGTTGAAAACAATGACTTAATGGAAGAAATGACTGCTTTTTTGTTTTCACTGCAGGTTAAATAACAATGGTTTTACAGAAAAAGACTGTGCTGATCTGGAAAAAGCATTTCGCATAAATCCCTCACACCTGAAAGAATTAGATCTGAGTGGGAATAAACTGGGAAACTCTGGAGTGAAGAAGATGTCTGACCTACTGAAGATGTCAGAGTGGAAACTGACAAAACTAAAGTTAGTGTGTAAATCATTATGAAAAGGATACATTGAAAATTATAAATTATATTTTAACTGTAAGATTTCTCCTTTCTTCAGTATCTCAGACTGTAGTGTAACAGAGGAAGGATATGCTGATCTGGTTTCAGCTCTGAAATCAAACTCATCACTGGTAGAGCTGGATCTCAGAGACAATGATCCTGGAAATACAGGAGTGAAGAAATTTACTGACTTACTGAAGGAACCAAATTGTAAACTGAAGACAGTGAGGTGAGAGAAACATTTGGTTGATGCATCTCACTGCATGATACAAAAACTACTGAAAAATGACCAAATCCAATAACTACAACATAAAATAACAGAAGATATTTAGGTTAAAGCTATGAAAAGAGTAAATTATTTATTATGAATAAACAGGTTATTATTACTCCATCAAGAGCACTAAGTAATACAACACTAATTAATACACCAATAAAGGCATAAAATATCAGGTAAATAAATTTTACAACTACAATAATTATGTCCTGATAATAATTACACATTTGTGGCTTTATCACACTAAACCAGTACTGGCATTCCCCCTAAAAAGAGATGATTGATTACTTACTAATGTTTCCTACTTCTTAAACAAAACACGTCTTTTTGGTAGAACATTCTTTTTTTTATATTTTTTACATTTGAAAAAAATACTTGTTTTTTTGGCTGTTTTGCATTGATGCTTATTTGCTTAAGTCATGTAAAGTAAATAAAAACTACAACAGGTGGAATTGGCTATGCTAAGTCTTTAACTGACATTACAGAATTATAACTTATTACTTACCATTGATAAGTAAATGTCTTTTATTATATTTTTATGATTCTGTATCTCTTACAATGTACATTCTATATGGTAATGAATACAAAGGAAATAATTGAATTCCATCATGAAAAATAGCATGTAGACACTCAAGTGTAGTGCACATTAGTATTGTATCAGTGTTGAATATAAAAATATATTTCTCAGTAGTGTAAGAACATTGAAAATATGTATCTGGGAGCAGAATTAGGCGCAGGTGAGGTGTGTTAGTAATATGAGTGTGTTCTCCTCTTTTTGCAGGTTTTTGAAGACTTCTGCTGCAGAGGAAGCCTGTGCTTCTCTTTCTGCAGATCTGGGAGTGAATCTCTTGCTGCAGACAGAGCTGAACCTGAGCAGGAATCCAGCAGGACTTTCAGGAGATTCCAGAGTGAAACTACTGTGTGATTTACTGCAGGACACACACTGCAAACTGAGGAAACTCAAGTGAGCATTCTGATTGGTTTTAATTTGGCCTGCCAAATTTATTAATCACAGAAAACAATGTGTTAAATTCATCGCCTCCCTTGAAGCCTTTCTGACCCATATATGTAACTGTGAAGTAAACAGTAGCAGCTGTATTTTTTATTGTTTTTGCTGGTCTGTGGTACATAGAATTGAAACGCTTGCTCACTGCTAGTATATGACAGACAAACTCTGTTGGACATCCACCAGAGCTGAAACTCATTGTTCGCTCCCACAGCCACCACCACCGCCGCTAGAAAGACTCAGCGACACTGACCCCAAGCGAAGGCGCTGACCCCAGGAGAATGCTTCAGATGCGGCAATGCAGGCGAGGCTGGAGGGGAGGGCTACATGCTAAGCTAAAGGCTCGCGCTAGCCGACCACCACTGCCCAGCCTCCTGCTAGCTAAACTGGACAAACTGAGAGCAAGGATTACATCACAGCGGAAATTAAGAGAGTGCTGCACTCTTATTTTCAGACATGGCTTTCAAAAGTACCGGACAGCGTTATTTAGCTAGAGACTCACTCTACACACACTGACTCCAGAAAGGCTAAAGGGGGAGGTGAGTGTGAGTTTGTAAACAATGCGTGGTGTGGAGACATACAGACCACTTATAAGCACTGTTCACCAGACATGGAGTTCCTAGGCTAAAATGTCATCTCTGTTATCTTAAGCGGGAATTTACTGCTGTGTTTTTAGCCACTCCCCCATGGGCTAACTCTGGACCCCCTGCAGTACCTATCATCCCAACAGATCCACCTTGGACGCTACCGCTGCTGCCATCCAATACTCCCTCTCCCACCTGGAAAACAAAGACTCCTACATCAGGATGCTCTTTGTGGACTACAGTTCTGCCTTTAATTCGGTCGTTCCTCACAAAGTCACAAACAAATTGTCCATACTCTGCCTGCACCCCACCCTTTGTAACTGGCTTTGGATTTCCTGACTGGCAGGCCTCAGTCTGTCAGGATTGGAGATAAGACTTCAACCAGTATCACCACTTACACAGGCACCCCCAAGGATGTGTCTTTAGCACTATCCTCTACACCAGGGGTCGTCAATTAATTTTGGCCACGGGCCAGATATTTTCCAAGCCATTACGTGGCGGGCCACCAAAAAAAATCTGTTTTTGGAAAATGAAGCAGGTAAACCCAAGAAGAAAAGAAAAAAAATAAATAAATAAACACACCGCTCCTCATGCGGGATTGAACTCGTGTCGTCAAAATTGTGGTCCAATACACAACCGCTGCCCCTGCTAGTGAATTGTGACACAGCCGGCAAAAAAACGCCTTATGAGGAGGTAGGGAGCCCAAGACAGGACAGGAAAACGATAACGGGCTGAAACTAAATTGACGCCGAGCACGACAGAGAGACAAGAGAGGTGTGTAAACTAAAGTTCAACAGAGAAGCATTATATATTTTTATTATCGTTCATTATAGTTCAAACAACCTCACAGGCCGGGGGGAGGTGACAAGACTGTCATCATGGTCTGAGGACAAAAACCTCGCCTTCAACACAGACAAGACAATGGAGCTGACATAAGGAAGGAGAGGAGACCTCATCAGCCACTGTGTCATTGAGAGCCTCTTGACCAACCGTATCACCGTGTGGTACGGCAACACTACTGTGATGGACTGTACACGCCTGCAGAGAATGGTAAAGACAGCAGAGATCATCAGGACTTCACTTCCCTCTGCCGAGCATCTATCACCTCAGTCCTCAGGAGAGCTGCCTCCATCCTCTGCTCTACTCTACCCACCCCCAGCATGGACTGTTCACACTTCTGCCTTCAGGCTGGAGGTATAGAAGTGTGAAATGCAAGACCACCAGGCTAAATAACTCCTCCTTCCCCACTGCTACCAGACTCTTAAACCTACCCCAAATCAACCCAGCACCTAACCCTCTACACATTTACATGTCAAGGACATTTCTCAGAGGCACATGTTCTCTTTATTGCAAAATACACATGCACTTTTTTCATATTTCACTGCTGTTGATATGTAAATATATCCTGTACATCATGTAAATATTTCCATCCTGGATGTAAATTTAACACCAATTTAATAGTTATATTTAGTTAGTTTATTTCTTGCTTTATTGAATACTTTCTACTGTTATCTTTATATGGCATACTTGGCGACTAGCAAAGAAAGAATTTCATTGTACGAGGAAACTTGATTCTTAATGTGCACATGAAAATAAACTCTTTAAATCTTGAATATAAATCTCAAATATTGCTCTAACTATTTAAATGTTTGTTAGTTAGTTTGTTAATCTGCGTACACTATGATGGGAGTTTTTTATAAAAAAAAATATTAAAAATATTGTGTAATATTAGTTATTTTCTAAAGTCTGTGTATTGTACAGTCTGTATGTTTAAAAATGTTTAAACTTTCTGTCATCATGTGTTTTTAGGAACAACGATGATGATCTAACAGAAGAAAGCTGTTTTGCTTTAGCTTCAATTCTTACCTCATCCTCTCTGGTAGAACTTGACCTGAGCAATAACAACCTGCAGGATTCAGGAGTGAAAAAACTCTGCATGGCTCTGAAAGATCCTCTGTGTAAACTGGAGACTCTGAGGTAAAATCTGATATGAAGTGTAAAATACTTAGATCACTTGTCAGGGAGCAGAGCTGTGTTTAATTAGCATATGAATGGCAGTGTCTTTTTGGGAGCACTAGCAGTTTATCCCACTTTTTTTAACACGCTAAACACGCAGACTACAGTCTGATATGCTCACCTCTGAACAGCTAAAGAGGTAGCGTTGCTGTTAGCAGCTAATGCTAATAATGCTCCAGCCACAATGCTGGAGAAACTTTACTGAAACTCCTTTATAACGATGTATTTCAGAGGAGTGACTTTACTGCTCTTTACAACCTGACCAGTAAAATACATACATAAGGTGCACCGGATTATAAGACACATTGTCAAGTTATGGGGAAAGTTTTAAGTACACCTTATTCTGCAAAAAAATATGGTACCCTGCTCCAGATTCTAGTGGCAGTGTGCTTCACACCTTCGGATGCTTGACACTGTGCTTGGTGATCTAAGGTTTGCAGGGGCTCAACCATAGAAGTTTATTCTATGAAGTTTCTGGCAGTTTTTGTGCTGATGTTTAAGTCAGAGGAGGTTTTAAACACTGCAGTTATTGAGTCAGAAGAGCATTGACAACTTTGCATCATAACTCCTGATCCTTCAGTTTAATTCTATGCCGTGGTTTTGAAGGAACCTATTAAAACAAAACATTTCTGTGAGCTCCATATAATGTACATATGTACACATTTATGTGCTTCTGAAGCCTCAGCTTTTTGTATGGCTAAAATGCTTTATTAATCATAATGTGTTTAATTGTGTTTTTTTCTCTAGGCTTTCATATTGTTGTGTAAGGGAGGATGGCTATAAAGCTTTGGTTTCAGCTCTGAGCTCAAATGCCTCTTCACGTTTAGGAGAGCTGGATCTCAGAGGGAATGATCCTGGAGACAGAGGAGTGGAGCTGCTTGTTGACTTGTTTGTGAAACAGTATTGCAATCAGAAAAAACTAAGGTCAGAAACAAATATTTTGTGTAGATAAATTAATACATTTTCAGTTCTCTATTTCTACATTTCAATTTTTTACTTTTTAACAATTTACTTACCTGAGAGAGGTACCTGCAAGTTATTTAATTCACGGTTTTGAATTATTATAATATTCTATCTACTAAAAGTTATGAATCAAAGATTTAAACACACACTTGTCCAGAGAAGGAGGAGTAATAAGAGAGAGGAAGACAGCTTGCTGAAACAAATACAATGAGGTTGATCATTAATACATTTAAATGTCCTTTTCTTTTGATAAGGTTATTAATATAATTGTACTGTTCTTTTCCCTATAGGCTGCTGAAAAGTGATGCTGCAGAGGAAGCCTACACTCATCTTAAACGCAGACTGGACGAAGACCCCTTAGTGCAGAGAAAGTTGGATCTGAGTAAGATTGACCCAAATAAGATAACAGTGAAGCAGATGTCTGAGCTACTGGAGGATCCACATTGCAGACTGAGGAAACTCACGTAAGAAGTTTTATTATCTGATAACTGTAGCATCTGATAACTGTAGGTATACACACATTATTCAACTATTAAACTGCCATTTCTAGCTGTTAACAAGTGTTAGTGTCCATTCCATATTCACACTAGTTACATTTCGGACAATCAGCTCACCTCAGGAAATGTTGGGATGCTGCTAGAAATGTAAAAGCTGAAAAAAACAGCTGCTTCACAGAAAGGTTCTTGTAGTATTTTCATATTTGCTGTGTAAATGTGGAAAAAAAGGAAATAAATCAGGCTTTGAAATATGTCAGATATGAACTGATAATGTAAGAAGTTGAGATTAATTCCCTCCTGAAACACAGGTGCTGTATAGAGCTGTTACACTGATGCTCCTGACTACCTCTCTTTATCTCTCTCTGCAGGATGTATAAAGCTGGCAGTATTAGAGAGACAGACTGTACTGATCTGATTTCTGCTCTGATTATCAATCCCTCACACCTGATAGAGCTGAATCTGAATGAAAATAAACTAGATATCAAAGGACTCCTAAAGCTCTGTGATCTACTGAAGAATTCTCATTGTAAACTGGAGAAACTAAGGTGAGTAATATTTATTTATCTGTAACTGACAATCTTATAGAAGAGTATTACACACATATGTGGTGAGATCTCAGTAAGTCTGTATTAGAAGTAAAAAGTAAGTAAATTGGGCTACATTTACCACATTTTATAACAAAAATAAATAAAGTATAAAATAAAAAAATATTTTAATAATGATTAAATAATGTCATTATTTCTTGTAAATTATCTTCCACTTGGTTATATTTTTAATGAAATTGCTTGTTTTTACTTAACCAAGGGTAGTTTTTTCAATTTTTGCTTGGTGATAACATCTGGACACCTTACTTCTCTGTGTAACAGAAGAGTTGATGCAGGCTGAACGTGCAGAGGGTTTTTACCAGGGCTTCTACTAAATTCACGGTCAGAGCAGGCAGAGGTCAAAATGCAGGCAGGCAGATATAACACAGTCAAATCCATCATCCAGGACCAAGTAAAAAGTAAACAAAAAAAGTAAAGGTCAATCACAGCAAATCAAAGAGTCCAAGCTCTTTTCAGAAGTCTTGAACAATTAAGATAAACATTGAAGTGTATATATATATATATATATATATATATATATATATATATATATATATATATATATATATATATATAAGTTCCACATCAACAGATTTGCCCAAGTGTACACTGAATACTTGAAGCATACACTGTACACTGAAAGCCCAATTTCATAAACAATTATTTACATTAGTTCCTCTACACAATAGTTCTTCTAGACAGTAACTCAAACTTGTAGAGCACTGGTTCCAGTGATGCTGTTTTATAAAGTCACACAAACTAAGGTTAAACCTTCCCTTACAGAAGGGGAGAAGGCTCTGGACAGAACAGTGTTCAAAATGTGCATGTTACAGCTTAGTATGGTTAAAAAACACAAAGCAACAATCATGTTAGCGCCATGGTCTGTGATAAAAATCATCCACTTAGACATCAGTAAAACATTAATGCCATATTCCATAAGCTTTTGCTACAAGAGCGATCTAATATTGTTACTAGTCTTAGCAACAGTTGGTGGTTGTGTAAAAAAAAAAAACCTCTCAAAATAACTTCTAACTGCTCATTAGTGTAGTGGATAGTAGCAGAAAGGAACAATCTCATTGCTATCTTACACCCAGCCAACAGTATATTTTCACACTCAAGATTTAGGAAATCTGTTTTATTTTCAGTCTCAGTGGTTGCTGTATCGCAGAGGAAGGATATGCTGCTCTGGCTTCAGCTCTGAAATCAAATCCATCATCCTCCCTGAGAGAGTTTGATCTCCGAGGAAACAACCCTGGAAACACAGGGGTGGAGCTAATCACTGACCCGGACTGTAAACTAAAAACTCTTAGGTGAACTTTTATTTTACTTGTTTTAATGCAGAATGTATTGTTTTTTTTTACTATTTAAAGTCATCGACAGCTAAAGAAACTCTAAATAAATAAACTATAACAGCTGAAAAACAGGTATTAACTGGTACAGTATACTGTAACAGGATGCAACCTAAGGAGAACATGCTTTGGCAGTTCTAGGGGATGATATTATTGTCACAGAAATATAGATCAGCCTTTAAACACACATTCATTCTGCATATTTATTTATGAACCTTGTTTGAATATTAGGGTACATAAAGATAGTCATATAAAGTGATTATATGTGCTCAGACTAATTAAGCCTAATGTGTCTGTATTTTCCTCAAAACTCATTTAGAATCTGTTTGATTACTATGATGTCCCTTACATAACAAAAAGTTAAATGTTATATGATATTCAGTGGTGATGCTTGCTTCACTGAATTTAATAGAATCAGAATAACACATTTACGATAAAATTAACAATAACACGTTTTTTTAACCACATGATCATTATAAAATTTGAAAACAACAGTGAGGTGATGATTTTACATTTTTTTTTTTAATTTGCAGGTTGTTAAAAAGCTCTGCTGCAGAAGAAGTCTGTGCTTCTCTGACTAAAGTTCTAGGAATAAACCCCTTACTGCTGAGAGATCTGGATCTGAGTGGAAAATTACAAGGAGATTCAGGAATCAAGCAACTCCCTGATCTGCTGAAGGATCCACACTGCAGAACAGAGAAAATAAAGTAATTGATTGTTTTTTATCAATATTTAAAAGTGTATAGTATTATAAGTATTGGTACTATAGTGTTAATTTAGTTTCTTTATTATGTAGATTGACAGAACAGTGTTCTTTTTACGAAAATGTATTACTGTAATTGCTTTGTTAGTTTGTTATGCTCTAATCAAGATTTAGATTGTGAAAAAATATTGTAATCAATCTGTTGAAATAATTAAGGACATGTTGTATTTCATCTGCAGGCTGAAGGACAGCAGGATTACAGAGGAAGAGTGTGCAGCTCTGTTATCAGCTCTTTGTTCGAATCCTTCACACCTGGTAGAGCTGGATCTGAGTGGAAGTAAAGTAGGAAACTCTGGAGTGGAGACAATTTCTCAGCTACTAAAGAATTCTGAAGGAAAAATGAAAAAGCTAAAGTTAGTTTTCAGTGAATCTAAATTAATAGCTAAGTGCATTTTCAGTGCAGGTTGTTTATTCAGTTTATTTTTCTCTACAGTCTCTCAGACTGCAGTATATCAGAGAAAGGATATTCTGCTCTAGCATCAGCTCTGAAATCAAACCCCACATCACCACTGATGGAGCTAGATCTAAGAGGGAATGATCCTGGAGATAAAGGAGTAAAGCTGCTTACTGATCTAAAAGAAGAAAAGAAGTACAACCTCATCATACTAAGGTACATATTTTAAGAAATGTGATTTATGAGCTTGTCAGTTGTAAAATCCTTAGTTTCTGCTCTTTAAAAGCAAGCTACTTTAAATATAAATGCAGACTAGCTGCACATTCAATGTACGAGCACAGCTATTATATCTACACATCTTTTTTAAACCAAAAATCACAGAATATAGATGCATGTGGCTCCATTTTAAGAGACTTTGTATGCAAATCATAAGATCATGCTGGTACTAAATATATGTTAAACTTGACATTTCAAAAAGTAAGCCAGGTATGCCGTATTACTTGTGAATACTTCTTACGGACACTGACCTTAATCATTTTGTGTTTACCAGTGATCTTTCTTTTGTCACAGACTATTGCTTTTTGTTACTGTAAATTGAATGTTGATACAAGTTTGTTATGGGTACATTAGAAACTATTAATTTGCATCCTGGTTTAATGCATTAAATTTTGATGTATTTTACAACAAATTGTTTGTGAAACTTTGTGTTTCAGGCTGTTGAAAAGTCCTGCTGCAGAGAAAATATGTGCTTCTCTGAGCAAAATTCTACAGACAAACCCTTTACTGCTGACAAAACTTGATCTGAGTAGAAAAATAAAAGGAGAATCAGAAGCGAAGCAGCTCTCTGATCTACTGAAGGATTTACACTGCAGAACTCAGATAGTCAGGTATGTATTGCATTGTATTTATATTTAACATGATTAATAATTTATAAATATATTTAAAGATTTTACTGTTCAATGTTTTGTTATTTATGGGTAAAAGTCATTTTTTGTGTGTATAATTTTCCGTTTGCAGGCTGAATAACTGCAGTATTACAGAGAAAGGCTGTGAATCACTCTCAGCAGCTCTTTGTTCTAATCCTTCTCATCTGATCGAGCTGGATCTAAGTGATAATAATCTAGGAAACTCTGGCGTGAAGCATATTTGTACATTACTGACCAGTCAGTACAGTAAACTGCAGAGACTTGTGTGAGTGCATGCTATAAAACACACACTACACACCTGGAATTAAGATTTCCCTCACAAACAGTGTGCATTTAAAACTTTTCAAACATTTAAAGCAGAGCTGATGTACTTGATTCAGTGTTAATAAAGCTACTGTATGTGTTCTCCCTCTAGACTTTCATGTTGCAGTGTAACAGGGGAGGGATATGATGCTCTGACTTCAGCTTTGAAATCAAACTCCTCATCACCCCTGATAGAGCTGGATCTCAGAGGAAACGATCCTGAAAATACAGGAGAGGATCTTATCAGCTACTTCACTTGTGTCTCTAAGGGTACGAGGAAAACCCTAAGGTGAGAATAAAAAGAGAGCATAAATGAATGCTTGTGCGGTGGTACAACATTCACTTTTTGACTGCGCCACCTTGGTTTACCCACGCAAGGAATATGCCACCCATTGTCACCAAAATAAATAAAATATTTCCCACACACTGCTTTTAATTTAAAGGACCAATATGTAACTCTTTTTGTGTCAGTTTTGTCCTCTGTCTCCATCTGCTGCTCGTTCCCTAACACTAACTCTACCTCCGAGGTTGCCAGCACCCACCCTACCACCAGCTATTGGTGCTGCACCAAAGGAGCTAGCAGGGCTGGTTCAGTTAAACCTCAGCTGCTACACAGCTTAAAAAGCCTCAGCATGTCTCAAAAAAGCTTAGTGACTAAAAACGAAATATAAAAAGAGTGAATATTGGCAGTGAGTTTAAAAGTTGGAGACTTAGAGCTCAAAAAGACTACAAGACCAACCCAGAGCTGCTACTTTTTTCCTGAACAGGTAAGCTAACTGGCTAGCTAATTTAGTCAGGTAATTTATCACCACCACTAGGTTAGCTTACTAGGGACTGGTGTTTTAATGAAAAAAAAAGCTAGGTAGCTTAGCAAGGTTAGCTTAGAACTGTCTCTCGCTTGGGGTACGTACCCGCCGATGCAGTGCTCCCTCGTGTAACACAGTCAATTTAATGCTAAAAATGGGTGAAAGAGAAGTTTAGAATTGCTGTATTTCTCCTCTCGCTTGTACTCTAAGTTCTCTGCCTCTCCTACTAGTCTAAACTTTGTGTAGATTTATCATGCTGAATTTGGCAATTCGAGGTAGCTTTGTGGCTGGGGAGGGGTGGGTACTCTCTGTGGTGTTTTGAAATTAGACTGCTGTTGCCATTTTACACGCTCGCTTTCATTCCCTACAGAATTTACCTTTAAAGAAAAAGATGCAAACAGACCGAGGTCTCTTAAAATGTTCATGCAAATTTATTTAGTATAAAAACAAGTAGGGATTATTTTTATTAGAAAACCTTTAAAATCTCTTTGTAGACAATCAATATGCACCTTCTTCTGGCATCTACCTTAAACAAATAAATGCACAACTCAAACACCTACACTAAAAAAAAAATAGAAAAAAATCACTCTCTGTGACACATATAACTATAAATCAACCAAAACAAATACATTACTACAAATAACAATAAACAAATCTATAGCTAAGTTTACAAAACACAAAACAACAAGGAAACAAAAAAAAGGGAAAAACAAACTGACTTATCCAAAAAGAAAGACTTTAGCCCATCAACCCTTAATGGGCCTATATCATTTAAATGTAAAATAAAAAAGTAGGAATGTAACAAATGAAAATAATGTTAAATACTATAGCCACTTGTTTTGTCCCAAGATTACAATGGTCCCACCTGACAGGGAAGTTTAAAGAGTCTCCCGCATTTTAATAAGGGCTCCCTGATGCCCGTAAATTCAAAACATCATCCAAGAAATCCTCTTTTAGAGAGAGAGAGAGAGAAAGAGAGAGAGATAGAGCACATACACATACCATAACAAATCTACAGAAAGTCAAAAAGTTTTATTGTCAATACTACATTTATACAGGACAAACAGAGGATTAAAATTATGTGTTCTCCTTCCCATAGTTACAAGTACAGCAATATTAAAATATGAATATAAAAGAATACTGCTTAAATGTGGAGTTATGAAAATAACTTAATTTTGGGAGTTTGAGACACACCCTTACTCCTCCGACTCTCCTCCCTATACATACCGTCACTTCCTGTCTACCTGCGTGTCAAAAAACTTTGCACCCACCTCCTCCACATCTTTCTCCTTCTTTCCTTCTTCCTTTTTCTTTCTGTATCTCTTCTTGTGGGGGAGCTTCAGCTTCATGCTTTTCCAGCGAAGCTGCCCTGAACTACTGCCCAAATGCTCTGAGTTCCCCCTCTTTTCCTTCTCAATTCAGTCCAAGGGTGTGGGAAATACTAGCAAAATTCAAGCTACATGGGAAGGATTATCACAGATCACCATTAAGATTGTCTACAACTCCATGCTGAGATGTGTGGCATGTAGCATTAAATATGCTTTGCCTCTGACACTTCCTTTATGGATCAAATATTATTGCAAGCTTTTTTTTGATGATGAGTGTATATTTACTATATATAGTTATTAATGTGATTACTGTTACAGGCTTCTGAAAAGTGATGATGCAGAGGAAGCCTACAACTGTTTAAAACACAATCTGCAGAAAAACCCTTTACTGCCAATCGAGCTGAATCTGAGTAAAACTGAACCACAACAGATTAAAGTGAAGCCACTGTCTGCTCTGCTGGAGGATCCGCACTGCAAACTGAAGAAACTTATGTAAGTACTTTGTTATTTAAATCATAACTATCATAAAATGTCTAAATAGCTAAATATTTTTAACAATATTTATTCTTAAGAGGGCTCTGTTGCTGAGCACAAAATGACACATGTAACTGCCTGGGATTTATCCCTGCTGACACGTAACAGTATTAAACATTATCTTGATGTAATTTTTTGTCGTCTGACGTCATGACCAACATTCAACCTGAAATGATCGTCTATTGACGTTAACTTTACTTGTTGTACTGACATGGCTAATGAACAAATGAACAAATGATCTATAGTCTGAAAACACACAGATTTATTTTATTACAGACAATAAGTGGAATACCAGCTTGGATTGAAATCACACTAAACTGTTAAAACACATAAAATTTACAATCTTAGGCACTCATGCTTTACTGCCGTTTCTCCATGTATTAGAATTACTTTGATCATTTCCTGATGCAGAAAACATAATGTATGTTGTAATGTATAATAACAATAGTGTGAATATTACAGGAGTTTCTACATGAGGTCAGTAAAGATAAAACACAGCATACAGCTCCGGGAAAAAAAAGTCCACTTCAGTTTCTGAATCATTTTCTCTGATTTTGCTATTTATATGTATATATTTGAGTAAAACTAACATTTTTGTTTTATTCTATAAACTACGGACAACATTTCTCCCAAATTCCAAATAAAAATATTGTCATTTAGAGCATTTATTTGCAGCAAATGAGAAATGGCTAAAATAACAAAAAAGATGCAGAGCTTTCACACCTTAAACAATGCTAAGAAAACAAGTTCATATTCATAAAGTTTTAAGAGTTCAGAAATCAATATTTGGTGGAATAACCCTGGTTTTTAATCACAGTTTTCATGCACCTTGGCATCATGTTCTCCTCCACCAGTCTTACATACTGCTTTTGGATAACTTTATGCCACTCCTGGTGCAACAATTCAATGAGTTCAGCTTAGTTTGGTGGCTTGTGATCATCCATCTTCCTCTTGATTATATTCCAGAGGTTTTCAATTTGGTAAAATCAAAGAAACTCAATAAGAATAATAAATAGTACTGCATAATATTATATCAATTATATATAATCATCATAGTACACCTATAATGCACCTGTTATTTTGCTGTTTCTCCACCCTGTCCTGCTCAGATACATAATCAGATTTGCTTATTTCCAAATAGTCTTTCACAAAATATTCACAAAGCTTTGTGTACACTACAGATCCACAAATCCAGTTATATAGGTTTGGTTGTTTACGTAACCCTTTAAATGTGGCCTAAATCTAAAACCGCCTCACAACGACGTGACTACCGCCTGAACAGAACACAGGACTCCAGTAAGAGCAGTTTTGCTTGTATCGCTGAGTGAATTGCTATTTTAACTGGGAGGACAAACAGTATACACCACAGTGACTGTGAACAACATTTACAAAAAAGCAAACTCCATAGTAAAAAGATTCAAACTGTTTTTTAAATTAGTTTAATCATTCAACTTTAATTAAAAAATGTTTTTTTTATTATGGTTATGACTTATCTTCCTCTGCAGAATCTACAAAACAGGCAGCATTACAGAGAGAGACTGTGATGATTTGATTTCTGCTCTGGTTAAAAATCCCTCACACCTGAAACAGCTGGATCTGAACAAGAACAAACTAGACAGATCAGGACTCCAAAAGCTCTGTGATCTACTGAAGAATCCTCACTGTAGACTGGAGCAACTGAGGTGAGTAAATTGGGTCAAAAAAGTATATTTTAAAACCTCATGTAAACTAGATGTTGAGAATTATAAATATTAATATAAATAATAATAGTATATAAATAATATTAGAATGTTATTAAAATATTGAAAAATAAAACAAAAGTACATTTCTTATTTTTAGTCATTTGTAACTAATGTTATACATATATAAACAGAAGTCTTTAAATATCACTGATCATTGTTTATGTACTTCATTTAAGTATTGATAATATTCTGTAATTATGTGATTATGTAGAGAGTGTGTTTTTAGGACATCACAGCTGTAATTTGAAGCAGGAGTCTCTAAATGAGGAAGTCAGGTTACATATCCTAAAACAGATATCCAAAATCAAATTCCAGGAAATACAGAAACTTTGAAACAATGTGAGGAATTCCATTCCTGTCGTCCAGCAATCATGCATAAATTAATTTATGTAATAACTGTCCATTATGTCCAAATCTATAAATTTGAAATCTGGAAATTTGAAATCTGTGGAAAACAAGTTAGTGCACCACGAATTCCCAAATTTCACAGAACAACAGATTTTATAAATTTGGTAACAGGTAAGTAATAGATAAGGAGTGTCAGTTGTGAAGAATCCTACAACACATCACACTGAAAAAAATCTCAAATTGCAGAAGATTCATAAAATAGGTAAAGAAAGTGTTATTATCCATTACAAATACTGAACTACTGAATACACTGTCTTAATATTCTGCCATTTTATTTTATTTTTAGTCTCAATAGTTGCTGTATCTCAGAGGATGGATATGTTGATGTGGCTTCAGCTCTGGAATCGAACCCCTCATCACACCTGGTAGCGCTGGATCTCAGAGACAATGATCCTGGAGACACAGGAGTGAAGCTGCTCTCTAATTTACTAAATAATCAACACAGAAAACTGAAGACAATTAGGTGAGCTCATTTTATAGAATTAATCCCTTTCTGCGACTAGAATCAACTAAAAACATCATGTGTGTATTTTTTTTCAACTTACAAAAGATCAATGTAAACTGGGACAGTATAAAAAGGCAATGAATATGTAATAATATTCTTTATCTCCAGGCTGCTGAACAGCTCTGCTGCAGAGGATTTCTGTGATTCTCTGACTGAAGCTCTAGGAACAAACACTTTACTGCTAACAGAATTGAATCTGAGTGAGAAAATAACAGGAGACTCAGCAGTGCAGCAGCTCTCTGATCTACTAAAGGATTTACACTGCAGAACTAAGATACTGAAGTAAGATTTTAAAATGCACACTATTAAGTAACTGGATGTTTTGTTTTTATATTACTGTATGCTTTGGTGAGACTGAAGGATCAAGATTACAAAGTTATAATTGTTTCTGATTTATGCCTTTACTTCTCTTGTAGGTTAAATAACTGCAGTATTACAGGGCAAGGCTGTGCTGCTCTATCAGCAGCTCTGTGTTCTAATCCTTCACACCTGATAGAGCTGGATCTGAGTGGGAATGAACTAGGGGACTCTGGAGTGAAAGAGATATCTTATCTGCTAAAAAACTCAAACAGCAAACTTGAGTTGCTGAAGTTAGTGCTTTACTAGATCTAAACTAAGATAATCATTATTTTTAATATTTTTTTAGTTATGTACATGGCAATATTTAAATGTACATGGCAATTTAAATGTACATGGCAATATTTGTCTTTTCTTCAGTCTCTCAGACTGCAGTGTATCAGAAAAAGGATATGCTGTTCTGGCTTCAGCTTTAAAATCCAACACCTCATCACATCTGATAGAGCTGGATCTCAGAGGAAATGACCCTGGAAACACAGGAGTGAATTATCTTCATTATTTACTACAGGATCCAAACTATAAACTGAAGACACTGAGGTGAGAGAAATACATTTATTCTTCCATATACGAGCTGTGGTATCTTTTAGACTGTAATAAACAAACTACTTTTTCATTTATAGTTCAGCACATAGTTGCGTACATGCCAGTGTACAGCAAAGATAATCACTTAAAAAATATCCACAGGTTTTAAGCTGTGATTATAAAATCAGGGTCCTCTAATTATTTGTCTTGTAAACATACAGGTGTTTTATGAGAAGCTTTGAGGATGTTAAACCAAAACGTTATTTTATCCAATATTTCCAGACTAAAAACACCACTGGCAGGCACGACATCAAATATATATATATATATATATATATATATATATATATATATATATATATATATATATATATATATATATATGTATATATATATATATATATATATATATATATATATATATAGTAATATAAACACACAATATTTTCACTTTAAGAACAAATTGTTTTAAAAGACAAACAGTATATGTGCACACAGTGTTGGGAAGGTTACTTTTAAAATGTAATCCCTTACAGATTACTGATTACATCACTCAAAATGTAATTTGTAACGTAATCAGTTACATTACTTCAAGTGAGTAACGTAATCTGATTACTTTGGATTACTTACAATATTTTTTTAAGCCTGAATGAATGTAGCAACCACATACTGCATATTATTGTTTTATTTTTCTTTCCAGTTAACAAATAATAAATCACCCAAATAATAATAGATAAACAAATAAAGAGCCTTTTCAATCACCCTATACAAATACTTATGAAACCATTTCATCAAACAATTTTATGAAACACTTCTATAAATTGATGATAAAATCATTAAAAACCATTAAAAACCAAACAATGTAACAACAACTGTAAGCTATCTATTTGCAGGTTTGCCACTTTCTGCAGGTGGATTTTTTGCCAGGATTATCTAGGGGTGTAAATCACAAGATTCATTACGATACGATACGATTATTTTAGTCAGCGATACGATAAGGTACGATGCCTCAAATTATGTCACGATACGATGCGATTCGGTTCAATACGATTTAATGCGATTACAATCTGTTCCTTTTCTAAGAACTCACAAATACAGACAAAATATAATTTTAATGTTTTATTATTAAATGTCAAATGCAGTGTAATCATAAACAGTAAACAATAATTCACTTAAACACTTTCATTTCCATTATTTAGGTTCCATTTGAGAATATCAAATGCAGAGGAAAATGTAAAAAAAAAAAAGCGCCTGTTATATTTAGAGTTTACAATGTGTGTATGGATGTTGGTGATGAATAGTCAATCATTCTCTACATTTCCTGATTCAGTAGGGTCTTGACAAACAAATTACAAAATTTGTAATTTATAGCACAAAGCATTGAAGAGTTACACTGCATTATATTAGGTGTCCGCCAGGCGTCTCCAAAGTGTTCTCCAGAGTGCACCTTATCTAATACAAAAATACACAAGTAAATCTGTCACTATACAACAACAGTTTGTAATATTTTTGTTTGTTTGTGATAAAATAAATGAATGTAAGTCTATTTCAGACTAATATTAATATTTTTTTGATGAAATGACACAAAATCACACGTATCCGCGCTGTGGGCGCACCTTTGTTCAGCAGATGGATTTTGGTGACAGCGGTTAGGCATGCCCCACCCCCAGCCATTAGGAGAACAATCAGGGCAAATTACGTACCAGTGTTTTCGTCTAAGGGTGGACTATTGGTTGAAATAGGGGTCAATCACTTTGGTGACCCTGGAGAAAGGCTATGACGTGATTTGATTGGATTGGATTGATCCAGCTCTCACGTTATTGGTCCAAAAGACGATCACTCAAGAAAAATAGTTGTTTATGGACCAATGAAAACCACAAAATCTAGAAAAGGACATCCTTAACTTTGTATTCACGTACAACTTTACGTGAAAACATTACATTGTGTGGTCGCTAGTAGCCTGAGAATATTACGTTGCGGCTGCGCTGAAACTAAACGCATGTTTTTGAGGAGCAGTGAGCAGGCAAATAAAGGACTTTATGGATATTTTATCTGTGGTTCAGTGCTGTATTGTGGATGCTGTGATAGTAAGTGAATTTTTTATAATGTAATATGATGTTATTTTACATATTAATAATATTTTATAAGGCTATTTTGTTGGGGAGGCGTGTTCCCCATGTAAACAATGTGAAAAAACAGGCTGTATTCAGTTGGAGATTTCTGGCGACTGGTTTCATGTAGATGGCTGAACATTTGCATGCAGGTAGTTAAAGTAGTACTAAAGAATATGAGTCGGTTAGTTGGTCGGTGTGTTTAAAATATTTGATGCTTTTAAGCATTCTACTTTACATAGTCAGAACGGGCCCGCCGACGGGGGGCGCTTCTGCAGTGAAAACATTCTGACCAGGAGGTTGTGAATCATAGAATATTCTGATGTTGTGATTTATGTGAATGTGATAAATAAAGTCATCTATTAACAAAATTGCCGCCTTTCAGATTCTTCCATTTATCCATGAAAAGACCAAAACTAATGTAGATGATCTCCAATTTGTTAGTACGCATACACACAGGAGCCTACATATGCAAACATACGCAACTTATAGATGAATGGGCCATTAGCATTTCTCCAAAATTATCTGAAAAAAAAACTGTTTTTACATTGACTTCCATTAAAAGTAAAGTAGGTTTTATCTTCCTTCTGTAACGTTGTGTTTTGGACAGTGATGATATGAATATGATATGAAGTCTGTGCTTCACATACACACTGTAAGGATTTGGGTGGAGAAAGTGACCTTATAAGTAAAATAAACACCAAACATGTCACACCTTAAGCCCCTTATGTCTTATATTTTTCAGTTCCTGTCCTGCTTCTCTGTTTGTTGCTGGTTTTTTTGCTTGTTTTGTTTTTCTATCCCATCTGCTCTGCAAGCACATGGTCCTGTCTCCGCCCTAGCCATTAATGTTGTCACCTTGTGTCATGTTTTTAACCCTGACCCCTCGTTTCCTGGTCCCAGGTGTTCCTCACCCTCCTCCTGTATTTTTATTTTGTTCAGTGTTTTGTGTGGAGTCTTTTGTGAGTCTCTAATGCTGTGTATTGGTCTATGTGCTTGAGTTCTCTTGTCAGGTCTGTTGGGATTTTGTGCTGCTTGTTTTTTTGTTTCTTATTTTCTTAGTTAACTTTAATCTGTTAAGTCTTAGTATTGTTTTCTTTATCTAGTTTTCTTGGTTTGGTTTTCCTTGTTTTTGTAGTTTAGTTTACATAGTCTTGTTTATTGTGTTTTTACATTTCGCTACCCGTTTTGCTTTAGTTTATCTTGTTTGTTTAATACATTGTATCCCTGCAATTCCGCCCCTCTTTTCACCCATCCTGTGTGACAAACACTTTCTAAAAAAATATTTTCATGTTTAGCTCTTAATGTCATTAATGTCATGTTAATATTTGTCTCTATTCAGTTAAGTCATATTAACTCTTGGAATATTTAAACTGAATAATGGGCCGTATTGGAAACAATATATTCAATAGCACTTTCATCCCACACAGGTATTAAAAATATAAGCTGGAGCACCTTTATTTCAGTGAATGAATTGGACTTAGGAATCACCGCATGCAGCTGTATTACAGTCTTCTTTATTTTTTGTGTGCTTTTTAGTAAAAAAGAGAACATAAAGATCTTAAACTTTCAATTAGTAAAATCACACTTCAAATATTTTAAAGGCATATAATACATTTTATTTTCCTTCTCCTCTCTTTACAGGCTGTTGAAGACTCCTGCTGCAGAGGAAGCTTGGATTTCTCTTTCTTCAGCTCTAGGAATGAATGTCTTACTGCAGACAGAGCTGAACTTGAGCAGGAATCCAGCAGGACTTTCAGGAGATTCCAGAGTGAAACAACTGTGTGCTTTACTGCAGGACTCACACTGCAAAATGAGGAGACTCCAGTCAGTATTCTTATTTGTCTCAGTAAAATATATATATATATATATATATATATATATATATATATATATATATATATATATAATATATATGTATAAACATATTTTTTGTCATTTAAAGCATTTATTTGCAGAAAATGAGTGTCAAAATAATGAAAAAGGTACAGTGCTTTTAAACCTTTAAAAATGCAAAGAAAAATTCACATTCATTTAGAAACAACAATGCTTATGTTTTAAGAGTTCAGAAATCAGTATTTGGTGGAACACTGATTTTAATCACAACTTTCATGCATCTTGTCATGCTCTCCACAAGTCTTTCACACTGCTTTTGGGTGACCTTGTTCCACTCCTGGCACAAAAATTCAAGCAGCTTTGTTTGATGGCTTGTGACCAACTTACATCTTACATGATTACATTCAGCGGTTTTTTAATGGGTTTCAGGTCTTTAACTCGTAATTTTTTTACACAGTCATTGTTCCAAGTTTGTTGCCAGTTTCCCTTAATTCATGCTTTTTACATAGCCTGGTGACAAATTGGCAATTATAATTAGCAATGTAAACAAAAAAAAATCTTCTGGTTGAGAAGCACTTTAAAATATTATAGTGTAAAAAACATTCTTACTACCCTAATGTTATAGTAAGGTAAACAAATATATATACATATTTTAATTACAGACATAAAAAATTTGGTATTAAATGTTGCATTCACAGTTTCAGGGTTCTGTCCTGATGTTTTGCTTTTAGGATCAACAATGATGATCTAACAGAAGAAAGCTGTTCAGCTTTAGCCACAGTTCTCCCCTCATCCAGTCTGAGAGAACTGCACCTGAGTAACAACAACCTGCAGAACTCAGGAGTGAAAAAGCTCTGCGGAGCACTGAAGAATCCTCTTTGTAAACTGGAAACACTGAGGTAATATCTTCCGTAATTATCATTCATAACCACAGGAACCACAGCACATACTGTGCAAAACTTAACCAACACTTTATATCACTAAAATATTTTGACAGTGCAAATACTGCTTACATATGTTGCACATAGTGTACACTTAGAAATGTTTCCATTTGAACATTTGCAAACAAAAAACAAAAACAAACACCATCCCATAAGAACCAGCACATAAA
Organism: Astyanax mexicanus; assembly: GCF_023375975.1. Classification (NCBI taxonomy): domain Eukaryota; kingdom Metazoa; phylum Chordata; class Actinopteri; order Characiformes; family Acestrorhamphidae; genus Astyanax; species Astyanax mexicanus. Next base: position 22,243,830 of record NC_064424.1, on the reverse strand, counting down.
GAAAGTGTAAAATGCATAATAACTATAAAATACACTTCAAAAACATGCACAGTAATTATTAGTTACTCTTAGTTAAAGCTGGGCGATTAATCGATTTTATAGATTAATTCGAATTTACACACACACACACAACATGATGGCGGAGCAGTGTTACCAACTTTGTCGCTATATTTAGCTACTTTTCAGACTCTCTAGTGACCTTTTTTGTAAAAAAAAAAAAAGCGACTAGCGACAAATCTAGCGAGTTTTTGTGGTGTTATTGGAGACTTTTGGTGACTCTCAGATAAACACATGCTTTAGTTACTGACCTCCGCGCTGCAGCGGGTGCTGCCATGAGCCCCGCCCACAACACTCACAGTGCACTCTCACACACTCAGCACACACACACACAACGGTCCACGAACACACAGTGCGTGCTGACTGACCCCGCCCCGTATTTACAGAGCAGAAATATAAATATAAAAGTGTACAGTGTGACACGAAAAAAAAACTCACTGAATTTAACTCACACAGTCTCAGTCAGTCACTCACCTCATTCACCATGTAGCCTGTCACTCACCTCCTCCACAGTGTCTCCCTCTTTGTAAAAAGCTATTCAACAATTTGTCTATAATAGGTTTGAAAATAAAGAAAACTTAAGAAAGCTAAAAAAAATGCTCTTATAATAACATTATCAACACAGCAAAAAAATGATTTATGTAATTTACGTAAAAATAAAGTTATTTTGAGACGTGACTGCCTATTTAAAAAGCAACAGATGTTCTTCATTTGTTGGAGTTCATTTGTATCATTTCTAACATATTTAGAGTGTTTTTTACTCACTTTTTTCTCTCTCACAATGTTAATCCTTTACAGCTTCAAAACATGTATTATGCAAATTAGCAACTTTTAGGGGATTTTGTAGGGGAAAAAATAATTTAAATTGAAAATTAGATTTAAAAAAAAAGCAGGACTATAAATATAATATAAAACTCAGTTAAATAAGTTTAAAATGAGTAAGTACCTGTAAAGTGAATCAAATATTGTAAAATTTAAAGGATAGGTTGAGGTTTTGTTGTGCTGCTTGCATGATTTGGAATTAAAACGAATGTCAGTTAGTAAGTGTTGTTGTTCATTTTCAGCACTGACATCACAGAATTAAAATGACCTCTTACACAGTCTATCGATGCATTGAATTCACAAATAGTCGTCTAGCTGCTGGCATAGCTTCACAGAGTGAACGCGCAGGTCAGTATCCTTTGCTGAGATGCACAAAAGCACAGCACTGCTAAGATCCCAAGGCACCAAAATCAGAGCGCACCTGCGTCTTAAAGGAAATGACAGCTGGCACACCTTTTGCATTTCGAGCTGTAGGCGTATTTTTTTAACCCTAACGATACCAAAGACACACAACACGCCCCTATATCAAGTGATGTGCAATTGATCAGTGCGCTATAGATCGCTAAAATAGAGCGCATAGTCTGAAATCACTTGAAGTAAAATGATGGTGTTTTCTGAGGAAGGATTATTAAACTGTACTGTACTGCTAGGATTAATTATACTGTATACTTGTCTCTCTTTAGTTTTTCATCCTGCAGCGTAACAGAGGAAGGATATGCTGCTCTGGCTTCTGCTCTGAAATCAAACCCCAATTCACACATGAAAAAGCTGGATTTGAGTGGGAATGACCCCGGAGACAAAGGAGTTGAGCTGATTACTTCTGTATTCATGAATTCAAAGAAAACTCTGAGGTAATGAATATTTTAATTAACAATCCATTCTTAAAACATTTACTATTTTTTACTATATGTGAAATATATTACTTAAATTTAGCAACATTACTTTCGATTAAAGTAGAATTACAAGAAGAGACAATCATATCTAGAGATTAAGTAGAAATAAAAACACAATAAAATCAGCATTGTGTTCTCTCCTCACCGACGTTAACCTAAATACATCATATGGTGACAACTGATGCTGATGTTTAGAAATATAGTATTGTCAAAGCAAAGCATACAAAGCTATTATACCCATTCCAGCCCATTGCAGACATTTATTATAGATTTGGTTTAATTGTCATCTTATATAATTACACAATAATGGTATAAACACTCTGATAACAGAATCGCTGTATTTTTTACCACAAGATAACTAATATTACCAGTGTTTTATCCATCATTGTTTAATTAATGTATCTGTACTGTTGGTCTCTCTACAGGCTGCTGAAAAGTGATGCTGCAGAGGAAGCCTGCACTCGTCTTAAACAAATTCTGAAAAGAAACCCTTTACTGCAGAGGGAGCTTGATCTGAGCAACATTGAACCAGAAAAGATCTCAGTTAATCAGCTGTCTGCTCTACTGGAGGATCCTCACTGCAGACTGCAGAAACTCATGTAAGCAGTGAAATAAATAATATACAGTTTTAAACAGAGCCTGAGTTGTTGTCTATAGAATAGTACAGTATACTAAACGCTGATGGACTCCAATCCTGTACACTCTTACTGGCTCCAAAGCTCAAGAAATGTCAGGTCCTGTATACTCAAAAACATATAAATAGATTTAGGATTCAGTTCTGTGGAATTTTTTGGGTATGTCTGAAGCTTTGGTGTGGCTGGGCCTTTCAATAGGTAAAATTATATAAAGTATGTGTTAAAGAACATTAAAGCTTTGTTTTAGAAGAAGTCCTGAAAGATTCTGTAGTAGCTATCACAGTTCCTTGACTTGAACACAATTGAAAATTGTAATGAGTTTTAAAGACATCTGAAATGTCTCAGTAATGATGCTAAAAATGGTATCTGCCTATGTTTCTCGTTTGTAGCAGATCAAAATAGCAAAAGATTACTAATTACTATAGATGCGTGTAATTAGGGTTTAAATAATTCTGAGATAGCAGTGAACATTTTGTTTTGAATTTAGAGAAATTAGAATCATTTCTGAGCTATTTAAATTGTTTTTTTTGTTAACGACAGTAAAAATATATATCACTAGCCAATATTACTGATCAATGAACAAAAAATAAATGTGTATAATTATGTGTATAACTTTGACACAAGATACAACATGCAGACAAAAGTGTTTAAAACCTATTATTATTAACTATTTTAAGATTTTAATTATTCGAGTTTTTTATTAAATTAAGCCAGTTTGTTTTTATTTTGTGTTTGTATTATCTTTCTCTGTAGGATATATAAAAGAAGTATTACAGAGAGAGATTGTGCTGAATTGATTTCTGCTCTGCTCGTAAATCCTTCACACCTGAGAGTTCTGGATCTGAACAAGAATAAGATAGACGGATCAGGACTGCAAAAGCTCTCTGATCTACTGAAGAATCCTCACTCTAGACTGGAGAAACTGAAGTAAGTAAAATATGGGCTTAAATATGTATATTTTAAAGCAGCTAAATCATATTATAATATATACAATATGGGACAGTATTATAAAACTTATTTTAATCATGTGTTAATTGTTTATTGATTTCACTGGAGTACTTTTAAGAATCTCTGCTCAGAATGTATTGCACTAATAGTGTCTAGTGGGATAGAGCAGGCTGCATGTGCAAAGCAGGTGTGCATTTTGGCACACACACACACACACACACACAACACACACACACACACACACACACACACAACACACGCACACACACACACACACAACACATGCACACGCAAATAGGGATAAGGGGTAAAAGATGCAGCAACTGTCCAAGGAGCAGCACAAGATTATCTGCTCATAAAATGTGATCATTAGTCTCAGCTCTAGCTGCTGAGTGCAATGCAGTGCTGTTGCATCAGACGTCCTCAGAGCTGCTATAAGAAAGATTGTTTGTTGTTTGTTTATTCCCTAGTGAGTTCACTATATAGCAAAACACTACAATATGAGTCATATCAGTTTATAGGGGAAACATTATTGCATAAAATATGCATAACAATCCTACAGCATACCACACTGCAAAATTGTCACATGCTAGAAGATTTCCAGTCCAGCAAACCTTACAGGAAAAACGTGTTTTTTCCATCACTCACAAATACTACATTACTGAATACAGTGTCTTACTGCAAGTGTTCACTTTGTTTATTCTGTTTTTTATTGGTGTTTTTTAGTCTCAGTAGTTGCTGCATCTCAGAGGAAGGATATGCTACTCTGGCTTCAGCTCTGCAATCGAACTCTGCATCAAACCTTGTAGAGCTGGATCTCAGAGACAATGATCCTGGAGACACAGGAGTGAAGCTGCTAACTGATTTACTAAATAATCCACACAGAAAATTGAAGACAATTAGGTGAGCTAATTTTGTAGAATTTATTCTACCCTTTCTGCCACTAGGATCAACTAAAACATGTCGTGTTTATTTTTTTAAACGTAAAAAAGATCAATGTAATCAGGGACAGTATAAAAAGGCAATAAATATGTAATAATATTCTTTATCTCCAGGCTGCTGAACAGCTCTGCTGCAGAGGATTTCTGTGCTTTTCTGACTGAAGTTCTAGGAACAAACCCTTTACTGCTGACAGAACTGGATCTGAGTGAGAAAATAACAGGAGACTCAGCAGTGCAGCAGCTCTCTGCTCTACTGAAGGATTTACACTGCAGAACTAAGATACTGAAGTAAGATTTTAAAATGCACACTATTAAGTATATTAATGTTTTGTTTTTATATTACTGTATATTAGTGAGACTGAAGAATCACAATAACAAAGTTATAATTCTTTCTGATTTATGCCTTTTCTTCTCTTGTAGGTTAAATAACTGCAGTATTACAGAGCGAGACTGTGCTGCTCTATCAGCAGCTCTGTGTTCTAATCCTTCACACCTGATAGTGCTGGATCTGAGTGGGAATAAACTAGGGGACTCTGGAGTGAAAGAGATATCTAATCTGCTAAAGAACTCAAACAGCAAACTGAAGTTGCTGAAGTTAGTGTTTTACTAAAGCTAAACAAAGATAATCATGATTTTTTTATATTGATTATTTTTTTATTGTAATATCTGTTTTTCTTCAGTCTCTCAGACTGCAGTGTATTGGAAAAAGGCTATGCTTCTCTGGCTTCAGCTTTAAAATCAAACACCTCATCACATCTGATAGAGCTGGATCTCAGAGGAAATAACCCCGGAAACAAAAATGTGATGAATCTTTATTATTTACTACAGGATCCAAACTATAAACTGAAGACACTGAGGTGAGAGAAATACATTTATTTTATTATGCATGAGCTGTGGTATCTTTCAGACTGTAATTAACAAACTACTTTTTCCATTTATAGTTCAGCACATAGTTGCATACATGCCAGCATACTGCACCAAGTAACTATAACTAGGTTAAAAACTAGACTAGAAACACCAGAGAGAGACAATACATCAAATACATCTAGTAATAAATCTTGTAATATAAACACATAATATTTTCACTTTAAGGTCAAATTGTTTCAAGAGACATACTGTAAAGTGTATCACAAAAGTGAGTACGCCCCTCACATTTCTGCAGATATTTAAGTATAACTTTTCATGGGACCACACTGACAAAATTACACTTTGACACAATGAAAAGTAGTCTGTGTGCAGCTTATATAACAGTGTAAATTTATTCTTCCCTCAAAATAAATCAATATACAGAAATTAATGTCTAATCCACCGGCAACAAAAGTGAGTACACCCCTTAGTGAAAGTTCCTGAAGTGTCAATATTTTGTATGGCCACCATTATTTTCCAGAACTCCCTTAACTTTTTCTGGGCATGAGCTGGCGGATATTTAAGACTTTGCGCTCCCTCACAGATGTTCTATTGGGTTTAGGTCTCGAGATGTGCTTGGTCATCACTTTTACCCTCAGCCTCTTCAATAAAGCTGTGATCGTCTTAGAGGTGTGTTGGGGTCATTATCATGCTGGAACACTGCCCTGTGACCCAGTTTTCAGAGGGAGGGGATCATGCTCTGCTTCAGTATTTCACAGTACATATTGGAGTTCATGTGTCCCTCAATAAAATGTAGCTCCTCAACACCTGCTGCACTCATGCAGCCCCAGACCATGGCATTCCCACCACCATGCTTGACTGTCAGCACGGCACACTTATATTTGTACTCCTCACCTGATTGCCACCACACATGCTTGAGACAATCTGAGTGGACCCTGCTCTTTTAGAATGCTGGATGATCTTGGCCACTGTGCTGCAGCTCAGTTTCAGGGTGTTGTAGCCTTGGCCATCTTCGTGTAGTGCAACAATTCGTTTTTAAGATCCTCAGAGAGTTCTTTGCCATGAGAAGCCATGTTGGAACGTTCACTGACCAGTATGAGTAAATTTGAGAGCTGTGCTACAAAACTAAACACACCTGCTCCCTATGCACACCTGATACCTAGTAACACATGATATTGTGAGAGGGAAAATGACAAGCATTGCTCAGTTTGGACATTTAGGGGTGTATCTTCTAAGGGATGTACTCACTTTTGTTGCCGGTGGTTTGGACATTAATGGCTGTATATTGAGTTATTTTGAGGGAAGAATAAATTTACACTGTTATGTAAGCTGCACACAGACTAGTTCATCATTGTGTCAACATGTAATTTTGTCAATGTTGTCCCATAAAAATATGCCTTAATATCTGCAGAAATATGAGGAGTGTACTCACTTTTGTGATACACTGTAGACAAAGCATGCAAGCACATAATCTTATTTATAGAAAAACACACATAAAGGGCCCTATTTTGGCAATCTATAGCGCACTGGTGAGTTGTGCTTTGCGCTGATTGATTTAGGGGCGTTTTGTAAGAAACCAACCAGGCACTTTGGATGCAAACGCAGACAGGTTTATTAATCCAAATCAGAAGGCAAAAAACGAAGTCAAAAAACAGGCAAAGTCCAAAAAAACAGAAAGTACACACTAGGCAAAAATTGTAGTCAAGGATAAGCAATAGATAAAAAAACAGGAAAACAGTAACAACAATGTGGCAATATCTCGCAACTTGGCAGTGCATGAGTCTAGTATATATATATATATATATATATATATATATATATATATATATATATAGTCCTGTAGATGTGTAATCTCCCACAGGTGTGTGGGAGGGGTGGAGTCAGCCTCAATACTCAGGAGAGGTGGATCTTAAAGGTACAGTGCGGGCAGGTGTAACATGTTTCCTGTGTCTTTGGTTTGGTGAAGGCGCAAAAAATATGCCTTGTGCCACTCAAAATGCGCAAAAAAAGGTGTGTAATAATTCTCCTAAGGCAATGGAGCGTGCAATGGGACACGCTGCTCCAACATGTCGTGCGTGTGGCATTTTGGAGTGCTGAACGGGACTTTAAATAATTAATTAATATACACTGCTCAAAAAATAAAGGGAACACTAAAATAACATCCTAAATCTCAATTAATAAAATATTCCAGTTGAAAATCTTTATTTATTACATAGTGGAATGCGTTGAGAACAAAATAACAAATATAAACTACAAAATAAAATGATTAATGTAAATCAAAATTATTTTTCCATGGTGGTCTGGACTTGGAATCATACTCAAAATCAAAGTGGAAAATCAAATGACAGACTGATCCACCTTCAGTGGAAATTCCTGAAGACAAGTTAAAATGAGGCTCAGTAGTGTGTGTGGCTCCACGTGCCTGTATGACATCCTTACAACGCCTGGGCATGCTCCTGATGAGGCAGCAGATGGTCTCCTGAGGAATCTCCTCCCAGTCCTGGATTAAAGCGTCAGTCAACTCCTGGACAGTCTGTGGTGCAGTGTGGTGTGGGTGGAAGGAGCTAGACATGATGTCCCAGATGTGCTGGATTGGATTCCAGTCTGGGGAACAGGCGGGTCAGTCCATAGCATCAATGCCTTCATCATGCAGGATCTGCTGACACACTTCAGCCACATGAGATCTAGCATTGTCCTGCATCAGAAGGAACCCAGGGCCCACTGCACCAGCATATGGTCTCACAATGGATCTGAGGATCTCATCCTGGTACCTAATGGCAGTCAGGGTACCTCTAGTGAGCACATGAAGGTCTGTGCAGCCCTAGAAAGAAATCCCCACACCGTTATTGACCCACTGCCTAACTGGTCATGCTGGAGAATGTTGCAGCAGCAAAACATTCTCCACGGAGTCGTCACACTCTGTCATGTCTGTCACATGTGCTCAGTGTGAACCTGCTCTCATCCGTGAAGAGCACAGGGCACCAGTGGCCAATCTGCCAAACTTGGTGTTCTCTGGCAAATGCCAATCGCCCTGCATGGTGTTGGGCTGTAAACACAAGCCCCACTTGCGGATGTCGGGCCTTTATACCACCCTCATGGAGTCTGTTTCTGACAGTTTGAGTAGAAACAGGGATATTAGTGACCTGCTGGAGGTCATTTTGCAGGGCTCTTGCACTGCTCCTCCTCTTCCTCCTTGCACAAAGGAGGAGGTAGCGATCAGTGTTGCTTCCTAACTGGACAGGTTGATTTCACAAAAGTGTGGTTGACTTGGATTTACATTGTGTTGTTTAAGTGTTCCTTTTATTTTTATTTTTGAGCAGTGTATTTTATATTTTAATAAATGTACCCTGGTGTTAATAAACGAACTATATAAAGCTAAGATATAGCTTCATGGATCTGTGTATTTCACATTTTTTTAAGTTTTTAATAATTAACGGGCAGTGTGAGAAGCGATGTGCTTTGATTTTTTTTTTTTCAAATATAAAAAATATAAAAGTGAATTTCAGTTACATAATAGCAAAGTGAAATAAAATAAATTTATGTTCAGTCAAAGTGCTTTTCGTTTTTTATTTTTTATTTTCTAAACTGCAGGACGTGACAAAGATTGAGTGAGAATGAGCATGTGTCAAATTCTCAAACAGCAGAAAGCCTATATCTGCTATATTAAGCTACATTTATTATTCCAATGTACGGAACATAAATATCAATTCTTCTAAATGCCAGAAATAAATACAACTAAAAATTACTTATAGTTACTGTGCACATTTTAAGTATATTTTATTTTATAGTTGATTGCTAAAGGCTCTGGGCGAGGTGTTTTTTGGTGTGTTTTTTAAAACAATCTCCTCTCTTTGCAGGCTGTTGAAGACTCCTGCTGCAGATGAAGCCTGGGCTTCTCTTTCTGCAGATCTGGGAGTGAATGTCTTACTGCAGACAGAGCTGAACCTAAACAGGAATCCAGCAGGACTTTCAGGAGATTCCAGAGTGAAACGACTGTGTGATTTACTACAGGACTCACACTGTAAACTGAGAAGACTCCAGTCAGTATTCTTATTTGTTTCAGTAATAATAAATATACTTTACTGTGATACATTAAGTAAATATACAGTATTGTGCAAATGTTTTAGGCACTTGTGGGAATTTTAAGTAAAGAAAAAGCTTCTAATCTGGACCGTAAGTGTTTATCAGTAAAACACTAGCATTACAATAAATAAAAACAAAGCAACTTTACAAAAAGCTCCTCCACTATCTGTCCTCCATCTCTGAGTTTAGTAGTGTTATTCATAGTTCTCATCATATCAACACCTGGTTTGGTAAATCAGAGCTTACTGATGTTAAATCAGATGAGCTGCTGATGGAACTGAAAATATTACCATGCTGGCTGAATGCATCCAGGAGAAATCTGTAACTAAACTTTGTTCTACAGCTCAGGATATAATTTATTTATGTATGTTTATTTGCATCTGTTCAATCATACAAAGTGCTTTTTTCAGGCAAAACACTCGTATTGCTAAGATAAATGGATTAGCATAATTTGCTTTGGTGCCTAAAACCTTTGCATAATACTATATATATATATATATATATATATATATATATATATATATATATATATATATATATATATATATATATATATATATATATATATCCGAACTGCGCTTTAACAGAATTATTTTAGTAAAGTAAAGTCATGAAACAGGCCTGGATGAAAATGATGGTAACCCCGGAAATTTATGTGACCAAAAGGACATGTTAAATTAAAGTGTGTGCACTAATTAGCATCACAGGTGTTTACAATCTTGTAATCTGTCAGTGGGAGAATATATAGTGCTACAGGTAGTCACTGTGCTGTTTGGTGACATGGTGTGTACCACACTCAACATGGTCCAGAGGAAGTGACAGAAAGAGTTGTTTCAGGAAAAAAATATAGACAAGCATGTTAAAGGTAAAGGTTATTAGACCATCTCCAAGCAGCTTGATGTTCCTGTGAATACAGCTGCACATATTATTCAGAAATTTAAGATTCATGGGACTGTAGCCAACCTCCCTGGACGTGGCTGCAGGAGGAAAATTGAAGACAAATCAAAGAGACTGATTATACAAATGATAACAAAAGAGCCCAGAAAAAACTCTGAAGAGAATAAAGGTGAACTTCAAGCTCAAGGAACATCAGTGTCAGATCACACCATCCGTCATCGTTTGAGCCAAAGTGGACATAATGCGAGACAAGCAAGGAGGACACCATTGTTAAAATCAAAATGAGGAGGTTCTGTTATGTTCTGAGGTGGCTTTGCTGCATCTGGCACAGGATGTCTTGAATCTGTGCAGGGTACAATGAAATCTCAAAACTATCAAGGGATTCTAGAGAGAAATTTGCTGACCAGTGTCAGAAAGCTTGGTCTCAGATACAGGTCATGAGTCTTGCAACAGTATACTGAACCAAAACACACAGTTTAAAACACCCACGAAGAGGAAAACATTGGACCATTCTGAAGTGGCCTTATATGAGCTCTTACCTAAATCCTATTGAGCTTCTTTTGAAGGAGGTGAAACATGCCGTCTGGAAAAGGCACCTTCAAACCTGAGACAACTGGAGCAGTTTGCTCATGAGGAGTGCATGTGCCAAAACAATGTGAGGTGCAGAAATCTTATTGACAGTTACAGAAATAATTTGATTGCAGTGATTGCAAAAGTTTGTGCAACAAAATATTAAGTAAAGGGTACCATAATTTCTGTCCAGGCCTGTGTCATGAGTTTATTTTTTTTTTTTATAATTATGTTAAAGCGTGGTTGAAAAACAATGTGTGACTTTCACTTGTTCATAGCATTGTTGATAGCATTTTTATTTGTTATTACTTTTGTCAGATTCAAAATATTTCTGTGACCATTGTTGTTTTTTCTTTCATTAACCGAGGGGTACGAACAATTTTCTCCACATGCGTACATATGTATATATATACGGTCTCTATAGTTTTATATATATATATATATATATATATATATATATATATATATATATATATATATATATATATATATATAGATTAAACCCAGTACACCCTTATAATTTGGTTAGGAAAAAATATATAATTATATAGCAAATATATAAATATATGATTATATTTCATAGCACTCTTTGCTACAAAAATAACTCTTGCTAAGGTATTTTTCACACATAAGAAACGCACTTAAAACTTTTTTTTTAAATCAACAGTCTTTAATAAAATAATCCAGTCTTTTTATGCATGTAATCCAGCGCAGTATGTATGTATGTATGTATGAATGTATCAGAGGTGGAAAAAGTACAGAAAATTTGTAATTGAGTAAAAGTACCTTTACTTTGCTAAAATTCTACTCAAGTAAAAGTACCCATCTAAAAATCTACTCGAGTAAAAGTAAAAAAGTACGCAATTTAAAATTTACTTTGAGTAAAAGTTACTAGTTACTTTTAGTTATTTGATGTAAAAAAGTACAATAAATTATGTATAGGTGACTATAAACCGTATTTTTATATTTTTACAGTTAGCATAGCAAACTTGCCTTTGCTATGCTGCTATTTACATGTTTTTTTAACATTCAAGCAGATTGTTTAATGTTCCCAATAAAAACTTAAGGAAATATCATTAAAAACATGAAATCATACAAAAAAGAATGTTGGTCGGCGTATGCGCAGTGTCATAAAGAAGCATATATCGATAGGTAGCATAACTCGACAGAACACCGGTTCCCCCGAGCCGCACACACTGACCCCAGGCTACACTGATTCATACAGCATCTCTCCCTCTAACCGTAATAAACATTACTGGAAAAAGTTCAGCTGCGCTGCCATGGAGAACAAAACTCAGCACAAACTATGTGTGATAAAATCAGTGGAACATAAACACAGCGAACATTATGAGGCATTTCTCTCACCACCAAGACTTTCAGAAAGGTAAACTCAATTTGTGGACACAGGTTAAGCACATAACGTAGCACAGCTTTGATATGTCTCCAGTTTAGTTCAGCGTTGTTTAATATCTAAAAGGGATCTATGTAATCCATGATCATTAGCGAAGGTATTTAGGTTATATTTGCCTCAATCGCCTGTTAACATCGCACCAACAGATGCATTTCATACAGCTTTCAGTGTATTTAATATACTAATAGTTTAGGCGTTAATGCACGTTAGTAGCAAGGGTGTCAAAAGTATTCACATTCATTACTCAAGTAGAAGTATAGATACTTGGGAATACAAATACTTTTGTAGAAGTATCAACTTAAACCTTTTACTTAAATAAAAGTAGAAAATTAATGCCTTTAAAACTACTTAAAGTATAAAAGTAAAAGTAATGAAATTATAAATAGAAGCCTAGGCCGCACTACAGGGGCCTATAGTGCACTATATGACTAGATGACTATAAGTACTGAAATGGTGCTAAAAAGGTCTTCAGAGATTCTGAGGGATGTTACTAAAATATTTTACAGACAGCATAATACCTGTCCTTACTACATGCTTTACCAACCAACTGTAGAGTGTAACTTTGCACATTGAACTTACAAATATTGCATATAGCAATAATATAAAGTACCAGTCAAAAGTGTGGACACATTCAATTCTCTTTTTTTTTTCTACATGTGTTGCACATTGATATTAAAGCTATCAAGTCTATGGCATATTAATTTACAGAGTTATGCAGTAAACAAAACATATAAATAGTCAAAAAAAAAAACTTTTTTATAACTTAAGCTCCAAGCCTAATTTCCTCCACTTAAAAATATACAATTGAACATTCAATATTCAAAATATGGTAAAAACAAGATTTTCAGTGCTTTTCAGATTTTCAAATTTTTCATTTTAAAATGAAATATTTATATGTGTGTTTATATAAGTGTTTTACCGTATTTTTCGGACTATAAGGCGCACCGTATTATAAGGCGCACGATGAGTGAACGGTCTATTTTTAGTGTTAGTCCATACACAAGGCGCACTGGATTATAAGGCGCACTAAATGTCTCTTAAGCATGTCTCTTAACTGGAGCCATTTCACGGTCCTTACACACACACCGTAAGACTATGTTGAAGCACAGTTAGTATTACTCCGCTACGCTCCTGACAACGGTAGCCGCAACGCTCCGACAGACCATAATATTATGTTGAAGCACAGCAAGTACCGTATTACTCCGCGACGCTCCTGACAACGGTAGCCGCAACGCTCCGACAGACCATAATATTATGTTGAAGCACAGCAAGTACGTATTACTCCGCGACGCTCCTGACAACGGTAGCCGCAACGCTCCGACAGACCATAATATTATGTTGAAGCACAGCAAGTACGTATTACTCCGCGACGCTCCTGACAACGGTAGCCGCAACGCTCCGACAGACCATAATATTATGTTGAAGCACAGCAAGTACCGCATTACTCCGCGAGGCTTCTGACTATAATAGCGTGTTGTGCCGAATTCGGTGAATAAAACGGTTTTAAAACAGAGATAAAGATTGGATAAGTTTCATTTCTGGATGAAGTGATTTCCAGCGCTGTTTGGATATAACTGTGGATTACTTGAGACTGGATTGATGGATTCTCTTTAGTCTGGACGCGTTTTGAAGGTAGGACCTGTGGCTGAGCGCGGGTGTGTGTTCGGGGGGTGGCGGCAGTGACCGGAGGTTACCCCAGGACAAAAGGAGAGCCTTTTATTACTGGAAACATGCGCTCTGACGCAGCTTTAATTCATGAAACATACATCCTACAGTAAAAGCACAGTTCTGGAATCCGGAGATCCAGACGGATCGAATGGTGTATGACATGACCGCATTCGATGAAATATGGACGAACGATAAACGCAAATATGAGAGTTATGAATTATTAAAATCATAACCAAGGCATATTTCGCCCTAAATGTTTATTTTCTGAAAGGATATTCCGCTAAATAGGCTAAATAGCTCAAAAGCAGAGATTCTAAGCTTTAAAATGGTATATTGGATGTCTATATTGAACCTGTAACTGTTCATAACTATTCAGAAACACAGCCAGTTATGAAATATTAAATATTTCTGGCCCGCCGGTGGGCCAGCGCGTGTTAAGAGGTTAACTTTACTTAGAAGTGGGCGCTAAAAAGAAACAGTTTGTGCTATTACCCCAGAACGGGTGGAAAGGAAAGTTTACCGGCACCTTGTTCTGGCCACGGAGCTACAGTGGAAACTAGCTACCCTGAGCCCAGCCGAGAGGCAGTACGGCAGTCAAAGGTAACCGCGCGCTAGCCCAAGAGGGGGATCTTTTTCTGGCGTGGGTGAGGAATTCTGCACAACAGAGCGCCGTGTACCACATAAAATCGAGGTCAGTAAACACAAGCAAAATCCATACACAAGGCGCACTGCATTATAAGGCGCAATGACGATTTTTGGGAAAAAATAAGTATTTTAAGTGCGCCTTATAGCCCGAAAAATACGGTACAGTTCTTTATTTAGCTACAAGGTGGAATTACTGACTCCGAACCGATTTTATGTGGTACACAGTGCTCAAAAATACAACTTTGGTTAGCTACAAAGCTGCATCGCTTAATGGAATGTCTGAGCATTACGGCTACCGTAGTTAGGAGCCTCAAAAAGTAATACTGCCTCTATTATCACTTGAAATCTAAGCTTAATGTAAATAAACAAAAATGTTTTACTCATCCAAATATATGTTTTTAAGGAGAGAAATGTGTGTAGATTTACATCCAGGCATCGTTTGAAGCGAAACGTTTTTTTATACAGTAATACAGTTTTAGTGACTCAGGCACCCCCCAACAGCAAAACATGAAATTAGAAGGGTCCCCTACTATAACCCACCTTACTTTCTGCTTAAAATACCCTATAATAACTGGAGAAACATATACATAATCTTTTATTTAATAACAGATCTTAACATAATGTTAGTAGCTGATCATTTGTGTTATAGTGCATTTTTTATAATAGCTGAGCTTATTTGTTTGCACCTGCATTTTAGATGGCCCCTATGTCCCTATTACATAGTTCAAATAGACCAGAACCACTTCTCACAATTTACAAAAATGTGAGTAACCTACATTCTTCAAAAAGATTTTGTGATTGTGTTTAAAAAAACATTAACACATGCAATTAATCTATATATTGTGGTGAAAAAAAAATTGTTGAAATATGAATTAAAAACCTGAATCTGATTCTCACTACCCCCTCACACACACAAACTACAGTCTCAAGATAATCACAAAAGGTTGGTGTGACCAATCCTTTGTTTTTATCTATTGACACACCAGTAAAATAAACTTTAGTACTTTACAGTCATATGAAAAATTGTGGGCACCCCTATTAATCTTAATCATTTTTAGTTCTAAATATTTGGGTGTTTGCAACAGCCATTTCAGTTTGATATATCTAATAACTGATGGACACAGTAATATTTCAGGATTGAAATGAGGTTTATCGTACTGAATTGTACAGAAAATGTGCAATATGCATTAAACCAAAATTTGACCAGTGCAAAAGTATGGGCACCCTTCACCCTTCAATCATTTTATTGATTTGAATACTCCTAACTACTTTTTACTGACTTACTTAAGCACAAAATTGGTTTGTAAACTCATTGAGCTTTGAACTTCATAGCCAGGTGTATCCAATCATAAGGAAATGTATTTAAGGTGGCCAATTGCAAGTTGTTCTCCTATTTGAATCTCCTCTGAAGAGTGGCATCATGGGCTCATCAAAACAACTCTCAAATGATCTAAAAACAAAGATTGTTCAACATAGTTGTTCAGGGGAAGGATACAAAAAGTTGTCTCAGATATTTAACCTGTCAGTTTCCACTGTGAGGAACATAGTAAGGAAATGGAAGACCGCAGGAACAGTTCTTGTTAAGCGGCAGGCCAAGAAAAATATCAGAAAGGCAGAGAAGAAGAATGGTGAGAACAGCTTTTGCACACCTCAGGCGACTCTGTTTGTGGCATGCTTGCAGAAATTGCTTCTTTCGCATCACTTTCCTATTCAGCTTCTCCTTGTTCAAAGTGCGCTGTATTGTTGACCGATGCACAGTGACACCATCTGCAGCAAGATGATGCTGCAGCTCTTTGGAGGTGGTCTGTGGATTGTCCTTGACTGTTCTCACCATTCTTCTTCTCTGCCTTTCTGATATTGTTCTTGGCCTGCCACTTCTGGGCTTAACAAGAACTGTCCCTGTGGTCTTCCATTTCCTTACTATGTTCCTCACAGTGGAAACTGACAGGTTAAATCTCTGAGACAACTTTTTGTATCCTTCCCCTGAACAACTATGTTGAACAATCTTTGTTTTTAGATCATTTGAGAGTTGTTTTGATGAGCCCATAATGCCACTCTTCAGAGGAGATTCAAATAGGAGAACAACTTGCAATTGGCCACCTTAAATACCTTTTCTCATGATTGGACACCTGGCTATGAAGTTCAAAGCTCAATGAGATTACCAAACCAATTCTGTGCTTCAGTAAGTCAGTAAAAAGTAGTTAGGAGTATTCAAATCAATAAAATGATAAGGGTGCCCATACTTTTGCACCGGTCAAATTTTGGTTTAATGCATATTGCACACTTTCTGTTAGTACAATAAACCTCATTTCAATCCTGAAATATTACTGTGTCCATCAGTTATTAGATATAGCAAACTGAAATGGCTGTTGCAAACACCCAAATATTTAGAACTAAAAATGATAAAGATTAATAGGGTTGCCCAAAAATTTTCATTTGACTGTATTTTAGAAAAGCCAAAGGTCAAACAAACAAAGCATATTAGGTCAGAGAATCATAGACTCAGACTCTAAATTGATTGTACTGTTTTATATTAAAATAGTTTTTCATCCTTCAAACTCTGAATTAAAACTTTAAAACTCTTTCAAGTACTTTATGCAGCATTTTTAATTACACAATAAACAGGTATTGATGTTGCCTTCTCAGTTTTACGATTCTGTCCTGATCTTTTGCTTTTAGAATCAATAATGATGATCTAACAGAAGAAAGCTGTTCAGCTTTAGCCACAGTTCTCCCCTCATCCAGTCTGAGAGAACTGGACCTGAGTAACAACAACCTGCAGAATTCAGGAGTGAAAAAGCTCTGTGAAGCACTGAAGAATCCTCTTTGTAATCTGGAAACACTGAGGTAAGATCTTCTGTGATTATCATTTATATTCTGATAGCACTTTAACAGTGAAAGAAATTAATGATGTGTTTTCTGAGGAAGGAATAAAGAACTGTACTGTACTGCTAGGATTAATTACTCTGTATTCTTGTGTCTCTCTTTAGTCTTTCATTCTGCAGTGTAACAGAGGAAGGATATGCTGCTCTGACTTCAACTCTAAAATCAAACCTCAAATCACATCTGAAAAAGCTGGATTTGAGTGGGAATGACCCCGGAGACAAAGGAGTTGAACTGATTACTTCTGTATTTATGAATTCAAAGAAAACTCTGAGGTAATTAAATTTTTAATAAACAATTTATTCTTAAAGCATCTACTATACATCAACTATTTTACTTAAATGTAGTAAAATTACTTTCAATAAATGTAGATTTATAAGAGAGATTAGTCAGTTTACCTGTTTGTTAAAGGGCCAAGATCTTACCTGACTGCATTTCATAAGAGATCGTAATCACATCTAGAGCTATACAGTAAATAGAAATATAGTAAAAATCAACATTGTGTGCTCTCCTCAATGAAATTAACATCATATGGGTATTACTGAAACCATTATTTTGAAATACAGAAGAAATAAGTCATATTGCTATCATTTATTATGGGTTTGGTTTAGTTGTTATCAACACTCTGGGGCAGTAGAATATCAGTTTGTCATAGGATAATTAAAGTAAACTGTGTTTTATCAATAATTGTATGATTAATGTGTCTGTGCTGTTGGTCTCTCTACAGGCTGCTGAAAAGTGATGCTGCAGAGGAAGCCTGCACTGTCCTTGAACATATTCTGAAAAAAAAAACTTTACTGCAGAGGGAGCTTGATCTGAGCAAAATTAACCCAAAAAAGATCTCAGTTAATCAGCTGTCTGCTCTACTGGAGGATCCTCACTGCAGACTGCAGAGACTCACGTAAGCAATAACAAATATAGTTTTTAATAGAGCCTGTATTATTGCCTACAGACAGTTTTCACCTTGTTTATTGGCTTTGCTTCAAACTTATATTTTGCTTGGGTCCACCTAATGCCTTGAAATGGCCCCATTTAGGCTGGTAGTGTACATAAAGAAATTTGTTTTATCTAACCCAACAAAACACAAATAAATCCAAATCATGCTAAGCAGTAATATTTAACTGTTACATAAAAAGAAAATGTGGTAATATTTGCTGTTTTTCTCAAATAGATGAAAGAATAATAAATATACTAATTTATCTCTTCTTTGTCTCCATCTCTCTTCAGACTGTATGAAGTTGGCAGTATTACAGAGAAGGATTGTGCTGGTCTGATTTCTGCTCTGATTATAAACCCCTCACACCTGAGAGAGCTGGATCTGAATGAGAATAAACTACATCAGTCAGCACTGAAAAAGCTCTGTGATCTACTAAAGAATCCTTGCTGTAAAGTG
Organism: Astyanax mexicanus; assembly: GCF_023375975.1. Classification (NCBI taxonomy): domain Eukaryota; kingdom Metazoa; phylum Chordata; class Actinopteri; order Characiformes; family Acestrorhamphidae; genus Astyanax; species Astyanax mexicanus. Next base: position 22,225,117 of record NC_064424.1, on the reverse strand, counting down.
GAGAAACTGAGGTAAGTTATATTGATGAATATATTGATTTTTATAGCAAAGTTGTAAATTTATCAGAAATGTAATATTCCATTATTCAAGAGTGTTGATGTTACACAAATTATTGTATGTGTTATATGTATGCATATTTATTATTAGCACATTAAAATAATGACTATTTCTATATTTTTTGTGGTAATAAATATTTTTCCTAAATTGTTAGATTATTAGATTCAGTGTATGATCTGTATAAAATACAACATTGGATAAGTGTTCTGTAATGAAGTTGTAGTGGAATGTGCAATTCTGCTAATTTGTTATGCTTATGTATTCTTATTGAATGCGGTTGAACTCTTTTGCTACTTATGGAATGCAGACTTTGTGTCCTTTTAAAGTGCATAGTGTTTATATAATTGTTCCAAAGTAAAGAACCTGTCATATTTTCTGCAGACTTAAGAATTGCAGTATTAAAGAGGAAGACTTTGCTGATCTGACCTCAGCTCTTTGTTTGAATCCAACTCACATCAAAGTTCTGAATCTGAGTAAAAATAAACTAGGAGATTCAGGAATGAAGCAGCTCTGTGAACTGCTGAAGAATCAGGAGTGTAAACTACAGGAACTACTGTAAGTAGATCAGTTTTATAAAGTATAAGAGAGAATCTAATCTTTAACAGTCATTCTTCTCTCTCTCATATAACAACTGATCTCATCTTTGTGTTACTGAAATGTGCTATGTATATTATTATGTTTGTTAATAGAAAATACTAAAGAATATGTTTGTCTGCAGGCTACAGGGGTGCAGTATAGGAGAGGAAGGCTGTGCTGCTCTAAATTCAGCTCTATCCTCAAACCCCTCTCACCTGAGAGAATTTGATCTGCAGGGGAATAAACTGGGAGAGTCAATAAAACAGCTCTACGAGCTAATGAAGAAATCAGGATGTAATTTACGGTAAGAAAACTCACAATGATCAAAGAACAAAGTTACAACATGACTGTGCTGAGATTATATGAATTATTGAAAATCTCTTTACTCTATTTTAACTTATCAACTGGTTCATATTTAGAACTTTGAACATATTAAATATTTAATTTATTATGTATAATATTTAATGTATACAATTTAGCTCATTACAAGCATTGAACTTTCGCCCCGTTTCCTGCTGTCTTTTTTTAAATATTTCTCTGTTTGTTTTGTTCGCCATGTGCTCTTTATATAGTTTCTGTCTTTGTTTCCACACCTCCAGGATGTTAGTGATTTTACCTGTGCTTAATTTTGAGTCTAATTACTTGTACGAACTAGTTTTAAATATAAACTAGTATAAATATAAAAACATATATAAAATATATAGAAAAATATATCAAGTTGAGTATACTCCAGTACATAAGCAGAACCATGGTTTTGGGTTTGGGTTTTGAATATTAAAAAAATGACAAACAATGATGCAGCCATTAATTGCAACATGTGGCTGAACAACATTTTTTACTGTATTAGAAACATATACAAACTGTAAAACATTTTTCATCGTGTATAGAGGAAACAGAAAGAAAATAAATGATTTAATATTTTTTTTAACTTACCAAACACACACTGTTAAGATTTGTATATAGTATACACCTTATAGTATTAATATGTAGCACACAATTAGGATGCAGCCTAGGTATAAGGAACCCCTTTGTTTCAGAGTTTCTTTGTCTGTATTTGTATATTTAGCATTAGGATCACTGTTTGTTTCAGGAACCTTAGTTTGCTTGCTTGGCTTCTTTCAGTTTGTGCTCTCCTGTGTCTACCTCTGCATGTTTTGTATTTAATGCTTGTGCTTTTTTTGTTTGTTTTGTTTGTGGTCTGTAGTTGTTATTTGTTTACAGATTTACGGATATTAAAGATATATTAAAATTGGTTTTAAATGAGGAAAACGGCAAAATAATGCAACCTATCACACAAACTAAAAACTTTATGAGCAAATAGGTTTCCCACAAGAGTATTAGCTCTAAGACAGTAATTCTCTTTGTTAACTTTGTTAAACAATCTAATTTCTAATATTTTGATATTGACATTGTCCCAAAAAGGCACAGGTTTAAATTTGTATTTTAGCATATTCAGTAGCTCTTGTCAAGTCAAATTTCCAAGTTCCATTGAGTTGGATCAATGTGTTAACACTTTTAACTTAATAACTTAGTATTCAAATTCCATTTGTTTCACCACCTGACATTTATACCGCATCACTGTTTTATTATTGTGTTTAGAAATATGGAAAATATTTGTCCTAAAAAAGTTTACTTGTTTCACTCACAGGTTAGATAAATCTACACTGGACTGGATTACTGGATGGCTTCCCTGGAATTGGGGCAAAAAACATCATCATAAAAAAGGAACAGAAAGTTCATCTGAACAGAACAAAAACTTGAGTACAGAGAATCAGGGTGAAGCTAGTTCATCCGAACCGAACAATGACTTGAGTACAGAGAATCAGGGTGAAGCTAGATCATCTGCACAGAACAAAAACTCGAGTACAGAGAATCAGGGTGAAGTGAGTCCAGCTGAACAGAACAAAGATGCGAGTACAGAGAATCAGGATGAAGCTAGTTCAGCTGAACAGAACAATGACTCAATTACAGAGAATAAGAGTGAAGCTAGATCATCTGCACCGAACAATGACTCGAATACAGAGAAATAGAGTGAAGCTAGTTCACCTGACCAGAACAATGACCCGAGTACAGAGAAACTTGGTGAAGCTAGTTCATCTGACCAGAACAATGACCTGATTAAAAAGAAACACGGAGGAGTGAGTCTAGGTGACCAGAACACAACAGAGTGTGCAAAGAGTGACTGTAAAGTGCAAAGCAGAAAGTCTGGAGCAGTAAAAACACAGTTCCTCAGATTCACCCTCTCAAGGACTGAATAAACGGAAGGGTAGAAAATAGCAGAGAATGATAACTTTCCTCTCAGCCCTGAAACAGATCCCTCATTCTCTTTCCATAAAGCTTCCTGTGTCTCCTGATTGTTCATGTTGCTTGTGTATTTGATTGTATTTGTATTTGACATTGATTTTTTATATGACATCATTTTATATACTGCATTATATATTGCATTCATCACAAAGTTATTTTTAGACATAAATTGACAAACTGTAAAACAAATTCCTGGTGTTATAAAATTATACCTCTGCTTTAATGAGCTTCATTTCTTTAGATTTATTGTAAAATCTCATATCAACACAGTCAATAAAACATATTGTGGTTTATTAACAGCACAAGCCTTCTGAACACACTCATTAAGAAATAATAATTTACCACATTGTTTTATTTATGCTGGGAGTCCAAAAATGGTTAATGTTCTGAGTTTCTTTCTTTCTTGTATTTATGTTTTTACTCTTTGAGGATGCATCCTTACACAGCACACACTTTCGCACTATTGTATTTTTCATCATACTGTTAAAATTGAATCCAGCAACACCTTTCCCCAACGGAAATACAGACACTGCTCAGTTTTTTCTAGATGTTGTTGGAAAGTTGGTTTCTTTAAAAGGACCCTGGCCAAAGGTATGTCTCCAAGTCTTACAAGAACTGATTATCAATACTCAGAATGGCAGAACATGTAACACTGCAACATCATATTTCCTCAGAAGCACTTAGATCTGAAAAGATGAGTTTACTGGTACAGAAAAAACACTGGAAGTTTTCTTTGCTGTGAACCCTAATCCTGACTGTTAACAAAACCAGAAGATCAGAATGGTCCAACAACTATTTACGGTTGTAGTACAGTAACAGAAGAAAACGACAGGTTTAAATAAATGGAGCTCAATGTGATACAAATGAAATAGATCAGTATTCTGGGGAAGGTGAATGTGTTTATTTATGTTAATTTAATTAATACTGACACTTTGTGAATGTAAGCACATGCAGTAACAGGCTACATGTTAAAATTAGTTAAAAATAAGGGCAATCTTTACATGGATCTTTTTATTACCCTATTTAATAGGAATGTTGTGTTGTTTAAGTAACACAATTTAGTTTCACCCACATGATTTTTAAGCCTTATTAATTTATTGTTTATTTTTTTTTATTAATTATTTTATATTGTTTGCATACAGCAATTAAATACACATTTGAAAAACAGTATTTATTGTTTTCAATACAGAATAAAAAAAATAGAACTGCTTTTTCTATTTTTTTAACTACATTACATGACCAAGTTATTCCTGCACAGCATTACTGCACTGCAGCTCTCAACCAGTTTAAAGCAACAATCAGCAACAATTTTTTTTTTTTCTAATCTTACAGGCTACAACACTGAGATCAGGCAGACAATCTTTTAAAAAAATCTAACTGTATCTGATAGTGACTGAGGGGGAAATCATGGCCAACATTCAATGCAATACTCAATATCTCTGCCTCTCTCTCAATTCAACACACTTGTCTGATAAAGGAAAGCAAGGATTAACAGATAGAATTCTGGGTCATGGTTAGAAAGAGAGAGAGAGAATTTTTGGTGACCTCATGGTTGTGAAGATGAGGAAGAGGAAGTCTCAGTCTGATTAATTCCAGCACATAAACCCCTCCAAGCTCCGCCCCTCAACTGACAGTAGTGGAGCTCATCTGCTCTACTATAAAAACTCCTGTTCTGACAGGCCTCTCTATAAAGATCCGAGACCACCAGACATGGTTTCATTGAGTTATGACCTTTATTGTTGTGTCACCCCTGGTTACCTTATTTGATCATGTAAGTAACTCACTCAATTTAACCTGAATAAAGCACACAGAAACAGAATGAGAACACCAGAATACTAACAAATGTTCAGCACTTTCCCCCAACACTCATTCTACAGAATAAATTACTGCAGTCTGTAACATAAATTACATCAACATTATAAAACATCCCATACTTAATAAGATTTAGCACCCCAATACTGTGACACTGCACCACACCTCTACCCGCTACAGTTGCTTTCTGGTTTTTGAGATTATGAATCTGATCACTGTTTGTGTTTTTAAACCCTTTTGACAATGCACATCAATTATAGATGATCTAAATCAAAGCTTTTTAGCTTAACTCAACACAGTCATTACAACACTGTTAAATACTTTAAATATTTATTCAACTCAGCACAACCAATACACAGCTCAGCTATTGTTTATGTTGTTTCTTTGTTTCAAGCTGGATGTTTTACATATTAGTCAAACTAAAGAAATTTTCAGTTTTTAACTAAAATATCATTGTAGGCCATTGTTGACTTCATTAGCAGGTAAAAGTGTCCCAAACCCCATCATTTGGTTCATTTGTGATGCAGTTGTGTTATCTGTTTAAAAGTGTTAACACCAAAAACACACACTAAATCTGAATATACTGAAACTTTAATTTAGATTTGTGCTGCTCTCTTATCTCCTACTGAATTTGAAGCATATCTGACATATGGCAGTGCGATTCTTTCTGATACTCTAAATCAGAATTTATTAAAGTTTTACATCAATCCAAGTTTTTTAGACATCCAGAAATTCCTTTTCAGTGAGTGAATGAATTTCCGTCATGAATCCACAGAAGCCCATTGTTTAAATCTGTCTTCTCCCACCTTCTGACTTTTTATGATAATTTGCTTTGAAGCTGCCGGGCCTGTGTACATTAGTATGAGCATTAAGTACATCTACAGTGGTCAAATTATTTATTAAAAAAAATAATTCAGTTCAGGAAGGAGCACTAAGGGAATAAGAGAACAGTAATGTTCGCACAGTCTGAACTACAGTCAGAGTGAATGATGCACAGATGAGCTTTAATTACAGTAAAGCTGTAAGAGACACTGATCCACACTTTATTGTGCAGATAATTTTATTTACTTTTCAACTTATTACTTGTTACATTATTTGCACATTTAGGCAGTGAAAGAAATATGTGTTCTTGTATTAAATTAGTACATTTTCGTTTTATTTGAAACATTGACACTGATATATTTATCCATGTATTATCATTTTGCCATTCATAATTTTCAGTTATACTTAGTTTACTATTGTTTCTTGATGCATATATATTTCAGAAAGCATATGAATATTTATATCTTTAATACAGAAACTATTAAGCTTGCTGTATAAATAATGCTGTTTTAAGTTTGTTCCAACTTGTGTATAGTAAATGAAATATGTGATAAATATAAATAATGCTTGGAGCATATTTTGGTGATTTTATATATGTGGAGGAGAAGCTCTCTTCGTGGAATAGCCTGCAGGTCCAAACGCATATTTGCTATAGTGACTGAGCGCGGCTTACGTTTAGCCTCATTTGTGGAACTGAATTTGAACAAAATGAGCCAGACTTGTTCCAAAAAGCCAGGCTTATTGAATAGCATGCATTCGTGGAATACCCCTCAGGTCAAGTGAAGCACTCTTCTGTGTGCAAGAGGTACTGTGAACTGTTTAGACAAATGCAGATATGGGTCATGTTTACTTTTTAATGTCCTCACTGCGAAAAACAGACGCTTTTCTGTAGGAAATGAAAAATAAATAAGCCACAAATGAACAATAAATAAATTAATTAATAAAATAAAGAATTGCAATAACAGCATAACTTGCTCAACTATAATATGCTGAAAAAATTAAGCTTATCTATTATTCCACCAAACCCAATTTACATGTTTTTTTTGTTTAGGTTACTTGTTGCATATGAGAGCTGAAAAGACATATTGATAAAAGAAACAGTGACCTCTAGTGGATTTTACCTCCACTCAACATGTTCTTTATGGAAAAGTTGAGTAGAGTTCTAGACCATTTACCTGCTTTTTGAAAGCTTTAGCTTCTGTCTCAGTTATTTCTCCTAGAAAATACTTAGGCCCACTTTGAAATCATAGTAAGATCTTACCTGATTTCTGCTGGTTCTGAAGTTCAGCTCTTGAGAACACAGACACTGAAGATGCTTTTGTTTAAAGAATTAAAGAAACAAATGAAATTAAATGTTGTCATGTGTGATTCTCATAGCACTCTGTTGTGATTGTACCACTGAAAGGCGTTTGAAGGGTTGTAGTCCTAACATTTCTCTCTCCAGTCTAGACCTATTATTTAAGTAAAATGTTTATTAAAAACAGATTTCTGAAAGATTAAAACACAAACACTGCGAACAATGATCCACATTGAGTCCTGTGGTCAGACAGAAGAGGTGAAATGGGTCCTCAAGTTACTCCTCTGTACCCATAGCTTACCTGAGGGGGACTTAACAATTACATAATCCAGTACAGTAACATATTAATAATGTACATAAGAGTGTTGCAAAAAATAAAAACGCAACTACCAGTGAAAAATGCCGACTGCAGCATTGTTGTACAGCCTCACTCAATAATGAAAATGTAAAGGTTTTTATAATCAATCAGTCATTTACAGTATACAAGGGATCGAAAACATCAATAAGAAATTAGAATATATACACACATACTTGCTGTAGCTGTGTTTAACAGTAAAATGAACTGGTGTGTGTCAGTAACTGGCAGAATGTGAAACTGAAATACACACACAATAATATTTAACAATATATATATACTGGGAACTGGGAACAACAGATGATGTGGAAAAATGTTAATAAAGTGTGACATCAATATCATATAAAATTCAGACTTCATGCTGCAGTTTTTAACATATTGAGAGGCAACATGAACATACTGTACTGTAGAGGTTTCAGCATCTTCTGAAAGTGTTTTGTTTTAGTTAACACAGTCTGCTTTCACACGTAAGAAGTCTGAGAAATCGAGAATTAAAGTATTTAATATAGTAATTCATCTGAATTGTGCGGTTTACATGATTACTTGAATAAAGTATAAAATAAAACTGCAATAATCCAAACGGATAATATTGGAGTTTTTATTTTATAAAAGGTTTAATTGTTGAGAATGAAAATATCATTAATTGCGGATATATAAGAGAATCAAGGTTAGATGAACACAATGGGAATGAGATTTGTATTCAAATGTGTTTGTTTAATTGTAGATTTTTTTGTTCTTTGAACACAGTTTTTTCTTTGTGAAAACAGGTCACAACATCAATGTAAATATGAAAATGGAAAAAGGAAGAAGTCTCCTTAAAGTTCAGATTTATAAATCTTATTACGTGTGTATTTCAGTTTCACATTCTGCCAGTTACTGACACACCAATTTATTTTACCGTTAAACACAGATATAGCAAGCATGTGTGTGTGTGTGTGTGTGTGTGTGTGTCTGTGTCTGTGTGTCTGTGTAAGGGAGAGAAAGAGAAAGAGAGAGAGAGCTGGGGGTCACTAGAGATTCATAAAAAATATATTACTTGAAATGATCTAATAGCAGCAAGATTATATTAGGTACAGATTCTATGTGACCTAACTAATATCCATCTACTAACAAACAGACCAGGCAAGAACACAAGCAATGGTAATTGCAGTAGCAGGTCATAAATACTCTTCTCAAACACTGAGAATATAAATCAGTAATCAGCGCTCCAGCTGTGAAACTGGTAGAAGCACAAATATTGAGTTTAATTGAAATGTATCGACTCCACTGCCATGCCGGTGTTCTGTCGAGTTATGCTACCCATCGATATGTACTTCTTTATGGCACTGCACAGGTAATGTTTTATCATGTTTTTTTTTTTTTTTTAAGTTTTTATTGGGAGCATTAAACAACCTGCTTGAATGTTAAAAAAAACTGTGAATATCAGTTAAAATAGCAATGTAAAGTTAACAAATAATAAACTATAAAACAATAAAAAATACAGTTTATAGTCCTGTATAAGACCATAACTTTTTAACTGATACTGAGATTTAGCCTAGCCTATCCATATACTGTATCCTACCTAGGCTTCTGCTGGGAGTATTTTCTAATATGGTGACGAATATGGTGCTTTTTTTGTAGTTTTAGCTTTTTAAATAAATAAATACTACTAGGGTAGCACTGTTTGTCAAGGTAGCACAACACGAGAGAACACCGGTGCACAGAGGCATCTGGTGGAATTTAGCTTAAGTGATGAGCAGTGCCATAAAAACTACATATAGTAAAACAAGCGTGTGAACTAAACAGGACAGAAGATTGGGGGCTTTGTTATAAACATTATGTTCAGGTCTGTAGCTCTGGAAGCTCATGCCAGGTGACACCGCAGGGAAAAACCTTGCTTATAGAATTTAATGTAAGTGGAGCTCTGTGAAGTCTGTAGACAGGAGGAAAATGTAATGGGTGTCTCACTCTATTAAGTGAGCTACTCCAACTATGTCATAAATGGCCTCAAGTACATGTCTGAGCAGGTAAACTAAAAAAAATAAAAATAAAATAAGATTAACCCAACCGGGAACCGAACTCGGCTCGCTGAAACCACAGGTTAACACCCTGCCGCCACACTGCTGTAGTTGATTGAGACAGAGGTCAGTATACAGGCAAATAAAGAACAACTGCATGATCTAGTGTAGTAATATCCTTTATGTAAATGATATAAATAAGAGTATTGCAAAAAATACAAACACAACTATCAGTGCAATATGCTTAATGTAGCAAAAATGAAAATGTAAGGCTCATATTTACGACAAAAGGAAATGGCTACAGTTAAGTTAGCTATCTATTGACTTTCTGCAGGCAGCACATTTAATTCTTAGAGGGGCGAGACAACACCTTTTCTTTAATGTGACTTAGTGAGCGTTACTTAAGTCAGTACAATGTAGACATGCGGTTACTCTTACCTCTAATAAACAGAGAAAAGGGGAAAAGAGAAAACCCATGAAAAATGAGAGAAAGAGGGCATGGCTACTCTAAATCTCTAACAGAATAAATAAAGACTTGTAGAGTTTAGGTCACACAATAAACTGGCATAAATTCACTCTGTCAGTTTCACAGATCCAGTTTAGAGTGGTTTTCTCTCAGAGTTTAAATAGTTGTTTGCACAGGTGCCGGGCATTGAGCTTGATTAGTGTCTGGTTCTCAATCCAGGCTTTACAGAAAGACTCAGAGCAGAATAAAGTTTTAATATGAGAGGTCAGCTGGGTGAGAAAGTAAATCAGAAGCAGAACCTTGAAACTAAACCAGTGAAAAGCAGGAGGGTAACACACGTCCACAAAATGATAAAGCTTATTAATCTAAAGCTAGGGTAAATTAATCAGCTTCTTCTACACATAAAAAAAAACTTCAGTGATGTGATATCAGGAGTCCAGAGAAGCTTAAAAGGTAAGAATACGAACGATGGAAAAATAATAATGATCATAAAAAGTGTTATGCAGTGTATTGGCAGATTTATTTAGATGTTAAAAAATATCAAAATTAACAGAAAGTGAATAAACATTTGAAAATAAAATCGACAGAATATGCTGACAGAAACAACTGCTGTTGTTTCGTTGTTGTTTTATTCTCTAAACAACTGACAGCATTTTTCCATATATGGAGAAATTGAGAAATGGTCAAAATAATGAAAAAGATGCAGTGCCCTCAGACCTCAAATAATTCAAAGAAAACTGCTTTTGGATGACCTTATGCCACTGAAAGCACTGCATTTGTTTCCAACTCTTTTTTAAAAATCCACATTTTCTGCAAATAAATGCCCTAAATGACAATATTTTTATTTGGAATTCGGGAGAATTGTTGTTAGTAAATTATGGAACAACAATATACAATTTACTCCCTTAACATTTTAACAGTAAAATCAGAAAAAATGATAATTATGAAGTGGGCTCTTATTTTATCTGGAGCTGTATATAAAAAAGTACATGGCACCACTGTTTACGTTTTTGTGTTTAGAGTTGCATATTATGAAAACATACAGAAATGTAATTAGATGCTAAATGTTAACAATTTATCCCAGGTTTTCTAAAAGTTTGAATATTTTTATTATTATTTATATATTTTTACTGCAGTGAAAGCCTTTACTTTAGTGTTTTAGTGTTTACACTAGATTTGGGAACACTGCTATGAGAAGGATTTGAGTGCATTTAGTCCCCCAATAGTGAGAGCGGCGTTAGTGTGGTCAGATAATGATTTTAGTAGATTTTAGTTCTACCAATCCAGTTTATATGAAAAGCACTGGATGGAGCTTCAACATCTTTCCAAAGAGATGCATCAATAATCTGAGCTTTAAAATATTCCATTGTATTCATTGTTCGGTGTTTTTCTACTAAGACTATACAGCTGTGTGTGCTGCTGAATACAGTGGGTGCATCTTATAGTAACTGAATTCCCTAGTTATAAAATGTATTGTGATACTTTTAGACATATAATGGATGTTAGTTTAGATTTATATATGTAGGCCCCATGTTGTTATACCCCCCACCCCATCCCTAAATATAAAAATGACTTATAATGCTGTAATAAAAAAATAACTTCACCTTCAGGGGTTATACATAGGGCCCAGTCCATACCCTTTGCCTATATTCCAATCATCTGCAAGATCTTCACAGGGGTCAGCAGACAGGCAGACACCTTCCTCAGCTTTCCTTTGTCAACATGTAGATGTTTGGGGGGGGGGGGGGTATTTTTATAGAGAGACTATGTTGGTCACTGCAGTGCTGAGAATGACCCACCATCAATATAATGCCTACACTCTGGTGGTCCTGTGGTGGTCCATTAAAGAACAGGGTAAATATGATGCTGAATGAGTGCAGTAAGTGGATTGAAAAATGGACTGTAAGCGTAGAATCAAGAAGGTGTTTCTAATGTTGTGGCTGATTGGTGTACACTGACAGTATTTGTAAATAAGAGACTTTTGGATGGTTGGAAGCTCCAGTCCTGGAAGTCCAGATTATTTCACATTATACTGATTTTCCAGCTATATCTCTCCAGTTGGTGTATCAGAGCAGAGATGGACTCCTGAAAATGTTAACTTGCCTGTATGTTTTTACATTATACTAAAATCCTGTGCATTAAATAAAAACATCTTGGGATTTTTCTTTGCTATAATGAACCCCGCCTACGCGATGCGGGGAGGGGAACTGTGATGATGTTGCTTGGGGTACAGTTCAGAACAGCTTGAGACGGTTCTCAAGCCAGGTCCCCCCCCCCCCCCCCCCCCCGCAGCTAGGAGTAATGAAGATGAGTGATGAAGATGAGGGTGAAGATGAGGGTGGTGATGGGGTGGAGGCGGGTGCGATGTCGAAAGTCACGTAGGTGAGCACTTGGAAGGTATATATATATATAGGACCAGGGGAGGAGCTCAGGAAATTGAGGCGTGGTTCATATCCCAAAATTTTGTTAATTCTTAACAACACTTTGCTATAATGAACCCCACCTACGCGATGCGGGGAGGGGAACTGTGATGATGTTGCTTGGGGTACAGCTCAGAACAGCTTGAGACGGTTCTCAACATAGACTGTATATAGCTGGACAGAGCATCGTCTCTCAAAAGTGAAGCCACCACAGGTCGGGCGCCCCCTGCTGTTCGGCTGCAGAAAGCTGTGTAACCCCACCTATCCCCATAGGTTTCAATGGCGAAACAGACAACATTCAATCACGTTTTTTTCTAATATACTGGAATTCTACCTCCTTTATTTAAATGCAACAGCTAGTGTAACCTCTGCTTATATTGTCAAATTTTTATATCCCTACAGAATTCGTTTTTTAAAACGTTATTCAGCTCTATTCAAAAAAGGTGTGGTTATGGTAAAAGGACTGGTTATGGGCGGGACCAATAACAGACTGTCAGCTCCGCTCCGCCCCGCTCTGCAGTCGGGGACCGCGAGGCAGCCCTCAGGGGCGGGGTTATTTAAATGAGTAGGCTGCTCTCCACAGTCTTTCTCCCTCCTCTGGTCTCTACTGCGCAGAATCAGGTGGCAGGATCGCCAACATGGCGGAAGATTTTGGCTTCATTTTCATTGAATGAATGGGAACGGAGACACGGCGTCCATCTTTTTTTACAGTCTCTGGTTCTCAAGCCAGGTCCCCCCAAAAAGACGAAAGTGGGAGGACCAGCGGCCGAATCTGAACTGAAAGTGAGATAAGCCATGGTGAGAGACTGAGGTCTTCAGCAGAATTTTATAAGATCTTTAACAGCGTTTCAGGGGTGGTATGAGTGAAAATGTCTTTATAGTAGGTGGTATAAGTGTCTATTTTAAGATTATTACAAGAAACAGGATAAAAAATGTCCTGTGGGGCTTATTTTTAACCTTTTACTACATCTATCCCAATTTCTAACCTGAAAAAAATATGAAGAAATTGACATAGCTCCTTAAGTTAAAAACCTATACAGACAAGTGAGAACACTTTTCCACATAATTCTGGGCCAAGGATTTCAATAGAATGGTTATTTTGAAGTTTTTTTACACATTTTGTCTCAATTCTGGGACAAAGAGATGTAAAAAATAACATTGCATGTATGTTTTCACATTATACTAAAATCCTGTGCACTGGATAAAAACATCTTGAGATTTTTCTTAATCCTTGAAGTGTCTACTTTAAGATTCTGACAAAAATGTCCTGTGGGGCTTATTTTTCACCCTTTACTACACCTATCCCAAATCCGAACCAAAAAAATATGAAGAAATTGGCATAGCTAACAACCTATACAGACAAAAGAGCCTCTCCAGGTTTTCTATCCTTGCTGTAGATACATAATCATTCAGCACATTCAGTGAGTTTATGAATTCACCTTAAGAGCACTTTATAAAAACATTAATAAGTAACTCAGTAAAGTGGTAACATAAATACAGCAGCCATGACTTTTTTGAAAGCTGTCCCAGTTTGGGTCCAAAGTTCAGGCTTTATTTATGCTGCTCAGTGTCAGGCATTAGTTACTTTATACTATTACTGTACATGTGACCCCTATTTTAATTTCTTTTATTTTCTCTTCTCTGTTTGTAGATTTTAGCTAAAGTTTAATAAAAAAAAATAGATTAACTATTTAAGATTGTCAGTATTCTGCAAGCCCATATTTTATTTTGTGTATTATTTATAGGTAAATGATGTACTGTTTATTCACATTCAGAATTTATGTAGAAAGGGGAGGGACATAAAAGTGGGCTTATTTTTAATAACCCTAACAAGTGATTATTAAGGGAAATCCACCTGTTAAATAAAAGCCGACTAATATCGGAAATCATCAGCATTAAGTGACAAAATACAATGTCAATCAACAAGTAACCACTAAAATGCAGTTAATTATTTAATTTGTTAAGTTTCTCATGTATAGTTGACAAGTAAACACGTGAAAATGAAGGGCGGTTGCTTTAACTCTGAGATTTATCAGTGTTACTAAAACTGACTCTCAGTCTGACCTCTGTATTTGAATAATATCTTCAGGAGTTGAGCAGAGAGGAGAGCTGTTTGCATTTTCTTTATCTGTGCTTGTTTAAAATGGCTCTACTAAGCTCATATTAGATAAAACATCTATTTTTCGATATTTATTTATTGATATTTATTGATTAGGTTCTCCTGGGTACCATGGCCCCTGAACCCCAGTAAAGGTTTAAGCCCTGTTCATTTCAGATAGTTATCAACCAACCATGTGTTGCAATCAGACTACAAATGTGTTGCTGTTTAAGTAATATGTATTTATTAGAAACTACAGTATCAGTCAAAAAGTTTGGACTCATCTCTTTGATTCAATGTGTTTACTTTCTTTTTATGATTTATTTTTACATTGTAAATTTGATATATATAGACATTATACGACATTAAAGCTATACAGGAACACATGCAGAATTATACTGTAAACAAAAATGTGTTAAACAAACCAAAAAATGTTTAATACCTTAGATTCTTCTAAGTATCACATTTATCTTTAAGGCCAGATCTGCTTTCTTAGTGGCTTTATTAGGTAGAGTCACCTGGAATACTTGATGGAGTTCCTGGAGGTGCTGAACAATAGTTGCGTCTTTTCCTTCACGCTGTGAAGCTCCAGCTCATCCCTAATACCCATCTTAGCTGTGTTTAGGATTGTGGAGGCCAAACGCTTTTTTGTTTACTACATAATACCATATGTGTCCCTTGATTATTGTCATGTCCTTAATATTAATCTACAATGTAGAAAATAAATAAAGATGTTATCAACTGAAAATCATCTCGCGGCTCAGTATTAGACATAATCTCTTACAGTGTTATTTTAAATGAATAAACAAACCTTTGCCTTAAGGGCGCTCTGAGTCTGTCAATCATTAGAGAATTAGAGAGGCAGTAAGAAGCTGGCGGGGGATTTGGGTGTTCTTAAGAAGAAAAACGAAAGTAAACGATTGAAGAATAACCGCGTGTTATGGCCTTCTCACAAGAACAAGCGTTAATAATCTTGTGTAGATATTAATATCTCATTAATTCCACATATATCAGGAACGCCTGGAGACGTGATGTAGTTCTCCTGGAACAGAGAGTCGTTTGAAGCTCTAAGGAAAGAAGGAGAAGGTAAGAATGCTAAAATATAGCTTTAAAAGTGGTGTTGTAAATAAACCACAAATATTAACTGTGACGTGTTCTTGTGCTTTCTTTCTGTACATACATCTATTGATGCATATGGACACATCATCAGTGATGTTCCTGGATTCATAGGGCGTTTCGGGTCTTTCAACATCATACGCCCTCCCCCAGGTGACCCAGCTGGGTTGATCAGACTGCAGCTTGTGTCCATGAGGCTTGCTAGGTACCACTGCTCCATGGTTCTCCTCTCTTGAGCCACAGCCATCTTGAGCCTCTCTGCCGCATCGGTGGTCTTGCGAATGGCTCTCCTCTTTTTCTCTCCCACGATGCCTAATCTGCTCAAGGCTCTGGTCAGAGAACATGCTGCAAAACCTCTGCAACCAACCTCTACTGGGAAGCACCTCGCCCTCCATCCAGCCTGCTGACAGTCACTCACCAGTCCCGCATATTTTGAAAGCTTCCTCTCAAATGCTTCTTCCAAGCGGTCCTCCCATGGGACTGTCAGCTCCAGCAGCACGACTTGCTTGGTCAACTCAGACACAAGGACAATATCTGGTCGAAGGGTGGTAATAGCGATGTGGCTGGGAAATTTTAGTTGTCGTTCAAGGTCCCCAGCTGCCAATCGTTAGCAGTAGTCAGAATGCCTGCCAATGATCTTTTGACCGGAGCTGCCTGCTCCCCAGCTTAAGGTGATAGTTTTCTTGGATGGACGAAGCTGCTTTGCCCACACAAGTCCATTGCTAATGGCTTCAGCAATGCTCTTAAGGACTTGATCATGCCTCCACTGGTATCGCCCTTCTCCAAGTGCTGTAGTGCAGCAGCTGAGGATATGCTCTTGGGTGCCTCTCTTGGAGCACAAGGGACATGCTGGTGTTTCTGCTATGCCCCAAGTGTGCAGGTTAGATGGGCTTGGCAGCACATCGTATACTGCCTGGATAAGGAACTTGATGCGGTGAGGCTCGGCTTTCCAGATCTCATTCCAGGTCACTTTCCTCTCTACCGCGTTCTCCCATCTTGTCCAAGCCCCCTGCTGCCTCATTCCCACTGCCTTGCATGCTCTCACGTCCTCAACAGCTGCTCTATTTATCTATTTATGAATTCACCAGCATCTTACTTACACCAGCCCGGGAAAACAGATGATGCAGTTTAGCTAAACGAAAGTAAACCAAACACGTTTTTCCCTCATTATATTTTTCAGTAAAAGATGAGCTCGTGCTTTTCCTCTTTTTTCTTCTAGACATAGTAGTTTTAGTGGAAATGGTGTTTTGAAGCTAAGTCTTGGTCGGATATCGTTCATGTTGAACTCAGGTCAGACCCATGATCCAAATTAACCGCGGTCACGCCATCTGCACTTAGAAAACGCTCGGTCGTGCTATCTACACCGAAAACTGGAGTGCGCGTCTAATCCGTGTTTTACGGTAGCAGCGTGCCCAGCGCACCCGGAGGAGCAGTATGGAACGCCAAAAGGCCCAAAAAACGCCTGGACCAGACGCCTTTTATCGAAAAGAACGGCGTAAAATACGATATATGATTTCACGACGGCGTTAAAAACGCCGCTAAAGGCACAGAAAACGTTGTTTCCCCCGGCGTTTTTCGACCCTTTTGGTGCACCGTACAGAGCGCCGTCTCAGTGCAATGAGACGGTGTAAAAAGCGGCGTTTTAGTGTCTCTCTTGACGCCGTAATAAGTGGCGTAAAAAGCGGCGTTTAATAATAAGATAATGAGCTCCACCTTCCAGTTTTGAAAGCCAATACATTTAAACTCTGTTCAGCCAATGCTCTTACAGAGAGACTCAGTCTAAAGCAATTCACTGCAGGTCCAAGCTCCTGAGCTCTTCAGTTTTTTAATTACAAATTTACAATATACCTTCTTCAGACATTCCCGCTGGTGCTCATGCCTTTTATTAGTCTAATATTTATGCTGTTCAATGTATTTTAAATAAAATTAATAGTAGTAGGGACGCCCCTTGTGCATGAATTTCATTAATTAATAGTGTGTTTCTTTTTAGGCTACGTTTGGTAAATAGTAGCTAATAGGGTCATTTTGCTATATTTCAAGAGTTTCTTGGTTTATTAGCTCTTAAATATTTGGCCAGGTACTGTATCAGTATTTATATTATTTGAAGGATCTAAATAACAGGAGTGTTAGTAATCATAAAATGTAAGGAAACGTAAATGTTTATAAGATATACAGTGATAAACTAAAAAACACTTAAAAAAAACACCCCGACAGCTGAATATTCAAGGAACAGACACGGAGGTGGTGGTAGAGAGAAGGATGGCGGCTAAATTTATACTCCACGAAGAACACTCTTGATCACTGGATAGCTCAACTTACCAATCATTCAATCATTCAATCAATAAACCTTTTTTTTTCTCTCGGGAATACATCATTTCCAGTGTAGCCGAGCATTTACAATTTAAAAGAAAATAGAAAGTAAGAAAATAGAATTAATAAGTAATATATATAATATTAATATATTATAATAATATATTAATATATATAATATATATATATATATATATAATCAATGCCAGGCTGCTCTGCCCCGGTTTGTGCAAATAAATGATTTTTAAGACCACCAGAGACAAAATTATGAAAATATGAAAATTGCAAAAAGCACACAACAGGATTTACAGTAAGATTTGAAGGCCTTTTTTTAGGGCAAATAAGTGACAAGGTGCTGTTGGTCGGTTTGTGTGTTTATAATAAATACAGTGTATTGTACTGCCTGTATGTGTATCAGCTAATTGATGTTACATAATAATAGAATATGATGAGATAAGTTGACACTCATAATGTGCGTGGGGCTTGCCAATGAGTTTGGATATTGAATAGAATTTCCAAAGTAAAGAGCCAGATTAATAATTTAATGGAGGTTTCTAAGCGACTGAAGTAAATATAATATAATAATAAATATAAATATAATAAATATGTAACTTGTAAGTCTATGTCTGTAAATGACATTACTTGTTTCCTTATGGAAATAGAAAAATTACCGGATCTGCTGAAGCATAAAAACTAATATTAATAATATTATGCTTAAACAACAACAAAACAATAATATTCATAGTAAATTAAGAATAATTTACATCTTATAATAATAATAATAATAATAATAATAATAATAACAATAATATTATATAATTATAATATATAATTTTATAAAATATAATATATATAGTATATTATAATTATACTGTATAATTATAATATTATAATAAGAATAAAAATAAGAAGAATCAGCTTCCTAATATAATTTGTAACTAATTTAATAAATTAATAAATTCATTTATTGAAACCCTGATGTTTTTGCAACAATAGGGTTCTTCATGTGTGATATACTGACAAGGTGATGTGATTTCCGTCTGGATAAAAAAAGTGGGGAGCTGCACAGCATTTTGCTTTCACCTAAACCTAGAGTTTATTTTTACATTGATACAGCATAAATATTAGACTAATAAAAGGCATGCGGGAATGTCTGTAGATGGTATATTATTAATTGTGTCTAAAAAACTGTGTCTGAAGAGCTCAGGAGCTCCGATCTGCAGTGAATTGCTTTAGACTGAGTCTCTCTGTAAGAGCATTGGCTGATCAGAGTTTAAATGTATTGGCTTTCAAAACTGGAAGGTGGAGCTCATCATCTTATTATTAAACGCCGCTTTTTATGGCGTCAAGTGAGACACTAAACTTATTGCACTGAGACGGCGCTCTGTACGGTGCGCCAAAAGGGTCGAAAAACGCCGTGGGAAACGGCGTTTGCTGTGCTTTTAGCACCGTTTTTAACGCCGTCGTGAAATCATACGCCGTATATTACAGCGTCTTGAAATCATACGGCGTATATTACGGCGTCTTGAAATCATACGGCGTATATTACGGCGTAAAACCCACACAGGGTTTTTGGGCCTTTTGGCGTTCCATGGAGCAGAGACTGGCGCTTCTCCTGCAGAGACTTAAAATGGAACAGAAACTAGTTTTACACCTAAATAAACATGATTTAACGAGGTCTAATCCACAAATATATAGACAAGAAAGACCACTGCTTAGAACAGTGTAACATGTTATTATTAATGTCATGCATGTCTACTGATATGACTGTATCATTTTGGAGTAATTGAATACCAAACTTAGGAAAACTTTATATTCGGTTGTGCATGAACCATATTTCAGAGTCCTATAAAACCAGCAAATCAAATTGTTATCTAATGACACCGAGACAGCCTTAAAGAACACATTCCATACTCTTAATTACATGAGTAACAAAGAATATTACTGTATCATTTTGGAGTAATTGGATACCAAACTTAGGAAAAATGTCTATTCGCTTGTGCATAAACAAGATTTCGGAGTCCTATAAAACCAGCAAATCAAATTGTTATCCAATAAATCCAACACAGTCTTGAAGAATGAGTTGGATTAATGTATTAATGACGTGAGTAACAAGTGATATTACTGTATCATTTTGGATTAATTGGATACCAAACGTAGAAAAAATGTCTATTCAGTTGTGCATAAACCACATTTTGGAGTCCTATAAAACCAGCAAATCAAACTGTTATCCAATAACACCGAGACAGTCTTGAAGAACACATTCCATACTATTAATTACATGAGTAACAAGTGATATTACTGTATCATTATGGAGTAATTGGATACCAAACTTAGAAGAAATGTTGGTTTGGTTGTGCATAAAACACATTTTGGAGTTCTTCTAGGTTTTCTTTGAGTCATTGGATAATAATTTAATATGCTAGTTTTATAGGACCCCGAAATCTGGTTTATGCACAACCGAATAGACACCAAACGTAGGAAAAATGTCTATGCGGTTGTGCATAAAGCAAATTTCAGAGTCCTTTAAAACCAGCAAATCAAATTGTAATCCAATAAAACCAAAACAAGTCTTGAAGAAAATATTCCACACTACCAAGAACATTAGTAACAAGTGATATTACTGTGTCATTTTGGAGTAATTTTAGAAAAAAATGCCTGTTCAGTGCATAAACTAGATTTTGGAGTCCTATAAAACCAAATCAAATTGTTATCCAATGGAACCAAGTCCTTCTTGATAAACACATTCCATACTAGTTTTATAGGACCCCGAAATCTGGTTTATGCACAACCGAATAGACATTTTTCCTACGTTTGGTATTTAATTACTTCAAAATGATACAGTAATATCACTTGTTACTCATGTCATTAACAATAAGGAATGGGTTCTTCAAGACTGTCTTGGCTTAATTTGATAACAATTTGATTTGCTGGTTTTATGGGACCTTAAAATCTGGTTTATGCACAATCGAATAGACATTTTTTTTAGACAGTTTGGTATCCAATTAATCCAAAATGATACAGTAATATCATTTGTTACTCATGTCATTAACAATAAGGAATGGGTTCTTTAAGGCTGTCTTGGTGGCATTGGATAACAATTTGATTTGCTGGTTTTATAGGACTCCAAAATCTGGTTTATGCACAACTGATTAGACATTTTTTCTAAGTTTGGTATCCAATTAATCCAAAATGATAAAGTAATATCACTTGTTACTCATGTCATTAATAGTAAGGAATGTGTTATTTAAGGCTGTCTTGGTGGCATTGGAAAACAATTTGATTTGCTGGTTTTTATAGGACTCTGAAATCTGGTTTATGCAAAAGCAAATAGACATTTTTCCTAAGTTTAGTATCCAATTACTTCAAAATGATACAGTAATATCATCATCACTGCAATAATAAATAATTCACTGCAAACTGGCCAAGTCCCCTCAGTCCTAAAAACTGCTCTCATTCGTCCACACCTGAAAAAACCCTCACTAGATCCTGAAGACCTGAGAAACTACAGACCCATCTCCAACCTGCCATTTCTCTCCAAGGTTCTGGAAAAAGTTGTTGCAGCCCAGCTTCATCATCACTTTTATACACACAACCTGTATGAGACTGTTCAATCTGGTTTCCGCTCTGCACACAGCACAGAGACAGCACTGGTCAGAGTTACCAATGACCTGCTGATGGCCGCTGACCAGGGCTCCCCGTCACTCCTCATACTCCTGGATCTCTCTGCTGCTTTTGATACTGTGGACCACAACATCTTGCTGCATCGACTCCACACTATAGTTGGTCTCTCTGGGACCATCCTCCAATGGTTCCAGTCATACCTCACAGACAGAGCTGAGTATGTGGCCCTGGGGGAAGCAAGGTCAACTGCCCACACTGTCACCTATGGGGTCCCTCAAGGGTCAATGCTTGGACCAGCACTGTTTACAGTCTACATGCTCCCTTTGGGCCACATTATCAGGAAACATGGACTATCATTTCACTCCTATGCGGACGACAACCAGTTGTATCTCAAAACAGATCCCGTCGCCACCCCAGCCACACCACCAGCTCTCACTGCATGCCTGGAGGAGATTAAGGCATGGATGTCAAAGAACCTCCTTCAGTTAAACAGTGGCAAAACAGAAGCCATCCTCATAGGTACCCCACATCAGACCCAGGCAGCTCTCATCAGTAATATCTCTGTCTCTGGCCACAGCATTCCCCTCTCTTCGTCTGTCACAAATCTAGGTGTCAAATTTGACCCACATTTATCATTTAACGATCACGTCACCTCTCCAAAATCTCCTTCCTCCATCTCAAAAACATAGCAAAACTCCGTCCCTCCCTCTCCCAACTGGACGCTGAAAAACTGGTCCATTCCTTTGTCTCCTCCAGGCTGGACTATTGCAATGCCCTCCTTGCTGGGATCTCTGACAGGAGCCTGCAGAAGCTTCAGCAGATCCAGAACTGTGCTGCCAGGATCCTGATGAGGAGACGCAAATATGACCACATTACACCCGTTTTACAAACTCTACACTGGCTACCTATCCACTACCGAATTCACCCTACCTCAAAGAGCTCCTTATCCCGCACAATACTGCAAGACATCTCCGTTCAACAAACACCCACTGCCTTCAACAGCCCCGGACCAATCTCCGCACTATGGGAGACCGGTGGAATGCTCTCCCAGACTCCCTGAGGGCGCCACAGAGCGTGGAGTGTTTTAAAATAAAACTAAAAACTTTCTTATTCAAAAAGGCCTACTAGGACATTTTTATTTATATCTCTGATGTGTGTAATTTTTGTTGTTTCTTTCCACTTGTTTCTAAATGTTTGTTTTGAATTTACTTACGCTGTAGTACTTTGAGAGTTCATTGAAATGTAAAGTGCATTACAAATAAAATGTATTATTATTATTATTATTATTATTATTATTATTATTATTAGTAGTAGTAGTAGTAATATCACTTGATACTTGTGTCAATAATAGTATATCATGTATTTTTCAAGACCTTATTAGTGGCATTGGATAACAATTTGACTTGCTGGTTTTATAGGACTCTGAAATCTGGTTTATGCGCAACCGAATAGACATTTTTTCTAAGTTTGGTATACAATTAATCCAAAATGATACAGTAATATCACTTGTTACTCATGTCATTAATAGTAAGGAATGTGTTATTTAAGGCTGTCTGGGTGGCATTGGTTAACAATTTGATTTGCTGGTTTTTATAGGACTCCAAAATCTTGTTTATGCACAACCGAATAGACATTTTTTCTACGTTTGGTATCCAATTAATCCAAAATGATACAGTAATATAATTTGTTACTCATGTGATTAATAGTATGGAATGTGTTCTTCAAGACTGTCTAGGTAGCATTTGATAACAATTTAATTTGCTGGTTTTACAGGACTCCGAAATCAGGTTTTTGCACAGTCGAATAGACATTTTTCCTAAGCTTGGTATCCAATTAATTCAAACTGATACAGTAACATCACTTGTTACTCATGTCATTGATAGTATGGAATGTGTTCTTCAAGACTGTGTTGGATTTATTGGATAACAATTTGATTTGCTGGTTTCATAGAACCCTGAAATCTGGTTTATGCACAACCGAATATACATTTTTCCTATATCCAATTACTCCAAAATGATACAGTCATACCAGTAGACATGCATGACATTAATAGTAACACGTTACACTGTTCTACAGATAAGAAGTGGTCTTTCTGATGTATATGTGTGGATTAGACCTCGTTAAATCATGTTTATTTAGGTGTAAAACTAGTTTCTGTTCCATTTTTAGTCTCTGCAGGAGAAGCGCGAGTCTCTGCTCCTCCGGGTGCGCTGGGCACGCTGCTACCGTAAAACACGGATTAGACGCGCACTGCAGTTTTCGGTGTAGATAGCGCGACCGAGCGTTTTCTAAGTGCAGATGTCCTTCAAGTGTGTCCTTCAAGAGTGCACAGTCAATGGGAGAACCTCACAACTTTAAAAATGGATCAGTTCCTGAAGACAGGTAATCTTTTTTCCTGCTCATCCTGAACTCCTCCTCAGATGTATATTTACAGCAATCTTCCCCATGAGGATTTGTTAGATCTCAACTTTGTTTCCAGTGAGATATTTACAGTATGGTCTGTACGTGGAAGTAAACAGTAAGTAGTAGTAATATTATGGTATGTATTAAGACTGTCGCAATAATTATCAACTCATATGATAAACAGACTTTTAATCAGGTGCACTGTTCTGTTCTCCTGTCTGCTCTGACATTATATGTTTATGTAAGTAGTTAGTTTATATCCCTAAAGACAGGTGATCTTTCTTCTTGTTCATCCCCAACTCCTCAACTGATACATATTTACAGTCAGAATTTGTTAGAGTGCAGGTGATCTGGGTTACTATGCGAAGAGACATTTCTGTGACACGAACAACTAATTTAAATGTACTTGTAGTAGGAATACCTGCACTTTATGAGAATTTTTACAAACCTTTGTTTCTAATTTGAGTGGGAATGCAGAAAGACCAATCTCACCTGGATCCAGCTGTGTGTCCTTCAAGAGTGCACAGTCAATAGGAGACAACTTCAAAAATGGATCAATTCCTCAAGACAGGTCATTTTTTTTCCTCCTCATTTGCATATTTACAGCAATCTTCCCCGTGTTCGATCTCAAGTGAGACATTGGTACGTTTCCAGTGGGGTGCCCAAATTTATGCACCTGCCTTGTGTTTAAAGAATTATTGCACACTTTCTGCAAATTCTATAAATTCTTAATTTCACTTCTCAAATATCACTGTGTTCATCTGCTATATGATATACACTGCTCAAAAAATATAGGGAACACTAAAATAACACATCCTTGATCTCAATGAAATATTCCAGTTGAAAATCTTTTTTATTACATAGTGGAATGCGTTGAGAACAAACCATAAAAATGATCATTGTAAATCAAAATTATCATCCCATGGAGGTCTGGATTTGAAATCATACTCAAAATCAAATGACAGGCTCAAAATCCATGCGCCTGTATGATCTCTCAACAACACCTGGACATGCTCCTGAAGAGGCGGTGGATGTTCTCCTAAAGAAACTGCTGAGCTGGATTAAAGCATCAATCAACTCCTGGACAGTCTGTAGTGCAGCGTGGTGTTGATGGATGATGATCCAGATGTGCTGAATTGGATTCAGGTCTGGGGAACAGGCAGGTCAGTCCATAGCATCAACGTCTTCATCATGCAGCAACTGCTGATACACTTCAGCTACATGAGGCCTAGCATTGTCCTGCATCAGAAGAACTCAGGGCCCACTGCACCTGCATATAGTCTCACAGTGGGTCTGAGGATCTCATCTCGGTACCTAATGGCAGTCAGCGTTCCTCTGGCGAGCACATAGAGGTCTGTGCGGTCCTCCAAAGAAATGCCTCCCCACAGCATTACTGACCCACTGCCAAACCGGTCATGCTGGAGGATGTTGCAGCAGCAGAACGTTCTCCACTGCGTCTCCAGACTCTGTCATGTCTGTCACATGTGCTCAAAGTGAACCTGCTCTCAACCATAAAGAGCACAGGGCAACAGTGGTGAATCTGCCAATCTTGGTGTTCTCTGGCAAATGCCAATCGCCCTGCATGGTGTTGGGCTGTAAGCACAAGCCACACTTTAGGATGTCGGGCCTTCATACCACCCTCATGGAGTCTGCTGCTTCTGACATTTTGAGCAGAAACATGGATAATAGTGGCCTGCTGGGGGTCATTTTGCAGGGCTCTTGCACTGCCCCTCCTGTTTCTCCTTGCACAAAAGAGGTAGCAGTCCTGCTGCTGAGTTGTTGCCCTCCTATGGCCCCCTCCATGTCTCTGGTGTACTGGCCTGTCTCCTGGAATCTGCTCCAAAAGTGACCAAACCATCATCCAGAAAGAATAAGAACAGAGAATAGGTCTGTGGTCCCAACCTGCAGAACCACTCCTTTATAGGGGTTGTCTTGCTAATTGCCTCTCATTTTTACTTGAAATGTATTATTTTTTATATCAGTGCTGCTTCCTTACTGGACAGGTTGATTTCTCAGAAGTGTGGTTGACTTGGAGTGTAGAAAGGGTTAAGCAGTGTAGTGTTCAAAGTATTTTAGCTTTAAAATGTGCTTTGACAAATGCATTTTTGATGTATTACCCTGCAAAAAAATACCAGCTGGTTATCTACAAAAAACATACCCTGTACTGATAGTCTAGCTCTGGACCACTATAGGGTAAGTTTTTTTTCTGGATGATCAGCTAGTCTTGAGCAGGATTTTTTAGGCAGGGTAAAACATCAATAACTTATTTCTCAAAGCAAGTTTTAAAAAAGCTTCTTGCTTCTTTTTTCAAATAATTGGTCATTGGGTGAAACAGTCATGATTTAAAAATTATTTTGTTTGATGATTCAGTGATATGAAAAAATATATATAATTCCAAACATCAAACAAATGTTTTCTGCATAATTATGTTTTTATATATATTTTTTTTCAGATTAGAAACCACAGTGTCTACTCATCACCCACAGAGAGCATGTGAGAGTAGTGGAAGTTCACTTTTATACAGTGAGTCAGAGTTTTATTCAGAGTGAATAATGACCTGTAAAATATATTTTTATTATCACATTGTATGTTATCCAAAAGCAGTGTGCAAGACTGCTGGAGGAGGAGAACATGCCAAGATGCATGAAAACCAGGGTTACTCCACCAAATATTGATTTCTGAACTATTTATAAATGTCTAAAGTTATTGTTAATATGAATTTGTTTTCTTTGCATTATTTGAGGTCTGAAAGCTCTGCATCTTTTTTGTTATTTCAGCCATTTC
This sequence comes from Astyanax mexicanus, assembly GCF_023375975.1. Lineage (NCBI taxonomy): Eukaryota > Metazoa > Chordata > Actinopteri > Characiformes > Acestrorhamphidae > Astyanax > Astyanax mexicanus. The sequence goes on along the minus strand of NC_064424.1, from coordinate 22,198,676 downwards.
TCATTTTCTCCTAAAAAAAATGCTCTAAATGACAATATTTGGAATTTGGAAGGAATGTTGTCTGTAGTTTATCAGCAAAACTGATGAAGAAACTGATTTGGTCTCTTATTTTTTTTCCAGAGCTGTATTTGCTGACTTTTTTGCCGCAGCTGTGATTGGCTGGGCAGTGTTAAGGGAGCTGAAAACGAGCATTGTGATTGGCTCAGTTTATCAGTAGTCAACATCATATCTAAAAGGGATCAGCAGTCCCATTTCCCCCATTACTCCTCCTACTACTCCCCTCGATTCCTCCTCTATCTTCTAACGGCACAGGAGAAGAGGAGTAGCAGAAGTTTCTGGACGCACCCAAACTTGGAATTTTTCAAAGGACACGGTGAGATTCAGCACAAATAGCGCGGGGACTAGTTTAACCAAGCGTTAACTTACTGTTTTTGTTGTTGATATCATGTTCGTGAATGTCCGTTAGACTATAATTTATTATAAGGTAATAAAATGAGCTTTTTATGCTCTGTGGCTAATTATTAACACACGGACGCGCACACACACTGCCTGTACAGCACAGGACAGTGTTTATTCGGGTACCTAGAGGTTCTGGTTTAGATGTTAACTTACTTGTGACTTCTTGTGACTTTTAATTAACAAAGCTCGCGTCTGCTAAGAGAAAGTTCGTAGGCATACACTAGCTACCTCGAAAACTGGGGTGTGCGTCTAAACCGTGTTTTACGGTAGCCGCGTTCACAGCGCAACCGGAGAAGCAGAGGCTCGCGTTTTTTGTGCAGAAGAAAAAATGCAACTGAAACAGGTTTTACAGCTAAATAAACAAAATTTTACCAGGTCTTACTCATATACATCTGTAGAACAGTGTAACATTTTGGAAATGTTTGGAGTGCTATTAAATAAGTAAATGAAATGGTTATCATGTCACAATATTTTTAAAGATCTCATTTTCAGGCATCACAATTCAAGTGATAGTACTCTTATTATTTTGAAGTAATTAGATACCAAAAATGTCCACTCGATTTTGTATAAAATATATTTTGGAGGGCTAACTTGGATACCACACTGTCTATTCGGTTGTGCATAAACCAAGATTGGGAGTCCTATAAAACCAAAAAAATCTAACTGTTATCCAATGTCACCAAGAAAACTTTAAAGGCCACATTCCATACTATGAATGGCTTGAGTAACAAGTGATATCACTGTATCATTTTGGAGTAATTGGATGCCAAACTTAGAAAAAAATGTCTATTCGTTTGTGCACAAACCAGATACTGAAGTGCTATAAAACCAGTAAATCAAATTGTTATCCAGTGACACCAAGAAAACCTTAAACAACATTGTCCATCCTATTAATTACATACATATCAAGTGATGCTACTATATCATTTTGGAGTTATTGGATACCAAGCGTAGAAAAAATGTCTATATTTTGGTTGTGCATAAACCAAATTTTGGAGTCCTAAACAAAACAGTGAACCAAATTGTTATCCAATGACTCCAAGAAAACCTTGAAGAACTCCTTATTACTTTATCATTTTAGAGTAATACCAAACGTAAGAAAAATGTCTCTGGTTTTGCATGAACCCGTTTTTGGAACCCAATTTTTGGAACCAAAAAATCAAAGAGTTATCAAATGCCACCATAAAATCTTTGAAGTGCACGTTCTATACTATTAATGATAAGTATCAAGTGATAGTACTGTATTATTAAGGAAAAGTGTTGGCTGCAGATGCTGGCTCCTGGGATGTGGAATGTCACATCTCTAGAGGGGAAGGACCCTGAATTGGTGTGCGAGGTAGAGAGGTTCCAGCTAGAAATAGTCGGGCTCACCTTGACGCACGGCTCTGGCTCTGGAACCAGTCTCCTTGAGAGGGGTTGGACAGTCTTCCACTCTGGAGTTGCCCCTGGTAAGAGGCGCAGACTAGATGGGGTTGGCATACTTGTTGCCCCCCATCTCGGGGCCTGTACGTTGGGGTTTTCCCCTGTGAAAGAGAGGGTATCCTCCCTCCGCCTATGGGTGGGAGGACGGGTCTTTACTGTTGTTTGTGCTTATGCACTGAACAGCAGTTCAAGCTACCCACCCTTTTTGGAGTACTTGGAGGGGGTGTTGGAGACTTCAATGCTCACGTGGGCAATAACAGTGAGACTGGAGGGATGTGGTTGGGAGAAATGGCCCTTCCGATCAGAACCCGAGTGGTGTTTTGTTACTGGACTCATTTTTTCCAGAGCTGTATTAGCTGAATGTTTCCAGCAGTTGTGATTGGCTGGGCAGTGTTAGGGAAGCTGAAAGTGAGCGTTGTGATTGGCTCAGTTCATTAGTAGTCAACATATTTCCCCATTACTCCACCTCCTCTCCATTCCTCACCCTCCTACTCCTCTCCTCGATTCCTCCATCTTCTAACGGGATAGAAGAGGAGGAGTAGCAGAAGTTTCTGGACACAGCCAAACTTGGATTTTTTCGAAGGACACGGTGAGATACAGCACAAATAGCGCAGGGACTAGTTTAACCAAGCGTTACTGTTTTTTTTATTGACATAATACTCGAACATGCTGGTGGACACCGGTGGGAGGACCAGGGGAAGACTCAGGACACGCTGGAGGTACTATGTTTCTAGGCTGGCCTGGGAACGCCTCAGGAGTCTCCTAAATAATACACTAATATTTCTTGATATTTACAACAATAATTTCATTTGTGATAGTGATGGAAAATGTAATGGTCCTATTTGATAACTCTTTGATATCTTGGGTTTATAGGACTCCAAATATGATTTATGCAAAAACGAATAGACAATTATCCCAAGTTTGGTCTCCCATTATTTCCAAATGACACAGTAATATGTCTTCATCCTTATATTAATAATATCATGGAATGGATGTTATGGTGTGATTTGATAACTCTTTGGTATGCTGTTTTTTTAGGATTCCAAAATTTGTTTTTTATGCAGGAATGCATAATAGTATGGAATGTCTTCTTCAAGGATTTCATGGTGTGATTTGGTAACAATTATATATTTTTTATATTTTATAGCACTCCAAAATACTACAGTCAGGACATGCTCAGGACATGCCTAGGACAGTCACACTGACAATCTGCAGACCAGCAAGTAAATAGACTGAAGCTGCTGGGACTCTTTCTGTGTGTTTCTCATATCGTGTGCGTTCTTGAGGAAATGTAAGTGATTTCTACCTTCTTAGTGATGGATAGCTTGATTATTATTGCAGTTTGTGTTAAATGGAAATATATTCTTATTATTATATTACGCACACACACATACACACACATACATACGTTGTAAAATGACCACCAACCTTTATTAAAGAAGATTAAAGGGATCTCTCTGTCCAAGTGCCTTGATTCTTTAACGGGGATCATAGTCCATGATCTACCGCTTTAAATCTACCACCTCAAATCTGTTTGAATCTCGCTCCTCAAACAGATACAGTAATATCACTTGTTACTCATGCCATTAATAGTATGGAAGGTGCTCTTCAATGTTTTCTTGAAGTTGGATAACAATTTAATTTGCTGGTTTTATAGGACACCGAAATCTGTTTTTCCCAAGTTTGGTATCCAATTACTCCAAAATGATACAGTAATATCATTTGTTACTTATGCCATTGCTAATATGGAATGTATATTTCAAAACTGTCCTGGTGGCATTGGATAACAATTTGATTGGCTGATTTTATAGAACTCCGCAATTTGTTTGTGGACAACCGAATAGACATTTTTTGGTATCCAATTACACCAAAATGATACAGTAATATCACTTGATATGCATGATATTAATAGTATGGAATGTCTTCTTTAAGGATTTCATGGTCTGATTTGATAACAATTATATTTTTTGGTTTTGTAGCACTCCAAAATATCTTTTATACAAACTGAATGAACATTTTTGGTATCCAGTTACTCCAAAATTAAACACGGTTAAGATGCACACACCTGTTTTCGGTTAATAAGCACAATCGAGCATTCTCTTAAGTGCAGGTGGCGCGGTCTAGTCTACTGCTGTTGTTTAATCTGTTGATTATTTATGCACAGACCAAACTTTTCCCTCCTACTTCTTTTCTGCTCTATATGGCCCCAATATGGACTCACTGAAGAAATATTAATATTACCAATGCAATACCAATTATTGTATATTATCGATGTGTAGTTTGCAGTGGTCATGAGCCCAAATAAATAAATAATATATATAAAAAAAAGAAACAGCCCTGCATACTAATCATTGCTTGCAAAGAATGAGTGTGCAACATGTGACCAATCTGTGAAAGCCAAGTTCAGTACAAACCCAATACTGGATATGGGATTATGCTACCGTATGATCGCCCAAGGTGTGGGGCTCTTATGAGGTCCAACAAATGAACCAACAAATAATCAACAAGGCCACAGCTTACATTTTACTTTTACTTTAGTTTACCCTCATTTGATGTATTGTGGAGTAGGACTGCACCGAAAACTAGATTGCAGTGCTGATTCGTGGCTGGTTGTTATGGTGTTGCTAAGAGGTTGCTAAGTGTTTGTTAAGGTTTTGCTAAGCAGTTGCTAGGTGGTTACTAAGGTGTTGCTATGGTATCTATGGTGGTTGCTATGGTATTGCTAAGTAGTTGCTAAGGTGTTCCAGACTTCAGGCAGTTATCGCCTGCAAAGGATTGTCAACAAAGTATTAAAATGATCTCTGGTTAAGTTCATTTATCCATTTATTTATGCTACTGGTTTAGTGTGTAGTTGTTCCAGTAACGTTTTAATTAATATTAAAGTTGTATTTGGTGAATTGCATTCTGTGTCTATAACCAGTAGCACATGCACCTGCTTAAGTAGTTTACAGTGGGAAATTAACAATAATATTGAATAAACAGATTTTTTCCTGTGATTGTTTCTCTAGATGTGACTGAATAGTGTCACCAGTCCTGATAGTTCTGATGTTTGATGTCACTGAAAATTATGTACCTTCCTGAAATAATGGAAGAGAAGAGTGAGAAAATAAAGACCTGTGAAGTAAATCTTCAAGGAGAACAAAATGAGATTCAAAGGTAAGCATTATGGGTGCCCCTAAAAGTCAGTGAGTGTCATCCACAGAAGGAGCTACTCTAGCACTAACATCCAGAGTCCATGTCACTGACAGCACCTGATTATGTCTCATGCTAAGACCAGATCAAGTTGTGGTTTATAGCCTTTTATTTAATATAGTTAATCTGTACATTCTAAATTGCATTGCAATAATTTCACACCTGCTATTGTTACAGAAGTAGTTGTTTTAAACTGCATTTAAGGTTTGGAACATTAGGTATTTAATTTTGCTATGCTTTAGGCAAGCATTTGTAAATAAAATAAGAAAGATCCAGAATTGTTTTAGCGAGCAATATTCTTGTCAAAAACATGCTAATTGAATGCATATTGTGTGATAGTAACATGATTTGCGTCAATAGTATGGTCCGTAACAGACAGTTTCTGTGTTAAGTCTATTTGGAGTTTTGAAAATGTGAATACAGATCGGACGAAAGGTACTGTAATATACTGTTAAAACATTTCAAGTGGTTAATAAATATTATAAGTTAATTGTGTAACATTTACGCAAAAAAAATGAGTTGGCAACTGAATGCAGAATTTTGAGTAAAATCCACACACGCACCGAACTGTCAGCAGTAAAAAATACTTCAGGAAAGACATTAAATATTACTAAACTATAATATTAATTAATATTAGATTAATATTAATCTAAACTTGGTCGACAAGACTGCACACTGATGGTAAGTTAGGGGTGGGGAAATAGTGAAATATTGTTACGTCTACATTGGTCTAAATCAGTGTCTGTGAAACAAGACACTGCTGAATGTTTAGTATTAAAAATAAGTTGAACACCAAAAAATAAAACTAATATTTTGTAATAACTTTGTAGTAAGTAGTAAGTATTGTAGTAAGATCTTGTAGTGTCAGTCTTGACCTCTAGAATTATTGGTAGTCAAACACATATATGCCATATGAATAAGGATTTTTCAGATAAAGTTTTTGGTCCTGCTGTAGATCATAGATCATTGCTACCAGCAACCTCTGGTTCGATACCCTGCACATGAGCACTATGATAGCTGTAGTTTTGGAGACTTAAAGATCTCAGGTTCCCAGGCATTTTTGGGGGGTTTCTGCCCTAATAATAAATATATTCGGACATGTGCATTGTGTTACACAATATTTCCACCCTAATCAGTCAGCATTTTACATGTGAAAAGATTTTAGTAACACACTATTGTCTTTATTTCCTTTTTTAATATTCTTTATTGTAAGTAATTTCACCACTGCAGTGACAGTAGTTTATGTTTTCAGTGCTAGATATGATTGATTTTCCTCTTGTAAATGCTGAATTCCTTCTCAAATGTATGTATACTGTCTGGGTTTACAAGTTTACAAGTGTTCTGGGTTACTACAGGTAGATATTTTTGTAATGCATACAACAAATCTAAATAAGATAAGTTAAGATAAGATAATCCTTTATTAATTCCACAAGGAGGAAATTTACAATGATACAGCAGTACAGAGGAAAGGACAGAGAAACAGGCCAGGGGAAAAAATATAAAAAAATAAACTGTGTATACAAAAACAATTACAGGGAATTTATAAAGATACTTAAAACATATATATAGTAAAGGAAAAATATATATACATATAGTGCATAGAGATATGATTATGGTAGGGTGTGGCCTGTATTATGCACAAAGAGTAACAGTGAATAAATATCAAATAAACAGTAGATAAAAAGGTGAGAAAATATTGCACGTTAAACATATTGCACAAATGGTGATAAGGGGATCACAGTACATGTAGTGAGATGAATATTGCATGTTAAATGTACTTGTTAAAGGAATTTCTGCGCTCTATGAGCATTTTTGCACACCTTTCTATCTAGTTTTAGTGGAACTGCAGGAAGACCAATCTCACCTGGATTCAGCTGTGTGTCCTTCAGGAGTGCACAGTCAATGGATGACCCTATAAATTTCATGGATGGATCAGTCTATCAAGACAGGTAATCTTTTTTATTTCATTTTTCTCTTCCTGAACTTCTCAACTGATAACATGTTTACAATCAGGGTTTGTTTTATTACAGGAAAAGATTACAGTTGTACCAAATTAAAAAGCAAACTCTACCGTGGAAAAATGTAAATGCAATCCACAAGATGCATTGCTTAAACACAATAACATGCAGAATATGTCCCAAAATGAAAGGCAAAACTACTTTAACGTTACATTTAACAGCTCTTGATCTCGTTATTGAAAGGCAATACACAAGAATTTACATTTTCAAAACTAACCACTGTGTCAGAATTGCACAAAAATGTTCAAAAGCTAATCACAATGCACAGGATTCTATTTCGTCTAGGAGAAGCGTGGTGTTCCTGCCAAAATGAAATGTAATCACTCTCCAGTCAGAACCCACTACTGAACTTAGGACGGGGATGAGAAACCAGGCAGAGTAAAACTCAAAAAGCGCAAGTGTCACATTAAAAATGGACCAAACACACCCACACCACTTCATCCCCACGCTGACCCGAGCTCAGATAGCTTCCCCACCAGCACGGTCTGCACCAGTGAACCCCAGACCACCGACCAGAGAAAGGTACTCTGGACTGATCGCTCCTGAGCTCAAAACCAGCGTTCACACTGGACCAAACGTACCAAAGCCCTGAAAAAAGCACACCCAGGTTCGGCAAAATGCCCTGTGTAAAAACACCCCAAGCATGAGAACCACGCCTGTGTTTAATTCTATAAATTATGGTGGGCACAGTTGCAGACGTCTGCTTGCTTTGCAGAGTGAAGTAGGTTTTGAGTATTTCCTCTTATATCCTGTTGCGGAAGATGTTTTCTCTGGTACAGCTATAGGTGCCCAGTTTCAGTAGTGGGTTCTGCTTGGACAGTGAATACGTTTCATTTTGGTGTGAATACCGCAATGCTGCTAGAAGAAATGCAATCCTGTGCATTTTGGTTTGCTTTTGAACATTCGCAACACAGCCACACAGTCGAATGCAGTGCAGTTGAGCTGATTGCATTTTAAGGAGGTTTGTGTGCGATTCTGACACAAATTCAGCGCTTGGTTTTGAAAATGTAACTTTTTGTGTATTGCTTCTCAATAAAGAGACCAATTGCAGTGAAATGTAATGTAATAATGTTTATTTTTTTCATTTACATTTGTCCACTGTAGTGCCTGCTTTTCAATTTGGCACTAGTTCCTCTCCATATACTTTAATTCACTGGTTAAGGGAATACCTGGAAAAGAAATTGGACAGCACCCATATAATATCCACTATATATTTTATATACACACAATGATTGAGTCTTTAAGCTTTCCTCAGTGTGTTAATAGTATGCCAGCCAATACTGCTATACATACCAAGCAAGTGTATTCCACCCCCTCAGAGGTATAATTCTATTTATTATGCTCCAAAGTAACATAATGACAAGTTTCTGGCGAAGCATAATGCAGGGTTTGTATTGTCATGAAAAAAATGGAAAAGTTATGAAACTTAAAAACAGATACATATTTACAGTCAGGATTTGTTAGTGTACAGGTGATCTGATTTACTATAGATCGAAACATTTATGAAACATGTACAACAAACTTAAATGTACTTATAGGAATACCTTCACTTTATGAGAATTCTTACAAACCTTTCTTTCTAATTGTAGTGGAACTGCAGAGAGACCAGTCTCACCTGGATCCAGCTGTGTGTCCTTCAAGAGTATAAATTCAATGGACCAACTGGTACCTATGATGGGATCAGCCCATCAAGACAGGTAATCTATTTATTTCTTCTTGCTCTTTTTGAACTCCTCATCTAATATATGTTTACTGTCAGATTTGTTAGATTGTAGGTGTACAAACACTTTAACTCACTTGTTAAGGGAATACCTCTGATAAAAATTGGACAGCACCAGTATAAAAATACAATGTATATTATCCAAACACAAATGATTCAGTCTTTATTCAGCATTTGGTTTTGAAAATGTAAATTCTTGTGTATTACTTCTCAATAAAGAGATCAGGTGCTGTGAAATGTAATGTAATAGTGGTTTTCATTTAATTTTGACACTTATTCTGCGTGATTGTGTGGAAAAGCAATGCATTTTGAAGACTACATTTACATTTTCCACTTTAGTGTTTGCTTTACAAATTGGCCCTTATTCTTCTCCCTATACAACAAACTTTAAATTCACATTTTCAAGGGAAAATCTGGGATAGAAATTGGACAGCCCCCATATAATATCCACTATATTTATATATCTAAACACAAAGGATACACATTTTAAGCCTTCTTCAATGTTCATAGTATGCCAGCCAATTCTGCTATACATTGCATTACATTACATTTGGCAGATTCTTTTGTCCAAAGCAACTTACAATAGTGAAGTACAAACAGTAATAGTAGTTAAAAGTAAAAAAACATATTTAGACAGGGCCTAAAAGAGGTCAAAGGGAAATAATGGGATAGAGGAGTAGAGAAGGCGAAGAAGGAAATGAGGTTAGAAGTAGTTAGTGTGTTAGAGGTGTTAAGAGAGTAAGTGCTCTTTGAAGAGCTCTCTCTTCAGTAGTTTCATAAAGATAGCGAGGGATGCTCCTGATCTGGTAGTGAAAGAAAGTTTGTTCCACCATTGGGGAACTCTGTATGAGAACACACCAATCAAGTGTATTCCATCCTCTTAGGGACATCATTGATAAATCAGAGGTATAATTCTATTCATCATCTTCCAAAGTAACATAATGACAAATTTTAAAACACTGGCAGGGAATAATGCAGGGCTCATACAGTCCTGAAAAACCTGGAAAAGTCATGGAATTTGAAAATGGAAATTTCCAGACATTTTGCAAGTTTTGGAAAAAATAAAAATACATAAAGTTTTGAAAAATGTATTGTTTTCGTTTATCAACTGCCGGTAAGAATGTTTGGGTAATCCAACCCGTCACTTTGCTTTAGCTAGCTGTCTGTGGGTCCTACTGCAACTGTTGGACTTTCACTGTAAATTCTCACACTGAGAGAAACATGCTGATGTAATGCTGTCTGGCTTCATTCAGACTAATATAATGCAGAGATGTAAGGACCCATGAACTGGAAAATATACAGAAATGTGTGAAATTTCTACACGGAAAAAGCAGCTCGGAGCTTGCTAGCATTAACTATCTAAACACCAGGCTGCTGCAGTGTGAACTCTCCCATAGGAAAGAAAAATTTAAAAAAGAGATTTCCTTAATGTCTCTGTTGTTTCTCCTAGACAGATATGAGATTAGAAGGAAACCCAAAAGAGATTATACTTTAAATCTCCTGCTGCTCAGATGTTTCTCCTGAGACAAAGACTTCCATAATCTCACATGCATCTCCTCCTGAGTTTTACTACAGATCTCAATACAGTCTCACATTGTGCTCAGATTTGAAATAAAAAAAATAATAGTAATAGTTTACTAAATAAAGAAAAGCTTAAATAAAAGCAGACCATGAAAAGAAGAAGCTTCCAAAATAAATAGACTATACCTAAACAACGCAGAACATGAATTACACAATTTAGCACAAAAATCTGATTTCAGAAAATCTCATGTCTCATTTTTGTCTAAATTTATTTCTCCTAGGCAATTTTAGGAGAAACAACAGTGACAAAGTTGATATCTAAATGAGACAAGGGAGAATCACAAATATGTCTCCTGAGACATCATAGAGCAACATTTAAGCAATAAAATTTTCCTCTGGGCTCAGCCCATCTCTGGTATTTGCCCCCAGTGTATATAGCGCTGTGCTGCCCACCATCAGACTAAAGACAATGCAGAGCACTGTGCTTATAAACCAGCGCTAACTGTAGAGGGACAGTGCCAATTGTTAAAATCTCACAATTCCTGTAAGAAATGTAAACATTTGAAGAAAATTTATTTATTTATTTTTTTATTATATTTTATTACAATTTTACAACTTCACATACAACAAACACCCACCCTCCCACCTAGTGACCTAGTCTTAGAGACTCTGTAAAATGCGAAATCCACAGAGGTGGGTAGTCCAGGTCCAGAAAGTAAAAATCCACCCCGGGAACAGTTTCATGTGCAGCATGCATATACAACCCAGAGAGACCTACTGTATTTCACAAACAACAAGAAAAATGGATTTTAGCGGAAGGAGTCCTTTAAGTCTACCAGTCAGAAAGGAGATAGGTCTATACAACGATGGATCCACCTTCTCTTTATCCTTTTTAAAAATTAAAGATATATTTGCCAAATAAAGCGTCTCCGGTAGTTTCTTATTTTTATTGGAGTCCTGAAACATTTTCAGCAGAAGTGGACTTATCTGTTCAGAAATCTTTGTAAACTTTGTAAACAATGCTGAAGCTGTCTGGCCCGGGTGCTTTGCCATTTAAAAACCCATTAATAGCTCTAGACACCTTGTTTATTGTTATCTTAGCATTTAATGAACATTTAATTTCCCTGGCCACGGTGTCAAATTTTGGTAGATAAATAGAAACAGTCTATGATTTTGCGTGTAGGTTAATTTTAACAGTGAGATACAGTATCAAAAACAAAACAAAAATCCAGAAAATCACACTGTGCAAATTATATAAATTTATTTGCATTTTGCAGAGAGAAAAAAGTATTTGATCCTCTACCAACCTTTAAGAGTTCTGGCTCCTACAGACCAGTTAGAGCACCTAATCAACTCGTTAACTGCATTAAAGACAGCTGTCTTAAATTATGACATGTATAAAAGACTCCTGTTTTGGAAAAGTCATGGAAATTTGGTCTACAAATCTTTGTTTCTTTTTATCGATGGAGAAAATCTATTTTAAGCTAACAAAATACGTCAGCTCAGAGTTAATTCAGTAATTTAGCCCTACACTATGGAGCTCTCAGGATCTGACACAAATTTTATTATTAAAGATTGTGTGTCATATTCATTTTATGTCTACTATAATCAATTTTGATTATAGTTTTAGTTTATTTTTGGTTGTATTTTCCATGTTTTACTGATATTTTAAAAATCGTATGGTCATGAAAAATTGGCTTGAAGGCATGAAAAAGTCTTGAAATTTTTTTTTTCTTCAAATTTTCCCCCATTTTCTCCCCCAATTTAGCACAACCAATTACCCAACACACTCTTTAGGACCCCCCCTATCACTAGTAATGCCCCAACACACCAGGAGGGTAAAGACTAACACATGCTTGCTGCGATACATGTGAAGCAAGCCACCGCTTCTTTTAGAACTGCTACTGATGCAGCTTTGATGAGCAGCCAGCGCGCTTGGAGGAAAACGCAGTGACGCCCTGTGCTGTGGACATCACCCGGTAGTGATGTGAGGAGAGAGCGCCATCTACCCACCCGGAGGGAGCAAAGCCAATTTTGTGACTGGCTCAAAAAGAAGCACATTAAGGTCATGGAGTGGCCTAGCCAGTCTCCAGACCTTAATCCCATAGAAAACTTATGGAGGGAGCTGAAGCTTGTATTCTGCATGTTATTGTGGAAAAGCAATGCATCTTGAGGTTTGCTTTTACATTTTTCCACTGTACTGTTAGCTTTACAATTTGGCACTAATTCCTCTCCATACACAACAAACTTAAATTCACTGAAGCTTAGAGTTGCCAAGTGCCCTAAAATCCTGAAAGCCCTAAAATTGATGATCTGCAAAGATGAGTGGACCAAAATTGTGCGCAAAATTGTGCGCAAACCTCATCATCAACTACAAAAAACATCTGACTGCTGGACTTGCCAACAAGTGTTTTGCAACCAAGTATTAAGTCTTGTTTGCCAAAGGAATCAAATACTTATTTCTCTCTGCAAAATGCAAATAAATTAATAAATAAATAAAGTATACAATGTGATTTTCTGTTTTTTGTTTTTGATAATCTATCTCTCTAAATTACACTTCCTTTAAAATTATAAACTGCTCATGTCTTTGTCAGTGGGCAAACTTACAAAATCAGCAAGGGATTGAATAATTAATTTCCTTCACTGTATGTAACATATACCACAAATTTACTTAATTGACTTGTTATACCTGCACTTTATGAGAAATCTTACGCACCTTTCTTTCTAATTTTAGTGTAACTGCAAATAGACCAGTCTCACCTGGATCCAGCTGTGTGTCCTTCAAGAGTGCACAGTCAATGGCTCTACCTGACAACTTAAAGGATGGATCAGCCCATCAAGACAGGTATTTTTTTTTTCTTCTTGCTCTTTCTGAACTGCTTACAGTAAGGGTTTGTTAGATTACAGGTGTACAACAAACTTTAACTGACTTATTCAATGAATAACTGGGATAGAAATTGGACAGCACCCGTAAAATATCCACTATATTTATATAACTTGGGCTGCAACATTAATTTGGAATCAGTAACACTTTATTAAATCTTCCACCAAGTTTGACCCCAACTTCCGCCGTTATCTGCCGTGCTCCCCACATAGATTTTTTTTTTCTGGCTAAATGAATGGCTGAATAGGCCTCTGTGTAATGCCATATTTTACCCCAGGGAAACAGGAAGTGATGGATTACTAATTAAAGGTACCTAAATACTTTGATCCACTTTATAAACTACAGTGAAATTACATAAACGGTTCAAATACATTTATTTCCAAGAAATAGATATGGGTGCCAATATGGGTCCCCGAACATTATCAACGACACGAGCAGAGCTCAGACTACCCACCGCGGCAGCACTCTCTCTCTTACCGCGGCCTAGAAACCCTGGCGGCTAATAAACTCTTAGACTTGGAGACTTGGGCTTGGGCAGTGTCATCACGTCGAAGCCCTAAACTGCCCTACAAAGCAAAAAGGCAGTAACTGCACAGAGCACCAAACTGAGAAAAATGACCTTAAAGTTATCTTGTTGTCCAGCCCAAGTAGTTGTAGGTAGATTATTGGACATGAGGCAGTATTGTTACTCCATATAACCTTATTCTTTGCAGATATCAGTAATTTTAATATATTTTTTATTTTACCCCTTTTTTACAGTTACTGTATTTTTGCTTTGTATTACTCCTACTTTCGAAAGTTCCATACCAAGTAAGAAGGCAGTAACTTAATATTCTTCAAAAACCTTTTTTGTCATAGCTAGGGTTTTGTTGTATTTGAGTTGTACTGATTGGAACCATTTGTATCCTGCAAGACAGTGTTGCCACAGCTAATGTAATTAAACCATTTAAGGTGTTAATAGTTCACTCAGATTTTTTTCTGGTGTTTATCACATCTAAAAAAATATAATATTTCCAAGCTGCATCAAGGGCCAAATGAGCAGCGTTCATATTTTTATATGGCCCTATTATGGGAGTGTACTTAGTGTGTATTCTTAGTTAATTTATGTTCATTAATCTCAAACACATCTGAATTATCTGCAATACATAATATACACTAGTTTTAACCTGGATGCACTGAAATACAAGTTCATCGTCAAAGTTGTTTTTCAAGTTGATTTAAAATGTCATAGCCTACACAAACATACTTTTTCACGGAACCCCCTGTCACCTCAGACTCCGGACCTTGAGAACCTAATACACAAAAGTGATTAATGAAGTGAATACTCAGGATAATAAAAAAAAAAAAATAGATAGAAACGAGTAAATAAGCTTATTTGATATTAATTTAATAAATAGTTACATATACAACTGTCAAAAAACAGGGGATAATGAAAGAACAACATTTTATTAAAAAGAACCTTCTGTACATTAATTCGGCCTATGACTAAAATATTGCTTTCATTAGGCCAACACAATAATAAATAAATACCTGTAATAAATAATAAATACATTTGCATCCTTTAAACATGCGTTTTAAATTAGATGAAACCAAACATAATATAAGTAATACACAAATCATTGTGAATATGTAGACTGATATATGTGATCAGGTGTAAATTATATGTCTAAAAAATGTTGTTTTTTGTGTCACAAGAGGGCGAAAGAGCACACTAAAGGGCAAACGATGAAATACATACAGTAATAATTTTGATTTGGTCCATTATAACTTAAGGTAAAAGGCTATTTTTTTCTTTTTTCATGTCTGAAATGGGATGGAAGAAAATGTGCATGACTTGGAGTTGCAGAAGTTAGATTGGGGTTACAGTCAGTGTTACAGAACTGTGTACAGAACCCCCCCTTCTTAACCCCTCCCAGCACAGATCTTTCTGGTGAGGGAGAAAACTCAGATATAAATATAAAGTTCAGCCGTGATATGTGAGGAGCCCAGCCGAGCACAGCACAGAGACCCGGCCACTCGGAGGGACAGTGCCGCTGTGCACACCGTGCTGCGGGCGCAGAAGGCTTGTTAGCCAGCTAGCTTCAGCACGGGTCCAGCACGGAGCCTCACTGTCACTAACACCGACTTACCGGGTCTCCGCGCTCGCCGTGAACCTGATCCTAGAGTGAATTTGCGTGTTTTGTAAAGTAAGACGTTTTCTTAGATACAGAACATATAATATAAAGTTAGGGAGGATAAACTAGTTTGTAGGGGCGGGGTGGAGAGTGGGAGGGGGCACGGAACGTCTCCTGACAGAAAACAGCTGATAGCGCTGACAGGAACTTTTCTGATACGTTTCTAATCAGTCATAATCATTCGCTGTTGTTACTTACCATACTCCGGATATTTTCTTTTTAATGCCAGCTCCACCATCTTTTTCCCTCTGGATTGGGCCATCGTAACAAGAAAGTGCAGTTTCACAGAGTAAAATTGCAGCGTCAAAAGAGTCCCGCGTGGTGTTCTCTATGGCAACAGTAACATCGCTGTGGCAACAGCGTAATTATTACGTGAAGTGATACAACAAAGAATGACAGTAACTGTCACGCTACAAGGCAAGAATACAGTAATGGCGTTTACTGCCTTTTTGCTTTGCTTTACTAGTAGTTTTTGTAGTTACTGTACAAACACCCACCAATTTTCTCCAAAACGACACACATTTGAGATGAGATATTTTGCTACATGACAAATAATGCTTTGAATGTTACAAAAAACACAATAACTCATTTTCGCCAAAAAATGCAGTTACTGCCTTTTTGCTTTGTAGGGCAGTAAAGTCCACTCTATATCATAAAATACAAGGCGAATGGTGCCCGCTTTGACCGGTGTTCTGTCGAGTTGTGCTGCCTTATCAAACCGTGCTTCCCTAGTGTATATTTAAGGTCTCAGTAAAACACGGAATCATTCCGAAATCTGATTTAAACCTATAGTTACACAAGATAGATAACACTCACTAGCTCTGTAAACAAAAGCTGTAAGCTCCACCCGTGGGTGGTCCCGAGCCGAGGTGTACAAGGCCATGAAGTCACTGGTTGGAGTCGACACCCTAACATCTCTCTGATAAACTCGTTTTTCTGAGGCTTTTCTTTTACTAGCTACTGCAGACAGTTTAGGCTGAGAAACAGTTTAATGTGCAACATGCATATACAACTCAGAGAGACCTATAGTATTTCTCAAAGTGGAAAAAGTGGATTTTAGCAAAAGAAGACCTTAAATCAGCTTTAGAGTCAAAGTAAGTATTTATTGAACTTCAACAGCAATACAGTGGTATGAACAAGTTTGGGCACCCCTGGTAATTTTTATGATTTTCCTTTATAAATCATTGGTGGTTCAGATCAGCAGTTCCAGGTAAATATATCATAAATATCTCAGAGATTTCAGCTAATCAGTTTCCCCTGTGAGGAACATAGTGAGGAAATGGAAGATAACAGGCACAGTTCTAATTAAAGCAGACCAAAAAAAACTCAAACAATCAGAGTCAAAGGACAGTCAGAACATTCATAGTCAACCCACAGACCAGCTCCAAAGACCTACATAATCATCTTGCTGCAGATCATGTCACTGTGCATCGTTCCACTATACAGGACACTTTGGTCAAGTTGAGGCTGTATGGGAGAGTAATGCAGAAGAAGCCTTTTCTGAGCACACGCCACAAAGAGAGTCCCTTAAGGTATGCTAAAGCATATTTGGACATTTTGGAATAAGTTAAAATTTAGTTGTGGTGTCTTTATGCTGTGGGGCTGTATGGTCAGTGCAGGTACTGGGAATATTGTTAAAGTTGAGGGTCACATGGATTTCAGTCAATATCAGCAGATTCCTGAGAACAACGTTCATTAATCAGTGACAAAGTTAAAGTTGCACCGGGGCTGGATACTTTAACAAGACAACGACCCTAAACACTGCTCAAAAGCATTCATGCAGAGGAACAAGTACAAGTTTTAGAATGACCATCTCTGTCCCCAGACCTGAATATTATTGAAAATCTGTAGTGTGATTTAAAGCGGGCTGTTCATGCTCAGAAACCATCAAACCTGACTGAAATGGAGATGTTTTGTAAAGACCATGGTCCAAATGGTCCAAAATACCTTCAATCAGAAGCCAGACTCTCATTGGAAGCTATAGGAAGCATTTAGAGGCTGTCATTTCTGCAAAAGGAGGATCTACTAAATCTTAATGTAATTATTCTGTTGGGGTGCCCAAATGTATGCACCTGCCTTAAATTCTATAAACTTAATTTCACTTCCCCAATATCACTGTGTTTATCTGCTGTATGATAGATTTAACAGAAATTGCTGATCTGAACAACCAATGATTTATAAAGGATAGTCTAGAAAATGATCAGGGGTGCCCAAACTTTCATACCACTGTATTTCATGGTACAGTGAATGTTAAATTTCTGAAATGGAGGCTTTAGTGTATCTAAACATTTTTTGCAGTGGAAATAGTAGCATTCTTAATGCTTATAAGAATTTTTTCACTGTGTTTTCAGTGTAAAGAGACCAGACTCTCCTGTATCCAGCTGTGTGTCCTTGAAGAGTGACAGGTCATTGCCAATGCGTCCTGATTTTAAAATGGAATCAGACCCTAAGGAAAGGTGTTTATTACTCTTTGTTTTACTTTGAACAAAAATGTAAAATAAAACATTGATCTACCTTTTACTCTCTTGTATTTGTATCAATTGATTAAATATTAATTTGATTAATCAATAAACAATATTTTGTGATTAATTGAACTTGTTTTACCTTATGTATGGGCCAGACAGGTATGTGACATATATTTGAAAACATGTATTTTATGTACATAACTATACATATTTTATCGGGCAGACATATTTGCCAACATATAAAATTGTTATTCTATTGAATAATTTTATATTTATTATGTTTTTCTTTTCCTTTATATGGTCATATTTCCATATTATAACATCTTAATATCTTAAATTTGTGCATATTTTACATTTCTAAAAGGGAGGCTATAGTGTATATATTGTTTTGTGCAGTGGAAATAACAGCATTCTTAAGTAAGAAATTGTTCACTGTGTTTTCAGTGAAAATGAGAAGAGATCAGATTCCCCTATATCCAGCTGTGTGTCCTTGAAGAGTGACCAGTCAATGCCATATCTGCCAGCTCATCCCAGTTTTAAAGTGGAATCAGAGCTCCAGGGAAGGTGTTTATTGCTATTCATGTTTTTCTTTGACTGGAAGTCTAAAAATAATAGAATATAGACAATAAAACATTGACTAATTTACCTTTCCCTCTCTTGTATTAGTGGAATCAATTGATAAAGAAATAATTGTATTAATCACAACAATATTTTGTGATTGCTCTTCTTATGTATGGTATATACATTTAAAAACAGCAGGTGATGATGACATTAACTTCAACACAGTAGCTGTAGTTTTGGAGACTTTGTGATTCAAGGCTCTTTATCAGAGCTGCATTTTACAGATGACCACAAGAGTTTAATAACATACTATTCATTATCTGATCATCTAATCGCAATTTAAATAATATGTTACTTATTTCTGTAAGTAATTTCACCACTGCAGTGACTCTAGCTTTATTACTTTATAACTTTATTATGTTTCCAGTGCTAGATATTGTTGATATTTAAAACACTTCTCTTTCTGATTTTAAGTGGAATCAGGACAAGACCAATCTCACCTGGATTTAGCCGTGTGTCCTTCAAGAGTTCAATGGGATATATTCCTCCTTCCTTCAAAGAGGGATCAGCTCATCAATACAGGTAAACTTCTCTTCGGGTTAATCCTGAATTCCTCCCCAGATGCATGTTTACACTAAGGATTTGTTAGAGTACAGGTGTTCTGGGTTACTACAGATAGAAACATTTATGTAACATCTATAACATATTTAAATGTACTTGTGGTAAGGATACCCACACTATTAGAATTCTTACAAACCTTACTTTCTAATTTTAGTAGGACTGCAGAAAGACCAATCTCACCTGTATCCAGCTGTGTGTCCTTTAAGAGTACAAATTCAATGTTTAATCCTCCCAATATCAAGGATGGATCAGTCCATCAAGACAGGTAAACTTTTTATTTCTTCTTTCTCATCCTGAACTCCTCAACTGATAACATGCTTACAGTTAGAATCTGTTAGGTGTTCTGGGTTACTACAGACATTTGTACAACAAACTTAAATTCACTTGTTAAGGAACACAGACACAAACTTCTCCATCAGCATGTTCATAATATGCCAGCCAACACTGCTATACATACCAAGCAGGTGTATTCCACCCCCTTAGTAACAATATCATGTCAGAGATAAAGTTCATCATCCTCCAAAGTAACATTAAAAATATACAAAAAAAATACAATGACAAATTTGAAAACACTGGTGAGGCATAATGGCTTTAATCAAAGCATCTTCAGAGAAACCGGCAGTTGATATAGATTTCTTTTTTTAAAGACCATGGCACCAACACCCAGCCACTGTAAGGGGAAATTTGGTGTATAAAATGTGTGGGCTGCATCAATATAGAAAAGGGGGTCACGTTTTTAAGGCCTCAAATATAAGGTTTGATGTCCAGCCTCAGAAATCTCAAATAATAAAAATGTTCTCATTTATTTGTCTCATTAATTAAAAATAAGTCTCATATAAGTAATCAAATCATTAATATCACAATCTCTAATTTCTAACTAGAAAAAGCAATATTAATGAGATCTGAGATCTGAAGGTTTAAATGATTGTGAATCTTTGTACAGATATCATCAGCAATTGGTATTAATGAAATCAACTCAGACAACTTGGTGAAAATAAATGGTGGATTTATTAATACAAAAACTAATCTAAACACAAATACTACAAACAGCAATCAGTACAATTACAATAAGAGCTAAATGGTTATTTAGCTAAAAGTGTGGAGGGGGATTGCGTGTGTGCATGTGTGCACGATCGACAGAATTTGCACGTGTGTAGTGATAATGCGTATGCCCTCTCGTGGGTGCATGCAAAAGGAATGTGTCTGTGTGCGGCTCAGAGTGTGCACACTCGAAACAAAAGATGATGGCATGTAGTTTAAACCTTGAGTGTGGTGGTCTCCATTGTAAATTAGTACTGTTGGTCTTTGCTGTGTCTCTGTTGAGTCAAAGCAAAGACTGAAGTTAACTGTTTATAGGAGAACTGTGGTGTAAAATTGACTTTAGGTGTAGGAAAACATGAGAACTTCCCTGTGATTTTAATTGTACAGGGTGGGCTATTTATAGGGATACACCGAAATAAAATGGGAATGGTTGGTGATATTAACTTCCTATTTGTGGCACAGTAGTATATGGGAGGGGGAAAACATTTCAAGATGGGTGGTGACCATGGCGGTTATTTTGAAGTCGGCCATTTTGGATTTTGGATTCTTCAATAGAAAAAGGGTCATGTGACACATCAAACTTCATGATCAATGTTTAACGTAACTTTATTCTTTCATCAGTTATTGACAAGTTTTTGACCACTTATAAAATGTGTTTAAGTGTTTCCCATTGTGTTGGATTGTCAATGCAACCCTCTTCTCCCACTCTTCACACACTGATAGCAACACCGCAGAAGAAATGCTAGCACAGGCTTCCAGTATCTGAGTAACTGAGAGTCCTGTTCCAATTTTTGTGTTGCCCATTCTGCAAATCCAGTGTGCCGATTTGGCTCATCCTCGTTGAGATGCTGCAGCAGCTGGAGTTTGTGAGAGTGCCATTTGTGAGTAGCTAATATCCGCTGAAGGGATGTTCAACTGATGCCACTCTCCAGTGACATGTGGCGAGTGCTACGCTGTGGGCTCTTGCTGAATGAAGCTAGGACAGCCACTGATGTTTCTTCATTAGTTACTTTTTTATGTGTTCACATTTTGGCAAATCCAACACTGAACCAGTTTGCTAACTGTAGCATGGGAGATGTTATTTTTTTTTTTTTTACTGGAAGAGAGTTCCATTAGAGGGTGTGTTGTGATTGGAATATCTCCAACTTATAAAATGTCTAATGCCTTCCTTCCTGAATTTAGTGGACTTGCAGAAACGCCAAACTCATCTGGATCCAGCTGTGTTTCCTCCGAGAGTGAACAGTCAATGTCAGGACCACTCTTCCTCAAAGAGAGATCAACCCCTCAGAAAATGTAATGATTTTTTTTTTCTTTTTACTGATTCTGAACTTTTCCTCACACACAGGTTTACAGTCAGCTCCTACAGTCAGAGGTATTGTTAGGCAGTCAGACAGTATCATTGATTCACACACTGTTGCTTCATTTTATTCCTGAATATACTGTACATCCATTTCATGCATTTAATGCAGTCAAAAAAATAGGACAGGCAAAGGGTGGTATGAGGTAAGCAGGTTATTGTAATCATAATTTGGTACAAAATCGGTATTCATAAAAGAGTCAGCAGCATCAGAAGCAAAGATCGCTAGAGGATCTACAATTTGTTTAAAATATGTAAGGAAAAGTTTTGAAATGTATAAAACAATGTTGCTCAAAGACAGTTTAGCAGGGATTTGTAAATTTATGTGTCTACAATGCACAATATTGTTAAACTATTCAAGAAATCAGGAGAAATTTCAGTTTGTAAAGCTAAATAAACTTATAGAACTGCATAAAGTAAAACCACAAGAACCACAACTGTATTGACTTTTTAAATGTAGAAGTAGATTTAAACTTTCTCAATTTGTTTTAGTTTGTCTCGTTCAGTCAGTGACACTGGAGTAAGGACGGGCTCATCTCTATCCACTCAGCAGCCCCTGGAGCAGCCTGTCTGGAACTATTCTACTCACAAAAAATCTACTTCACAGCAAAGGTATTCCCTGCTATTTCTGGATTTACATTAAGTTCTGTTGCAGTTCAGTTTGTAAAAAAAATATTAATTAATTAATTTAATTCAATAAAAATCTGAGTGTTTAGCCTCCTATATCAATAATTAGTAAAGCCACTTTTAGCTGCAGTTACAAATGTAAGTCTTTTGGGGTATGTCTTTACCAGCTTTGCACATCTAGACACTGACATTTTTGCCCATTCTTCTTTGCAAAACAGCTCAAGATCAATCAAGTTGGTTGGAAAGTGTTTTTCAGGTCTTGCCACAGAAGCTCAATAGGATTTAGGTCAGGACTTTGACTGTGCCATTTTAACACATGAAAATGATTTGATTTAAACTATTCCACTGTCGCTCTGTCTGTATGTTTAGGGTCATTGTCTTGCTGGAAGGTGAATCTCCTTCTCAGTCTCAAGTCTTTTGCAGCCTCCATTAGGTTTTCTTCCGGGATTGATCTGCATTTAGCTCCATCCATCTTTCCATCAACTCAGACCAGTTTTTCTGTCCACACAGCATGATGCTGTCTTTACGATGTTTCACAGTGGGGATGGTATGTTCAGGGTGATTGGCAGTGTTACTTTTCCGCCACACATAGCGGAAACACCTTTAGGACAAAAAGTTCAACTTTGGTCTCATCTGACCGCAGCACCTTCTTCAATACGTTTGCTGTGTCCCTTACATAGCTTGTGGTAAATTTTTATGTATTTCTTGCAACAGTTGTTTTCTTCTTGACACTCTTCCATTAAGATTTGTGGAGTGCACAACTTATAGTCCTGTGGACAGGTTCTCCCACGTGAGCTGAGGATTTCTGCAGCTCCTCCAGAGTGACCATGGGCCTCAGTTTGGCTGGGCAGACATGTGTTGGCAGGTTTAAGTTTTAGAAGTTTTGTGTAATTTTTGGATGACTGATTGAACAGTGCTCCTTGGGATGCTCAGAGCTTGGGATATGTTTTTATAATAACCTAACCCTGCTTTACACTTCTCCACAACTTTATCTCTGACCTGTCTGGTGAGTTCCTTGGTTTTCATGATGCTCTTTCTTTAGCAGGTGTATTTATACCGAGATTAAATTACACCCAGCTGGATTCGATTAACTAATTAAGTGACTTTTTATGGCAACTGATTCACTGGATTTTATTTAGGGGTTTCAGAGTAAAGATGGATTTGAGTTATTTACAGTCAGTGTACCTGGTTTGCGATATTGATATTGTGATTTCTACAGTGCAGAAAAAGATAACAAAAAAGCTCTACACTGCTCATGTAAACACAGTTTATCAAAAATACTAACTGTAATGGTCAATGTAACAGTCTGGTACCTAGTTAAAAAATACATATGTGAAAAACTGTAGAGTAATTGTCTAAATTCATTTTAATTGCAGAGACAAAAGCGGGTCAGAGCCGGATGCCAATGGTGAACAGCATCAAAGGAATCCTAAAGATTTCTTTGACATCTTCAATGTAAGGAAGAATTTATAAATATTTTTCTAGGTGATCGCTAGCGAAGCAGCTGTCTTTTAAAAGAATTGGTCCTGAAAACAAGTTGGAAACAAGTGGGATGTGGTTGTTTTATTTGAGAACCAGAGGGGGGGTGGGGGTTGGGGGGGTTTGTGTTATGGGTGGTTGGCATGGGGATAGAGGCACAAGTTTCTGTGATTCATCCCAGAGTGGGAGATCCTTTGTCGAAAGCCACACATGCTGACCTGGGTGGAATGAGGGTGCTGTTCTAGTCCTCTGGTCACCAGAACCGCCTCTGAAAGAATTCCAGTGTGTGGGTCACTCCAAGATGGGCGAGGCATTTCTCCATTGCATGACTCACTTTCTGTTAGTGTGGGGCACTGGGGGCCCACCACCTCGGTCTGGTTCATACAATAATGCTCGCCTTACAGCATTATCCACCCCCACTGAATAGTTATTATTGTTAAGGAAAATGAACAAAATAATGAAATGAAAACATTTTCATTAAAGTAAGAATGATAATTAAAAGAAAAATTGATAACTAACTGAAACTGTATTGAGAAAAAGAACTGTGACTTATATGACTGCGAGGAAAATAAAAGCATGTGTCCTGTAGTGGAAACAGGTGATCCAATATGTTGAATATGTGGAATTGTATAAGCTCACAGGAGAGGGCTAACTGAGTGCACCATTACAAGCAAGACTGTCACTGAAAAAAAAAAGAACATCACAGCTAGAAGTTCCACGATGCATAAAGCACTGCTTTCACCAAAGAACGAATAACTACTGCATATTTAATACAAAGGAACAATCTCACTCTTTCTCTCTCTCTCTCTCTCTCTCTCTCTCTGTCACACCCTTTCACACACACACACACACACCATTGAAAAGAAGTTTATTTCAGACAGCTGAGTTCACTGGGTTCAATTTCTGATGTTATGCACTGCGTTCCAAATTATTAGGCAAATTATATTTTTCCCTGATTTTCCTAAATGGTTGATGCAAATGACGGTCTGTATAATAAAAGTCATGACCCGTTAAAGTATAAATCAAATTTTATTGAACAAACCTCCCCGTGAAAAAAGTATATTCTTCAAAAATAAAAAACTCAAAATGCACTGTTCCAAATTATTATGCACAGCAGAGTTTCAAAACATTGCATTGGTCAAATCTAGGTTCAGCAACTTCATGTACCTGAAGAATGAGCTCTGTTGACTACCTAAATATACTGAACCACAAGATTATTCCATCAATGGATTTTTTTTCTGTGTCCATATTCCAAGATAACACCAGGGTCCAATGCTCAAACTGAGTTGTTCAGGGAGCTTGAGACACCATTTTCACACATGTATTGGCCACCATGTACATAACTGGACTGAACCCCATTGAGAATCTTTGTGTTTTGCTGGAGAAGACTTTGTGCAGTGGTCCAATCTCCCATCATCAATACAAGACAATACAAATGAGGAAAAATGAATGCAACTCTGGACAGAAATAAATCTTGTGACATTGCAAAAGCATGTGAAAATTATGCCACAGTGCATGTGTGCCATAATCAAAGCTAACGGTGGCCCAATGAAATAATAGTTTGACCTATTCCTTGACCAGGCAGTGTATAATTTGGCTTTTTTGAGAAGAAATAAAAGTTAAAGCAAACAGAAAACATTGTATATAAGTTGAGCCCCATCACATCTCTGGTGATTCCTGCACCCTCTCCCCCAACAATCATGCTGCCTTATTATGTAGGGTGCAGACCCTTCTTATGCAAACCCCCTTATAATACAGTGCATCCGGAAAGTATTCACAGCGTGTTACGTTACAGCCTTATTCCAAATGTATTATATGAATCTCTTTCCTGAAAAATCTACACAAAATACCTTGTTATGGCCATGTAAAAAAAAGTTTTCTTGAGAGTTCTGAAAATGTATTTAAAAAAAAAATAACTAAGAAATCACATTTACGTAAGTATTCACAGCCTTCGCCATGAAGGTGCACCCTGTTTCCACTGATCATCCTTGAGATGTTTCTACAGCTTAAATGGAGTCCACCTGTGGTAAATCCAGTTGATTGGACATGATTTGGAAAGGCACACACCTGTCTATATAAGGTCCCACAGTTGACTGCATGTCAGAGCGCAAACACCAAGCATGAAGTCAAAGAATTGTCTGTAGACAAATCTGGGGAAGGATACAGAAAAATGCAGAAGGACAAACTTGTCTGCAGCAATCCACCAATCAGGCCTGTATGGCAGAGTGGCCAGGCAAAAGCCACTCCTTAGTAAAAGGCACAAGGCAGCCCGTCTGGAATTTGCCAAAAGGCACCTGAAGGACTCTCAGACCATGAGAAACTAAATTCTCTGGTCTGATAAGACAAAGATTTAACTCTTTGGTGTGAATGCCAGGCGTCATGTTTGGAGGAAACCAGAAACAGCTCATAACAAAGCCAATACCATCCCTACAGTCAAGCATGATGGTGGCAGCATCATGCTATGGCGATGTTTTTCAGCTGCAGGAACTGGCAGAATTGTCGGGATAGAGGGAAAGATGATTGCAGCAATGTACATAGACATCCTAGATGAAAACCTGTTCCAGAGCGCTCTTGACCTCAGACTGGGGCAACGGTTAATTTTTTATAGCAGGACAACAATCCGAAGATCTCAAAGGAGTGGCTTCAGGACCACTCTGTGAATGTCCTGGAGTGGCCCAGCAAGAGCCCAGACTTGAATCGGATTGAACATCTCTGGAGAGATCTGAAAATGGCTGTGCACAGACGTCTCCCATGCAACCTGATGGAGCTTCAGAGGTACTGCAAAGAAGAATGTGCAAAACTGCCTAAAGAGAGGTGTGCCAAGCTTGTGGCATCATATTCAAAAAGACTTGAGGCTGTAGTTGCTGCAAAAGGTGGTTCTACAAAGTATTAAGCAAAGGCTGTGAATTAGGGGTGAAACGATTACTCGAGTAAATCGAGTAACTCGATTAAAAAAATCGATCGATTAGTTTTCTGTGCCTCGAGTAATCGTTTATTTAATTAATAAACTCAGCGCGCGGTATTTTCGCGACTTTTTTTTTGACAACGTGCTCAGCTTTACGTCACCCTCGCCCGGGAAGGAGACGGAGGTTTCAGCAGCGGCAAAAATGGAAGCGGCGAGAGAAAACAGCGATTTTAAAGGAATAAAAGCATTTTAGGTTGGAACGGTGAACTGTATTCAGTGCAGCGCGTCCTTGCCTCCCAAAACAGCGCGTTTAAATGCTACACCATCTCAGCTGAGGACAGCCGAGACGCGAGGACGCCGAGAGAGCAGGTAAATGTAACTTATAATAAATCAATGATATTAACATTAATATACCTTAATAACATAACGGCAGCGCTGTGGAGTGCGTATTAATAGAAACACTGTCTATTACTTATAGTTTATTAGAATAGAGACATGTTTTCAAATTAATACATGCTTTATCGAAACAGTAAACACAGCGCTGTGGAGTTCAGAATATAAACAATAATCATTTTAAAGTTAGCTACACTGAAGTTACTTTAGCTGAAAACTAAATGCATGATTTCTTCATCTAAGAGTACATTTGGCCAGTAAGACAAAAACTGTGTATGAACACTGTGTTGTTCATATAAGGACATGTGTCTCTTATTTATTGGATAAAATATTATTGGATAAAATATGAATTACTACTAGTGCCTAATGTGCCCCAATGCGATCATAAATGCACGGCCATGAACTTATTATTAGGCTTATTAGTCTTAGTGATGTAATTAGACCCAAGTAGTCCAACATTTAAATAAAGAAAAAACCCACATTTGTAATAATTCTGTATCACAATTATTCCACAGGTCCTGATATATTTTGGAGAAGTGGCTTGGTGGTTAAAGAATGCAGCACACTGATCCAACACTGGCAGAACTGACAACGTCTCAGCTGTTCAGAAGCCAAGATGCAAAACACAAAGAGGATGTTTATGCCTTTTTTATTGATTAATACCCTATATTTGATACTTACAAGAAATCCAAAATTGAAAGTAATGTAATTAAATGTATTTTTTTTTATTGTGGTATTTATTTCTTTATTGTGGTTTATTTATTTGTATTTGCAATTTGGAAATGTATGCTGTGATTTTAAAAATATAACTTATCTAAACAAGGAAACCAATTGGTCATTCATTATTGAGTAAAATTCCTTTTTAATTGCTCTTTAACCAAAAAAAATGTTTTATCCGATTACTCGATTAATCGAATCGATTTTTCAGTAGAGTACCCGATTACAAAAAGAATCGATAGCTGCAGCCCTACTGTGAATACTTATGTAAATATGATTTCTTTGTTTTTTAATTTTAATACATTTTAAAAACTCTCAAGAAAACTTTTTTCACATAGTTATAATGGGGTATTTTGTGTAGAATTTTGAGTAAAGAGATTAATTTAATACAATTTGGAATAAGGCTGTAATGTAACAAAATGTGGAAAAAGTGAAGCGCTGTGAATACTTTCCGGATGCACTGTAACTGCACATTTATGTAACCACTATTTATAACATAAAATGCACTATGATCTAACATTCGCACCAGCATTCCAGAGTTGAGGCTGATTTGTAGGGAGAATTGGGTGTTTTAGACTACATTTATGCAGAAAAAGGAAAATTCAGTGGGGTTCACAAACTTTGAAGCACCACTGTAGCAACAACACAAGCTGAAACAGCACAGACATATATAAAGCAGCAGTGCTAAAGATGCCAGAAATAATCACAACACGTTTAGAAAATCTTTGAACCACTAAAGATCTTCTCCAAAGCGAATAAGATTTATCTAAGACAGGGGGCTTTCCCTGTGTGGTTTGAGTGGAGTGGTCTGGGGAATAAAGTGAAAGTAAAAGACCACTTTTAGCTACATACACCCACTTCACCCTCACCATTCTTTTCCAGGGTCTTTTATCTAATCACTTACGCATCGGATCACTTTGGGGTGAAAATGCCTGCTAGACACCTGCAAGTGCACACCTCTTATAGCACTCCTCCTTGTGTATTATTTAGGCCTGTCACAATAATTGCAATATCGATATATCGTACAATAAATTAACATGACCTCAATAATTTGTGATAATCGTGATATTGTGTCTATTGTGTTTATTCACATATATAACAGTGAACAGTATTTTAGCAACGTATGCTTCAATAACTGTGACTCCATACACAGTGTGGACTAAAATAGGTAAAGAAATAAGTATATAATTCCCAAACTAATTATATGAAATGATGAATTCAAATTTAGTTGTCTTTAAAAAGTGTATGATTGCTTTTTTATGCTATTCTGTTATCATTATATCAGTGGCATTTACTGAAATAGTTTAAAAATTACAAAAATATCGTATATCGCAATAATTTCTGGGACAATATATCGTCCACAAAAAAATTATTGTGACCAGTGATGGGGGTAAAGATTTTCAGTAACGAGTAATCTAACTAATTACACTGACTGTAACTATAACGTCGTTACCATTTCCGACACCCTGTTACTGCATGTTACTTTAGGCAAAGGCGCAAGTGTGCGCGTGAGGATGGATTGATGGTGAGGTGGTCGCTCTAACCCTATAAAAAGGGGTAGTGGGAGGGTTTAGGAAGTCGTTTGCCCAGGTTAACCCTTCCTCTTTCCGGTGAACTTGACCTTCTGGCCACTGGGCCTGTGGCTTTACCTGTGGTTTGGCGTGGTGAAGTGAGGCACAATTGAGATTATTTGTGTGCTCTAATCAATTCAGTGATTGCGAGGTAGTGTTGTGCCGGGGTCTGAGGCCTTCATTCGGTTTCTGCTGCGCATCTCTGTAGCTTTATCTCTTCCTATCATCGCCATTTCACTGTTCCACAGCTATATTACTCTGTTTTTTTTTTGTTTTTTTTTTAATTATTAGAAATTTGTAGAATTTGTAGAGGTTAATGAGAGAATTGTTGTATTCAGGCCAAGTTCCGTTTTAAGGAAGTTAAGCTCTCTTTTTAGCTGCTCCGGTATCTGAGGTGCTGCTGTGTTCTCTTTTCTTCCTTAGTGAAGCTGTTTGATCCAGCTGTTAAACTGATATAATAATACCATTTTAACAATCATTAGATTGTTTTTGTCTATTCTTTTGTTTTGTTTATCTATACATTTTTCCTTTGAGTGTGGTTTGGTTTGTTTAATTTCATCCCTGGACGCTTATTTGATGTTTCCGTTTTTTTTGTTTTTTTTTCAGTATTACAAGTCTTAGTCATTTTCTCTGGTGGTGTGGAGTTTTTAGTTTCCAGTTTTTGAAATTCATTAGATTATATTTTTGTCAACATTTTGGGTTAATTTTCGTAACTCCGTTAGTAACTCAGTTACTTTTTTGGAGAAGTAACTAGTAACTAATTACTTTTTCAAAGTAACGTGCCCAGCACTGATTGTGACAGGCCTTTATACTAGTATATTATTACTGTGGCACATTGTCTTAAAGCTCTTTTGGTAGCGCAGAAGCAGGAAAAAAGCATTATCTATAGTGCCCCTTTAAAATGACAATATTATCGTTTATCGCAATAATTTCTGGGACAATATATCGTCCTGAAAATGTTATCATGACAGGCCTAGTATTATTGCTTGAATATACTGTACATCTGATCATACCAGCTAAAGTTATGCAGGTATTATTTGTCCTATTTTCCCTGACAAAGCACATTAAGATTGTGCTTGTATCATTTAAAAATTCTTCACACAAGACCACAGGCTGGTGTGTGGGTGTGTGTGTGTGGGTGTTGGGGGGGGGGGGGGTGTGTGCGTTGTGTTTAGCACAGTAGTTATTAAGTTTTAAGTGGCATTTGTTGACAGAGATTTACCAAAGTAATCCTGTGTGGTTCTATCAGCTATTGCTGTACGGTGGTAATTAACCCAGTGCCGCCTGAGGGATTAGAGATTGTCGTGTTCATTTTAGGCTTGTGATCTTGTGCTTTACACACTGAAATTCCTCTCAGTTTGTTGAATTGTTTGTTTAAAATTGCTTCATTGTTAGATTTTTTAATATATTTTTCCCCCTATTTAGAGCCCAAAATTGCCCCATGCCTACAAGTTTGCAAAAATGAGTGTGTTGGAACAAATTAAATGGAGCTGACCAGACAAAGCACATCTTTGTTTCTTACTGTCTGCATTGATATACAATGTCACGCATTGTCCTGACCTACATGGAGCCAGATATCATCTGTTGGGGGGGCCAGTTGGAAATGTGAATTAGTGAAGATTAGTTTTTCAGTTGCACTGGCATCTGTTTATTGTAATAGACTTAATTCTTAGAAATAAGAGCATGCACAGTTCATAAATTATAGTGTACTAAAGTACACTCTTAAACAATGGGTTTTTCTCTGAATACTAACATATTACACTCTAGCTGTATGTGTAGATATTACAAAGCAATTTTCCAATAAACACCAAAAAATAGACTATAAAGTAAAAATAAGATCTTTGAATTTGTTCATTTAAAAAATGTAAATAGTATAATGTAATGTAGGTAAATTATTATATTACATATGATCAAGTACAAAGTAGACTAAATTATCTTAATGTAATTAAAGTGTTCATCATGATTTAATTTGTATTTTATTAATTCTCTTCAAACTTTGCTTTTTTAAGGATCTTGAGAACAAAATGATTGTGTTTATAAAGCACGAGCTGAAATTGTATAAGAAACTTCTGAGAAAGGAAAACACAACTTACTACAGAAATGTCAAGCAAGTAAGGTGGAATTTGAAACAGACAGTCCTCAGCATGACATTGTCTTTTCTGAACCTGATGAATCATGAGGACGTCGCCTCTGCTTTGCAAAGTAGGTGATCAACAGATAACAAAA
The DNA here is from genome assembly GCF_023375975.1 of Astyanax mexicanus. Classification (NCBI taxonomy): domain Eukaryota; kingdom Metazoa; phylum Chordata; class Actinopteri; order Characiformes; family Acestrorhamphidae; genus Astyanax; species Astyanax mexicanus. The sequence continues at coordinate 22,167,323 of NC_064424.1, read as the reverse complement.
GATTTATTTGGATATAATAGAAAATATGTGTGATTGCAAGATTGTTGAGACATCTTTTACCGTCTATTTTTCTATTGTCTTTTATAATTATTTATCAGAGGAGCTGATTGAAGTTATACAGCATCCACTTAAAGAAGGAATGAAAAATAAGTATCATCATGTTTGTGAAGGAATTGCAAAGCAGGGAGAATCCACCAGTCTGAATAAGATCTACACAGATCTGTACATCACTGAGGGTGGAGCTGGACACGTCAACAAGGAACATGAAGTGAGACGTATTGAGAAAAATCTGATGCAGCAAGAGGTACAGATTGAATGCAGGAACATGTTTGAATGTTTACCTGGACAAGACAGACCAATCAGAACTGTTCTGACACAGGGAGTTGCAGGAATTGGAAAATCGATCTGTGTGCAAAAGTTAATTTTGGACTGGGCTGAAGGTAAAGAACATCAGGACATCCAGTTCATATTTCCACTTCCTGTCCGGGAACTGAACTTAAAGAGAGGAAATCAAAGTTTGATGGACATCATCGGATATTTCTTCCCAGAGACACAAGGCCTGATATTAACAGACCAGTACAAAGTCATGGTAATCCTTGATGGACTGGATGAATGTAAACTTCCTCTGTCTTTCCATAAAAATGAAATCTTGAAAAATGTCTGTGAAGCAGCTCCACTGGATGTTGTGCTTACAAACCTCATCAATGGAAATCTGCTTCCCTCAGCTCAGATCTGGATAACCACTAGACCAGCAGCAGCCAGTAAGATCCCTGCAGAGTGTGTTGACCGGGTGTCAGAGGTCCGCGGCTTCAATGATCAGCAGAAGGAAGAGTACTTCAGAAAGAGAATCAGTGGTCAGGACCAGGCTAACAAAATAATTGACCATATCAGAGAATCCAGGAGCCTCCACATCATGTGTCATATCCCAGTCTTCTGTTGGATCTCAGCCACTGTGCTTCAGAAAATTCTGGAAGAAACAGAGAGTGAGGAAACACCAAAGTCATTGACGGAAATGTACACATGCTTTCTGATCTTTCAGATTGTGCAGGGGAACAAGAAGTACTTTGGAAAGAATGTCTTGGACACCCCATGGGATGAAGGGTTAATTTTGGCACTGAGTGAATTGGCTTTTCAGCAACTGGAAGAAAACAGCCTAATCTTCTATGAAGATGATCTAAAATCGTGTGGAATTGACCCCAGTAAAATATCGGTGTTCTCTGGACTGTGCACTCAGGAGACTGGTAGATTCCTTGGTACAGTTTTCAGCTTTGTTCATCTGAGCATTCAGGAGTTTCTCGCTGCTGTATTTGCATACATTTGTGTCAGAAATGAGCACAGAAGCGTTTTTGAACCACAGTCCACATCACAAGAGAGCAAAACAACGGAGCTCATTGATTTTCTGAAGACTGCAGTAGACAAGGCTTTGGAGAGTGACCATGGCCACCTGGACCTCTTCCTTCGTTTCCTTCTGGGACTCTTGCTGGAGTCTAATGAGAAGCTCATCCAAGGTCTGTTGACTCAGACAGGAAGTAGTTCTGACAGCAGAAAGGAAATAGTTGAGTACATCAAGTTAAAGTTCAAGGAAAATCCCTCTCCAGAGAGATCCATCAATCTGTTCTACTGTCTGAACGAGTTAAACGATGATTCTCTGGTAAAAGAGATCCAGAGTTACATGAGTTCAGGACGTCTCTCTGAAGCTGAACTCTCACCTGCTCAGTGGTCAGCTCTGGTCTTTGTGCTGCTGACATCTAAAGAGAAACTGGAAGAGTTTGATCTGAAAAAGTTCATCAGATCAGAGGAGTGTCTTTACAGACTGCTGCCAGTGGTTCAGGAAGCCAAAACTGCTCTGTAAGTAACATCGGATTACACAAATCAGTAAAAGGCCAGTTCTAATGCCAGTCAGGTCATGATAATCAATTCTGTTTGATATGAAAAAAATTTAAAAAATACCGTTAAACCAAGCACAATTCTTTCCCACCAGACCAGTCTTTTGGACAGTACTGCTGCTTATAAAAGCAGGCAGCAGTTTTAAGACCTTTCTGTTAATACAGACATTTTATACATTTAGTTATTTTTCCATGTTGAAACTTGTTTTTCCGTGTTTAAACACTTGTTTACACAGTTCCCTTCATTTCAGGACACCATAGTGTTAAGGACATAGCAGTGGTGTTATATTTCTTGAAGAAAGGTTCTTCTGATGGTCTTTCTTTACCTACCTGTCCCTTTATGATTTACAATTTCACCAGCACATTCTTTTTTCTTAATGATGTTCCACCTAGTTTTGGTAATCCCAGTATTTACTGATATCTATAATGTTTTTTTTCTTGTTGTTATAATGTTGAACACTGGTAACTACAGACTCAAATGTATTTTGAAGGTTAGAGGAAAACCAAGGCATCTTATACCCTACTAAATTAACAATTAATTATTTGGTAATGTTATCACATCACATGTTCTTATATTAACTAAGTATGATTTAAACTGCATGTAAACTGTGTATTAATGTTTGTGGAATAGAGTTTTTTTGACAATGTTTGTATCACACCTGAATAATCATAAACACATGTAAAGCCAAATCAACCAATTATTATATATTATGGTGCCCTGTAATGAGGGGATTGGAAAAAATTGTTGTCATTTCAACATGGTTTTAAAAAAATGTATGCAAACACATTTAAATTAAAGTCTCGGATTTGCACTTTAATGATGTTGGATTGGCTTGTTTTGAAATTTTAAACTTTTGTGCAGAGGAGCATGTCAAGGGGAAATGTTTTGTCAAACATTGTGTTTAAACCCCTCTCACTAGATGTGTTGTACTCTCAAAATCGCTGTTATGACTAGATGAAATGTAAATGTTGTTTACTTATTGCAATTGATTAAATTAAATCATATTAATATGTCACCTTGCCTACATTATTGCAATATTTATTGAGTCATAAGCCTGGTTATGCTTTGTGCACATTATGGGCATGTGTAAAAGGCATACTCTGATACAATTTGTATTTATATTTAAAACATTTGTTTACTTTGTACCAGCATACCTGTAGCATTGTAACATAGTAAGTAACATAATTTTAAAGGCTACAGTGTGATCAATCTGTTTTATTAGTAAACACTATACTGTAAAATGTTTAATTAATGCATAATGTTATCTTAATAAAACTTACTTTTAGGCTCAGTGACTGTAGCCTGACAGAAAGAAGCTGTTCAGCTCTGCTCAAAGTTCTCAACCTTAAATCCTCTACATTGACTCTGCTGGATCTGAGCTACAATCCAATACAGGACTTTGGAGTAGAGCTTCTCTCTGAAGGACTGAAAAGTTCAAACTGTAAACTGGAGACACTGAGGTGAGTTTATGTAATGGTTTAATGGTCATGGTTGTACAGTTATAAATCCAATTAACACACATTGATCCTGCTTTGTGCTGCCTTGAAAATACAGGTTAATATTTTTAATCACTTGGTGTGCAGACCTAACAGTAAAAAGAAATGGCTAATGCACATAAACACTGAGAATATGAAGTTCGTAGGCTGTCACAAACTGAATGATTTATTTGTGATTCATTCATTCATGCATTCATTAACACCTTATAAAACTGAAATCAGATTTTTCACTTGCCTTTTACAGGAAGCCATATTTGTTGCAGAATTATAAGAATAAGAAGAGAATTATACACGAGTATTCTTTGTGATATTATATTTTCCTGTTATTCTATTCACATCATACTTCCAAGCTAGGGCTCCATTACTGTCACGGACTGCATTAGTGTCATCATTCATTACAAAAGTCTGTCAAATGTAACTGTCATACATAATTATTTTTTTCCCTTCAACATTTGTGAGAAATAGTTTGTTTACAGCAAGGTGGTGACTAGTAAAATGACTGAATATATAGAATACTTTTATAATATGTGTTCCTGAGAAATCAAACTGAAAGAAAAAAAAAACCACACTGCACATTTGTTTTGTTTTCTCTTCAGATAGCACACCTGATTCAGCTCAAAAATACTTAAAACAACATGTACTTTAATTGGTATATTCTACTCATTAGAAGGCAACAAACCATATGCTTTTTATTACATCAGATATTTTAATATGTGTTTATTATTTGTTTGTTATTTTGCAAAGCATAATATTATTTTGTTTTCTTTTTTAGACTTTCATTCTGCAGTATAACAGAGAGAGGATATGGTGCTCTGGCCTTAGCTCTTAATCCCTCATCTCCACTGAAAGAGCTGGATCTCAGAGGGAATGATCCTGGAGACACAGGAGTGAAGATCATTACTCACTTATTACAGGATACAACTTATAAACTTAATAAACTAAGGTAGATGAATAGATATATTAAATAGTATGTATGGATAAATATATTAAATAATATAAATGTGTAATGTATTGTTTAAGGCTGGGTATTGCTTAAAAATGTTCTATACCGATACCTTGAATTCGATACTGATACCTCTAAATTGTAACCAAAAAATACAAAAACTTTATTAACAGCATTATTCTCACACAACGGATTTGTTTAACCATCGACATGAGTAATCTTATTCTCATACTTTTATCTTGAGAGGATACAATCTTTTTGGATATTGTTGGAACAAACAAACAGTTAAGAACAAAAACAACAGCATTACTTGTCCTTAAACTTCAAACATTTTCCCTAAGCATATTACTGGGTACATTTCAGTTTTTAAGAGTTCTTTTTAAGAAATATCAGCATTAGATTTGCTAAGTTAATCTATATTTATATTATTGGTGTCATAAATGAAAAATATTTTGTAAGGGGGACAGTAATAAAAGCATAGTGTGGTTTAGGTCTGACAGACTTTTTTTTTTCCGGTTTCATGCAAAGTATTGAAAACGGGCACCAGTTTTTTTTTCAACATTTGGTACTCTGTAGTACCGAAATATTTCGGTCGGTGACTTTTTGGTATCAAATTTCAATACCCAGCCCTAATACTGTTAATTCTAAGTTCATATGCTTTCAAAAAAGTTTATTGAATATTTGTTACTCAACTCAAATTTTTGTATAAGTGAATATTCATAGTAATCTAAGTTTTCTATATTTTTTCAGACTATTAAAAAGCGCTGCTGCTGAAGAAGTCTATGCGTCTCTGACTGAATCTCTAGGAACAGACCCCTTACTGCTGTCAGAGCTGGATCTGAGTGGGAAAATACAAGGAGACTCTGAAATGAAGAAGCTCTCTCATCTACTGGAAGATTCACACTGCAGAACTAAGAAACTTAAGTGTGTTGCTTTAAATATTCAGATCAAAATCTAGTCAAACTAAGTACTGTACGGTCATTTACCACAGAATGACTCTGATGTGAGAAATCCCAAAACATTAAATAATGACAATTAAGTCAAACTTAAGAATTTAAAGAATTTAAAGTTTACTGTAAAATGTTTCTGCATTACAGATCTATAAAAGAAGCCTGAATGAATAAATACATCAGAAAGAGTTAAAGAACATCAACAGGTCAACACATAGTATAATACAATCTTAATAGGTCATTCACAACCCAGAGAGAGAGAGAGTAAGATTGTGAGGGTGTGTTTCTCTCCAATTACAACATTCAGTACAAAATAATAAATAATGAGTAATAAATATAGGTATGTTTATTTCCTTTAATTTCAGTAGGTTGTATTAAATGTTTGCATTTTAAGCTTAGTTAGTATATTTTAAGCTTCAATAAGGGCCTTATGTTAATACCAGAAGAAATAATTTTCTTCTCTAAAGGCGTGAAAGTTATTTGAAGTTAAATATTGCATAAACTCAACAATTTAGCACATCATAGCAATGGCGGAAATTATAGAAAACATGAATGTTTTGTAGCAATTTTTTATGTCAGTTGGCAGTTGGATACTACACAGTTTCATCCTACACTCTGACAGGACTTATGTGTATGTGTTTTATGCAAAATAACTAAATGACCAGTTCTTTACCAATATTCTTTTTGCAGGCTGAATAACAGCAGTATTACAGAGGAAGGCTGTGCTGCTCTGTCATCAGCTCTTTGTTTAAATCCTTCACACCTGATTGAGCTGGATCTGGGAGAGAATAAACTTGGAAACTCTGGAGTCATGAAGCTCTGTGAACTACTGAACAATAATTTCTGCAAACTGCAGAGACTGGGGTAGGTTATGATTACACAAAATAGTAAGCATGTATACTATGCAGATGAACTTCTAAATTGTATATCCATATACTTTGTTTCTAGAATTGCAGACTGTTGTATAACAGAGAAAGGATATGCTGCTCTGGCTTCAGCTCTGAAATCAAACCCTTCATCAACCCTGATGGAGCTGGATCTCAGAGGAAACGATCCTGGAGATGAAGGAGTGCAGCTGCTCACTGATTTAACAAAGAATGAAAACAGTAAACTGAAAACACTGAGGTGCACTGCTATATACTATAAAATACTAAATCTGAGTAACTATCCTGTTGCACTCTTGCAATCACTTTAATTGGAATTTAGTTTTATTAAATGTGTTTGCTTTGTTTAATAATTGCTTAAAACCATGTATGCATTATTGTCAGAATAAGAATGTTTTTTGCTTATTTAGACTGTTGAAAAGTCCTGCTGCAGAAAAAGCCCATGCTACCCTTACAAAAAAACTAGGAGCAAATCCTTTACGGCTGAGAGAGATGGTTTTGAAAGGGGAAATACAAGGAGATTCAGGATTAAAGCAGCTCTCTGATCTACTGAAGGATTCACATTGCAGAATTGAGATACTTGGGTATGTTGTGTGACGTATTAGTATAATTTTTGGAGGTTTGCTTTTTCTACCTAGAATTTGATGAGAGAAATTTATCTGGAACATATACAAAGAGCATTACTGTAAGTATACATGCTAACTTTTAAAATATTACTACTAGTGTTTATATAGATCAAACCTATATATTAGAAAGGATAATGGTTAAGACAGAGAGTCATTAAATGGAATTATATATGTTTTTTACAAACAAAAGTTTTTTTTCTGATGTGCTGTTTTATTTTGTTATCAGTCTTTTCATTAGTAACACTTGATATCCCATCAAGATACAGCATCATATGTCAAAACATGATAATATTTCAGAACATAATAGAATCATGTGACCCCTGAACTGTTGCAAAAATAGTGCTTCCTTCTGAAAGTCTGCAAGTAAATCAATTGTAGACCCTTCAGTCTGCAGACTTTAGGTTGAGCAGTCAAAGGCTTTGTTATATAAAACAGATGCACAAGGATGAAATTAAAATCACAGTGGGGGTAACTTGCATGCTTGCTACAAAGTAAATCCACTTAACAAGTGCTGGTGTTGCACTGTTGAGCAGGAAGCAATACATTGTAGCAATAAAGACATTTTTGAAAGATTTTGAAAGAGAATTGTAATATACCAACACAGAAAATGGCAAACCACATCAAATGAATGAATGTACTTCCATAGGCCAACACAATTTTTGGTTTGGTTTAGTTGTGCAAAAATCAGAAGTCAGATTTATTTATATTTTCACAGTCACATAATAAGTCTTAACTTCTGTAATGTAATTGCTACTGATGCAGAACTCACTCGTTAAGAGAAGATCATCTGTTTAATCCCACAGTGGAACATAAAACTATTGTTGACAGCAGGAACAGGTCAGAAAGGAACTCAATAAAAAAAAGATGTAGCGAAAATATTACAATAAAATAAGTGAAGCTATTAACCCAGTAGTCTGTATAAAGTTCACTTTCTCATAAGTTCACTCAATTTAACTCATTAACATCCTGAGAACGTCTCTACAGGACAGTGTGTGAATGTGTGTTTTTGACCTCATGTATAGAATGTAGCTACAGTAGGTGTGCTGTTTTTTTTGCGTCTACAGCTCTGTTCAAACTATTTAACCATTCAAATGCTTTAATTAAGGGTTTTATGTTCCATACATGTAATTAAGACCTGATTTCTAGAAAAGAAATATTTAAAATATTTACAGTCACATACCAACAATAATAATATATGTTAAATCATATATAAATATAAATATATTTTTCACATTCAAACATTCATAATGTAACTAGTGTATAGTTAATAATTTAAGGGAACTGATAAAAAAAAATACATTTACACCCTTTACGTTTTAGTCGACTAAATTGACTAATTTTAGTCAACTTTATTCTTTTAGTCAAATTGAATTAATCAGATAATGTTTTTTTTCTCCAGGAGTTCCTAATATTTGCATAATATTGTTTGCATAAGATCATGTCATTGAAATTGCACTAGATGTTTGCTAGAAGTATTAAAAACACAAATGTTTTTTTTGCAGGCTAAGTAACAGCAACATTACAGAAGAAGGCTGTGCTGCTCTTTCATCATCTCTTTGTTCAAATCCCTCACACCTGATCGGACTGGATCTGTGTGAGAATAAACTAGGAAACTTAGGAGTGCAGCAGCTGTGTTCCTTCCTGAATAACACTCACTGTAAACTGCAGCAATTCAGGTGAATTATAATTGTTTTATATTGTAGACTAATTATTTAAAAAAAAAAAATATTTTGTTTTATTTATGAGAGAAAGAAAGAGACGGGGTCATCCTGTTGACAAGACAAGACTGTTTTTTATGCTTTCTCTGTGTCTCTTCTAAAACTTAATCAGAAGTCACCACATTAAGTCAACGGAATCTAATTTTATTAATTTTGTATTATAAAATGTAAGAAAACAATTACAATTTCCCCTCAAACAGCTCATCACTAAGGTTAGTTAGCTGGCAGCTAAGAATAGCTAGCTCATTGCTAGCTTTAATTATCTAGCTCATTACTAAGGTTAGCTAGCTCGTCGCTAAGATTAGCTAGTTCATCTCTAGCTCAAGTACTCTCTCAGGCAGCATTAGTTTTTTATCTAGCTCGTCACTAAGGTTAGCTAGCTTGTTGCTAAGTTAAGCTAGCTTGTCATTAGCTTTAATATTTTCCCAGCTCACATTAGTATTTTAGCTAGCTCATCACTAAGGTTAGCTAGCTTGTCACTAGCTTAAGTACTCTTCCAGGTCACATTAGTATTTTAGCTAGCTCATTATCAAGGTTAGCTAGCTCGTTTTTAAGGTTAGCTAGCTCATCCCTAAGGTTAGTTTTCTTGTCACCAGTTTAGTTCTCTTCCTGGTAACATTAGTATTGTTAGCTAGCTATTTACTATGGTTAGCTAGCTCGTCACAAATTTTACTTCTCTCCCCGTAACATTAGTATTTTAGCTAGCTTGTCACTAAGGTTAGCTAGCTTGTTTTGCAAAGGTTAGCTAGCTTGTTGCAAAGGTCAGTGATCTCCCCAATAACATTAGAAGTATGTTAGCTAGTTCACTGTTAACATAAGTTATCCCGCTAGTTTGTACTTATCTCTCCTTTTTTCACATATCCAAAAAGTATAACTTCAGCTAGCCGGTTAAAAAGAGTACATCTTTGTGCAGACTTTAGGCATAGAGAAAAAAATAACTAATTATGTCTGTTTGAATGAATTGTTCCAATTGTTCCTCATCCACAGTCTGAGTCCACCTCACCCCGAAACTGAAACAATATTGATTCCTAACGAGGTCGAGTCCGAGACCAGACTGAGACCGCTTGATTTTGGGCTCGAGACAAGTACTACAATACTAGTGGATGGATCACACATGAAGAAAATAATGCTTTCAGAGCATTAAAATGAAAGATTACAGTCCTATCATGCTGTTATAATAAAATGTTTTTTTTGTGTCTCTAGGCTTTCATTCTGCAGTATAACAGAAGAAGGATATGCTGCTCTGGCTTCAGCTTTGAAGTCAAACCCTTCCTCACTCCTGACTGAGTTGGATCTCAGAGGAAATGACCCTGGAGACACAGGAGTGGACTTACTCACTGATTTACAAAATGATCCAGCAAGTAAACTGAAGAAAATAAGGTAAACTGTTTATTCGCTACAACAGCAAACAGCATAGGTAACTTAATTAATTGCGCCATGGATGTTAGATATTTTATGTTATGAATTTATAATTAAACTCAATTGGAAAGGCTTTCCTTTAATTGGATAGATAATGTATATGACTGTGTGAAACATTAGCATTTCCTTGATTTCATATTAATAAGATTTCATGGTTTTCTCTAATCTTTCTTCAAAAGTGAATTACTTTTGTGTGCATTTCAAACACCTTAACATAAATCCTGCCTGTTGCCATAGCATTTTACAATACATTTCTCAATAAATTTACATGGTTAACTAAACACAGAAACCAGAGATGGCAAATATATATTAATAAAATAATGTTTTACAAAACAGAAATGCATTAATCTCTTAATCTGAGTTGCCAAAACAAATAATGTACCTCAATTGTTGTACACTCTTGTTAAATATCTGCCATTAATTAGTTTCACATGCATGAAAGACACGATTTTCAGCCATACTTGAGAAATGCTAAAATATATATGCTTGGAAGTCTTCAGAAGGGCTCCACATGTTGACCACTGTTATGTTTTGACAATATAAAATAACTGTGATTTCAACCTCCACAACTGCCTCATGTAGTGAAGGTTGCCATGAACATTTAAACAGACAGAATATTAAACTTTGAACAAGGTCTTTCAACAAAGAATTTCTGTAACATTTATTTATTTCTCTTAAATGATCTTCCCACACTTTCAACAAAGACTGACTTTTAGCATTTATTTTTTACCTGAGTGCTACATTTAAAGATCAAATATTCTCATAGCTCTGGATGATTGACTGGGTCTTTGAAAACATAATACAATGTTAAATTTTTTTAAATGCTACACATGGAAGAAAGATGCATTATTATGTCCAAGAAATTTAAATATTTGTCATTTAACATAATTAAAAAACTATTTATAGCTTTAACCAGAACATTTACAGGAATGTTAAAATGAAACATTAAAATACTGAATTAGTTTAAAATTGCAAGTAATTTATTAACAGTGTTCACTCTCTATAGGTTATTGAAAAGCCCTGCTGCAGAGAAAGCCTGTGCTTCTCTGACTGCAGCTTTAGGAACAAACCCTTTACTGCTGAGAGAGCTGGATCTGAGTGAGAAAATACGAGGACGCACTGCAGTAAATCAGCTCTCTGATCTACTAGAGGATTCACACTTCAGACCCAAGAAACTTAAGTATGGAGTGTTTATTATTATTATTATTATTATTATTATTATTATTATTATTATTATTAGTCTTTGCTTGAGTCCATAGACAGATTTTGGTAATTCAAAGAATTCAGAATCATAGTTAAAAGGTCAGTTTTTATTTTGTACTCTGTGTTTAAATTGGGCTCAGGCTTGCATGGGCAGTTTATAGGGCAGGGCTGGGTCGGGCTCTGGCTGAATCTGCTCTAGTTTGTTTCAATCATTGTAAATGTATAATTGTTTTTGCAATACAAAAAAGTGGCTTTTTGAACATCTCAAAAGCTACTAATGTCTAAAATGCATTTTTTGATTACCCTAGCTATATTACACTTTAACAATGTTTATCATTAATTCATTCTACTACTGTGTTCTGATTTCAGGCTGAAAAATGGCAACATTTCAGAAGAAGGCTGTGCTGCTCTATTATCAGCTCTTTGTTTAAATCCTTCACACCTGGTCGAGCTGGATCTGAGTGAGAATAAACTAGGCAATTCTGGGGTGGAGCAGCTTTGTGATCTAGTGAACAATCAGCACTGTAAACTGCAAAAACTGAGGTAAGTTCTAATTATTGCATAATATTTTTTAATTAATGTAGATGCTGATTTTTAAAGTTTAGATTTTGAAAACTATGTGTTGTTTTTACATATAAATACCACTAAAGCCCAGTAAATACAAATGCATTTGCAACGAGAAAATATTGTGGAAAAGTTAAAGCTATTGTAAATCATCCTTGTGTTTATATGTGTTCTAAAGCAAAGACCCTGTCATTTTGTCTGCAGACTTAAGAATTGCAGTATAAAAGAGAAAGGCTGTGCTGATCTGGCCTCAGCTCTTTGTTCAAATCCAACTCACATCAATGTTCTGGATCTGAGTAAAAATAAACTAGGAGATTTAGGATTAAATCAGCTCTATGTACTGGTGAAGAATCAGGAGTGTAAACTACAGGAACTGCTGTAAGTATAAGACTTGCATATGGGTGACTTACTTTATGTCTAATATGGAAGCATGTGACTAACTGTGTTTATACATCTTTTAGCTTTAGATGGTCCAATGCTGCTTTTCTCCTCCCTCACGTCTGCTTACATCACCACATTGTACCTATTGTTTTTATAATTGTTATTATAAAGAAATGAAGAATTTGTGTGTCTGCAGGCTTAAGGAGTGCAGTGTAGGAGAGAAAGGCTGCGCTGCTCTGACTTCAGCTCTGACCTCAAACCCCTCACACCTGAGAGAAGTGGATCTGCAGGGGAATAAACTGGGAAAGTCAGCAAAACAGCTCTCAAAGCTAATGAAGCATTCGAGATGCCATTTGTGGTAAGAAAGCTAACACAGTGAACAAAGAACATAGTTACAGAATGGCTGCATGATTGTGCTGAGATAATATTAATTATTTTAAATAATAGACATTTTTTTACCTATTTTAACTACTTGATAGTCATGTTCAGAGCCATGAACATATCATATAACACACGAAAGTGTAGTTAAAAGGTCAGTTTTAATGCTTTACTCTGTGTTTTTGTTGTGTTTAAATTGAGCTCAGGCTCACAAGGGCAGTTTATGGGGCAGGACCAGGTCAGGCTGGATTTTCTAAGCTCTAGTTTGTTTCAGAAAAAGAAAAAGTGGCAGTTTGTACATCTCAGAAGCTACTTATGTCTGTTGTATTTTATTCATTCCTCTAGCTATATTACTCTTTAACAATGTGTATCACTAATTCATTCTACTACTGTGTTCTGATTTCAGGCTGAAAAATAGCAACCTTTCAGAAGAAGGTTGTGCTGCTCTATTATCAGCTCTTTGTTCAAATCCTTCACATCTGATAGAGCTGGATCTGAGTGAGAATAAACTAGGCAATTCTGGAGTGAAGCAGCTTTGTGATCTTGTGAACAATCAGTGCTGTAAACTGCAAAAACTGAGGTGAATTCTAACTGTTGCTTAATATATTTTAAATAGTGTAGATACTGACTATTTTATTATTTAATGATAATTTTTTTAAATGATTTAAATGATTAATTTAATAACAAGTATCACAGGATTTTAAGCTAAACTAACATCCAAGCCTCAGTAAAAAGTTAAGAGGTGACACTGAGAAGGAAATACTTCGTCGTAGGAAAGGAAGACACCTTAAAAGAATATAAACATAGAAATAATTTTCTGTTTTACATCTTTTAGCAAAAGAAATAAGCAAAGCAATATAATAAAGAATACAGTTTTTATATCAAAATAAATATGGAAGTAGACGTGAGCCTGATATTAGATGTGATAATATAATAACATTTCATATAATCTTTATGCCTGACCTGCCAGGTGTTTTTGGTTGTCAGATTAATGTTCTTTAACAAACCTTTGAAACTTGCACAGAACGGCTATCCTGAAAATAAATTACACACTTATGTAATTCAGTGATTTCTGAAGGCAATTTGTCACACTGGATTTTATTTAGGCATATCAGGATACAGGGAACTGTATACAAACAGATGCTACTTTTTTTAGATTTTGAAAACTATGAATTGTTTTCTTTGCTGTGTATTGATTGATTACATAAAATCCCAGTAAATACATTGCATGTCTGGGTGTAATGTGAAAAATCTGGAAAAGTTCAAAGCATTATAAATCCTTGTGTTTATACATGCGTTCTAAAGTAAATAACCTGTCATTTTGTCTGCAGACTTAAGAATTGCAGTATAAAAGAGAAAGGCTGTACTGATCTGGCCTCAGCTTTTTGTTCAAATCCAACTCACATCAATGTTCTGGATCTGAGTAAAAATAAACTAGGAGATTCAGGAATTAAGCAGCTCTGTTTACTGGTGAAGAATCAGGAGTGTAAACTACAGGAACTACTGTAAGTATAAGACTTGCATACAGGCAACTTACTTTATGTCATATATAGAAGCTATTGACTGTGTGTATGCATATCTTCTAGCTTTCATCACCACATTGCACCTATTGTTCACTGTATTCCTGGATACTGCATACAAATAAAAATATTGCTTACAAAACTCTCTTTAGCTGGGTTCACCACCATTCCTCCTGACAGCATTCTTTGTTTTGGTAATTCTGGTCAGCTCATTGACCTTGTGTGGCCTCTTTCCATTTATTAAAATTGAACAATAAAAATGTCTGTGTTGCATATAACCTTCCTCAAAGCGTTGTTCGAATCCTGGTCATGCAGCTTGCCATCAGCTGCCAGAGCCCTGAGAGAACACAATTGGCCTTGTTCTCTCTGGGTGAGTAGATGGCCCACATTTTTCTCATCACTCCTAGGGTGATGTCAGTCAGCAGAAGGTGTCTGTGAACTGACTTATTGTTGCTGCACTTTCCTCGGAGAGCGCTGTGATGCTACGCGACAATAATGCATCAGCAGCAATTCAAAAAAGGTGGTTTCACATGTGTTGAAGGAGACATGCGCTGGTCTTCACCCTCCTTGTGTTATGGCATCACTAGTGATGTGGGATATACAGCTGAGTAGCAGCTGAATGGGTGGGACAATTTGTCTAGCTAAATTAAGAGAAAAATGGGAGAAAATTAGAAACAAATCTTAAAAAATCTCTGTAAGCATCTGTGTTTCTGCACTATATGAGTATAATGTATTTTTATAAGTGTTATTATAAAGAAATGAAGAATTTGTGTGTCTGCAGGCTTAAGGAGTGCAGTATAGGAGAGAAAGGCTGCGCTGCTCTGACTTCAGCTCTAACCTTAAACCCCTCACACCTGAGAGAATTGGATCTGCAGGGGAATAAACTGGGAAAGTCAGCAAAACAGCTCTCAGAGCTATTGAAGAAATCAGGATGCCCTTTGCGGTAAGAAAGCTAACACACTGTATAAAGAACATATTTATAGATTGACTGCATGAGTGTGCTACTATTAGTCAACATTAATTATTTTAAATAATAAAGACATTTTTAAAACAAATTTTAGTTAATTAACTAAGCCATGTTTAAAGCCATGAACATATTATACAGCTCTGGAAAAAAACAAGAGACTTTGATGTTCTCAATTTGAAGACCTCTGAAATATAAAATAAGAGGAAGATGGATGATCACAAGCCATCAAACCAAGCTGAACTGCTTGATTTTTTGCACCAGGAGTGGCATAAAATATTCAAAAGCAGTATGTAAGACCGGTGGAGGAGAACATGCCAAGATGCATGAAAACTGTGATTAAAAACCAGGGTTATTCCACAAAATATGGATTTCTGAACTCTTAAAACTTGAATATGAACTTGTTTTCTTTGCAGTACTTGTTTTGAACTTGTTTTCTTTTGAGGTCTGAAAGCTCTGCATCTTTTTTGTTATTTCAGCCTTTTCCCATTTTCTGCAAATAAAGGCTCTAAATGACAATATTATTATTTGGAATTTGGGAGAAATGTTGTTTATAGAAGTTTATAGAATAAAACAACAATGCTCATTTTACTCAAACATATACCTATAAACAGTGTTGTGCGTGAACGAGTTCAAAAGAACATTGAACACGCTCATTTTTTTGTGAACGTTGAACTGAACGCAACACATTTTTTAATAAAGAACTTGAACTTGAATTAGTTCACAGTATGTGTCATGAACTGCAGATATTTCTGTAAATGAACATTTGCTAGTTAATAACATACTGGCTTCCGCACGACGTTACCCGTGATTAATTGCAGCAGAGCGGGGTAGGCATAGCAACGCCGCGTAGCAGGCAATGACCGGAGCGCGAAGGTGAGGGAGAGAGAGAGAGAGAGAGAGATACAAATACAAAGAGAGAGAGAGAGATAGACCAATGACGAGAGTGAGAGAAAGCGCTGCAATTAAAAAAAAATGGCTAGTGGAAGTGATGCACGGAGACAGACACCGATTCTCCTTATGAAATTTTTCATCACCTGTTAGGAAACCCACAATTGCAGTGTCATTAGGAAATGTCTACAATGAGTAGTTTCAAAGAACGTATAGTGATTTCTAGCTTGTAGTGTGCAAAAAGTATTTATTTGAATATCTCACGAAAAAAGTAAAATGAACCGAACTTTGAACTAGTTCAGAATTAAAATTGTGAACTTTGAGCATGTATGAACTGGACTTGAACTAGTTCAGAAAAGCTGTGAACTGGCACAACACTGCCTATAAATAACAAAATCATAGAAACTGATTCAGAAACTGAAGTGGTCTCATGTTTTTCCAGAGCTGTATTACACACTGCCTGGTCAAAGAAAGATCACAAACTCTTATGTTTGGTTTGAGTGCCTTTAGCTTTTGATTGCAGCATTATGGAAAATGATTAACAGAGGGTTTATGTTTGGTGTGTCCTGTAAGAGAAATAGTTAGAGTATGTACAGTATTCTATTGTTATAAAAATATGTTAATAATATTATATTGTATGTACAAGTGAACCGGAAGAGGAAGATGAAGCTCTGGATGACCAGACCCATCACCAGTGACCTGAGTACTGAGGAAAAGGATGTTTGTTCAGATGAACAAAACAAAACAGAGGGTGCAGATGGTGATTGTGAAGTGAATCAGAATGACCGGTCAAAGATCTTGCAAATTTGAAAGTCTGTAGCAGTAAAATTGTACTAACTGTACAAGTTGCTTGTGTATCAGAATACAACTTATATCTTTGTAATAACATGGTGTGAATAGTTGGAAAAAACTCATGGAAGTCATGGAATTTGCCCGAATGTGCAAAATGGGATATTTGTATAGAGAAGAGGCAGCACAGAGCTAGCAAGCTTTAGACTAAAAACCCATACAGAGTGCTGTACTTAGAAACCAGCGCTAACTGAAGAGGGAATCTCAGAGTGAGAGAGTGAAAGAACGGAGGGGATAGTTTGTGTTTTTAGGGGAAAAAATAGAAGGAAAGATAAATGTCCATAGATGTACAAACGGACAAATTAGTACTACTTTTAGTTTTTGTCTAAAGTTTGTCTACTTTTAGTTTTCGTCCGCGTGCTGCATACGCCTCATTCTTCTAGTTGACAAGTACGTACAATGTAAAAGGTAAAGGTACAATGCTAAATATGTTTATTACCATGATTAACAAATGTAACACTGTAATGTCTAATCTATTGTAGGAACTGACTGTTTTAAATGCAGTGTCACACAGACTGTGAATAAATATGTGGAAAAAAAACAAATACCTGTTGTTCTGAACTGTCTCTGCTTTAATGAGTGTCTATTATTTGATTTATTTTGATTTATTGTAATTGATTTATCTATCAACACCAAGTCAATAAACATATATCACACTGTGGTGTTTTCCATTATATAAATATGAACCTGTAACACTCCTACCCTACTGAAATACAGACACTCACAGGTTTTTCTAGAAACTGTTGGCAAGTTGGCAGTGATTCGTTCTTCACCAAGACATTGGCCTAAAGCTTGCCTTAAAGTTTTACTTTTTATTTTGCTGTCTGTAAATTTGCATTTGCTGTTTCCCTAATTTACAATACTTAGGACAGTAGAACAAGGAACTAGCAATGCAAAAACATTTCCTTATAAGCACTACAGTTGAAACTGATCAGTATTCTGGCGAAGGTGAGACTGCAAAGCCTGAAACTCCCTAATTTTACATTTATAAATCTTTTATTTTCAAACATTATAAAAGGAATATAACCATATTTTTCTTTCAAAATGTTTTTACTAACTAAAAATAACTATTTTTGTCTAAATAAACAGGCAGTGCATTGTGTACACATGTACTTTGCAAAGGTAAACTAAATGAGCAAAAGAGCAAAAGGAGGAGCACAGCACAACAATTTAGTCTTAAGAACACAATGTGGTACAGCTGGTTTGAAAAGTTAATATGTGCTCATGACTGGACAGATAGAAATACATAAATATAGACTTATATTTTGTCAGGCTTTCATATTATACATATCATCTGTTATTGTTTTTATTCATTTATGTTAAGGTCCATCAACATGATTTTAAGCTTAATTCATTTGGTGTAACATTATTGTTATTATTATTAATCATTTTATATTGCTTGCAACAATTAAACACACATTTGGAAAGGCAGTGTGCTTGCCAATAATACAGCTCAATACAAAATAGCACTGCTTTTTTTCTGCCTTCCTAACAATATGACAGGTAATATACCAAGTTATTCCTGCACAGCATTACTCTACTGCAACAATTAGAAGCAGAGACATGTTAATTTGCTCTTACAGGCTACAACACTGACTTCAGGCAGTCAACCGTTATAATAAAAAATATAAATATCACACTGGTGGAGAGTGAGGGGCAAGACCCAATATTCAAATAACTGATGCCCGGAGCCCACAGAAAAAATGTAAATTAAATATTTGATAAGTAGAATAAAAATGGTATTGTGTGCCTCAAATGTTAATTATAATTTACTTTGAGGTAAATTCAGTTCTAACCAGTATTGATTATCTTACTCTCTCCTTACTCTCTCTCTGTCTCTCGCTCACTAACACACACTCAAAGATGCCATGACTGAACACAGCTGTCTGATAAAGGAAATCGGGGATAAACCAGTGGAATTCTGAGTAACGGTCATGCCAACCCCTGCTGCATTTGGATGAGACCACTGTGTTTTAGCCCTGCTTGATTTGCAGATTATCGAAATTAAAGCTATTCCGGAATCATTACATAGATAAATAGAACTACTTTGTCTTTATGAACATGTTTAACTCACCACATAAACAATCATTACACAGCTGAGCATTTGTTTACTGTTGTTTCCTTGAAAAGGAAGTTATGGCTGGATAATTTATATTTCAGTCAAACCCAGAGAAAATGCCTATTTCATTAGAATGTAATTGTATGTGTCGTTGACTTCATTGGCAAGTAAGAGTGGCCCATATTCAACCTTTTCGGCCATGGGTTATGCAGTTGTTATGTTTGGCAGTTTAAACAGCAAAACAAACATATACTAGTGTATTTCAGTAATTCAGTTTAAAATGTGAAACTCATGTATTATATAGCTGTATTACACACAGTGATCTATTTTAAGAGTTAATTCTTTTATTGTTTATGATTATGATTTACAGCTAGTAAAACAGTCCAAAAAATCAGTGTCTTAGAAAATTAGATTATATAAGACAAATTGGTATTTTTGGTTTCACTGACTTTGTACTTGACACTTCGGGTCTTATTTAGAACTTCGGGTCTTATCTAGAACTGTGACTGTGGTCTTCCATTTCCTAACAATGTTCCTCACAGTGGCTATGTTTACATGCAAAGCTTTCCTACAATCCAAATGAATTAGTTCCGATTCTAGAATCTGATTAAGGTGTTTATATGTACACTTTCCCCAATAGTCTGAGTAAACTCTCCGTTTATGTGCACGCTACAAGTAATCCGTTCAAACATGATGCGCATGTGTAGTATCGCTTAGTGTACTCGTAACCATGACAACCAGCATCGGGTGATGTCAGCCAGCGTGAGAGGACTAACAGCAACTGGATAACTAGCTATGTTTCCAGAGTTTACAGTGGGTATCAGAGATGATCACAAGTCTTTGGTCACGAATCCAAGTCAAGTCTCAAGTCTTGTCTGGTTGTAATGGGCTTTCTATCGTCGTCTGCTCTCCATTCTGCTAAAGGTACTGCACAGCTTTATCTAAAAAAATCCAGGTAATTAATATTACGAGAATAAAGTGGTAATATTTTGAATGAAATCTAGCTGTAACTGCGTGAGCTGCAGTTTAAGAGCGGGGCACGCACAGTGTGCAGATTTTCCCGTGGTGGGTGTCGTCCCAGTAGCCACGAGAAGCCTCACGGGAGAGCGCGCGGACATTTCGGCTGCCTTTTAGATCGGGTTTTGCGACCAAAGAAAAAAAAAACATCCTAAAACATTGTAATATAATTATTTTAGACCAGCTATTATAATCTTATACAGTGTATTTTATACATTGTTACAGATAAGAAGAGAAGAAGCAGCTTTTTGTTTTTATGCAGCTACAGCATTAATAATCAGCAGGTTATAAATGTAGATAATTGATGGTGATATGTGACAGCTCATGAGCGCTTGTTTCCCTCTGCTCCGCTCCTAAACTACAGCTTAAGTAGTAAAAAATAAATATACATAAAATAAGACGAATATCTCCTCTCCTAATATTAGAACTTTAATCTCGAAGCAAACTGTTTTTATTTTTAAGAGTGGCTCTGGTTCTAAAACGCTGTGGCACATGCGCAGATGTACTTAAACATTCCGATTGGGGATGTAATAGGGTACAGGTGTTTACAAGGCTGTTATTCTTCTTTGTATCGGATTATATAAAGGATTATCCACCTCGTTCGATCGGATAGAAATTGTAATCGGAATGGCCCCAATTGGACTACTCTATTCCGATTGAGGTGTTTACATGGACGTGCTCTATTCCGATTGAGCCAGTAATCCGATTGCTAACGGATTATTATGGCTGCGTGTAAACGTACCCAGTGGAAGCTCACAGCCACTGTCTCTGAGATAGCTTTTTGTATTCTTTCCCTAAACCATGATGTTGAACAATCTTTGTTTTCAGGTCATTTGAGAGTTGTGTTTTGAGGCTCCTATCCACTCTTCAGAGAAGATGCAAAGAAGAGAAAAACTTGAAACTTGCTAATGGCCACCTTAACCCTTTCTCACTGTTGAATTCATCTGTGTTTTTCCTGTGTAGGTCAAGGGTCAATGAGCTTACCAAACAAATGTTGTGGTCCAGTAATTAGTGCTAAAGGTATTCAAATTAATATGATATAATATTTAAAGAATTATTGCACACTTTCTGCAAATCCTATAACCTTCATTGCACATCTTAAATATTAATGTGTTCATCTGCTATAGGATATATTTAACTGAAACTGCTGATTCGAACAATTAATGATTTATAAAGGAACATCATTAAATTTTCAGGGGTCTCCAAACATTGAGACTGATAA
Source organism: Astyanax mexicanus (assembly GCF_023375975.1). Taxonomy (NCBI): domain Eukaryota; kingdom Metazoa; phylum Chordata; class Actinopteri; order Characiformes; family Acestrorhamphidae; genus Astyanax; species Astyanax mexicanus. The sequence goes on along the minus strand of NC_064424.1, from coordinate 22,146,352 downwards.
TCTTTTTATGATAATCTATTTGAAGATTAAAAAAAAAAAACATTTTTAAATGAACACGGGCGATTGAATTATTTTCAGTACACCTTGAATAATAGAAAGACACTCATTAAAATAAATTACACTTACAATTATCCATAATGTGCATTAAGACAGACCTGGGCATTAGCAAATTACAAGGGAAGAGTAAAGTCGCTCTATCCGCACTGAAAACATGAATGCGCGTCTAAACTGTGTATTACGGTAGCCGCGTGCACAGCGGAGCTGAAGGAGCAGACGCTCGCGCTTCTCCTGCGGAGGCTGAATATGGAACAGAAATTAGTTTTACAGCTGAATAAACATAATTGAAACATGTCTAATCAACTGATTTACACCAGAAACTACCTGTCTATAGAACAGTGTAACGTTTTAGTCCTATAAAAAAAGCAAATTAAATGGTTAACAAATGATACCACAAAGTCTTGAAGAACATTGTTAATTGTATTTATTTAGCAAGTTTCCAGTTATAATACTGAAAAATAAGACAAGTTGAAGTCCTAAAACATGAACGTTAAAGTGTTATTATATTACACCACTAAATTCTTAAAGATATCTTTCTCATGTAATCAATATTTATGTTTCAAGTGATATTACTGTATCATTACGGAGTAGGGGATACAAAATTTAAAAATAAATAAATAAATAACTATATTCAGTTGTTAATAAAACAGATTTGATCACTTGTGTGCTGTCCTCTGCATTTTCACATCTGATATTCAGCCTGATTTTAATGCACTTGTCTAAACCCAAAAACTGGTTAGATTTCTCTCTCACTGGACATAAAAAAAGAACTAAGGTAGAACAAACATACAAATGCATTTTTTAAGTGATGCTAGTCTTTTGAAGAAAAATGCTAGTCTTTTGAAGTTGTGTAGCTGATAGTGCTGCCAGTTTTTTAACACTGTTAGTGTTGCACATTTTCAAAACATTTTTTATTAATGATCGTTTTAAATATTGTATAAATTTTATTATTTATTTATTATAAGTATGTGCACATTTGTTTTTCGTTGCATCACTGTAATGTTTTATTTACTGTTCACTATGTACTATTAATTTTTTTAAATTAATATTATATTTAAAAAGACATACATTAAGAAATACATTATATTACGTTATATTAAATTATGTACTCGTATTATATATATATATATATATATATATATATATATATATATATATATATATATATATATATATATATATACATTTCTTATTACTAAAATATGTTATTAACTAAAAGTAAATTTTAAATCCTTCAAAAAAAATGGAATTTTGTTTTAGAAAATCATTTTCTCTAATATCAGAAACATGGATAGATAGATTAAAACCTATATATAATATAAGAAAGGGTATATAATATAGATAGATAATGCTCAGCAAAACACATGAACCAAAAAAAAATATCTCAATAGAAGAGAACTGAAAATGCATATTTTTGAAAGAGACAGTGACCTCTAGTGGATTTTACATTTTACTACGCAAAATCTCTTTTGCATTTTGGTCCTGCAGAATCTGCAGCTGATGAGTAAAGTCATCAATCTGCTGCTGCCTGTGTAGTTGGTTGCGAATCTATAAAGTGTAGTACTCCTACACCAGATTATAGTGATTTTACCCACTTGATGAAATGATCTCTTAGAGGTTCCTGCGTTCACTAGGTTTATGTTATAGGACAATGAATACTTTTACCACATATTAAAGGAAATATTTATATTTTAGAGCTTTTAAGTGTACAATGGTGGTGCTTCCAAGTACTAAATGGGCTGTGTTTGTACCAGTCCCCTTTCTCTGGATACATTTCAAACTAAATCAAACACCTTACAGAAGGCCGATGCAAATTGTGAATTAATCAATTTTGGATTTTACCTACAATATGTCTATGCATATACAATAGCAGGATATGATATATTTAATGTAGTATTAATTTTTAACAACAAAATAACAACAACAAAAACGATTTTAACCCCAACTTTTACATTTAAAGAAATTCAAACGCTGAAAGCTTGAACTGTGTAGTGGGCCCTCTCTCTCTCTCTCTCTCTCTTTCTCTCTCTCTCAAATTTACTTTCTAAAAAGTTAAAAGATACATTGTACTTTAACTGAACTATTGTAACAGTTCTTTTTAACACACTTAAATATGTACAAAAGTATATTTGGAAATAAGTATTTTAGAAATATATTGAATTACATTAAACTTAAAATGTAATAGTAGTCATAATAGTCAATTTCTTTTTAAATACACTATATTGTACTTTTAAAAAGTATGATCAAAATTTACTTTCAAACATTTGATGAAAGCATAATATTATTGTGCTTTTTTCACCAGGGTACCCATTTCCTATCTCAGAAAATGACTGCAATCTGTTAGAGGGAGCCCGCGAATGTGTCCAAAATGAATGGGGGTGAATGGATCAAAACTGATTTAAAGTAGCAAATATACACATGGCCAGTTAATGCTTTAATTGCCGAATTATGAATTCTTTTGAAAAATCAAACAAAGCTTGCCTATATATTTCAGGTTTTCTACAGTAAATATGTTTTTTGCAGTAAAGACGCTAGCCACAGTCAGAGCACGTTTAAGTTTTATAACCGGAGTTTAAAGGTTTAACAAATTTCTGCGGTGCTAAAACTTCTGACATTGTTCTGTGTTGAGGAAATCAGTACAAGTCTGAGTATAAAAATCAGTGTAATATATGATAATATATGTATCTTTGGACTGGGAGTAGCAGTGATTTTGGGCTGGTGATGGACTGGTAGGGATTAGGGAAGGGTTTTATTGAAAAGGGATAGCAGCCAGAAAAAAAATGAATGAGAACTAGTGCATTTTTGGTACTAAATGTAGCCCACGCACAGCCATCCATGTAAAATGTTAAAATGTAAAATAGTGATTTTATTCATTTTTTGACCAAAAATGCTGAAGCTGCATCCTCCTGTGGATGTGTTCCAGCCATCTGATTCAGATAAAGTCATAGGGTAGGTTAAAGAATTTGGGCCATGACTTATTTACTGTATAGCCAAATATGATCCAGACCTGAAACCTATGTTAATGCATAGTTTAAAATGACAGTGTAAGCTGTAAAATGTATTTTTGTACCCCTGCTCCATTAGCTGATGAAAATGAGCGACATGATTAATGAATTGCTATTCTTTTAATAATGGTATGTCAGCACATAGGGCCTATGCAGGGAATGCAGTCTAAATGACATAATGAATTAAAGGAGGTTTGATTACGCTAATGTATTTGTGTGTGTGTGCTGCTGGATAAATCAATTGGTTTTGATTGATTTCACGGCTCCATGTCCCAAGTAATAAGCTTAATGAAAGCAGAATCCCCTCAGGGCCACCAGTGTGTGATTTGTTATTGAATAAGAGGTGTGGTTCAAACTCCAGTGTCCCATTCAAATAAGGGAAAAAGGAAAACACTTCATTACGTTACATTTGGTTTATTGTCCACTGCATGTCCCTGGCTTCCCTGCATGGGAACTCTCAATAGATGTTCCAAAGAGATGAGGATGCAGATGAAGAGACAATCATTGCACAAAATAATTAAATAAATTATATCACTGACAGCAAAATCAAAAATACAAGCTGTCAAATCGACAATCTGGTTCACTCTTTAAAAGAAGGAATGCAATGACAAATGCTTTTATTGGTAAAAAAAAAAAAGCTCCTTCATCTAGTCAAGCCAAGAGAATTCTTAAAGAGGTACATATACTACTAAAAAAGTCATATATATATATATATATACATACATATATGTATAAATACAGAGGGTTTACTTCTAGCTCCAAATCCTTGGCAACATTTAAGAACTCAAAGGTCACATTACACTAATAAAAACCATCTTAAAAAAATCAGATCTGGATCAAATCTGGAACAAGATCCACCTAAGTATAGACAATGAAAGGAATGGCTAGAACATACAACATTATCTGTCAAACATGGTGGTGGACGTGTTCTTGCATGGGCATATATAACTGCCAGTGGAACTGGGTCATCAATGTTTATTGACATTCTGCTGATAGGAGTAGTAGGTTGAGTTCTGACATGTCAAGCTCTACTTTCGATTCAGTCAAATGCTGCCAAACGAATAGAACAGTGCTTCACAGTACATGTGGATAATGACTCGAAACACAAGGTCATCAAAAGTAACCCAAGAGCCTGAGCACAACCCAGCTGAGCACCTTTTTTACTTATTAATGTAAAACTTAAACAAATAGACTCACAATCAATCAGCAATTAAAGGCAGCTGCGGTAAAAGCAATGTAAACAGTTAACTCTGAATTTGAAGGACAGTTGATTTGTAGGCATTTAAAGTTTGCTTAGTCAGTACTCTTTCTTTTCTTTCTGGGTGACTCCTGATGAGAGAGACTGTCATCAGGAAAAACAAGACCGAAGCCAAACTCATAAATCACTCTCATCTACCCCACATCCCAACCCCCCCCCCCCCCCCCCCAACCAACCTCTGGCTCCTTACAGCCACATAGTAAAGCAAGCATTCTTTTTATGTGTGTGATAAAGCTGTTACACAGGGAGGACTGAGCTAATTCATGAGTTTTAATCGCTGACATTTTATCAATAAACAAGTTTTATTAGTGATCATTGAAAGCCCAATGGTCCAAACATACTCTGCTCTGAAGTGATTCCAGCCACACACTCTTGATATCAACTGCAAACACACATTCATATTTAAAGTAACAACCAACAGCATGGATTATAATAAGCAGCCAAGTGGTATTAAGAAATATAAGAAGCAAATAACATCACATAGTCTCTAAAAACAGGTATAAAGGGCTTGTGTGATAGGATACCATAGAATAATGTTCTTTAGTTCTGGTATTGGTGGAACACTTCTGATAAAAAAAATTGTCATTAAGAGATAAAAAAAAGGTTTGTCTAAACAGAGATATTTTCAGGCCAACTTTATAGATTTTTTATTTGTTGTCAATCCAAACAAGATCAGGCCATGATCTCACAGTTGTCTGCCATATTTTTGCGGACAGCTAACCTGGTGTGGTTGGACTTGGGCCCAATCCCATTTCACCCCTTAGCCCTATCACTTAACTCTACCCCTGTTTCCCGCATGCACACCTAGGGGTAGGGCATCCTGATTCTTGTTAGGCTGTAGGGGAGGGAGAAGTATCAGGGCTACATGGCCCTTCAAACTCAGATTTTTTAGAGGCACACTCAAAACAGATGGCAATGAGAATCACAGGCAAGATGGCGGCTCAAGTGACCAAAGAAACCCACAAATTTTTGTATTTTATATATCCCAGAGAGAGCGATGCCAATTGTGCTCTCTCAGGGCTCCGGTAGCTGATGGCAAGCAACATGAACAGGATTCAAACCAGCGATCTCCTTATCATAGTGGCAGCACTTAGCCCGCTGGACCACTCGGAGCCACATATTACCATAGTTTAATGTGCAATTTCAATGTTTATTGACATTTTCTTCATAACACGCATTAAAAATGTGCTAGTAGTTCGTCTCAGTAGCAAGCTAGCTTGCTAACTTGCCTGTTCCAGCTTAAATAGTACAACAGACTGCAGAGGCTGCAGCATTTAAGGTGGAATAAAATAAAAAGCTAATTTCAGCAAATTACAGTACAATATTAATTAATTGCTGCACCACCTGTCCTCTGTTTAAATACATAAAATGACCTTTAATTAACTAGTTAACCAGCAGCTACATTGCTGAAATTTAGGATTGTACCCTTTCCCTTGTTACTCATGAAAACTAGGTTTAGGGGTAGAGAAATGAGATTGGGCCTTGATGTTGTGTGTCCACTTTCACTTAAAGCTGCTGCTTTGCTGATTGAATTAGGTTTGATTAAATGAATTTGGGTGATGCTAAAGTCAGAAGGAGCATTACTGGCAGGGGTGTGTATATGTTTCACAGTTTGTTTCAAATATGAACAGTCACTCAAACTTCTGGCACTGTACTGAGGTGCTATGGGTCATGGGCTTTGCCAGAACATCTCCAGCATGTTGCTACCATGACCAGAGGCTATCAAACACCTGCCTGCTGTTGCACAACCAAAGAGGTGTATTACAAAAAGCAACAACCATGCTTGAAGAAACATCCGATCATCCTGTGCCAGGGAAATAAACAGAGCTTAAATGCCTGAGACAACTTTTTAATGCAGCCTGGAATGTGTTGAAAGGTTTAGACAGAGATGGCAGGCAGAGTGTTGTAGGGGAGCTCCCAGCATGCTCTGCAGCCTGCCCTTTCTCCTTATTGGAATTAAGTCACCATACCAAATTCTCAGCTTTAAGCTTTTGGATATGGGAACTGTATTCTCAAGAATAATAGTGCTCCATTCAGTACTATTGGTATAAGTGTGGTATTGCAGGACAAATCATCTAATATCAGTACATCAGATCCCACTGATGCTCTTTCAGTGGTTGGGCTGAATGCAATCAAATGTTACTCAAAGCAATGATCCAACACATAGTGTAAAGCATGAAACATCTTGCCCGTAAGATTGTTTGAACTATAATAACGATAATGAAAAAAAATAATAAATTGCTTCTCTGGCGAGCTTTTGTTTACATTTCTCCCCTGTCTCTCTGTCGTGAGCTCAGCGTGACTTTTTTCAGGCCTCCCTTATAAAGGCATTTTTTTTGTAGCTGTGTCCCAATTCACTAGACGGGGCTGCAATAGTGTATTGGACCGCGACCCATGGGGACATGGGTTCGGTCCCGCATGAGAAGTGGTGTGTGTATTTATGTATTTTTTCCTTTCTTCTTGGGTTTACCTGCTTTGAGATCAACTGTTCTGCAATTGGGTTCAACCACCCTCTGGGCTGGAGAGATACTAGTCTCTAGCACTCCGTTCCATTACACTTTATTTTCCATAATTCCATAATTTTGTGGCCCGCCACGTAATGGCTTGTAAAATATTTTACTTAATTGTTGACCCCTGGTGTAGAGTATCCCAAAAAAGAAGCAACAAACTTGTGTCAATATCATTGATTACAGAAGGAACATTGGATAAGTTGGATAAGTGTTAAATATTCATTTATACATTTTCATTTTAATCACTTCTCATTCATAGCATCAAGGCCAAGCTCAAAAATTGGTTCTGTTACTGGAACCAGCTGGCAACCAGCTATGACCTGACGTGGACCAGCAAATGAAAGGTATAACAATGGTGTGTTTTTTTTTGTCACTATGCTCCACATTGACCTAAACCTCCTATGGAATGGCCTGTAGGCCTGCAGCAACCCATGGATAAAAGGGTGTAGTAACAACACCTGATGCTTCACTGCTGATCAGCTAAACTTCTTCTCTCACAATGAAAGCTTTTCATTCAGACCAGCCAGTGAACCTGGGGAATTCAGACTGCAGCTGTGTGTGGACTGGAGGACTGGAGCACAGCTGGCCTTTTGTCTCCAACTGAATTGAAAACTGTCCTTCGTCCAAGGTGTCATAAACATCAAACTGGCTGACGGTTTAATTGTCCAGTCACAAGGAGATGAGAGTATAATTTCTGGCAATACTGAAGCACCTCGTGGAAAGGAGCCTAAGAGGATGAAGTGTCTGCCTGTCTGCCTTGGGGGCATCTGTAACTGGGTGGGTGTATTACCTGATTGGAAATTAGAGATGGGTTAAATTCAAAATCCAAACACTTGACTGACAAAAGTATTGGCATTCAGTGTTTCTTCTGAAATCAAGAGTTTGACGTAATAAAAAAGACCCAGGGAACACTTTCTACTAGATCTTGGAGATTTGATGTGAGGATTGAATTGAACTCTGTAACAAAAGCTTTTGTGAGGTCAGCACTCATCCCAAAAGTCTTCTCCAGGACTTCAGATTGTTTCTAAAGTTCTTCCATTTTTAATGACTTGGTCAGTATTCCATTTGTAGAACTATAAGCTTCAGCGCTAGTTTTAGCAGGAAACTCCTGTGCTTGTCACTTGTATCTCAACCAATCACCAGCTTCCACTTGTGATTATAAGACCTTCCCTTACATGCCCATGCCTGTCAAGTCTCCCGTTTTGGCCAGAACACTACTGTATTTTACCCCTCTTTTCTGCCGTCCTCCCATATTAGTTTTGTCTTGTAAATTTCCTGTATTTTATTGTTATTAAAAATAAAATAAAAAATAAAATAAAAATACCATTGATCACAACAAAATAACTAACTAAAATAACTAATTGTAGTTTCTAAGTGGTTCACATGTGGTTATTTTAGATATGTTGTAAACCTTATTTTAAAATGTAAAGGATACTGAACCACCAGTTGGACTGGTGGGACTTCTTGGCTTGCAGGCGCTGTTTCCTTTCCCCCACTTCCTTCCCACCGCCTCCAGTTAGGTTTTGCCGGCTGCCTGGGGGTTGGCTCCGCCCCACCTCCTACATATGGAAGGATCTGCAAGGGTGCAGATGCTGTATACCTGGGCAGACAACGAACTTTACATAAATTGTTATATAATACACTGTTAATAATATTGAAATAATAAAGCTGTTATTATTGCACGCTTGCCTCTGGAGTCTTCTTGGTAGAACTGTGTTTGTTTCCCTTTCTAAGTTCTTATCTACCTACCCTAAATCAGCTATTTTTTTCCATTAATGTGATTGGTGAAGTCATTGCTGAGTAGCCAATCAGAGTCCAAAAGTTCTTGTTGTTTGGTTGACCCAGGCACAAACTGAGCTCTGGTAGAATACTGTCTCCATCTGATAGCCTTCTGCTGCCTTTGTCTCTTTTTTCCACATGTGTGTTTGTGTGGCCGGATCCAGCAGAGATCCAGCACATTGTTTGCTGATGACACACTGATATCATAAACAATAAAGACTCTTCATGTGTTTAATTAAACAGCATATGGGAGGGGCTTCCCCGGATGAAGAACAGACTATTTATCAGGGATGCTTTTATTAACACACACAAGTAAAAAAGAAACTGATCCAAAAACAGCCTACAAACTGGGACTACAAACTGTTTTGAAATATATTTTTTGTCTTTTTATTTTAAATTCTAGATGTTTTCCAGAAACATACAAAGTGTAACATGTTCACACTTGCTGGAACCTTTTTGTATAATCCTTTAACAATAACAGAATCTCAAAATAATATCTGCACATATTTGCTGAATTTACAGTATGTGGTTATGCCACATCTGTGGATGTTAGGCTGTATAATGATGAAGCTTAAAGGTTACTGCTAGCTAGTTTGGAACATTAGTGCATTGGAACCACACTACATAACTACCTAGTTTTACATGGTAAATAGTTGGTGTATTTAATACATAATGTTATTTATTTACTGTCACATACAGTACCAGTCAAAAGTTTGGACACACATTCTCCTTCAATGTTTTCCTTTATTTCTTTCTTTAATTTATTTCATGAAACAGTTAATGCAGTAATATGTAATTATGTAGTAAACAAAAAAGTGCTTGTTTTCCACACTCCCCTAATCTAAACCCAATGAGATGAGCGATTTGGGATAAGCTGAAGAACAGCGTGAAGGAAAAGCAGCATCTATTGTTCAGCACGTCCAAAAAACTCCTTTAGGATGCTAAGTATTCCAGGTGACTCTACCTCATGAACACACTGGAATTAAAATACAAAGAGTGTGCAGATCTGTCATTAAAGCTAAATGTGGCAAAACAAACTAAAGTATAAAAGTATATTCTGGTTTGTTTTACCAGTACAAGGAAGGAAACCAGAAGAACAAGCGACAAGATCATGAATTTCTATCGGAGGTCCTGCCTCACATCTTGATGCCAGATACCACAGGGCATATTCAGAGGACTGGTGGGGGTGCATTCTTTCAAGAAAGTTCTTTATTCAAATTGTATCAATGCACAAAACAAAATTACATTACTGACACACCTGTATCACGTCTTATTTACAAAAGAGTACAAACCAACATCTTTTAATACACAACATTCAGCTTATTGAATATATTATTGAAACACACATAAACACACAACAGGAACTACTAAAATACTACTACTAATAATGATAGTATTAACACTACTACAACCACTTAGCGATATTTCTATCAGGATAGAAAACAGGATATGTGCATGTGTCATGAAATAGCTAAATGTAAAATGTCATCACTGTCATACAAAAACATTGTATATCCAAAACAGGACCTTTCCAGGCATTCCACATTTTTTATGCAAATGATTAAAAAAAGAAAAATACCAAAAATTGAGATACAAGGTTTTTCAGTGACAGTGACAATAGGTTTCAGTTATAGCAAACTAACATGAATTTATTGTTACTAAGTTTCTTGGACTTTTATGAAGTCGTATAAGAAGAGCACACTTGAATGCACTTACTGAGTGTGAAACACTGTTTCTGTTTTTAATAGAAATGTAACATCAAGCTCAGCTGTAACACAATGAAGTGATTTGGGAGAAAGATCATTATCAACACCACATGGCAGTTACTGTCCTGTGACAAGAAATTAAACACTCTCCATCTTACACACTAAACACACATTTAGCAGTAGCAGCCTGAAGCTTAGATTATATGGACCAATAGAAATGCTTGAAAATTACTTGGAATACATTTGTTTTACACTGATTTTCTTTTAAAAATGTTATTTTTTATACTGTACCCGTAGAGTTGTTGATTTAGAGATGTTTGACTTTTAATTAAGGTTTACTGTCCACATATTAACTGTCTGTGTTTCACTTAGTAAAATGAGTGTCTCCAGCCACTTTGTGTTATTTTTTATAGTTCTACACTATCTCCCAAAAGGAACGCCCAGTGCTACGTTAATGAGGTTCTGCAATCTTTAATTAACTCTCACCCCAACGTGCTATTCCAACAGAATAATTCTCATCCACATACAGCTGCCATCTCAAGACACAGACAATTTGCCATGGCCAGCCATATTGGCAGGTGATAATGTGTGGGATGCTATTGGAGAGGCTATCAAGGCTCAATTACAATGACTTAATTTATACATTATAACATTACTCAAATAATTTATGATACATAATATATTATAATTCCTGAAATTTGAATATTTTTAGGTAAAACACACGTATTACACTGTCTCAACACATGGATGCATGTAATACATTCTTTTTAGTATACTAAAAAGAATGTATTACATGCCAGCCATGTGTTGAGACAGTGAGACTTGGTCTTTTTACAAAATAAATATTTGAGGTTATGTAAATATTTGAATGTGTGTTTTAACTAACAATATTAAAATTTCTGAAAATATCATATATTATGTATCATAAACTATTTGAGTAACATTGTAAAAATTAAGTAATTGTAATTAGGTAATATTGTACGCAGAAATTAAGTAAAGGTTTCTATAATAAAGAATTAATTAAGCAAAAATAAACTAAGTAAAGGTTACTAAAAGAAAGAATTGACTGGAATTCAGTTCACCTATTTACTCTATGTAACATTTAAGTCTTGAAACCAAGTGGAATTACTTACATTTATCTGAAATTAAATTTACTTAAAAAAGCAAATGCAGAAAGTTGCGTAACTTTTTTGAAGTAAATTTTATGCATCATTTTTTCGGTGTGTGTGTGAGAATATTCAGACTGTAGTACACCATTAGGAACCTCTACAACTCCAAGACAATGACAAGACTTTTGGCTTGTTGCAATATACATGTATTACCATGCATTTCACGTGTTACACACTACTTATATAGGTATAGCTTATTAAATATGACCAAATTTTATCAGTCAATATTTTGTTATCATTTATTGTGTCTGGTTACCTTTTTGGTTATATTTCTTCTGATACTTTCTTCTGGGTGGTACTACTTTTGTAACTATTCTTTGGATGATGAATGATTTTCCACTTTTCTATTTTAAGAACCATTTAACAAAGCAAAAAACATTCAAGCATGCTAAATATTCTATGAGTTGTCATGGTTTTATACTGAACTTTTGAAGAGCCCTTTTTCAGTGCTCAAAAGAATTGAATCATATCCTGTTAAACCTGGAGATTTTACTGATTTACTGAAACACTTCCTAAAAAACTGGAAGTCCAAAGCAGCTAATGGTTTGGAAGAAGGTGGACCTGTTGACTGACCTGGTGGAGTCACTTCTGGTCATGTTCCAAGAACGTGATATTGTAAGTGAGCTGGTGTCCGTTGTCCCAAGCATAGAGCACCTTCTCTTTTGGGTTGTAATCGATCTGCGTGGTGAAGGAATATTCATTAATGAACAGCAGCCCTGGTGAGCGCTCGGTGCTCGTGTGCATGTCGTATGCGTATGATATTTCGGTTTCTCTTTGGTCATACGCATCTACTGCATACAACACTCCGCAGGCAATGAAGCAATTTCCGTAACTGTTCCGCATCAGCCTCGTCCGCCATGTTGTGTCCTTGTGAACCGACAGGTCGTTAGGATCCAGTCTTGCTACCACAATGACCTCAGCTTGGGCGTAGTCATACTCTGCTGAAGGATAGATGACCCACAGCCCACTCTCATCCACAGCGAAGTCAATGTCCGAGTGTCCCCTCCATTTCCAGGGCGTGGTGTTCTCGTACACGGCATCGTGAAGTTGTGTCCAGGCTGCAACGTAGCGCTGCCGAAGCTCATACTTGATAATGTTCTTGGTGAAGGCACGGTTGTAGTAAAACGCCCCCCTGTACACAACATGGCCCGTTCCAATCCAGTTGTAGGGCAGTTTGTACTGGTTACTCCACCGACCTGCGGAGACAAATACTTTAAAATCAATTTTACAAAGTAGTATAAATGTTCTGAATGGAGGACTATAAAGACAATAAAAGTACAATCACATTGAGTACTTTAGCATTGAGCTCTGGAACAGTAGAACTGTGTTCTCTGAAAAAAATGGTGCCCCATCCAATACTTTTGTGAGAGGTTACTTTTGGGAACTTGGGAACTTTTTAATACCCTTGATTTCAGGTATCTGCAGGAACCAACCCTTCAAATTTAAGCTTTTATGGGGATATAAATGGTGTGTAAGGAGAAATATGACCAAAACAAAACTACAATAATTTTAAATGCACAAATGAAAAATGTATATACATTAAAAAACTATTTTTTATTTAAATACATAAGTGCCGAAGGCACCCCTGTCTCTCCCAGACTTGGCTATACCTGTAATCTCCAGCCTCCAATACCCAGAATGCACTGTACACTGACATCACTCCCGTTCACGATCACAAGACACTGCACACGGCACTACCAGGAATCTCATCACCAGAATATTGACAACACCTGTTTCAACCCCTATATATACACCTGCACTTGGTTCTCCAGTCTACAAAGTGTTTATTCCTTGCCTGTGTTTGCTCTCTCGTTTTGACCTTGTTTTGTATTTCCGACCCTGATTTTTGCCTGTCCCTCAAAATTGCCTTGTTGTGTATGACCATTGGACTGTTTCCTGTTTATGCTATGTCTATCCTCTCTTGCTGCTATACACTGTTGTTGACTCTGCTCGTTTTGCCTATTCAACATTTAAATCCAGAGACATTAGATGTCTATGACTATGTATTTTGACACTCAATTGAGATTGCATTACACAGAATGTGTAGATCTATGAGATTGTATGAAAACATGCTTGAAATCCTCTAAAATATGTTGCAGATAGTATCCTTATTCTGACTTATTCTGAAGATTTGTTGAAAAAAATCTCCTTAAGAACACTCCTCACCAGCAGAAGAACATGCAGAAAACCCACTGCAGACATAGAATGCACAAAAATGCACACACACATACAGCTTGTTTAGTGCCTGTGAAGAAGTAACAAATTCCAAGACAATTCCTAGAGAATATGACTCTCTAGAGCAGATAAATATGAAACAATTGCCTAAAGTTATGCATGGGCTAGAAGGCATGGGCTGGGTATGAACCCCCCAGCAGTAAGTTGTGAAAAAGTGGAACTGTGTTCTCTGGACAAATGGTGCCCCATTCAATACGTTTGCGATGAGTTACTTTTGGGAACTTTAAAAAAAAAAATCAGATAAAAGAATTTATAAGCATAGAATATGTCTCAGTGCTTTTGTCCATATAGTGTATAAAAGTCTAGCTCTACACTAGAGACTCTTACAGAAACATAATAACCTTGTTTGAAGTTGTCCAAGTTTCTGAATTCCACCAGGTTGTTTCCATAGTAGTAGTTGGTGACGTAGATTTTGGAGTCCTTGGCATTGGGGTCCTTCATCCAGGCTCCCTCGTTCCTCCCGTAGCTGTTCTGTTTCACAGGTTCATCCACTGATGCAATCGTACTGTCACACCAAACCTCTTTAACTACAGAACACAGTTACAGTTATCAACATAAATAACAGTGAGGGCTTGCCAAGCTAAACTGGCTGTTATCCAGCCAGTCCTACACAATCATATACCTGCAGTGGTGTGTGTGAGGTTGATGGTGTTGTCCATAGTGAGCACGATGGTCGGAGCTGGATGCTCCACTCTAGCTGCAGGTCGCCTGGTTGTTGTTGTGCTTTGGGTTGTCGTTGTGGACATGGTGGAACTGGAGATGGATGACATGGCTGTGGTTGTGGATGTGGCAGCATTGGTGTATGCTGCTGTGGTAACAGGCAGTACGGAAGCTTCCTCCACCTCCAGCATTGTGTCCACCTCATCAGGCTCCGCCTCTTGATCTGAAAGACACATTGGAAGTGTCAGTCAATAGATTGTGACCAATTTTGTAATAAACTAATCATAAGCTAAACATCAATTAACTGGAGAGGCATGAGAGATTCCATAATCATGAAATATAACCCCCCACATGAAATGTAGCTTGTAATCATGCCTGATTGGGAGTGACCTCTTCGGTGTCAAGTCATGCTTTTATGTTGGTGGAGACAACCAATGAATCCATGTGCGGAGACATTGTGGTCATTGCCAAGATGCACGCGGGTGGGATGCAATTTTGCACCATGCCTGATCACCTTTGGTCTTACTTACAGTTACGTTGACAGCCAACTGTTATGTTAATGAGGTCCTGCTACCAGTGGTCCTACTTTTCTAAAATGACACTTTCTAAACTGGTGCCCTATGCCAACAGGACATCGCTCACCCACAAACTGCTTTCATCTGAAGAGCTAGCTTTGAAAGTGTATTAATTGAGTCGGCTCCACCAAACTTTAACTTCTTAAATGTCTCACGTACCGGCAAGAAAGGTGGAGGTGTAGCTATGCTATTTGATGATACTTTCCAATGCAAGCAGTTATCACTTGGTGAATTCACATCTTTTGAATATTTAGGCGCAGTTTTAAAAGGGACACCAAGAATATTACTAGTAATTGTCTATAGGCCTCCAAGGTACAATGCTGATTTTACAGATATGCTGTCTTTTATTTCTACTGAATTTGATCATTTTATTATTGCTGGTGATTTTAACATTCATATTGATAATCCCAAGGATAATTATGCCAGAGAACTCTATGATGTATTTGACTCTTTTGAACTCTCTCAGCATGTGACTGGAAGCACACACTGTCATGGTCACACCCTGGATTTGGTTATTTCAAAGGGTCTCAACATATCAGCCTCTATTAAGGATGTTGCACTGTCAGATCACTACTGTGTATTCTTTGAAATGTGGACTTCAATACACAGTGAAGCCAGACAGATCAGGTACAAGAAAAGGCAGATAAATGACCTGACAGCTGAACTTTTTGTGAGCAAAGTGTGCTCTGCTCCATGCAAACCATCAGACTGTGTAGATACTCTGCTGGATAGTTTTAACTCAAAAACTGCTAGAGTTTTAGATGAGATTGCACCAGTTAGAGTTAAAACCATGCCATGCAAGCAGAAAGCTCCATGGAGAAATGATGCTGCAGTTCAGCTCCAAAAGAGAGAATGCAGAAAAGCTGAGTGCAGATGGCGTAAAACCGAGCTTCACATTCACAAAGAATTTTTTAAAGATAGACTGCGTGATTACAATAAAATAATGTGCACATCTAGAAAAAACTACTTCTCCAGCATTATTAACAATAATATTAACAATAGCAAAGTTCTTTTCACTGTGGTTGACAGATTAACTAACTCACCTACATATATGACCTCTGAGCTAGTATCAACTGAGAGATGTAATGAGTTTGCTAAATTTTTTAATACTAAAATCCACAATATCAGACAAACCATCAGTACATCTATATCCACCAACGAGCCCATGTGCTCTCCAAAACCATGCAAAAGCATCATAGTCAACATGTCCCAGTTTAGCACTATTAATGAAGAAGTTTTAATTGATACAGTGAGTCACCTCAAATCATCCACTTGCAGTCTTGATACATTACCAACCAAGTTTTTAAAGAATGTCTTTTACTCAATTTCAGCAGACATTCTTCAAATAGTAAATACCTCACTCATGTCTGGTGTTTTTCCAAATGCATTAAAAACAGCCGTTGTGAAGCCTGTCTTAAAAAAGAAAAATTTAGATACAAACTTAAAAATAATTGAAAAAATTGTCTTCAAGCAAGTTATGCACTTTCTGTCCACAAATAACTGTCTAGACCAATTTCAGTCAGGTTTCCGGCCCAATCATAGTACTGAGACTGCGCTAATTAAGGTTATCAATGACATTCGTTTAAACACAGACTCAGGAAAATGTCTATTCTACTACTGCTGGATCTCAGTGCTGCTTTTGACACCATTGACCACAACATTCTAATAGATAGACTTGATAACCGGGTTGGACTTTCTGGAACTGTCCTAAAATGGTTCAGTTCATACCTTCAAGGAAGGAAATACTTTGTGGAAATGGAAAATAATGTTTCTGAGACTGTGCCAGTGACCTGTGGTGTACCCCAGGGTTCAATTCTTGGGCCCCTCTTATTTAATTTATATATGATTCCTCTGGGTGAAATCATGCGTGACTATGGGATATCTTACCACAGCTATGCAGATGACACTCAGATCTACATGGCCCTCTGCCCAAACAATTTCGGTCCCATTGACTCACTGTGTAAATGCCTTGAGCAGATAAATAAATGGATGGGACAGAACTTTCTGCAGTTAAATAAAGATAAAACAGAGATTATTTTATTTGGGAATAGTAATGAGAGGCACAGACTAGCTGCCTATCTGGATTCAAAAAGCCTAAAATCTAAAGAACTAGTGCGTAATCTTGGTGTACAAATGGACTCTGATCTCACTTTTAACAGTCATGTCAAAGCCGTCACCAAATCAGCATTTTATCACCTCAAGAACATCAATAAGATCAGAGATTTTCTGTCTAAAGCAGACCTGGAGAAACTCATCCACGCCTTTGTTTCTAGTAGGGTTGATTACTGTAATGGACTCCTAACTGGACTCCCAAAAAAGACCATCAAACAGCTTCAGCTGATTCAGAATGCAGCAGCCAGAGTTTTGACTAGAAGTAAAAGAAGGGAGCACATCACCCCCATCCTTAAATCCCTGCACTGGATACCAGTATGTTACAGAATAGACTTGAAGGTACTTTTACTGGTCTATAAATGTCTTAATGGTGCAGGACCAGCATATTTATCTGATGTGCTCCAGCAGTATGAGCCGAGCAGAACTCTCAGATCATCAGGAACTGGTCAGTTAGAGCTGCCTAAAGTAAAAACTAAACATGGAGAGGCAGCGTTTAGCTACTACGCTGCTCTTAAATGGAACCAGTTAACAGAGAGCATTAGAAGAGCTCCAACACTAAACATGTTTAAATCCAGACTGAAAACCTACATGTTTGATCAGGCTTTCAGCTCAGCTTAAAACACTGAAGCTCCGCCCACTTTATTCTGTAACGGCACTTTTATATCATGTTTTATTCATGCTTTATTCTTATTTTATTTTTATTTCCAATTCCTTGTTGTTCTTTTACATGTTTTTAATTTAATTCTCTTTGTTTTAATCATGTTTGAATCAATCTTGCTTTATTCTTATTTTAGTTTTTATTTCCATTTTTACTGTTAATCTTTTACATGTTTTTTTTATTTGAATTCTCTGTGTATTTTCTAATTTGTAAAGCACTGTGAATGACCGTTGTGTATGAAAGGTGCTATATAAATAAACTTGCCTTGCCTTGCCTTGCCTTGCCTTGAAGGCACAGATGCAATGCCATGGCTGGCACATTGCCAGAGCTATCCCCAATGAAAAATGTGTGGGATGCTATTGGATGTTCTACCAACACTCCTGTCCTACTGCAAAATCTGCCAGAACTGAATGAGAATCCTCAAGCTGCATTGGACAGATTATTGCAGGACGCCATTATGCCGAGACGCCTGGTATATGTTACACATGCGATTCACATGACTTCCAAATAGAGTCCAACTAAAGTCCACACTCTAAGAAATATAAGTACAGATTTGTGCTTAAAAGAGTGACTTTCAGTGAAAGTCCTTTTTTGAACCCATGGTTATTATGCCAATAAAGATTATAAAGATTATAAACATTATCATCAACTAAATATGTGTCAAGAACTTGATGATCCAAAATTGTCTGGTTTTCAAATAAAAAATGTGCAATTAAAGTATATATTGTTTATTAGTACAGTGATACAGAATACTGAATGTACCTTTTGGCCGAATAAATGGTACAATTTTGTACTTATTGCTGTTAGGAATGACTTTGTACTTCAGAGGGAACAAATCTGACCCTGTAAAGACCAGTATTGTACCTTTGAGGGTACAATAAAGAAGAGTGTACCCTTGAGTACAAAAAAAGGACTCATATCATACCTCTGTTTTTTAGAGTGCAATTAAAGTCCAACACCTCCTCCTGTGTGCAATATTTTTTGGATTAAATTATTTCTATACGAATCATCAGCAAATTTGCAGCCCATAATTGAAAGTAAAGCCACAGTTTCCTGTTTCTGGCCCCACCCACTTCTGTCATCTCATGTATTCTTTTTATCCCCGGCCTATCGTTATAAAAATCCACCTGGTTTGATTTAGTTTCCTGAGGTGAATAAAGTTAGAGATGGATGTCTTGTGTTTAGTCTTTCAGGCTTGTGTGTGAAAGACAGGAATTTGGCTCACTTCACACTCTACATTGTGTGTGTGTGTGTGTGTGTGTGTGTGTGTGTGTGTGTGTGTGTGTGTGTGTGTGTGTGTGTGTGTGAGACTATGCTGACACGCACTCCATTGAATATTTGGCTAAGGATGGATATGCTGCTATGGGCACAGGCACAGCAGCTCTGTTTACAGATGCTAGTGTGAGCTTGCTAAGTGTGTGTGCATGTGTGTGTCTGTGTGTGTGTGCGTGTGTGTGTGTGTGTGAATTATAGTTCATCAGTAAAGGTGGCAGATTTATGATCATGGCGAGGGAACAGTGCATTCCTCTCTGGCTCTCATCTCTCTGATAAAGATCACAATTAAATTATCTACAGATGATCCAGATCAGCTCGGAATCTGCTCGCACACACTCTCTCTATTCAGAGTGTGTAAACGGACAGTGGTGTGTGTGTGTGTGTGTGTGTATATGTGTTGAATATGCTGTGTCTCTCAGAACCGTAAACAAGCCTGAACTTTTTTCTGAATTCAAACCCTGAGACCAGTCCAACTGAACATGCAGAACACACACAAAACATATAAAAACATTTTTTTTTATTATATTATTTGCCCTACTTTAACTTTAATATTTAATATTTCTGCATGAACGGTATGTTAAAGATCATGTCTTTTTTTTTTGCCATTCCGAATTGGACTTGGCTGATCTGCTTTGGATCATTGTCCTGCTGCAGAACCCAAGTATGCCTGGGCTTACAATCATTAAATGATGGCCGGACATTGTCCTTCAGGATTTACTTGTAGAGAGCAGATTTTATGGTTCTATCAATTAGTGCAAGTTGTCCAGGTCCTGAAGCAGCAAAGCCGCCTCAGACCATCACACCACCACCACCATGTTTTATGTTTGCATGGTGTTCTTTTTCTACAATTATGTGTTAGTTTTATGCCAGATATAATGGAGCACACACCTTCCAAAAAGTTACACTTTTGTCTCAGCAATCCACAGAATATTCCCAAAGTCCTGGGGATCATCAAGATGTTTGTTTTGGCACATGTGAGATGGGGCTTTGCGTTTTGATCAGCAGTGGCTTTTGCCCTGGAACTCTCCCATGGATCCAACTTTTTTTTTCTTTCTTCTTCTTCTTCTTCTTCTTATTAGTATTATTATTATTAGGATTGCAGTTCTTTGAATGCTGTTCTTGGTTCTTTTGCGGCGTCCATGCCCTTTTTGGATTGATTTTGGTAAGCCAAACTCAATAGAACAAACTCCTATTCACTTTCACTGTGGTCTGCCACTGTGAAGTGCCAAAATCATCTGTTTCATCATGTGTTTTTGAATTTCGTCCAATCTGGGCATAATGTGTTGCTTTTTGAGATCTTTAAGCTGATTCATGTTGTCAGACAGGTTCTATTTAAGTGTTTTCTTGATACTACAGGTCTGGTAGTCCTCAGGCCTCATTGTGGCAAAACAGCTAAACAGCTTTCCAAAAAAAAATTTTCCCTTAATAAATGAAATCAGTTGCTTAAATGCTTTTTTTTTAAATAGTATGACAAAAAATTAATGACAAAAGAAATCTGTAAGGGGGAAAATACTTTTTTTTACGGCATTGTACAACACACAAAAAACACAGAACACATAAACACATGGTTCACATGGAACTTAATAATACACACACGACACACATTAAACACATAGAACACACAGATCATGTAAAACACATGGAGCACATAAAACACAGAGAAAAACGAGTTCTGTCTGAACCAGACTATAGCGAGACTAAAGTGAGTGATGTGAAATCTGAAACAGATTCAAAGTATCAAACCTGAGATGAATAGATCTATATCTCTCTTTCTCTCTGTGTCTCACCTGTGCTCTGTGGGCGGTCCTGCTTGTCTGCTTTGTAGTAAGTGATGGTGCGGATGTGTCCAGGCTGCTGCTGGCTGGGTCGGGTTCTGCCGGCTGGATCGGTTCTCTCTGTGTGAGCTTCATTAGAGATCTCCTCTTTAGGCCTGACCGGCTTCTCTTTAGTAGCTTTGGAGGCTGGCTTCCCCTTCTCTGGTTTCTTTGTGGAGAGTTTGCTGGAATCTTTCCCACCAAGAGTCTCCTATATATAAAACACAGCAGGTTCATTAGAGGCACAGTAAAGAAATTTGCAGGTGTCAATGTACCAATACATATCACGTATCATGTTTCTGAATAAGTAAAAAATCCGGAGATTGATGTACCTTGGTGCTCAGGGTGAAATCCTTCTGCTTTAACTGATGGCCCAGACTGGACAGTTCCTTCTTTATGCTAATCATGATATTAGACTGATTCTCATATCGCTGCAGCTGATTGGTCAGAGCTGCCATAGTGTCTCGTACAAATTCATTTTCCCGGGTTAGGTTGGTCTTGATTACCTGATGAAGGAAAAGACTGTATGAAAGTTCTATACAAAAGTAAACACTTAGAAAGCAACACTGTAACCCAGCGCTTCACCCTAACACACCATAACCCAAAACTGTAACCCTCTCACCATTAAATTTTAATTCATATTCTACAGGATCTCTACCACAGAAATCCTTTGTTATTTAATTCTAAATAAATAGAAAATAACAATGTAACAGAAAATCCCTGTAGATAAATAAGGCTTTTGTCCCATCTCATCCACATATTTTAACACTGGGACTACAATAATAAATGTTAAGGAGAGATGTAGGAATACATTTATATAGCTTGGCTAATGCCTTTTAAAAAGCTTGGCTATTGTTCATTTTTAACATAGCCTAATAAAAAAATAGAAAATAAGGCTTACCTTAAAAAATTGTAATACACCAGTTTATTGTAAGACTACTCATCTGAGTAACTAATTCCTCACTAGGTCTTACTTACTGCAGCGTATGAAGCTTTTAGTTATTGTTCACATTTACCTTCCACCTTAAAACACATTTTCATTCCACCTTAAGAGTTTCCCTGCATTAAAACAAAAATTATCTACGTTAAAACACAGTTCCCTTTTTAGACTGTAGTAGATGATAAAGTGTTTTAAGAGTTTTATACATTTCTGCTTAGGGTGTGCAGAAATCACAAACAGAAACGTGGATTCCCATTTGAATGTTCCGTTCCACCTTAAAAGCGCCAAAAATAGTATCAGCAGCAAGAAGCGCGAGTACCGCCAAAGTAGCATTTAAGGTGCAATGGTAAATTACCAGCATTTAAGGTAGGATAGCAAATTTATGTGAGTTATTTATGGAAGGAAAAGTGTGTTTAAAGTGCATATTTAAGAACGCTAAGTAGATCGCAAGCTACTTACATGTAATGTAGCTTTAGCAGCTTGTGTACTTTAACTTAGAGCAAGCCACCTGACCAATAACGATCCAGGCAGGTAAACGAGAGGAATACTTATTAACATGAAATGGTATGATCCACTTTAGGGGGGCTTGAAATGGTATCCCAATATTTTTCCAGGTATAGATAATGCATTGTTTTTGTAGTATTAAGCATGATATGTAAGAAGTATATTTAAATGTTTTGACCCCCCCCCCAAACACCATAACACACCATAACCCAACACTATACACAAGCACCCCCAATACTTCATAACACACCATTCCACTCATCACACCACAACCCAACACTATAACCCAGAACTTGCCCTAACATGTCATAACCCAGTCAACGAACACAAAACATCACCAAATACTATAACCAAAAATCCTCTTAACTAATCCACCAAACTCACCTCCTCCAGGTTGTTCATCTGAGACACCACTTTGTTGATGTAAGCATGGATCTTCATGAGGTCCATACTGAACAGAGTTCCTTCCAGCAGCTCAACCATGGACTGCAGCTGTCAAGGAAGACAACAGGAAAAGGAGAGGAACTTTGTAGATTCTCCTTCTGCACAACAGGAAACACATCTGCTGATGATGAGGTGAAGTGATGCACAGCTAGCAGGACACAAGTCCCTGATGAAGAATACCAGCTGTATAAGATGCTAATGCTAATGTTTGCCTTGGTGGGAAAATACATTGACATTGCTGCTTCGTCTAATCCATATTATGGCAAGAACTACTCAACTAAGTAAAGAAAAAGTACAGTAAGAAATTATGGTTTAAGAACTTGAAAATTATCCCTAGGTGCAGTTGCAAAGACCATCAAAAAAGCTATGATAAAACCGATTCTCATTAGGACCTCCCCAGAAAAGAAAGACCAGGAGTTACTTCTGTTGCATAGAGATTGCATGATAAGGCATGACCAAACTTTTGAATTCATGATCTGTACATTGACCAATGTCAGTACAATGATAAAATGTACATTTTACAATGATACATTTATACATTTTATATATCTATGTATCTAGCCTTTAAATATTATGCTACTCGTTAAGTAGAAACAAGGAAGTTGTGGATATAAAATTTCCACCCCGATTACACCCGATAAAACACAAATTACTTGTAGATATAGAGTATATAGACATAGATATATGTCTATATACTCTATATAAAATGAACATTGTTTTTTTATTCTATAGACTACAGACAAAAAATACTCAAATAATGTAAAGACAAATTCATATTCATAAAGTTTTAAGAGTTCGGATATCGATATTTGATTATATTTAAGAGGTTTTCAATTTGTAAAAAACAAAGAAGCTCTGCTTGCCTAGATATGCTAATCTCCAAGAGGCTTTTGAACAGGTTATTCTGTGTTTCTTTTTTTTTTGTTGTTATTTTTATTCTAATAAAAGTAATTTTTAATATTTCTAGGATCTGTGTGTGTGTATGTGTGTGTACCTTGAGCAGTTCTGGAGCTTGTTTCTTCAGCTTCTCCCTCTTCCACTCATTCTCGCAGGGGTTGAGTGATGAAGGTGGAGCCGTACAGGAGCACTTACAGTCCGCCCCTGAGCTGACCGTCTCCACAGTGTAGAAGTCCTCCACCCTCGCTGCTCCACTGCGCAGTCGAGCACATGCATCCCGGGGTAACGGGCGCATCACACACTTGCAGCGGCAATCTGACCCCTCTGATGTCATCCTTACCTGTTCCTCTTCAAAGATCTGAGAAAGAGAATGAGATACTGTTAGATTTTTCCAGAAATGTACAAAAGTATTGGAACACCAGCTCTTTATTTTTCTTTGAAAAGATTGCATCCTGCTTTTGTTGAAGTAACTGTCTTCCAGGGTCACACTTTTAATTCCATCTTGGGCTACATTTGTACATGGTATTAAAATCTGAAGAGGTATGTCATGATAATTACATTGATTTATCAAAAAAAATATTGATTGTGTCACATTCTCGTTCCATATCTTTCTCCCGTGTCTCTGCCCCTGTCTTCAGTGCTCTCACCTGTGTTCATTAGTAGCCCCGCCTCCATGTTACCTGTACCCAGGGGTTTCCTGTTTCCTGTTCTTATCCGTGTATAAATTGCCCTTTGTTTTCAGTGTTAGCTTGTTGGTTCTTGTTGATGTTTAACATCTGTAAGGTTGTAGATTGAAAACTTTGTGGCTCCTTATAGCAGACCCAGCTGAATCAGTGAATGAAAAACATGACAGATTTTTCATCTCTAGCATCCATACATACATTGTAAACTCCAAAAATAGCCAATGATGTTGAGCAGATGGGGAAATGGGCAACAGCAATGAGGGAGGGTTTCAGTGGCAGGAAGTTAACAGACCTCAAAAATATTTAGAATTATGTTTCTGTTACTTTTAGAATTAGAAGGCTTGTGTTGTAACTTTAATAAAAAAATAAAAGAAAACCAAAAAAGTGTATTGTATTCATATAGCATGCCCTTTTATAGAAAGCTCGAAAGCGTTCTTTGTGAATGATAGCAACTGGAACTCTTGATATCTGTCCATGTGAGGCTGGTAAAATAAAACCGAATCTTCATATGAAACATTGCTCTTCATGTAGAATTGCATAAACAGCCAAAGAAATTACGAGAAAAAAACAGCTTTTACCAGCTCTGTCAACATAACCTTAAAAATGGGTGGCTTTGATGATGAATAAAAAGGTCAGATCTTGGGTTATTTTACAGAAAACTCTGAAAAATGTTAAGACCTCCTTAAACTCAAATAATTAGTGATTAATTAAGCATCATCTAATTGTCCAGAACTGCTGGTCTGAGTGGATTTACATTCCAGGACTGGGAGAACACACACACAGATTTACAATCCAGCTCTCTTGAGACCTTTTTAATTGGATTGTCACTGAGCTCAAGCTGTTCTGTAAGGGGGTGTCCAGTGTCAAGTAAAAAAAGGGAGAGAGTTTGGTGGCAGATAATGCTGATAAGTGATTGTGTCATCTGCTATGAAAAAGGGTCCAAACATTCTTGACACAGGGGGATTGGCTGTTTCTAATAAATATATGAAATATCTTACCTTGTTAGTGTTTAACCATCTGGGGTCCACAAACTAACAGGGGCTTCAAATCTGGGGTTTTCTGATATTTCTATTAATACACATTAATAATCATCAAACAAATAGCTACAAAAATAGTTTTCTGTTTCGCACATAAAGAAGTTTCATACTGTAATGTTGTAGAGGTTCCTAATGGTGTCCGCCATCACATGCAGCATTCACTTAGTTCCTGTAGATTTTGCACTAGGGTTGGTAGGTTGATAGCACGGCCTGCAACCAGTGGCTCTAAGTTTTCGGAATGCACTCACTGGTGTGCTATTTCAACAGGACAACGCTCCTCCACATAATACTGCCATCTCAAGAGCCAGACTTAACCCTGATAAAAAATCTGTGGGATGTTATTGAACATCCTATAAACTCTCCACCTCTACTGCAGAATCTGCAGGAAGTGTGTGGGATGGATTATCGCAGGGCACCCCTGGGTCCGACTACAACTCTACAATGCAGAGAAATCTGGCATGATGCGTTACACGTGTTACACAGTACTCCTGTATGTGTAACATTGGCCACATAAGTCTACATTTTTTAACATAAAAATTAGTATAGATTTGGATCTGTGAAAAGGGTAAAAAGGACAATGGACGAGTGCAGTGAGGGAGGGTTTCAGTGGCAGGATAGCAAGATAACAGAGCTCATTATTTATGTTTCTGTTACTATACAACTTCTCCATGCTTCTAAAGAAAGGTCCCAATGCTGCCAGAGGAGAAAAAAGCTCCAGTTAAAACAATCATAACAAGGATATAAACAAATAAAACACACCAATCATTGCCTATATATTTAGAATTTTTTTTTCTTGGTAACCTTTCAAAATGTTTTGCAACTATTTATTTAAAGATAATTGTATGTTAATGTGCTAAATAAGGCAAAGCATGTCATAAAATATTTCACTAATTGAGTGAACAGAGGATCAGATTAAATGTCTCAAAGTAGGTAGAGATCAAACAAAGCCGACCCATTAAATACCGAGGCCTATCTGTCCTATCAGAGGGACATTTAAGCCCTGCTGTGTCAAAAAAGCTTTTCTGTGTCGCTTCATTCAGGGCAAACCGACCGTTTTAACCAAAGTGACTTCTGTCATGACCTTCATCAGCTCTCAGGCCTCCTCATTGGTCATGTGACCAGTCAGGGTCAGGGGAGCAGATTTGAGGGCTGGAGTAAACACTGTCACAGCTAGCGAAGTGTTTCAGGTATCTCCAGCTGAAATGTAATATTTATATAGAAATATTTATAAAATTTCTCTACTAGCAAGGGTCAGCGCACAGTAAACAGGAATTAATTAAATCCACCTGATCAAATTGGTGGTTCTGGCCCACAGGGAAGCAGAGTGCTGACCCCTGCCACAAAAAACAGCACTCAGCGACCATTACCACTAATGAATAAGTTAATTAAGGTCTGGTCATGTGAAATCCAACTGTGTCTGAGCTGTTTTCACTACACTGGAGTTTCTTCTGCAGAGGGACTGACCAGGATTTTCCTCTCAGCATTCCTGAGAGTCTCTGTATGAAGCCTGTTCCTGAAACAGAGCAGGAAAGGGCTTCTTCCTCGGAAAGGGATTTTTTTTTATCTTGTCTGTGTCTGAAGGATAGTGAACTGGTGCACAGTGCATTTATTGATCTTCTGTGACAACAGAACGGCACAGGAACTAATATCATGTCCCATGACTTTTGCCACTTCACATGTAAGCTATTAAAGAACACTGCACTGATTTAGGCTGTGTGAGGCCTGCAAATATGAATTCTGCCACAGTCACTTGTCTTTTTACAAGGACAATTCAAGCCAGACACTGCCAGTCACGATCATTACTACCCACTGCGCTGTCCACTGTGGATGGAAATACCTCCTATGATGTATTCCATGGACACATGTGGAACGTTAATGTGCCTGTCAAACCTGAAATGGAAATGAAACATGCATCTGGCACCCTCTATCAGGCCCCGTTCTAACCTTTGATATTTCCCATTCCCTTGCAATGAACATTCTAGCCAGTGTTTAACCTCACTCATAAGATAACACCTCACACAAATTATAAAGATGTGGGTGTTTCCAAAGCTGTGCTCTTATCAGTTTACATACTGCTATCCTATGACTTTAGAATATAGAATGTTAAATAAAAAAACATACAATAAATACAATAAAACAATTGCTATGGTATTTAATTTCCAGTTATTGTTCAACAATAGCCCACTATACACACTAATCACACTATACAACTCATCTATACTCTGCTGGAACATTTTAAAGTATTAAATCTGTTCAGACACTTGGTCTTTATCCATTAATATCCACTACTCAAATGCTGCATACAGAACTCATCCATGCCTATACTGTACACTCTATTGCCAAAAATATCCGTGCACCAGTTCAAATCATTGAATTCTGGTGTTTCAATCACGTCTATAGCCATATGAGTGGCTAAAACCAAGCACCTACGCCAGCAGACTGCCTCTACAAACATAAGTGAAAGAATAGATCACTCTCAGGAGCTCACATTTCCTCAATACTAAATATTCCACAGTCAACTGTCAGTGCTAATACTGGAAGTGTATATTATAAGCGACTGCGAATTAAATGAACTTGCTCTGTCAATGTAAAATAACAGAGCGGGATCAGCAGATGCTGATGCACATAGTGAGGTTGCCAGAGTCAATTTATCTATCTAGATAAGCCAGCAAACAGATTTAGACTAAGAAGGAGGGGAAACACAAAGCAGTAAAAAGACACATACACATTTAATCTAACATGAAAAATTGTACAGTCTTTGCTACCTCCCAGATAGCAAAAGAACGATGAATTACTGTTTATTTTTCCATCATCATCTATAGGATTTTATCAGTGATTATTTTTTTTTTAATGTACAATGGTTTTAGGCTGATTTAACATTATGGTTTGATATTTGTATTGTTTTTATTAAACTGTGTTGAAATTAAATACATCTTTTCTGTATTCTGTTCTTATAGCATGTACTGTGTTTTGCAGTGTGAAAAGGGACAATTAAATACAAATAATTACATTTGATGTTTGAAGATGTTTGAAGTTATTTAATTTAATATATTTTAATTACTATTATTTCATCGTCATTTATTCATTTATGTATTTATTTGTTTATTTTATATATTTGTTTGTTTCTTTGTTTTTTGTTTGTTTTAATGTTCTACACTACAGGAACACAATACAAGCTATGAGAATAGAACACGAGCAAAGTAAACATATGGTAAATACAACAAATTCGTAAAAAAACAATGTTAAATTAGTGTTGGAGCAGCTTTTACCTAAAGCCTAGGAACCCCTACCCTTTAGTCTTTAGACAATATTGGTATGTGTTTATACATATTTTACCACTCTGTCTGTACCCTTTTCCTGCAACTTATGTTTTTTTTTTTGTGTTCAATGTGCATCTGCTTCTGGATGCCTTGAATTTCCCTAAATACAATCAATACAATATCTATATGCCTACCTTGTTTTAAAAAAAGACATTAAAATAAATATCAACCATTATTCAATGTTCTTTTCTATCTGATTAATGAAATTCAACTACTTAGTCAGAGAACAATAACGATAAACGAGCAGTGATCTGACTATATAGATAAGAGAGATGATGATAAGAAAGCTGGTAAAGATAAGAGAGCTGGTGCAGTGGGTGACTGTAGGTGCAGCAGTACCTTGGTGTGGGAGGACACATGTGGGATCATCATGAGGGAACACAGCAGGAGATTAGCGAGGCTCTTCATTGTCAGCCCCAGTAAATACTCCAGGTAAAGCAGCTCCAGTAACCAGTCCCAGTTAAAGCTCCTAAAGCTTCCAGTACAGTAATTCCAGTAACCAATCACGCGACTTTACGGATCCATCGTTTCTGCACGAGCGGCTGCCAAAGCACGAGCTGCACTTTACATACGGGCTGTGTTGCTCGCTCACTCACTTTCTCTGCCTGTCTGTCACTTGCCCCCTCTCTTTCTCTCCTCCTCTCTGTCTCTCCTGCCTGTCTGTCATTCGTCCCCTCCCTCCTTCTCTCTCTCCTTCTACGTTTTCCTTCCTGTCTCCCCCTCTACCACTCTCTCTGTCTCTCTCTCGTGCACGTCTGTCATATGTCCCCACTCTCCCTCTCCTTCCCCCATCTCTCTCTCACTCGACCGCCCTCATTCTCTCTTTCTACCTTTCTCTCCACTTTTCTCTCCCTGTACCTCTCAACCTCTCTCTTCCTCTATCTTTCCCACCCTCTATTTCTCTATCTCCCTCTTTTACTTTATCACAGTTCAAGATTCAAAGAAGCTTTATTGGCATTCAAATTGTAATGATAACAATATTTCTCAACAATAACTCACATGTTTCTTCCTGTACCTCTCTCTCTCCCTCTCTTTCTTTCTCTCTCTATCTCTTTTCTCTCTGTTTTATTAATTTAAGCACAATTCCAGTCCAGATTTTTTTAAGTCTTTAGCTACACCTGGGCAGAGGGGCGTGGCTACATCCGCTGCGCGCGCTGTGTGCGCTATTCCACTGTGATCCTCAAAAACTGCCGAGACACCACGTGAGGGCAGCAGTGAGCTGTAAAAAGCTTACAACTTTGCTGCCTGGAGAACGCCTGGGCGTGGCGAATAGACGGAGATAGTGTCAATCACTCGACCATTTCGTATATATATATAATATTATTTTGCAGTTGCAGTATAAAACAGTGGGATTTATACTTTGGTTAAACCGTGTTTACCAGATGGAAATGTCAGAAAACTTGACGCTTGTCAATCTAATAATGCACAGCTAAATTATCTTAGCTGAGATTCATTGATTAAGAATTGGTGGGCACATCCAAATGTACATGTTCTGTTTTTTAGATATATATTTTTTATATTTTTTCTAATTTTACATGTATAAAATCTTACTCCCCCTTAGAGCAAGGCATTACCTCATCATTTATGTTGAACATGTATTGTTATATTCAACTATTAACAATTGGGAATTTTATATTTTATTTTTATATATTTTTTTAGAAATCATATATTCCAGCTCATGAGCTCCAATGGACTACACATGTGGGGGTTAAATAACAACATCTAGATTGGATGATGCCAAAAATTATGTATTTGAGTCGTTCTACTCTGCAGTTGGTCAATGCAAAATGTGATTGACAGCTAAGGGCAAGAAATGGTTGTTGCAAAACATGATTGACAGGCTCATGTCCCGAGTCGCCGCCCATTTAGCTCTTCGGTCTGCAGCATAGACGGTCTGTAGCATTACCCTTCTTGAACTTTGAAGCCAAGCTTACGTGATCAGTGTTACAAGATTGAGGTTCGTGTCCCTTTAAGAGATGTATGTGAAAGCGTATTGTGTTCATACTGTTTGGCGGATGCATCGGCAGTGTGTAAGTTGGTGCAATTAAGGTTAAAAGGCTGCTGCTTCTCTCACTCCGCCTCGTCTTATGCCAGTTAACATGTATGGCTCTCCGTTCCGTTTATTTTTGACTGCTTAAAACTGTTAATAAATGAAAGACGTTTTGGTGAAACTCTGAAAGAAAACCAAGTAAAGTAAATGTGGGTCTCACCCAAGAGAAGTTAGCTCAATCCTAAGTAATTAACCTAAAAGTTCTGCTGGTTCCTGTCTACAGCTGGGAAACAAAAACCAGAGAGAGAAGGAGTGACATTGGTTTTGATTCAACAAGTGGAGTCAGATGTGCTGCTGTTTGTTTAGAATAAAAACCTGCATCCATCTCTTTACTAAAACCATACGGACATGCCAAAAGTCATGGGATAGCACTATTTCAATTTATCATGAAGTGTTACTTCAGTGTTGTGAGGTGTTATCTTATGATGACAAAGCATTGTTGTGGCTACAGGTTTTTATTCAGTCAAGCTCACAGGATCAGTTCCTGTTAAGAAAATCTTAATAATTTTTTTCATAAGCATGTCTTTTTTTTATGGACCACCAGTCTTCTATGCATTTAGCAGATTTTCATAAACAGTGCAAAATAACATTTTTATATTTACAATAATCAGTCAAATTCATGCGTTGAGAAAAAAGCTCAATATTTGAAAATCAGAATCAATTTAAGCATTCAAACAGCATTCAAAATGTCCTTATGTAGACACTAACAGTATGCTAATAATAATATCCACATTAATCCTGTTAAATCAGACACTTATTATTCTAATTGATCAACATATTTGGATCATTTTACACAGAGGTGTGAGATTAAAGCAAAATCTAAACACTTTTTTGTTAAGTGAAAAGTTAAGAAAAAAAAGAAAAATAATGAATTAAGTCCACCTCTGAAATCTTCTTGCATATTTGACACACTTGTTTCAGATCTTTAAAACGATTAATAAGAGACAAAACACTCTGAGTAATCATAAAATGCCTTTATATCATAACACATTCGTAACACACTCATTTATATAATTTATTATTTATTTTATTACTTCATCATTTTATTATTAATAGTGTGTGATAAAGACAACTTGCATCTGTCTCAACCAACCAGCCTATGAAATGCAGTTTATAACTGCTGCCAATTAAAACTATACACACCTAGTCTTGATTACTTGCAGTCCTGTTCAATCTAATCTGTTCAATCCCTTTCATTTTTGTACCTTTCTACTTACTGCTACAGTTCCTGTTCAGAGCCCAGATATGAAGCACTAAAGCACTTTTGATTTTATCCAACTTTTGTTGGCATAGCTGTCTCTACTTTTCAGGAAAGTTTTTTTTTTACTAGATTACAGAGCATTGCTGTGAGGATTTGATTGCATTGATTGCATTCAGTGACAAGAACTGTGAGGTCAGGTTTTTTTATGATTATCACTATCCCACCTCACCTTTAAGTCAGCTACAGAAGGATTGGATGGAGTCCATAGAACATAGTTCCACTGTTCCACAGCTCAATGCTAGGGGTTTTACACATCCTGGGATCAATGGGAAAAAAGGGCACAACTTAAAGCTGCTGATTGATAATAATGACTATCCAAGCCCCCTTAAAGGTACCAGGGACTCAGAGACAAAACTATTTACTTCCATCATAATAAACATTACGGTTTAATTCAATAGTGGTCCTTTAATTGTTTCGACAGATTGTACAGTAGATGTTTCAGTAGGTCTACAGTTGGTTTGTAGATGTTTCAGTCAGGTGTGTCCGTATCTCATTGCCTGTCCACAACTCTGTAGATACTGTATTTCTGCTGCAGTTTGCATTCATTGGCTGGTGGGCTACAGAAACTCAAACCCACTGTCAGCAATGAATGTTCATCGCAGCTGTGAAGATCAGGACCCAGAACCTCTCAGGACTTTTTGGGCATGCGGGTGTCTTTATTGGTCATCTTCAGGGTACACTCAACGGCCGATGGTTTCACTCTCATTCCCAAACTCACCGACAGCGTTGAATGTTTCCTGAATGCACCACACACACCTAAAGCTAAACTTGCACAAAACTGACACAGACACACATCAGACAATTAGAATTATACAATTAGAAATTTAATAAGAAAATGTTTTAGGAAAAATAAAATAAAATAATACAACTTGCACAGACAACCGATGGGAAAATATGGTTTAAAATTAAAGGAAATGAAAAACAGAAAAAAGAGAAAGAGCTAATTAAGAGAGAGTAAGTTTTAGAAGAATAGGATGTAGATGTTGAAAAAAATTTTGGAAGGAACAGAACAGACAAATAGAACTTAACATAGTATTAAAAAATTAAAAATAGAATAAAAACATCAAGTAATGTAAACAAAATCAGATGATCTTACCTCTCTCTCCTGTTATAATCTTATATTAGGCTGATTCCTTTTCTGCAGTCTTTCTTCCTTTCTGTATCGCAGGGTTTTCTTCTCTTGTGGAATCTGTTCCAGCATTAATATATATGACCACCTGCTCCAGACAGAGTCAGGTGTGCTGCATGGAGGTTTTTGATTGGCTCCTGGAGGGAGCTCAGATGAGGTTGTAAGTGAAATTATCAGATGTTAAATGTAGATAATAAACAGTTTATAATGCTTCTGATCAGATTATTTTCAGATTATTGACCTTGTTTATTTTTGTAAAAAAAAATTAAAAAACATGCAAATTTACATTTTCTTTTTAATCTAGTAAGATTTTATTGCAGTCATAAATGACTCAATATAGGATGATGTCATCACCCCTGAACACCCCGAGGGAGTACAGGAGTACCTAGAATTCACTTTTTTACCTTTACCCATGTATCCCTTTCTCTCAGAAGATTGCTTAAAGTAGGTCAAAACACACACACACTGGCACACTACAGCTGCATACAGGATACAGAGATGTGTATCGCTGATATGCATGAATGTTTATAATGTGATTTATTTCACACTTACTCTGTGTTTCCTGTGTGTGCGCACATGTCCTTCTGTTGTGTGGATCAATGCGCTATACATGTTACATTGAAAAAAGACTGCTTTTACATTATTTTGTTGGAATATTGTAGGACAGTCATTTAAAATAGTTGGAAATTGTTTGGAATTTTTGAGAGCACATGGATTTTGAATCTGCTGCATTATACATTATTTTCTTTGAAAATCATTTAATCAAATTATGGCAAAATATTTAATAATTGTGGCACATTTTTTTCAAGAATTAATGAAAAGTTGCTGGATTTGTTGTAAAGTTGTTAGAAAATGTTTATAATTGTTGGAAATACAGAAGGTCTCAATCTGCTGCAAGGCTGCCCTTGAAGATGGAGTGCAAGCACCATTGCTGAGGATGTTTTGTCCATTTTTTTTGTTTTAACTGGCTTTGCAAAATTCCTTTTTTAAGAATAAGGTATAAAATCTGTGCTTTCCAAATAAACTCGCATTGCCATATGTCTCTCAAAACACTCCATGATGATAAACGTTACACCAACCCATCTTGACCCATCTTGCAGAATGTTGTGATCACATATTGATAAGGCTTGGAGCAAGCAGACTAAGATGATGTGTGTTAGTGATCAAAGCAGTGAATGAAATAAAATCACTTCTCATAAAATCACTGCTCATTTACCAACAAAATGCACTTCCAGTTCCAGTTACTTGCAGGGTGAAAAAAATTATATATATAAAAAATGCTTCTCTAGTGAGAATTTGATTACATTCCTCCCCTGTCTCTCTTTAGTTTCAAACGTTCTTGTTATTTTTTCCTTTCTTCTTGGGTTTACCTGCTTTGAGATAAACTGTTCTGCAATTGGGTTCAACAACCCTCTGGGCTTGAGAGCTGCGAGTCTGTAGCACTCCATCCTATTACACTTCATTTTTCACAACAGATTTTTTTGGCTTAATGGCTTGGAAAATATCAAACTTAATTGCCGACCCTGATTTAAAAAAATCAAATAGTAACAAAGACTGAGCATGCTCAGTAGCAGTCTGCAGTCTCCTGCTTCAGACAGGACTGGTGAACATATTGTGAAAGTTGAGGAAAAAGAGAAACCCCATAAATAGAGACCCCATAATTAATATTGTGAAGGCTTGTTTTGTGAAGCCATTTTAGATAAATATGGAGATCTTTAGGGTGTGCATTGTGGCAGTGCTATTTTGATGAGTAAGGCTAATCTAATGAGATTTTGCAGTGTAAACCCTGCATAAGAGACGGCCATTAGTGAGCTTATTAAAGACTGGGTGGGAAAATGGTTATAAAATCTGTGTTTCTAAGGAGGAATATTAAATAATTACAGTTTAAAAAGAGTTTTGGTTTGGTTTATTAGAGACACTCTCAGAACATTCTCTCACAGTGGCTAAACTAGGCCAAACCACACATGCTGTAATACTTGTTTGTGCCCAGGTTTTCCACTAGCACATCACACACACACACACACACACACACAAACACCATAATCAGAGTCACAGCTGGTGATGGTGGAGAGATGTTGATCACAGCTGCAGCAATAGAACAACTGTGCAGAAGCTGATGGATCAGTGTCAACTCACACTATGATGTGTGACTGTGTGTGTTTGTGTGTGTGAGGCAGTTAAGGTAGGGCAGGTCCTCAGTCACACTGTTCTATAATGGCTCTTTCTTAGCACTCTCTCAGTACTCTCTCACACAAATGGAACAGTCACCACAAAGGACCCACTTCTTCGAGTTCTGACATGAAACATTTGTGGTTTTCACATGAATATATTGTAATTATTGTCACAGTTATTGTGATGTTATCTTTTCCTGCTATGTTGTATGTTCACAATGATTATTGTTTGCATTCCTTGGCTCTATACAAAGGCTTCTTCTCTTTGCAACAACCTGACCCATCACCAATAACACCTGAGCTATGAAAGAAGGATAATAAGGAGAATACAGAACTACAGTCTGTAATTATAGAACTATACAGTGCTCCTATATGCTCATATATGCTAATGGACAGCAAGTGTAGAAAAAAAGAAATGGTATTAATGTTTTGGTTCATTGCTGTACAAGGAGCAAGGAAATACTTGCGAGCTATGTGTGTGTGTGTGTGTGTGTGTTTATTCAGGGTTTGATTTAAGATGTTTGTCCATTCATTTATTTATTATTAATGTTATTATACGTCTTATTTACTAATTATTTGTACTCTTTATGTAATAAATATTTTGTCCTGTCTTTTTTTTTTTACCATTTTATTATTCATTATACAGTGAAGGAAATAATTATTTGATCCCTGACAAAGACATGAACAATCTATAATTTTAAGGGTAGGTTCATTTTAACAGTGAGAGATAGAATATACAAAAATAAATTAAATCCTGAAAATCACATTGTCTAAATTAACTAAATTTTATTTGTGATATTCTATCTCTCTATTAGTATTAACTTACCCTTAAAATTATAGGCCGTTTATGTCTTTCCCAGTGGGCAAACTTACAAAATTAGCAAGGGATCAAATAATTATTTCCTTATTGTTTATACATTATTTGTTTATTCATTTCCTTTTTGTCTGCTCTACATATCCTTTCCTATTTTCCCCCGTCCTCTGTGTTTATTTGTTTATTTATTTATTAATAATTATTTAATAAACTAGCCTGTTTATCAGTAGCTGTGATCAAGGTGTGTGCTGTATGTAAATGTAACAGATAAAGATCAGCATTTTGTTGTTTATGCCTGAAGGTGATCAGGGGGCGGGGCTTTACGCTGATTCTGAGATCATGCTGAGATTTTCTCTCAGCTGGAAGTGACCCACTTAGATCACTCTCTTACTATCTCTATCTATCTTGTCACCATGTCACAGTATTCATAAAGAGTAACACTGCAGTGCTCTGGATTTAGATTTTTGCTTTTTTTTGTGACATGAACTTAACCATTTTTTAAAACCTGAAGAACTGCTGTTCAGACATTTAAGACAAGACAATTACAAAACCACCTTAATTGCATTAATAAATCAATTCATATATTTATAATACATATATTTAATAGATATTTATTGGAGACACCCATTAGCACACATGTAGAAGATTATATAGAGTGCAAAGGCATTTGCCTCCCTACTGATTTTTTTGTTTGTTTGTTTTTGCATTTTCATACATTTTTCAGACTATCAATTTAACACTTTAATATCAGACAAATATGACCTGAGTAAATATAAAAAGCAAATTTTAAGATTATTTCATTTATAATGGAAAATAACTATTCTGTAAAAAATAAAATTCTGTCCGTGCGTAAAAACACGCGCCGTGTGTAAAATCTTATTCTGTGGGTGAAAACACGCGTCGTATGTAAAAAAAAAAAACGTTTCTGTCCGTAAAAACGCGCTCTGTGCGAAAAAGCTCATCGTGCATAAAAACAGGTGTCATTCATAATAGCCTATTCTGTGCGTAAAAATACGCGCAGTGCGTAAAAACATGCGCCATGCGTAAAAACATGCGCCATGCGTAAAAACTCATTTTGTGCGTAAAAACTCGTGCCGTGCGTAAAAGCTCAAGAACAAGGAGATTATTGTGGATTCCAGGAGAACTCTCACACAGCACACTCTTCTGTCCATCAATGGTACTGCTGTGGACAGGGGGGCATCACATCACAGAGGTACTCTCCTGAAGCACCAACTCAGCATCGTTGGTCAGGAAGGCTAATCAGCGTCTCTACTTTCTCTGCAAGAGCTGGCGATCCCACCCCCATCATGAGGACCTTCTACAGAGGAGCCATCAACAGCATCCTGACTAGCTGTTTCACAGTGTGGTACCGGGCCAGCACAGCATCCTGCCGCAGGACCCTCCAGTGAATCGTGAGACCTCTACAAAAAGCGCAAAAGCGCGTGTCGTTTGTAAAAGCACGCACTGTGCAAAAAAACGAATTCCTTGTGTATAAAAGTCGCACCTTGGTTAAAAAGGGCTGTGCGCAAATGGCACCGTAGAATGCACACACTAAAGTCCCACAAGCTATAGAGAAAATTCGCCGTGCGTAAAAGCCCATTCTGTGCGCAGAAACATGCGCCATGCATAAAAACTTATTCTGTGCGTAAAAACACGTTCCATGCGTAAAAACTCATTCTGTATGTACAAGCACACGCCGTGCGTAAAAGCTTATTTCGTGCGTAAAAATATGAGCCATGATTAAAAGCTCATTCTGTGAGTAAAAAACATTTTCCGTGCACAAAAACTCATTCTGTGCGTAAAAATATGAGCTATGATTAAAAGTACAAGCCGTGCGTAAAAACTCATTCTGTGCGTAAAAATATGAGCCATGATTAAAAGGACACGCCGTGCGTAAAAACTCATTCTGTGCGTAAAAACATTCGCCGTGCGTAAAAACTCATTCTGTGCGCAGAAGCATACGCCATGCGTAAAAACTCATTCTGTGCGTAAAAAACATGTGCCATGCGTTATAATATGGGCCGTGCGTAAAAACTAATTCTGTGCGTAAGAACATGTGCTGTGCATAAAAATTCATTCTGTGCGTAAAAACACGCGCCATGCGTAAAAAGGCACCGACCGAAATGTCTCGGGACTACTGAAAGGTAATCCCACTTGGACACTTGGAACACTTGGAACCGAAAACGGACACTTGGAGATGCCTAAAGGGACACATGGAGATGCCCAAAAGGACACTTAGAGATGCACAAAAAGACACTTGGAGATGCCAAAAGGGACACTTAGAAATGCCCAAAAAGTCACTTGGAGATGGGAAAAAGAACACCTGGAGGTGCCTAAAGGGACACTTGGAGATGGCTTAAAGGACACTTGGAGATGCCCAAAAGGACACTTGGAGATGCCTAAAAGGACACTTGGAGATGCTTTTTCTTTTTCAATGAAGCTGGAGCCAATCCGCAGGCAGAAGGTGGTGGACATTCTGTACGGGCCTCCAGTCCATGTATGAATCTCACAGTCAATAATATTCCGATATACTGTCCTTGCATTCCACGCTGCTGCCACTAGAGGGCACTGGTAATCTGCACACTTTCTCTATGTCTCTCTGTCTAAAAGAGGATGAAGCATCTGTTATGTCTGTACCTGTGTGTGTGTGTGTGTGTGTGTGTACCAGTCACTTCCCCATATTCAAAGACAAATAAATAAATATATATGAAATGATCATTCAGATAGTGTGTTTGGAAAGATCTATAGACCTTCTTTTTGTGTGTACGTGTATGTGTATGTGTGTGAGAGTGAGCATCCTGGTCAATAAAGACATGCTTTTTGATGGTTGTCATGGAGACGGTATTGGATGAGAGGTACAAAACCTGGCTGTTCCTGCAGCATCCCTGTCCTCCACACATCCACCTTCAGCATTAACCCTCACAGGCCTGAGCTCTTAATTCAATGTAATTATTCGATATGTCTCAATATAAATAAGTATTAGGTGTCTGATTTATTTTTGTATATATTGTTTTGGCATTAAATAATAAGTGGATTTAAATG
This sequence comes from Astyanax mexicanus, assembly GCF_023375975.1. Classification (NCBI taxonomy): domain Eukaryota; kingdom Metazoa; phylum Chordata; class Actinopteri; order Characiformes; family Acestrorhamphidae; genus Astyanax; species Astyanax mexicanus. The sequence goes on along the minus strand of NC_064424.1, from coordinate 22,107,247 downwards.
ATGTCTAGTATTTCTTTTATTATTTTATATATATATTTATTATATTTTATACTGTCTATATAAAGTGTGGGAAATTATTATTGATCGACTGCTGTTTTTGGAGGTTTATCCCACTTACAAAGACAAGAATAATGTAGAATTTATATGGTAGAGAAGAAAAAACATTAAATAAAGGTTAAAAATTAATTTGTGTAAGCAAAGTATTTGAACCCTGCGAACCAGCAAGAAAGCTGACTCCCAAAGAATGGTTATGTGGCTGTCTATACAATTTATAAACATTATACACTCATACAAACGTTTCACATTATTTGAAATGCACATCATGTAAACATAAATATGTAACGTTTAAATATTAAATACAATTATTTCATAGAATTGTTTAATATTACAATAAATAGGTTTCCTTAAATATATATATTTTTTCCTTAATGTAGTAAACCCTTCCCTTAATTAAAAAATTTCCATAATTTAAAAAATGTTACCTCAATGTAATAAATCATTCCTTGGATGTAATTAATATGTATAATATTCTCTTAATTTAATAAATCATTCCCTCAGTTTTAATAAATCGTTCTGTTAATTTAATAAACAATTCCCTCAGTTTTATTACATATTTTATATTAAATCAGGGAATTCTACAAGTATTTCCTCCTGGTTAGTAGTATAGTGAAGCAGCTGCTAGTTTAGTGGTGTATTTTACCTAATCAGGTAGCTAATCAATTAGCTTAGTTCTGTTCCCGCACAAACACTTAACATTTACACTCTATATTTCGCGGGGGGGAATAAATCTTCAGTAGGAACTGAAAATCAGAGCAGCGATTTTAGGGCACATGTATCAGAATCTGTTTCTGATTGGTTGTTGGTTATTACTGCAGCCATAAAGTTGCAGTTCTCGTCAACTCTCTCCTCCCTCACCCTCAACTGCCTGTGTCGCTCGCTGTGTCTTGCGTCATGTTTGGTGTGGATGCATGGTAAGAATGATTCTGAAGAAGGAGAGAAGAGCTTGTTAATAATCTCAAGGGAGCTGGGAGCACAGTCACCAAGAAAACCTTTAATAACACACTTCAGGTCACTCTTATCCCCAGTGTAAATTATTATGTCACCTGTCTAATATGCTGATGCTCAGGTTTTCACTGTAGGAGACGGGGCTCAGGACATTCTGACCAGACTGTTGCACTGTGTCCTGTACTTTGACCATGGCTGAATGGGAGACATGCATTTCTGGACAAGCTGAGAGATACATAACGGTAACAGGAAATGAAAGGAGAAAATGTACTAAGGTGGTAGAATAATATGGCAGGATTTTACACATATAAGACTAAGATCATTTAAGGTCTTACTCAGCTTCACCAATAATTTCTATAATATAAGAGCCACATTCTGGCTCTAGTTCTTGTAATTACAACTTAGGAAAGCTCACTGCCAAATGTGAGCTAGAGGGGTATGTGGAAAAGTGGAATTGTGTTCTTTGGAATGATGGTGCTCAATCCAAAACTGTTGGGATGTGTTGAGCAGTTGGGAATGGGGGTTTGCTGGTGATCAGCCAAATATCTTGACCTCACTTAAGCTCTTGTTGCTGAATGTAGTCAAATATCTCATATGAACGCATTAGAATCTAGTAGAAAGTCCAAAAAACAGAAATAAAACTCCTTTTAACACCCTTAAATTCAGAATAAACAATAAATGAGCATGTGTTCCAGTACCATTGTTGATGTTTTGGGGTTGGGACAAAATTAAGGACTGAATCTGTAGACAGTGAAGAAGTGGGATGAAGGGGAATAGGTTGGCTTGGGTCGTACGCTCAGCCACTGGCAGGTGGTCTCCTGTGAGATCTGATCTCAGCAGCTGCAGCAGTGAGCCGAGTTTTCCTCTAATCGGTCATCCTACTCCACGCTGTGCCCACGCTGAAGGACACTGGCTAATCCGATCACATGACATCATCACTTAACCACTGCCAAGGACGCCCAACTTTAGCTCCACTCCATTGACCAACACAGCCATAAAACACAGAGACAAGACTGGTTCCAGTTCAGTTTTAGGGCTCTGGCTCTGAGCGATAAGATCAGCTCTATTGTATACAGGTGTGTGTTTGGTTCAAAGATTGTGTGCGTGTTTGTCTGGGGTTTTAAATGATCTGGTATCAAACGGGGTGATCAGACACATTCTGGTTGCCGTGGCAACTGGTGCCAGGCAGGTGACATTTTAGTGCCAGCATTAAGCACGTAGGATCAAGTAGATAAAACACAAACACACACACTTAGTGTAATCCTGTGTTTAAAAGAAAGAAAAAACTGTAAACTGTAAATACAGTAAACTGTATTTTCTAAAAAAATGGTCACCCATAACACCTGGTCCTTGTAGCCATAAAAGCCCAGCATTACTTCTCCTTCCAACATCAGTTTATATTTGTCTATTGATAAGGAGAGAGAGGACAGTTTTTCTGTCTTGGACTCCTAAAAACTGAAGGATGGCTGGGGCATCACCAGAGATTACACACATTCTTATCCTAGCAGAGGAAGTTTAACAAAATACAAATGACAGGACTTTTTTACAGGAGAAGTTTTCTAAATTTCAATTCACACCCAACCCCTTCCTCTTTCTTAAACCACACAGTAATACAAACCAAATCATACCCATCAAACGTCCTGTTTTTCGCCCCAGTCTCCCATGTATTGCACTTATCTCCTGATGAAAAAAACACATTTATAGTCCTGCCCATTCATAGGTTGCTGACCGAGTATCCCAGCGTGTCTCACAAATGCTAGACTGGTAATATGGTGATAAATCTAGTAACCTTGCAGGCCAAGAAAGTGATGCAATCAGGCAGAGACATTTCTTGTAATCCCTGACCCTCTGACGCCCAATGAGGCGAAAGCTCGGGTCAGTGAAGCTGCTGACTGCAGGACATTTCTGAACCGGCATCTGAACTCAAGCCTCTACATAATGAAAGAACAAACCAAAAAACAAATAAGCTAATTGCTAACAACAAACACAACAAGCAAAATGCAATGAATGCCAAACGTTCTTTCAAAATAAAAGTTTATTTTAAAACAATTTATGCTTTTCCTTCGGTAACATTTTTGGGGGGACCAATCCATCTATAATTCTTGTTCTTAAGAACACTGCAAATGAAGGCAGCAGTGGCTGTATGTTGGACAGTGAAGATGGTGGCCAATTCCTCAAAATGACCACCCTGCTTCTTTTAGTTTACATGATGTGTTCCCTTTCAAAATTCTCAACTGAGCATGTTTAATCAATGATCTTTTATCAAGAAGTACATTTTGAACACACGTAATTATTTACATATCTGCCTGAGACATAACTGGATGCAAATTTTTAATTTGTTTATTTTTGTGTATATTTGTCAATAAATACATAATGAATGTAAATTTAGATTATAAACTATTTTATTTTCTATGTACTCTATTTAAAACAGTGGTAGGGGTGGTGGGATGGCCAGGGACAGGGGTACCTAGAAACATTCGACCCCATTGCAGACAGGTATTGAACTGAATGCCCCAGCTGTGCTGATATGGTCTGTCACAGTTCCTTCAGATCAACTGAGGTTCTTCTTGAAGAGATCTGAAGGTATACTGTTCCAGTTCTAACCTGAACACACCTTGTACTGCTCAGCTTCACACACAGTAAACCTCCTTATATAACATGCGAAAGTAGAGAGAGTAGAGAGAGTGGATATTCAGCAGAGAGCTTGTGTGCCTGTGTGTGTGTGTATAAAGGTGAAGGTTTTCGGGTCTTTAGGAGCGTGGTCTATTGAAAAGGTGGGATGAGTTCTTTCATGTCAAACGACCAATTAATGGAGCTGAAGAGGCTCTTCAACCATCCCTGTTTACACTGCAGCTGAAAAGAGCCCCCAACACACACACACACACACACACAGACTGAGACACACACACATCCTCGTTCACTCTCACACACACAGTCAGGCTGAAAAGACCAATTCTCCTCATCAGCATCAACCTCTCACACACCTGCTCCCACACATATGGACTCCAGCATATGAACTCTGATGTTCTGCACTACGGAACACGGGCACAGCCATGGCACACATAAAAAACTGGACCACCCCTTACTTACTCACACACACTCACACACACATTCACACTGTAAAAAAAAATCAATAAATCCTTTTACGTGTATCATTTATAAAAATCAAAAAAATCGTATTGATATGAAAAGAATATGCTGTTTATTGAAATCTGTTGCATGATATTCAATGATTGATCTGTTTTTAGCAAGCATTTTTTGACTGAACATAAAAAAACTGAACTGAACATAAAAAAAATGTCTGGCAGTAGGGGTCACAGAAAAGCTGCCGGCGTCAGAGGGAGCAAAATTGGCTCTGCTCCCTCTGGGTGGGTAGATGGCGCTCTCTCCCCACATCACTCCTAGGGTGATGTCTGCAGCACAGGGCATCTGTGAGTTGATGTATCAGAACCGAGCCGCTGCGCTTTCCTTCAAGCGTGCTGGCTGCTCGGCAATGCTGCATTAGCAGCAGCTCGAAAAGAAGCGGTGGCTGACTTCACATGTATCGGAGGAAGCATGTGTTAGTCTTCACCCTCCTGGTGTGTTGGGGCATTACTAGTAATAGGGGGAGTCCTAATGAGTGGGTTGGGTAATTGGCCATGTAAATTGGGGAGAAAATGGAAAAAATTAGAAATAAAATTATTTAAAAAATAAATAAATAAATATTTTTGGTTAGTTTTAAAAAAAAAATTAACAGTATGCACAGTAAACCTTTATGTATTGTGTCAATACAGTCATTAAAGCATGGAAATTATGTATTTTGATTTTTCACACACATAAACAGAAAATACATACTGATACATAGTAACAGTGCACAGGAACTCTCTCTCCCTTGTATTCTCTCACTCTCTAACACACACACACATGCTCAACATGCTCATCTCCTGGCACAAAACCTGACTCTCCCATTAATTGTGTCCCGACTTTCACTCTCTCTCTCTTTCAGGTGCGGAGCTGAAGGCCAATGAGAACAACCTCTTTCTCTCTTTTCTTTTTAATTTTGCTCTTTGAAAAGAACCCAGCTGTGCTCTCTCTCTCTCATTCTTACTCTCTCTCTCTTTCTCTCTGAGAGCTTCGTTCTGTTCTGTTCTCATCCTGTAGACACAGAGAGATCTTGCTCACTGTGTGGAGGACTGGTTCTGATGTACCTTTTGTGGTCTGTAGTGGTTCACCTCTACAGTGAACCAGAAACATACACACAAACATTGACATAAATATGTATAGGGGTTGAACAATGAAACTGAAACACCTGGTTTTAGACCACAATAATTTATTGTCCCTACAGACAGTTCTGGTGGAAACAGAAGAGTTGAGGTGCAAATTGAAGTCTGCCGTGATTTGGGCAGCCGTAGTTTTATGTTTTTTGGATGCAATCCGGGTTAGCACCCGAACATCCCTTTTAGACAACTTCCTCTTGCGTCCACAGTTAATCCTGTTGGAAGTGGTTCGTCCTTCTTGGTGGTATGCTGACAGTACCCTGGATACCGTGGCTCTTGACACATTACAAATACTTGCTGTCTTGGTCACAGATGCGCCACAAGACGTGCACCAACAATTTGTCCTCTTTTGAACTCTGGTATGTCACCCATAATGTTGTGTGCATTGCAATATTTTGAGCAAAACTGTGCTCTTACCCTGCTAATTGAAAGTTCACACTCTGCTCTTACTGGCGCAATGTGCAATTAATGAAGATTGGCCACCAGGCTATTCCAATTTAACTATGAAACCTCCCACACTAAAATGACAGGTGTTTTAGTTTCATCGTCCAACCCCTGTACATAAACCCAACATACATATGTATATGCGGTCTTTTCCTTTGTTTGCATGTGCTCTGACATATAAAACAGTATTACCCTGTAGCATTTCTAAACCTAGCGCTGTTATATACATAAAGCCAAAAGGCAAGTTATACAGTATATTTAGTCTAGTGTTATACTGTTACACACCTAAGCCATAATGCTCCTAAGAAACTGTTTTATGCCTAAAGCCCAGTGTTACATTGTGGCTTTTACAATGTTGATCTGGTACATAAAGTGCTGCTACTATTGCGTACATAAAGCCAAGTGTTGCATTACTGCATGTCTAAAGCCCAGTATTACACTGATAAAGCCCAGTCTTACACTTATACATTTGCATTTACCCCAAAAAAATTGCAAGAAAAAGACATTTACCACATTGTATTGTTGACATTATATAAAGGGTTATATAGACCAATTTATGCAGAAATCCAAGTAATCCCAAAGGGTTCACATACTTTTTCTTGCAACTGTATGTTAGACCCAGTGGTACACTTTTACATATCTAAAGCCCAGTAATAAACTGTTACATATCTTAAGCCCAGGGTTACATTGTTACATATCTAAAGCACAGTGGTACACTGTTACATATTTAAAGCCCAGGGTTACATTGTTACTAATCAAAAGTCCAGTGGTACACTGTTACATATTTAAAGCCCAGGGTTACATTGTTACTAATCAAAAGTCCAGTGGTACAATGTTACATATTTAAAGCCCAGGGTTACATTGTTACTAATCAAAAGTCCAGTGGTACAATGTTACATATTTAAAGTCCAGTGGTACACTGTTACATATCTAAAATTCAGTGGTACACTGTTACATATATAAAGCCCAGTGGTACACTGTTACAAATATAAAGTCCATGGTTACGCTGTTACATATCTTAAGGCCAGTGGTACAGAAGAAGACAGGTTAAACAGGTGCAGTTTGAATAATAATTTATTTATAACAGTACATTTCAACACATTCATAACAAAATAGACTGACATACACACAGCACATACAGATAGACACACACACAGAATCTGACCAATCACACTCTACTTACAAGGGAACCAGTCAGAACAGAGAGTCGGTGTGTTACCACGGGAGAGATCGGCCTGAGCATTTCAGCGTGACACATTGCAGAAGCACAGATATGAGTGATATATTCTCCCTCTCTCTCAGACATACACACACACAAATGCTTTAAAATAAAATTTTACAGTAGAATATAATATATATTTATATTTTTATATGCAGTTTCAGCCTCTCTGGGTTGAGGCTGGATTCACAGGATTAGCAGTGTTAAGGCAGAGATTCACATTGTAGAAACACCCCCAGTAACATAAACACACACTTACACACACACTCACACAAACAGACACACCACACATGAAGTGTCTCTAAACAGGAACAGAGAAATTGACAAAAAGGATGAATGAATCTGGTACAGTCTGGCATGCGATTTGTGCGTGTATTCAATTGAGTGTTTTGGGAAAAGTAAGATTGCAAGAACAATTGGGTGTAGGTATCTCTCTCTCTCTCTCTCTTTCTCTAGGGCATCAGTGTGTCTTTGCTATCGTAACGACAGGAAACGTATGCCTTGCACGATTCGAAATGCACATTTAATTAATTAATTATTTTAATTAATTATGGGTGTGTTTACACTGAAAGAAATAAACCAATCAGCGTGTCACTTGCCATTCCCTCTAAGAGCCAGGTGTGCTCTGACTTTGGTGGTTTGTTATTTTAACAGTGCAGCGCTTCTATGCTTCTAAGCACAAGAAACTGACCTGCTTGTTCATGCTGTAAAGATGCGTGAACAGGCCATTAATAGGAATGTTAATATTCCTATTAATATGTTATTCTCTATTGTGTTTATTGTTGATGTAAAAGTTTTAGACCATTCAAATTAAGTGTCACCAGAGTTATTTTATTGACACTTTGTTCTAAATAGTATCTAATTAATATTAAAATATTGTTGTAAAAATGATAATAGGATTTAAAAAATTACTTAAACCTTGTATCCTATGGTTTAGATCCCAGGATTTCTTACCTGTGGAATTCCCACTCTGATCTTACAAGAACTGGACTACTGTCTCCTCCTATTATTTAAGGTAAGGCATAGGCCTAATCTATTTTTTTATTATAAAACAACAGAGTGTGTGTGTGAGAGAGAGATAGAGAAAGAGAGTCTACTGTACTGAGAGAATGAAGGCACATTAAATGCTGCTTTAATAGGATTAATCCTAAACCCAATCATTCATCAATCAGAAGAGTCACAGTGGTGAGGGTTCGCTCTTAAGTAGCTTGGGCTTGAATGTGTAGCTGGTTGAGTGCCTCCCTTTCCCATACACTAATGCACTAATGCCAGATGAAGGGTTTTGGCTGTGGGAGGGGAGGTCAAGGAGTGTGTGTCTGCATAACAGTGAGAGAACATATGTATATAATTTATGTGTGTGTGTCGTGTGTGTGTTTGCATCAGTAACATAATGATAAAAAAATCAACTCAACATTGTAATCTGCCACGCCTACATTCAAGAGTTTCTTCCTTCCACTCATGTGGTCGAATTTCTGGTAATTTCGCTTTAACTGGTTTATGGTCGTCCATACGTCTGCTCTTACTATTTTGCGGAAAGGAACATGAATAGGAAGCTCTGGTGAAGTGGTGTCTGGTGCTGTAAAGCTATTGGAGAAAGATTAAGTTAGTCCTTTGCTGCATTCCATTTGACCTTGGATGTTTCAAGCTGAAAAATGCAACTGGAATGCTCCAACAGGTCAGATTCCCTAATTGGAATGTTGGGAGAGTTTAGAGTCCAAGATACTATAGCTGTGGAGTAAAAGCAGTAGTATTAAGCCAGGTGGACACTGTGCGATTTTAGCCTGATTTTAAGGCTGATTTGGTCAGATGTGACTGAATTTCATGATCAGGCCGAATTTTAGCTTCATTGTGCATCGTTTGTTATGCAGAGTGAGAGGGGAAGCAATGTCCAATTACTGTATTTTCTGCACTATAAGGCGGACTTAAAATGCTTTAATTTTCCCAAAAATTGTCAGAGTGCCTCATAATTTGATGCACCTTATCTTTGAATTCTACCAGTCAGGTTGTAAGGAGCAGTAAAGCTGCTAACCCCAGCTAGCACTGCTGGAGGAGCATTAGCATTACCTGCTAACCTTGCTAAGTGAGTATAACGGCCTGTAGTCTGAGTGTTTACCGTGTTAAAACAAGCTATGTGAAACCAACTGCTAGCTCTTATCGCCATGGCCTACCGGAACGCTCAAGGTTCCTCAGTGAAGCGCTGTTGCGCAGCATTATTTGGTGTGCCTTATGTATGAAAATAGACCAGAAATAAGATGTTTAGTGCGCCTTATAGTGCGAAAAATATGGTTCATGCCCAAATAACCTGCAAATAAGAAGTCTGATGCAAGGAGGTATTTTGGTCATTTGTTTCACAGTGTGAGCTGTCTTACGAACTGATTTCTTAACGTCACTACATGTTTTCCCAAACATTTACAAACAGCACAGTGTCCGCCTGGCTATAAACAGTTTATTACCAGGTCTCTCTATTTGTGTGTCATTATATCAGTTTCACACACATTAGTCCCCAAACACTGTCTATCTGTGGAAATATTTCCATGGCATTTGAATGTGAAAATTACTTTACAGTGCTTTGTTATCAATGGCTATGCTAGCAATGCTAGCCTCGGACAATGCTAAAAATAACTAAATACATTTTTTTTAACAGGAATACACTCAGGTATGACGTCATTCCTAGCTGGGACATCCGACACCCAAGGTGGGCTAAATGAAACACAGCATAAAAGCTAACCTAAGAACCTAACACTGACCCAATGTGTCCACATCACCAGAGGTTCATAACCAAGGCTAAATATGTTTTGATGTTGGATTTGCTCTACAAATTGTAAAATCAGATGTATGCAAGTTTGGATAATTGCTAGTTCTAACACAAAATTGATATAGATGACCCTCCTTGTGTTTCATGGACAATTAGGTGGATGGAACCAGAATTTCCAGTATTACCATGCTGGTCAACCAGCATGTCCAACAAGATGGAAAGCAAATAAAAAATAAGCAGTATCTGGAAAGGATTAGTTTCTCAGAGGGACACCTGTGAAAAATATTTCACAATTCTACTTAGTAATAATAAAAAAAAAAAAATTACTGGAGGACCACGAAGTTCGGACAAAAACAGTAGGTAATTCAGTCTGTAATTTTCTCAGAGACAACTTGAGAACAACATACACAGTCGTTCCAGACAGAAATAAAATCACAGAGAACCCCCAATTAAAGAGAAAACTACCCCAGGACCCCCGGAGAAACTAATCTCATCAAGATAGGGCTTAACACTATGCTGGTCAACAGCTGGTTTACGATCATAGGGTATGTTTTGGCCTGGATGACCAGCTAGCCAACATTCTTAAAAAAAAAAAATTGTAGTGCTGGGTGTATGTAAGTGTGTTATGATATTAATCACCGGATCTCTTGACATTTTAAAATCTGTAGCTGTGCATATACAGCTGTAAAAAAATAAGAAACCACTTAAAAATTATGAGTTTCTTTGATTTTACCAAAATGAAAACCTCTGTAATATAATCTAGAAGAAGATGGATGATCACATGCTTGGTCTGAAAGCTCTGCATCTTTTTTGTTATTTCAGTAATTTCTCATTTTCTGCAAATAAATGCTTTAAATGACAATATTTTTATTTGTAACTTGGGAGAAATGTTGTCTGTAGTTTATAGAATAAAACAACAATGTTCATTTTACTCAAACATATACCCATAAATAGCAAAATCCGAGAAACTGATTCAGAAACAGAAGTGGTCTCTTAATTTTTTCCAGAGCTGTAGGCTACCATGAAGCTACCATATTGAACACAATAGCATGAATTGGCCTTTAGTATGCATTTCTGTCTATAATAGAGTGTGTGCATGAGTGAGAAAGTTTGTGTGTGTGTGTGTGTGTGTGTGACAGTGTGCATGTGTCATATGCAAGTTCTCTTGGCGTGCAGCATCTCTATGAGCAGGTTGTTGCAGGGCACCTCCCCGCTCAGGTGTTTGTAGCACAGGTAGTCCTCGGCCTGGGCGCTCAGGGTTTTCAGCTCGGGCAGGCGGAGCAGCAGTTGACTGAAGCGCTCCAGGTGCTGAGGATACACACACAACGTGTACTCCAGCAGCGCCCCGCTCACCTGCTCGTACACACTCTCCACATACGCCTGGTTCTCCAATAGCTTCACATCTGCAGGAGCACAGAGGAGCATTAGCACACAAAGGCTCGATCTGAAGAATCAGTCGATCCATCTTGAGAGTCTCTATGATGTTATGATTATAAATCTGTTCAGCAGCTTTTGTATGAGCTAAAAGTCCTTCACTATGACCTGTGTGCACGTTCTAGATAAATACACTTAACAAATGTATAAGCTCTTAGATAACTGTCTCTACAGCTGCGCCTTACCTTGAAATTCGATTTCACTGATGTGCTGATGAACCTATTTAACATCTTATTTCTCTCACACGTCCTTTTCATAAGACTTACACACAACCATGTTACACCCAGCACAAGTACATGTAAAACATGCTTTAAATGATATTTAACAGGAAATGGCATCATACGAATTTTCTGCAGGTCATGAGAAGACAGGAGTAAGCCAGAATAGTGGTTGTGAAACGAGTTTCTAGTCACAATCTGGAACAAAATTTCAACTGACCAAAAGAGGTGGTCTCAATCTGGATCATTTGCAGTGTGAAAAAACTCTTTCAGATGTTTTGGACTTTTAAACCAATTAGAGGATGTTGAGTCAAGCTACCATCATCCATTCAACAATATGAAAGTGAAAAAGAACCAATGCTGTTCATGCACGATATGCATCAGTATGGAAGCAAACAATTACGCCTTCTGTATCTACTGTAACCAGGGGCGAAGTGGCAATCTGTGCATTCTGGAAACATCCGTCAGATCTACGGCTGTCAGCCTTGTATAATAACCAATACGTAGATTCTAAGGGTGTTTTCACACCAGCACTATTTGGTCCAGTTAAACCGGACTCTGGTTTGTTTGTGCGGTTCAATTGAGTAGGTGTGAAAACAGTAATCCCACCTGGATGTGGATCAGATATATATATATATATATATATATATATATATATATATATATATATATATATATATATATATATAAAATTTGTGTTCATTCGCAACTGTTCAAATCATGATGTTTTTTCAGGCAAAAACACTTGTATTGCTGAGATGAATGGATTAGTGTAATTTGCTTAGATGCCTAAAACCTTTGCACAGTACTGTATGTATATATATATATTTCTCATTTTCTGCAAATAAATGCTCTAAATGACAGTATTTTTATTTGGAATATAATTCGGAACATATACCTATAAATAGCAAAATCAGAGAAACTGATTCAGAAACTGAAGTGGTCTCTTAATTTTTGTCCAGAGCTGTATATGGTCTATATAACAAAAAAATGAACAGTTTGTGTAGAAACAAGGAGATGGACAAAGTACTTTGTCATGACTGAGAATTCACATTTATAGAACCACATTATAGAACCAAATTTATATTTCCTATATGTCATGTGAATACATTTGGACAGTACAGCAAAATGAATGCAAAAGATACAGATTTATGTTCCTTATTAAGCATCTGTCTATACAGTTTCTCTGAGCCGAGAGTAGAGGAGCAGACCGAAAACAGAACGGAGAGGGAGTAGAGAAAGTGACAAGGGGATGAGGCTGATAATGTGATAGAGATAAATAGATAAAGAGATAAAGAGGTAAAGAGAGAGAGAAAGAGGTATGTTGATAGAATCTTGTTATTGACAGAAGGAGAGGAAAGTGGATGTTCAAGCACTTCCACATATGTGCACAGACACACACACACACACACATTCGCACACATGGCGGATGAGGTCCTTAAGCCCTCATTATAGAAGGCGGTCTTTGTTGGCGGTGGGCTGGCGATAAATTGCTCTCACTTTAGGGAATGTAAGGAATAAAGAGCCATTCCCCCCACACTCCCACACACACACCAACAACGGGTCAGTCCATTAAACCTCTATTGAACACAAGTGAGCCTGAAGAGTGTGTGTTTGTGTGTGTGTGTGTCTGTGAGTGTTTGTGTCTGTGTGTGAGAGCAGGGGAGAGAGAGAGAGCAGGGGAGAGAGGGCAGGAGAGAGAGGGGCAAGCAGTCTGTACACTATTGTAAACACAGCTTTATTTTTAATTAAGCCCATTACTGCTCTGCTAACGACACACCAAACAGCTCTGTACCAATAATACACACATTCACACACACACACAAACACACACTCACACACACAAACTCACGCACACACAAGGGAACAAACAAGCAATATTGCCATGTCCTCGTTAGCATCAGGGAGAAATCAATTCAATATACATCTTTAGAGAAGTTAATTAACCTGGGTCAAACCGCAGGCGGCAGGAAATAGAGCGGTTGTGTAAGCGAGGAGGAAGAGGAGGAGGAGGAAGAGGAGGAGAGGTTTCAAAAGGTCTGCAGCTCTCACAAAGAGCATTTACAGAATGAGGAAATTATTAAAACATCTTAAATATGTTATTCATCGCACACAGCAGCGAAGGGATGGACAGAGAGAGCGATGATGAGAAAGTGATGGAGAAAAAGACAGAGAGAGAGATGGAAAGAGAGAGTAATGAAGAGAGAGATGGAGAGAAAGGAGTTTAATCTAAATTCACTTTAGACAGTTTCTTTTTTCATCTATATTTAAAAAAGAATTTAATCAAAAATCGAAATACAAACATCTAAATTTAATCGTTACTCATGATCTAACAATCTTAATCTAATCTACACCCATAATCTAACTAACCCATGATCTAACAATCTAAATGTAACTTGCACCCATACATTAACTCTAATCAATAATCTAACAATCTAAATCTAATCTACACTCATAATCTAACTCTAATCTGTAATCAAAGAAACAAAATCTAATCTAGACACATAATCTGACTCTAATCTAACACTAATCCATAATCTAACAATCTAAATTTAAACTGCCAGATGACTCAACTGATCAGCTCCCTGATTATCTACCTAATAAGCTAACAAATGACCTAATCAGCTGGCCCAAGGTCCACTTGACTAGCTACCTGATGATACATCTGATTAGCTACCTGATGATACATCTGATTAGGTACCTGATATCTGATGATCCTCCTCTGCTATTGACCTACCTGATTATATACCTAAAGATCCATCCATACAACTGATTAGTTACCTGATGATGCATCTAGTCAGTTACCTGATGATCCACCTGATCAGCTACCTGATGATCTACCTGACGGTCCACCTAGTCAGCTACCTGATTATCCATCAGATCAGCTACCTAATGACTCACCTGATTAACTAGCTCATGATTCACCTCATCAGCTACATATTAATCTACCTGATCAGGTACCTGATGATCCACCTTATTTACCTTCACAACCCAGTCATCACTACACTGATTTAGCCATCCGTTTTTTGCCATGCTGAAGTGTGTGTCTGTGTGGCCTCACCAGGGTTGAACAGGATGAGGTATTTGAAGCAGGTGATCTCTCTATGGTCCAGCTGAAGCTCCCGAAGATGCTGCACCAGTTCTTGACCTCCTCGCACCAGATCAGCCAGAGTGACACCAGCCTGAGCCAGCAGAGATACCAGCTCTATCTAAACACACACACACACACACACACACATACACACTAGTTTCTATAAATTGTCAGTCCTATTTGCATCTTCATGCCAACTTTACAGGAAAATGAACCCCTTTCTTCTTTGTAAAGGAGGCCAATGCAAAAATATATATTTTTCAAGTCACTTTGGAGCATTTCTATTTAAGCTGTTTTAGTGTTTAAAAGAGTTTATAGCTCATTAATAAATGGGCATAAAACATCGAATATAAGAAAATATTAAAGTAAATGTAAGAACATTCAAAAAATGTATAAAGTGATTAAAGACTGATTCTTTAGAAAGGAAGCAGAAACATTTGAGCTTTAAAGATCCTAGTGATATTATTTGTGATATATCAATGATTTTTAATGATTATTTATAACTAAATATATATTTATTCATAATATGAATATATGTACCTCCTGTCCAGTGATGAGTAGTATGCTGTCCTGTTTCCCATGATGCACCTGTCTAGAAATATAGTCCAGCACCAACAGTTCACTCCAGCAGTTATGGAGTAACTTCATCTGATCACCCACCTGGGAGAGTGAGAGAGTGAGACAGAGTAAGTAAATGAGACAGTGCAAGAAAGTGAGAAAGTGAGAGTGTGCAAGTGAAAGAGTGAAAGTGCAAGCGAGAGTGAGGAAAAAATAGAGTGGTAGTGAATAAAAGAGTGAGATTTTGCACTGATGATTTTAATTGCTTTAAACATGCTTTACAAAGAACAATCTTTTTTATAAAGTTCAAAAGACACATTTAAACAAACTTATTCATATATAAGTAAAATCTCTTTGTGATAATGACTGTGAATATACAAATGATACAGATTCACAGCTCAGTTCAGATTCTTTCCTTTAGCAGAGCAATCCAGCAAACCCTTTTTTAGACTTAACTATAGACACACCTCAACACCAGCCCACAGTGTTCTTATCTATGGCTAGAGCAGATTCACACAGACAATAGTAGTGATCGACCGTTTTTTTGATGGCCAATGCCGATGCAGATACTTAGACAGCAGTAGTCGCCGATGGCCGATATGTAAAGCCAATATTACCATTACCATTACCATTACCAAAACAATAATATAGCAGATTCTACTTTTATTTGCTGTTTTGCAGTTCACTTGAAATAAAAAACAGAGCAGTATCAAATAACACAAAAACTTAAATAAAATACAAAATTTCAATGCACTTAACATACTCAAACAGATAGCAGCATCACTATGTTTTTGGGAATAAACATTCATTATAAAAAACAGTGTTAGTGAAGTAACACGCAGAAGAATTTAAATATCTGTTCATCTCAATTTATTAAAACTTTATATAAAATATATAGGGTGAGTAAAACAAACACGCAGAAAAACCCAAAAGATAGGTCATGTATAATTGCATTATTCCAGACACATTACAATTATATATATATATATATATATATATATATATATATGGCTATCTTTGTCATAAATCACAGTTATGTGATAAGATTGGATATTATGCTTCTTCAATACTTAAGACAACCAAGCTGGTGAGTAGCTAGGTAGAAGTAGAGAGACAGAATATGCAGAAACAAAAAGCCCAGGACGTTCACGTAAACGTTTTGGCAAGGTGATCATGTTAACTAAATCTGGTCATTAAATCATTGTTAGGATTAGCAAACGCAGCTTGACTAGAATCTGTTCCTTCAATACTGAGCTAAGGAGATAAGGTAACGTTAGTTTAGCTAAGTTCACTAATGAATCAAACACACACACACACACTTGCGCGGGTGAGGAGGGAGAAAGCCAGAGGAGGCAACTTAATGCAGAATATAAAAAAACAATAACGTTTGTTTCCTAATTTACGCTGCTTTTGTAAGCTTAGCCTTAGCCAGCGCGTCCGACTGTAAATACTAAGTAACGCTGGGTCTCTAGGTTACAACTATCAACTCAGTCGTTTATAATAGCAGAGTGTATGTTTTATAGAGCAGCCAGTAACAAACAGCTGAAGGAGAGAAAATAATTCTTACTGTTCTGATAAGACGACATGTAGTTAACCTACCGGTTGTACAGGCTTGTACAGGAGGCTTGTAATACTGTACTTGTGTGTTTACTGATGACTACCTGTAAGCATACCTGTCAAGTTTTGGACTTAAAAATAAGGGAAATTTTCCGTCACCTGCTTCGAGTCGCCCACCAACCCAACCGAGGTTCAGAATCCCTTATATTTTAAGACAGGTTTACAATAAATCTAAAATAACCACCTGGGAACATTTTACAAACTACAATTAGATTATCAGAATCTGACAGGTCTATCTTTGTTGGCACTGAAATGTTGTGGACATTCCTACATATGTAATTCTTATAATACAGCCTAAGTTAAACCCTTTTCTAGACATTTACATGAAATCATCAGCTTTTACAAAAATGACATGGACCAGATATATTGCATAAGTAAATATTAGTCCAAAGGGGCCTAAACAATTAATAATTTAATTAATACTTCTTTCAATTGATCAGTCCAGTCCTGTCAGTCAGTTAATTTCAGCCCTCTTCACATTTTCTCTCTCTCCAGATCAACCATCTCTTCTGCCCCTTCTAAATATTAAATTACACCACAATACTCTTAAACTAGCCCTGAACTAATAAAATAAATACAGTTTCGTTCATTATAGCTTACAGTAGGCCTGCAAACCTAAATTAATAAACACAGTTTGAAAATGAAATAGTTATTGGCTGATCAGGGCAGGTTGAACATCTAATTGTAAAGTTAAGCTAACTGAGTCACAAGCTGTATTTTCTTAAGCACACAGTCGGTTTGATCCGACTGTTTCAGAAACAACGTCATCATAGTTTACATGTTTAGCTCCGTTACCTCGCTGTATATCCAGATATATCAGCTGCTCCGACTAGCTCTCACAGCGAGGGGGGCGGGGCTTTCCTACATTGCGCTCCGCGAAACCAGGAACCTGATTGGCTGTTTCACCTGAAAGGCGGGATTTTCTCCTTGAACCGACACTACCATTGGTTAAGAGACACACAGTGACCAGTGCCCTGTCGCCTCAATAGTAAAGTTTTTTTTTATATATAATACGGGAAATTTACGGGAAAATACTAATACGGGAGGACGGCGGGAAAGAGGAGTAAAATACGGTAGTTTCCCGGCCAAAACGGGAGACTTGACAGGTATGCCTGTAAGACGGCAAAATGGACGCAGGTCATAGAGGTCATAGCTCATAGAGCCAGAATGACGGAGCTGCAGAATGACGGAGCTGCCCACAACATTGCCTGTGAGCATTGTGTAAATATCGGCCTCTTGTGCTCGTATATCTTATATAAATATATAAAATATATAAAAATGTAAAAAATCGGACCGGTCGATATATCGGTCGATCATTAGACAATAGTCCTCCAGCTATACTCCTAATATACTCCTGTTGCCATAGCAAGAAGAATATCTCTCTTTCTTTCTCTTTCTCTCTTTGCCACTCACACTAAAACCCACTTCCATAAATGTACATATATCTATACACATATGCAGTATGTGGACAAAAGTTTGTGCACATTTAAATGATTTATCTACTGTCCAGGTATGGCTTTCTACAAGATTGTGGAGCATAGCTGTGAGAACCTGACTGCATTTAGCAACAGGAGCAGTGTTAATGAGGTCAGGATGTTGAATAATCACCACCTCAACTAACTCCCAACTTTCCAACGGTACAGAGTCTTATTCTATGAGAAACACTTCTCTACAGGGACTAAAATAGCTGTGTGTGTACATTAGCACATCCGTTTCAACAATTCAAAGTAGCTGACTACATTTATTCTACAAAGGGTTGTACACAAACATGTGGATACATTTTATCACAGGAAAGGTCTAACATCGTCGCAGAGAAGCAGTTTTATACCAGCATTTGAAATCATGCACACACAAATGATAACAAAGTCCATTGGCCATTGTGCTCAAGGCAAGACAACAAATTAAGGAAGGCCTGACATATAATAGATAGATAATTTAACATTTTCAAACCACAGAGTCTTGTGTTTACCTGAAAAACAACACAAGCTCTATCCGGACGGGATTAGTTTCTTAATGCAACATTAGGCATATCAGTATACACATACAGAATCATTCTTAAAAGTACAGGAACAGATATGAGAATTGTAGAAGAATTTGAGAGTTTGAAAGCAATGTGATGTGCTGGTGTGTGCTACTAAACACTCTCATCTAGTCAGTAAATAAACACCTCACATCCGGAACCTGTTTATACTGAAACTCAATCCATGTCTGTATGTCTGTGTGTGTATTAGCCCACCTGGGCAGGCGGGACAATAGAGAGTGAAAGCAGCCTATCAGCACTGTATGTGTGTGAGAAGAGGATGTTTGGATACTCGGAAAACTAGTAGAGCTCTCTTTATTATTCAAATCTATAGGTGATTCTATATTTGATATTACTTAAGTAATAACTGAAAAAATATTTCATTTTTATTTATTTTGTAGCTGTCCCAAAATACTCAACAATGCCATTTAGAGCTAACAAATATGCTGCAGCTACTATTGAAAACTATTTTCAAGGGACTTGAAACTTCATTGTGCCAGCACAATAGAACTTGTATATACAGTCATATGAAAATTTTGGGCACCCCTATTAATCTTAATCATTTTTAGTTCTAAATATTTGGGTGTTTGCAACAGCCATTTCAGTTTGCTATATCTAATAACTGATGGACACAGTAATATTTCAGGATTAAAATGAGGTTTGTTGTACTAACAGAAAATGTGCAATATGCATTAAACCAAAATTTGCAAAAGTATGGGCACCTTTATTATTTTACTGATTTGAATACTCCTAACTACTTTTTACTGACTTACTGAAGCACAAAATTGGTTTGGTAACCTCATTGAGCTTTGAACTTCATAGCCAGGTGTATCCAATCATGAGAAAAGGTATTTAAGGTGGCCAATTGCAAGTTGTTCTCCTATTTGAATCTTCTCTTCTCTCATGGGCTCATCAAAACAACTCTCAAATGATCTAAAAACAAAGATTGTTCAACATAGTTGTTCAGGGGAACGATACAAAAAGTTGTCTCAGAGATTTAACCTGTCAGTTTCCACTGTGAGGAACATAGTAAGGAAATGGAAGACCACAGGGACAGTTCTTGTTAAGCCCAGAAGTGGCAGGCTAAGAAAAATATCAGAAAGGCAGAGAAGAAGAATGGTGAGAACAGTCGAGGACAATCCACAGACCACCTCCAAAGAGCTGAAGCATCATCTTTCTGCAGATGGTGTCACTGTGCATCGGTCAACAATACAGCGCACTTTGCACAAGGAGAAGCTGTATGGGAGAGTGATGTGAAAGAAGCCATTTCTGCAAGCACGCCACAAACAGAGTCGCCTGAGGTGTGCTTTTGCCTTGTCCTTGACTGTTCTCACCATTCTTCTTCTCTGCCTTTCTGATATTTTTCTTGGCCTGCCACTTCTGGGCTTAACAAGAACTGTCCCTGTGGTCTTCCATTTCCTTAGTATGTTCCTCACAGTGGAAACTGACAGGTTACATCTCTGAGACAACTTTTTGTATCCTTCCCCTGAACAACTATGTTGAACAATCTTTGTTTTTAGATCATTTGAGAGTTGTTTTGATGAGCCCATGATGCCCATGATGCTTCAGAGGAGATTCAAATTGGAGAACAACTTGCATTTGGCAACCTTAAATACCTTTTCTCGTGATTGGATACACCAATCATAGACCACAATTTTGTGCTTCAGTAAGTCAGTAAAAAGTAGTAAAAAGGAGTATTCAAATCAATAAAATTATAAGGGTGCCCATACGTTTGCACCGGTCAAATTTTGGTTTAGTGCACAATGCACATTTTCTGTTAGTACAATAAACCTAATTTCAATCCTGAAATATTACTGTGTCCATCAGTTATTAGATATTAGATTGGATTTCTGACAAAAACACAAGCCTAAATACTGAGATTACCTCTAGTTGTTGCTATCTGTAAAGGTGTACATGGAAATGTAAATCACAGCTGTAGAACTGTCCTCCTTCTGTCTGATGTAGATTCAGTTAAAAGACAAACAAGAAACACATTCACTTTGACCTTAGATGGAATTGGTCCTAAGCTTTTTCCTATTCATGCAGCAAACACACACAAACACACACACTTGTGAGTACACACATTAGGACAGGCCCACTGCAACAAGTTAAGCAAACCATGCAATTGCCTAGGGCCCCGAACTGGCCTGGGGCTTCTAGACCATGACTGCATATGAACTGAATGCAATGACAAAATTGTGTGACTGCCCCTTTAAATTCTGTCAATACAAGAAAGTCCAAGAACACTGTTATTGTAATCCTGCACTAACCAGCTAGCGTTCAATATTAATGGGAGGAATACTGTGGGTACAATAAAATAAAGATAAACTTAACAGTCCTGGGGTCAGCGTTGAGTTTACCAACAGTGCAGAAGCATGGAGATGTTGTCAGAACTATAAAATAATCTTTAGCAGATTTGATAATGAAGCTTTCCTGCGCAAAAGAAGTAACTATTGGTCTTCCTGGGGGAGTCCTGATGAGAGCCAATTTATTTATAATATGTTTATGATTTCTTGATTTTCTTTTGATTGACTGACCTTGCCATAATATGAATTAGAAGATTCTTCAAATAAGGCTATTCACTGTATGCCAACTCGAACTCTTCACAACACAACTGATGCTCTCAAACACATTAAGAGGGCAAGAAAATCAAGTAATTAACTGCAATTACACAAATTATTTAATGCCATACATAATATCTTATAATAATTGCGACAAACTTATATAATAACCCAGAAGTACTTATACCAACATACACTTCACAATGTTACATAATTACATATGGCATATTATAAAGACATTTTTTAATTAGTATGTACAATGTTCTTTTAAACACATTATAAGGTATTATGAAGCCTTTCTTTATGAAGTCAAATGCATATATATTTTATAATGTGTTTTGTATGTCGCTGTTAGTACATATGAGGTTTGTCCACCATGAGGAGAACATTAAATAACAATCGTGTGCATGGCAGGTTTACAATGAAAAAGCCCTGTTCTCCAAAAAGAACACTGTCTGGTTTGCTAAAGATCACACAGACACGCCAGAATGGTATGAGGACAGTGTTAATGGAAGTATGAGACCAAAATAGATCTTTTTAATTTGCATGAGACGGCAACCTTATCCAATCTGTGAAACATGGTGGTTGTAGTATTATGGTATATATATATATATATATATATATATATATATATATATATATATATAATTTCATTTAATGTGTGCTTGTGGATGTTGCTGACTGCTGTTTCTTATTTACAAAAAGCTATTTTTTCCAGTGTGCACACAGATTGGAGTGCTAGAAAACCATGAGAAAACATTAGCTGAATTTTACACTTAGTGTGCTGGAATTAAATCATATACAGAGCCTTATTCAGTGGTGTGAAAAAAAAAACATGGATCTGAATGTATTTACTAGTGTCCTTGAGGAATCTGAAAGACGTCTATAAATAACACTGTAAGCAGTCATTATCTTCAAGATCCATTGTACAGGATCTAAGATGTACAGATAAAATGTATAGTGTAGGGAAATATCCTTATGTATCACTATATGTGTATGTATCTGTATCTGTAGTTTATGCTTTATGTTTAATAGCACCATAAACCAGCAGTCCATCATTCTCAAATTTTGATTCCGAATTTAAAACTACAACTAATCTTTGTGATGAATAGTAAAGTATTTGTTTATTAATTTCGTGCCTACCGTATTATAGGCTCACCGGATTATAAGGTGCACTACCAATAAACGTCTATCTTCTGGTCTATTTTCATACATAAGATGCACCGGATTAAGGCACATTACGCGATACTAGAAAGGCACAGGGGTGTCGACATATTTTTCTTGTAATTCAGCTAAGCTAAGTTAAGTAAAAAAATAATCTATTTAAAAAAAAAATACATTCTTAAAAAAATAACTTCTTTTAAAGTCAAATGAGCCCTGGATGTAAATCTACACAGATTTCTCTCCTGAAAACTGTTTGTTTGGGTGAGTAAAGCACTTCCATTTATTTACAATAAGCTTAGATTTCCAGATTTCCACTAAGGCTGGGAGCAGCATTAGCATTAGCAGCTAATCACTAGCGCTAGCCACCCAACAGCGCTACACTGAGAAACCCTGAGTTCAGGTAACATGGTTCAGGTAAAAAAAACATGGTTCAAGTAAAAATTATCATCGAATGTTCTGTTTAAAAGTACTTTATTTGATTCCTAGCCTCTTGCAGTGACTAGTGGCCTAAATGTTACGACCTCTATATCAACCATTGGTCAAAAGGCTTCTCATAATAGCTAACTTACCACAGCCTAAAAATGCAATTGTAAATAAACACAAATCAGTTTGACTTTTTTTTTTTTACATTGGCATGAAATTAAAAACATGGTATGTAAAAGGTTATTATTTTTTAAATAATTTAAATACCAGTCTTTGCAACATTTGCCAAATGTGATATTAATGAATCTATTATGTTACTTTTATTACATAATGCAGATTGTAATATTTTTGTGTATATTTTTATTGCAGTTAGGAAAGTATTAGTTTAATAAAATCAGCATTACTGATTTTGTGTAGAAATTATATTGATATCAGTCTACTGCAACAAAATTTAAAACAAAACAATCTAATAACTTCTAAAATTCTGTTAACCATTTGATCAGTTAACAATTTTAGTCAATTTTGTTTATTTTTTTGGTAAATTCTGCTTACTTTTATTTATTGAATTTACATTCAAATTTAAACGGGACTTACTGTATTATATATTTTTATATTTTATCTAATGGTATCTAATGGTTTAAAAAACAGTACCTGCTGGCTTGATGCGGTGCAGTGCATCTCTGCCTTCCAAAGAGAACAAAGATCTGTTATTGTTTTTTTTTAAATACTGTAGATGATTTAGTAATATAGGCTGTTAAATCTATGTATTAGTCTTGAAATGTACTTAATATATGATTCTAATATCCTGTTGCCATTTTTATAACATGACTCTTAATTAAAGAAACTCATAATAAATTAATGACAATGAACTAAAAATGTATAACCTATGTCCAAAAGATAGTGGACATCCCTTCTAATGAATGCGTTCAGCTACTTTTAAATGTCATCAATTGCTGACACAAATGTGCAAATGCACACACAGCTTGTCTAGTTTCTGTAGGGGAGTGTTGTAAATACAATAAAAATGAGTGAAAATAATTGACTGCATAAACAATCAACCTTTTAAAAGTTTCTAAATAAAGGTTCAGGTCCAGGCACCTGGTGCTAGTAGTTTTCCTTTTAGTTAATGGAGGTCAGCTGAGTGCAGTGAAGGTGTCTCAAGTGATTGTAACATAGACACCCGCTGGAAGGTCCAGTCACTGGCTAGAAATACAACATGAAGACAAAAGAACACCCCACACCCCACAAAAGAGAAAAGGTTATTAATGGAAACAGTCAGAAGAATATGAAGAATAAATGAATTCACTGAACATCTATTGCAGCTCATTAAGAAATAAAAAATGGAAAGAATATGGGACATGTAAATCTGCCTAGAGCGTGTCAACCTCAACAACTGAGTGACTGCACAAAAATAAAATGAGTAAGTAAAGTCCAAAGACCTCTGCAGAGGCTAAAAGCTTCAGCACCTGCGCTTGTGAGAGACTCCCTATTGGAGAACTGTTGCAAAGAGAATTTCATTTACATTTCACCCAAAGGCATGTGGAAGACTACAGGCTTAAGCACACCAAGCACTGTTCGTTTGTTCAGAGTAGTAATAACTGTCTTGGTGGCCTACTTCACTAGTCTTTTTTTTGCACGGCCACTTAGTTTGTGAGGACACTAGGTAGATTTATTCCTTCAACTTCTTAATGATAGATTTTAATGAACTCCATAACTGAACATCCCCTGAGTTATCCTCTATAACCTCAGATGGTCGCAATATAAAATGACCCACTGGCCCATTACTACACAGAGTGTATTATTCTGTGTTTACAAATAATACACTATTTTCAGTTGCCATTTCTGTTTTCTACGTTTTTGACTTGTTGGTAAAACAACAAATGGTAAGCCTTGAAGACATTTTGTTTCAGAACTACAATTCTCAAGAAAATTCAGCTTACATGGGGCACATGCACATAGCATCTCATTAGCATTCAACCACTGTAAATGTAGTGTTCTCTGCTCCTCAAACCTCCCTTAATATTAAATTTAAAAAGTGATTTGTTGGGAATCTTTAATACCTCATATAGCTAACTGTGGTTTTCAATTAGTAGCTTAAAATGCTTTAGGTCTACATGCTAGCTGATAGCACACAAAGGAGGAACTAGTTGCCACTTTGAACACACACACTTTAATTGATGGTTTTAGATCAGTATGCTGTAGACTAAATACCATTAATGTATTACACAGGCTACCAGGGGCGTAGCAGCAAATTCTGGGCCCTGTACACTCTCAATGTAAGTGGGCCCCTATTCATGCTAGTACACTAGGAACATGAGCAAAAAAGGAAAAAAAAAACAGGTTTTTAAAGGGCCCCTCTCCCTACTTGGGCCCTGGGTAGTCAGGTTCACTTTTCCCCCTACTACCATGCCCATGCGGGCTTCCACATAGAGACTGTAACAATCTAAGGCACACATACAGCTGAAGGTGCTGAGTGAAGCTCCAGAAGCATCTCACACTGTTTATTTATGTCAGCATCTTTTCATCATGTCTCCCCCACCCAGTTTGTGTACTGTCTGAGTGTGTGTTAGTGTGGGGGAAGTGTTGCTGATGGGGTGGATTTAGTAGTGTAGTATGTGCAGAGCCTGTGTTAATTTCTGTGTTCAGTACAAGTGGTGATGTTAAAGTTGGGGTGGTGCAATGTTTGAGTAGTAGTGTGGGTGTTAATTTGTTAAGTGGTGTTACTTTTGTTGTAGTGGTGTTCACAGTGAAATGTTGTTAATGCTGGGGTGGTGGTGATGTTAGCTCTGTGGTGAGTGTTAAGATGGCATAAAGGCAGTGCTGTTGTCAGTGCTAGGGCTGGTCCTGATGCAAAGTTATTGGTTTTAGGGGTCAGTGTTAGGTGAATGTAAGTGATGGAACAGAGGTTTTGTCAGTGCAATTATATCTTATATATTATATATCTTGTTAATGAGTTGCTCACAAATAATGCTGTTCTGTGGAGACTTACAAGACCATATATTAATGACTGGGTTTGCCAATGTTGGAGAAGATGTATGGGTTGATAACAGTGCTGGGGTAGATGTATGATTTTATATCAGGGTTGGGGTAGATGTACGGGTTGATATTTGTTGTGGGGGTAGATGTATGGGTTTATGTCAGTTTTCCGGTAAATATATAGTTTGATGTCAGTGTTGGGGTAGATGTATGGTTTGATATCAGTGTTGGGGTAGATGTATGGGTTGATGCCAGTGTTTAATGTAGATGTATGGGTTGATGTCAGAGTTAGGGTAGAGGTTTGGTTTGATGTTTGGATTGATGTCAGTTTGTAAGTTTGTTACTGAACTATTCTTCTAAAATTTACCTAACCTTTGCAACCACTGACTTCTGAATTTTCATAATTTGATTGTTTTACAGTGTATTTAGATGTGACTATCCAGCACTGCAGACGTTTTTGTTTTTAGGAAACCAGGACTTTTCAAATGTGTAGTTTTATTTTATCCCTGCCGAGAATTTCCTCACTTACCTTCAGCTCTTTAAAAAACGTGCAGCTGCGCGCCCACTCTACGATGGAGAATAACGTCTGGTCTGCGATGTGGCACATCAGGCCAAAGGTGGAGAGAGGTTCGGCTTTGGCGCCGCGGGAGTTCTGATCCTGTTGCAGGTGCTCCAGGTGAGCGCTGATCTTGCTGCGCACATGCAGTTCATCCTGTTCACACCGTACAAACTCCAGGACCAGCGCCGGCACCGGCAGGCCTGCGGGGGGCGCCGCCGGGCTCTGAGTGTGGTCACTGTAGGTGAATCCCTGGGTGGAGTCGGGCGAGCTGCCGTTGGTGTAGTGGTCCGGAAACTCAGATTTGATAGCCCGACTGGGGAACGAGGGGTATGGGTACTGCGAGGGCAGAGGGCCGTGGGCAGGTACGGGTACGCCTGGGGCATAGAGGGCATAGTCTGAAGGCGTGGTGATTGAAGCAGGTGTGTTTGGGAGGGTGTTTTTGGGGGTAGACACGGGTGGGAGGCTGGGCAGAGGGCTGCTGAAACTGTAGTCTGTCTGAACAGGTGACTGGAGAGGGGGCGTGGCCTCCAGCTTGAGTCCACTGGCCCGGATGAGGGCTTTTTTCTGCTGCTTCAGGGCGCGATCTCGCTTGTACATGGGTCCAAACTTGTTCCGTCCGCCCCGCATCCGGTCTGCGCGAACCGCTGCGGATAAATGGGAACAAACAATTGTGGGAGAATGTTTTGAACTTCTTTTATTGCCTGGTGAGATTTATTGGTTATTTTAACACACATACAGCTCTGGAAAAAATAAGATACCACTTCAGTTTCTGAATCAATTTCTCTGATTTTGCTATTTATAGGTATATGTTTGAGTAAAACGAATATTGTTGTTTTATTCTATAAACTACGGACAACATTTCTCCCAAATTCCAAATACAAATATTGTCATTTAGAACATTTATTTGCGGAAAATGCGAAATGGCTGAAATAACAAAAAAGAAATGCAGAGCTTTCAGACCTCAAATATTGCAAAGAAAACAGGTTCGTATGCATAAAGTTTTATGAGTTCAGATATGAATATTTGGTGGAATAACCCTGGTTTTTACTCACAGTTTTAATGCATCTTGGCATGTTCTCCTCCACCAGTCTTACACACTGCTTTTGCATAGCTTTATGCCTCCTGGTGCAAACATTCAAGCAGTTCAGCTTGGTTTGATGGTTTATGATCATCCATCTTCCTCGTGATTATATTCCAGAGGTTTTTGGTAAAATTAAAGAAACTTACCATTTTAAAGCGGTCTTTTATTTTTTCCAGAGCTGTGTGTTTATATTCCTCAGTTTTACTCATGAGGGAATTGACCATGGTCATGCTTGGTTTTGAATCGATGTCGTTTAGAAAGTTTATCACTGCTAAACAAAAAAGTGTTCATTTATTTTTAAACAGTTGTGGAAATTTTATTGTTTTATTATGATGTTCTTAACTTACAATGACGCAAATCAGCAATGATTCCCTTATGCTGACTATAAAGTAGGGTAACTGTGTGCGGGTTTGACTTGCCATGTTGACTCAGCTTCTTATTAGAAGATCGTGCTTGTTATTCTGTCAATCCCTTTCTCGTTGATTTTTAAAATTAATGCTAGGATTACACTGGCGATTTACAAGGCCTTTCTTACATTCACAGAGCCCTATACAATTTCATCCGATCCTATGCATTTCCCCATACTCCTACACATTCCCAAACCTC
The DNA here is from genome assembly GCF_023375975.1 of Astyanax mexicanus. Lineage (NCBI taxonomy): Eukaryota > Metazoa > Chordata > Actinopteri > Characiformes > Acestrorhamphidae > Astyanax > Astyanax mexicanus. The sequence goes on along the minus strand of NC_064424.1, from coordinate 22,079,260 downwards.
CCAGACAGTTCCAATACACCGCACACATATTTTTTCACATATATCTTAAGTCTCCACATAGTCTCTAAACCTTTCACGTATTTCCGAAACATTTCATACATTCCCAATTTCTTTTATATATTCTCGTAACTTACTATGCATTCCGAAAAACATCTACTGCTTTCCCAAAACATATATTTTCTGAAAATGTGGCAAAACTTTAAGAATATCACACAGTTTCTACCTACATATTCTTAAAACGTTCTACAACATCAAGTTTATTTGAATCCTAATTCTATTCTTTGGTATTAACAGACAGGTTTTCTGTGGGATATCTGGGAGAATCATCTTCTGCATTAAGGCAATTATTGATTAGCTCACACTCCCCGGCTGATTTGATGTTAGCGCGAATTAAATCAGCATGACAATAAATTAATTATTGACCTTGATCAGCAAAGAGCTGAAGGACATTTGGCACTTCTTCCACATAGAAATCCCAACAACATAAGCTCAACCCTCATTAATTCGCATTTATTAATGAAAACAATGTGCTTTTAATATAGTAACGATAACGTAACAATGGACCGTGTTGGGTGTTATAATTCCATATGTTAAAAAACAGAGGCGATTCTAGGATCAGAGTTGTAGGGGTGTTCCCAGGAGGGGTAAGTGGGTTATATTACATTTTGATTTAAATGAGACACACAAACTATGTACTGGGGTTAGGTGGTTATCTTAATATGTAAATTTGGAAGCTACTTAAAACGTAGCATAAATTTGTTCAGGGTATCTGCTCACTCTACTCTGGGCAATGAAGTTCCATTCTTTTAACCTTTTCTCTCAGCTTGCTTCTCTTAATCAAGTTTAAACGGTAGAGAGTGCTGACTGTCGACCTAAAACATTAGCTTAGTAAATAAAAATGTATCAGTAACAATAAAAATAGTGATTTTTGTGTGTGATTAAGACATTTTATTTCTTTAAAATTAACGCTAATAATAAAAACACATTAAGTAAACTTTAATATTTAAATTGTGTCAATGTTGAAAATGTGTCCTGGTGTACAAAAAAATGCGACTAAATTGTTAGAATTATTAATTTATGTGTTGTGAGCGCGCTTACCCTCCAATCTCATGCCCACGTTAAGGCACTTCTGAAAGCGGCAGTAAGGGCAGCGCTTCCGCTGGGCTTTATCGATCACACACGCCTGACTCTCCGCGCACGTGTATCGCTTGCCGTTCTGAACAGTCCTTTTAAAGAAGCCCTGTAACACACACAGTGATCACAGGCACGCGCTACAGCAGCTTTATAATAATTCATTATTCATTAATACTTCAGAATGATCATTAATAGAATGTTACATAATGTACCGTGTTATAAATTGTGACACATTACATTTATTATGTAATTATAAAGAAAAAAAATGTGTGTATAATGTTTTATATACTGTATTTAAATATAATATGCGGTTTATAATAAATCTAAATTATGTATTTTTTGTTTGTGTTTATTACAGCCTGTGTACACTGTGTATAAGTAATAACACATTAAGCCGATTTATTTTGTGATAATATATTTTCAGATTATTTAAATAATGTGTACCTTGCAGCTCTCGCAGGTGAGGAGACCATAGTGATAACCGGACACCTTGTCTCCACACACCGGACACACCTCCTCCACCTCCACATCATACCTGTACTCCATCACCTACACACACACACACACACACCAAGCTTTCATGGTGGTATCAGTAATTAATGTCACGATTTCCGTGTGAAACCACTGAAACGTGCGAGGCTGTGAGTTCAGGTGTAGTACGCCTATGTGTCTTACTGTTTTAACAAAAATAATTAGTACAAATATATATATATATATATATATATATATATATATATATATATATATGCTATATAAATTTAATACAAATAGAAATACTATACAAATAAATATGGTGGAAATACCAATATGCTTTCTTTACAGAAAACACTAAAATTACACTATAATATATAATAAGTATATTACGCAGTATTTAAATATTAATTTATTTATACAATCAAGGTATTATTTAAGGAACCTCACAAGCCTGTCCATTACATGTAGAAGCACACATTGTAATGGTTTTACCGTATATATATTTTAAGAATTTAGAGTTTAAAGAGAAATTAGAGTTTAAAGAACTCTAATTATTTTTATGAAATAAAAATGTGAAATTTAAATTAAATAGAAACAAATAAGTGAACATGTGAAGTGAAGTGAGTATGGAGGGTATCTGGGTGAAAAGCTGTGCACTTACCTGGGGGCAGTCCGGGCTCGCGACTCGGGCTCAGGATTCCTGTCTGTGCGCGCGGAGCAGAATCACTCCGGGGTGGAGACGCTGAGACGCGCGCGCTCCCGCTTTTTTAAATAGGCGCGAGACTCAGTGATTCTCTTCTCGCTCACGGCTCTGTGGTCTCATCCGCGCGTGCCCTTACCTTCCCTGAGCTCCACATCCTTTCATATAACTGCATACACAGTGTAATATGTGAGCGCGCATCAGGTAGAGAGTGGATGGGAGGGGCCAAACTTCCCCTGGTAACCCCCCCCCCCCCGTTCTGATCACATTATTATTATTATTATTATTATTATTATTATTATTATTATTATTATTATTATTATTATTGCACTTGGATCAATTGCATTGTGTAGTATGTATTTTATTATTAACGCTAATGTATTTTACTATGATTGTTATAGTACAATATATGGGGTTCTGATGTTATAATATGATGGTATCTATATCATATGCCAAAATAGTCAATATTTCTATATGTAATCTTCTAAACGTTATTAAAATATTAATGTAGTATACTTTTGTTACATTATCCTAAATCATTACTATATCTAACAGTGCTAATAACAAGGCTAATATAAATAATTAATAATAATAAAATATTAAAATCAGTGCTAATCGTCACATGACTATTATGACTATTAGAAAATAGACAACACAGTTTTAGTTGTCAGTTTTTGCAGCCTTACTGAGCGCATGGGACTGGCGGACTGTGTGATCTGATGGACTGTGTGAGATGCACGAGCTCAAATGCACAACTTTATAACAGATAATCCAATAAGAAAGCAGAACGCCTCTGGTTTACTATTGTTTACTATTAATTACCACTGATCACCTCTGTTTGCTCATTTCTGTCAGTTAAATAATTACATAACAACAACATTATTAAATAAAAATATAGAATTGAAATAATATACAAGTTCCATAGCTTGTATTTAGTGTGTTTTTCACTAAAACAGTTAGCATTACAATGCTAACCTATTATTTACAACATAGTTTTTATTTCACGATTAATTCACTAACAGCGTGCTAAACCGTACCTGTTACCGTACCTGTTCATTCCAGGTTACCTCTTACTTTAAAACATACGAATGGGTAACTAAAGTCAGCGTATAACCTGATTTGTTATATTTATGTTATTTAAGGATGTTTCACTTTTAACCAGGATCTGATTCTCTGATTGTGATCAGAACTCTTTTGAAATCCCTGTATTACACATATATAAATACTATAGACTATATACATTTTATTTTTAATAGTATAATAATGATAACATAAGTTTATTAATATATGTTATCTCATTAATTACATCAACACATGACTCACACGCTTCTGAAATAAAGTGGTTTAGAAATATAAATAAATAAATTTAATAAGCTAAAAAAAAACATATACAAAACAATCAGTATAAATATAATGTTTTAAAGAAGATAAATATGAACACATACTCGTTTCTATTGTTTAAAAGATGTCCGATGAAACCAGATCTAAATAGATGTAGTTACTGTTAGTTTACGGGTTGAATATGCATTATTATCATAAATCATAATCATAACATGTTTTAGATGTTACATTCCTCATTGTCTGTTTGTGTTTGTGTGTCGGTTGCTTTTTTATGATTATTTTTGGATTAGAAAATAAAGTGAACAGATTATTTCTGGCGGTTCTCTTCGTCTATTGGCGGCAGGGGCGTAGCAGCAAATTCTGGGCCCTGTACACTCTCAATGTCAGTGGGCCCCTGTCCATGCCAGTACACAATGAACGTGGATTTTCATGGGCCCCTCTTTTTACTCGGGCCCTGTGTAGTCAGGTCCACTTTTCCCCCCACTACCACGCCCATGATTGGCGGACATCGTTTTAAAGGTTATGTCCAAATCACGCACTCCAATACTGCAGTAAATTATTTATAAATGCACACACATTAGCAAAAAAATGTTTTTTTTTTACACACTGACCCCTTTTAGTATCAAGAAGTGGCATAGCGACTGCAGTTACAGATCACACACTCTCTTTCATCTTCATCTGGAGCGCGTGCCTTTCTAAGACATCAGCAAGTGATGCACATTCAGTCCCTCCCAGCGCGCTCACACACACGCATGCACACACGCGCGCGCACAAAGAACGTCTCATTCTTCGCGCAGGAGTGTCTCCATATGGCGCGCTTCCCATCAGCTTTTGTGTGAGCCAGTCAATCAGCACACATGCACACACACACACACCTGATGGAAACTGCGTGGGCATCACAGCTGTGACTCCAGTCTGTCAGTCATTAATAACCTGCTTTATTACACGGTAATAAGTGTTAAATGGGCTTGCTCGTTAAATAGTTAAACCGGGAAAAAATCTTTTTACTGTTCTGAAAGAAAAAACGGATTAATTTACTGTGTGCACACTGTTATGGTTTCACTCTCCAGGCAAAACACTCTATACACCGCTCTATAAAGAATTAAGAGACCACTTCAGTTTCTGAAAACTGATTTTGCTATTTACAGGTATATGTTTGAGTAAAATTAACATTGTTGTTTCATTCTATAAACTAATCATAACATTTCTCCCAAATTCCAAATAAAAGTATTGTCATTTTATAGCATTTATTTGCAGAAAATGAGAAATGGCTGAAATAAAAAAGCTTTTAGACCTCAAATTATGCAAAAAAAAGAGTTCATATTCTTAAAGTTTTAAAAGTACAGAAATCAATATTTGGTGAAATAATCACATTTTTCATGCATCTTGGCATGTTCTCCTACACCAGTCTTACACACTGCTTTTGGATAACTTTATGCCACTCCTGGTGCAAAAATTCAAGCAGTTTAGCTTGGTTTGATGGCTTGTGATCATCCATCTTTCACTTGATTATATTCCAGAGGTTTTCAAATTGGGAAAATTAAAGAAGCTCATTATTTTTAAGTTATTTTTTCCAGAGCTGTATATTTTATGGTTGATTTTAGAAATAGTAAATTAGTTTATTTCAAAGACATTATGCATCCTTTATTTCTATGATTGCACACCTTACATAGGTATCACTTAGTAGTTACTGGAAAGAAAACCCTACTAATGTTTGATTAATTAATGTTTATATAAAGGGTTCAAAAACAGTTCACCAGTTATAAAAAAAATCTGCCAGAATTAATTTGTAGATGACACAAATCTTTTAATGATAAAATATAAAAAAGAGAGTAGAATAAAATAAGCTTAGAACTCTTAGATATCTCTCGTGAATTACCTGATTGCAGATGGCCTGTAAGTAAACTGCATGCTTCTACATTAAGCTCTAAGGTAAAGTTTAGCATTCAGTTATATAAGAATGTCATTAGATAACAATTTTTGCATTATTACCAAAAATAACACATAAAATCCCACAAAATCCCTTATCCCCCAATATTCCACATTTCCTAACAATTTTCCAAATTGCCCTCAATACCCGATGATTCATAATACCCCACAACATAACACAATACCCCACATTACTTCACAATATCCTACAGCAACACACAATATTCTACAATTTCCACACTACCCCACAATACCCCTTAATATCCACATTACCACTTAATATCCCACATTTACCCACAATATCCACGCTCCTCCACAATACCCCACATTATTCCACAATACCCTACAATATCAACATTACTGCATTGTAACCCATACTACACCACAATACCACACCGCGAAACCCACACTACTCCACAATACCCCATAATACCACACATTACCACACATTTTATATCTCAGTCACAGAACACAGTCACTGCTGGATCCTATCCTGTGTGTGTGTATGTGTGTGTGTGACTCAGCAACAGTCGTAATTACACACGCTTATCCTCAGCACCCATACACCTCCTTCACTCATCCACTCCTACACCACTGCCACTCCATCACTCAGTGAGTCAGGGGTTCAGGTCTAGGGGTGTAGGCTGGTTACACCGCAGTGAGGCTCTGCTTTTTTGCCTGCAGTCACAGGTGCTAGCTAGCACTTCTCACCAAAATCGGTCAGCATCAAGTGTGATTAGGTTACGATCTAACCTTCAGACCTTAAGGCTGACGCTTTCTCAGCTTCATTTTTCTCTATATATATTCAAAAAAACTGTGAGGAAAAAAGCAGAAACATCAGTTTGACAGAAAACAGCTCGGAAGCTTTAGTACTTTAACTGAGATCTGTAGGAAAATCCAAATCATACCACATTTGGTGGTATCATTACCCTTTTTGTTAAATGCGTTAGTGGCATTTTGTGAAATCCGCTGGAAGATCCAAAGCATACCACCTAATCTCTTAAACGTGGTGGTGGGGGTATTCTGTAATCTACGGGAAGCTTGAAATCATCCCACCTCATCTGTTAAAGAAGTCAGGGTCAGGGTCTCCTCACTACAGATTCTCTGGTCATTTTTGCTAAAGCTTCTCTGTTTCTGCTTACTACACACAGTAAATTCACACAGTATAGCTTCTTTTTTCTCCTTACTTGTTCTTTAGTACAGTGATACATAATACCAAATTTACCTCTTGACTGGTTAAATAGTACAAATAAAATATGTACTTCCTTTTTTAAAGAAAGACTTTGCACTTCAAAGGCAACACAACTGACTCTGTTAAGACCAATATTATACCTTTGAGGGTACAGTTATGAAAAATGTACCTTTGAGTTGTAGAAAGTACTTATATCATGCCTCTGTTTTTTAGTGTGTAGTAGCTTCTCTGGTTCTCATCACAACATCTCCCTGGTTCTACCACATGCTTTGCCACACAGTGCTAGAATGTGTAGTAGTCAGATCTCCTGTCTGTGTGTGTGTGTGTGTCAGGTTAAGCTTCCTATCTGATTCATCAGTTTAACAAGATTCTGAACATCCAGAACAGATAACATTACAATCTGCTTGTGTGTGTGTGTGTGTGTGTGTGTGTGTGTATGTGAGAGAGGGAGAGAGAGAGAGAGAGAGAGAGAGAGAGAGTGTGTATTTGCAAACTGTGCAGCTTGAATGAACAGTAAGGGAGAGCAGAAGGTTCGGTCAGTACGATGTGCAGAAGTGGACAGGCTCTAAATTTCCAAACAAGTAATTATGTAATGTAATGTGAAATGTTGATTTCTGCTCCTGTCTTAATAAAAAATAACCCCAGGCTTTGTGGTCCAACCCAGAATCAATTGAATGTTCTCTCATATCGGTCCAAATCAAGAATCAATCTGGACTTTCAGTTAAACAGACCTTCAGTGAAGACCAGGGTTGCTCAAACAGTGCCACAGCTCACCAGTGGGAATGTGAAATACTCTCTAGTGGTACGGACAGGTAGTTGTCAGAACTTGACCTCTAACAGTGTTAGTAAGAGTAGCATTCCTAAAAAGGAGCAAAAGCATAAGGGAAAAATATATTAGTTTTGTAAAGTCAAAATCCAAAGATAATTACAAATAAAAAACATATACTGTCGCAGAATTAACTCAAATAAAGAAAATAATACATTTGAGGCTGTGCAGTCATTGACATCTGAGACAAACAATTAAGTGTATAACCAAAGACTGAAATGTTTAAACAAAAGAATAAACAAAGAAAAAAAACACCATTGTTCATGCCCTAGCTCAAGTTTTAGTGTCCTCATAAAAATAAGACAAAAATGATTTTATGTAAAAAGCTGATTTCTGTCTTGTTTTTAGTTAAACAAACATGTGGGCAGTAAAGTAGAAAGAGTTGAGAACCCCAGTAGACCACCTGAACTTCTTCCTTCCACCTTCTTCCAGAGTCATCAGTTTTCATTGAACTAACACTACTGTATCTGAGATCACTCCACTCAAACGCTGAACACCAATAGGAGTGTGGAGTGTGAGGCACAGCTGGAGGAAGCCATCATTCTCAGTAATGGAGACACTGGTAAAATTATTCTGGGAATAAAGAGAGGAAGAGAGATGGAGTGGCTAAAAACAGCTCCGGCTTCTGCTTTCTCCACAGGAAGGGGAGGAGCTTGACAAGGAAACAGCTTCTTAAAATGCTTTAAATGATGTTATGATGAGTTAGCATCTCACAGTGACTCTGTGAGTGTTGTGGATTGTATTTTGGGCGATGATCTGGCAGTGTTTAGATTATTCGGACTTCTAAGGTTCGGCATGATGGATAAGGAACAGAGTGTATGTGAGGTTGGTGGGCTGATGGATGATGGGAGATCGGTGGTTCATGGTCATCTAGCACGTCTTAAGTAGGCACTCAGAAATTTGCTGAGGTGCTGAGCTGTAATGCTGGAGGTGCTTCCTGCAGGCTGTGCTTATCTTAGCTGCTCCAAATGCAGAATCATTTTCACTTCTGAAAGAACTGATAGACAGATGATGGATGAGAACACATTGAGAACATTGACCACTCTGGGTTCCGTTGGAGAGGTTATAATGAATACTTTTCGTTTAAATGAGCAGTTTAGTTAAAAATGGTCCATCTGCCATTGTAGGGTTTAAATTTAGCCTCTTTCCTTTTAAACTGGAGATCAGAGGCTACTGTTGCTAACAAACACTGGAAGTCAGTAGCCAACTAAAACCATTTTTTGTAAATCCAGGCCTAAAACCGTCACATCCATTGATGTCTTTCCTGGTCTGTCTTGCTTTCTCTCTCCTGCGTTCAGTTATTAGACATGTTTTGTATTTAAACAGTCAGAACTGTTGAAGGTTGAAGGTTGTTCTCATGTCTATGTTACCTTCTGGCTCTCTCCTTTTAGTTAGTCTACAGCAGGGGTAACCAACCTTTTTGAAACTGAGAGCTACTTCTTGGGTACCAATTAATGCGAAGGTCTACCAGTTTGATACACACTTGTGAAATCACAAAACTGCTTAATTTACCCTTAATTAAATGTTATTACTATTAATAATTAATTATATGTTTAGAACAGGCCTGCGGGCTACTCATAAGGTCCTTGCGGGCTACCTGGTGCCCACGGGCACCACGTTGGTGACCCCTGGTCTACAGTCTATTCAGGAACCAGTTACTGCTAGCTGCTAGCTCAGACTTGTTGCCATCCTCCATTTCAGAATGTCTAGCCATTTCTCAATACAGGGTACACAAAGTTTGGACTGGCATACTTGTCAGAATAGATTTAGTAAGTTTGATAAACTCATGAGGATGGGAGGATGCCGTACAAATATTCTCCAATTGGAGCATCTGCATACTCTTTGTTGGAGTGTATTGGATACACTTAGCTATAAACTTTACCTGGCCCTCAGCCAAATGATTTTAAATGAAATTTAAAATGGGAACAATCTGCAGATTAACAGAATAAGACCAAAGATGAATGCATTATACACAACATCAATTGTATCTTATGTAAGCACTTCTGACACTGCAGTAAATTTCGAATTGATGACCCGATATAGGGCTCATGAACATTTGCAGCCATGATTTGCAGATTCTGTGCAAGGTTCCTGAACGTGTCTGAGACTGAGGCTGCGGTTCACTAGAACCGAGCCTCGGTTCACTGTACACCATTGCTTGCTGTAACCCAGTGGCTTGCCCTCGCTCCAGTGCCGCCACGACCTCCTGCAGTAGCAGGACCAACTTAAACCATCTAAAACCATCTACCAGCAAAATATGGTCTGAAGCTGAATTTTACAGCAGGAACATTGCAAGACTTTTGACAACTGCATTGAAAGAACATGTAAAGTAAATATACATTATCCCACCAGTCACAATTGTGACCCACCATAGAACTCACTTCTTCACCTACTTGACAACTGATTATTTCAGACGATTACTAATGACACACGATTTGCACATTTTCATGTCTCGGAAAAAATAGGATTAAATAGGTTACATAAAGGAAAAATTGCAAAGAAAAGTACAAAATGTGACTGATAAATTAGCTAAAACTAGCTATAAAATCTCTAATCCAAAAAAAATTGCTTAGTGCATTAACAGTACTACACTAAAATGATGATCCCATACACTAAAATGTGGACGCTTGAGATAAAGTGGCCTTGTTAACATAGATTAGCTAATGCTATCTAGCTTAGCTAGCTAACTAAGAAACCTACTTTGAACTGTCTCTTTTGCCACAGAAGAGGCTGTAGATTCTTGAAGATGTGAGGTTCCAGAACGTGGCTGAAGTCAAAAAGTCTTTTTCATTTTAATTTGGAAAATTAAATGTTTGGAAAAAGAAAGCGCAAAAGGGTTATTCACATTTTCATTTTAGTGTTTTCATTTCATTTATTTTGGCAGTATTCAGCTCTATACAGTACAGCATACATCCAACACAGAAAAGGGTGCCTGCTTTTACAGCCTGGATAACATCAAGGTTGGACAATTTATTAGAATATATAGTATAGTAGTATAGTATATATAGTATTCATATGGTAGCCAGGAATGAATAACTATACACTGACAGTGACAGACGGTGCCAATGAAGCTGCAAATGACAACCGACTAACCTCAATTATTATTATTATTATTATTATTATTATTATTATTATTATTATTATTATTATTATTATTATTATTATTATTATTATTAGTTGTATTTGTGGCTGCAAATGTTCAAAGTGGAGTAATGTTTAAACATATACAATTTTACATAAAACGAACATCATTTGATTAAGTCCATACTAATTGTGGGCTATTAATGCAGCATTTATCTTGTTTACTTTGGGCTTCTTTAAGTGGTGCATGAAGTGCACACTTTATTTTTATTGAGATAGTGCTGCCCTCTAGTGTCCATATTCTCTTATTTCACGCAATGTTCAACAATTCTCCACTCTTTTATGTCTGTTACTGATCAAATGAACAGTTTAATACTGTTTCTAAAATAATGCAAGTAAGAAGGAAAATATCAGGCACTGTTAGAGTTAGTGTTAATAGTAATAAGTACATATTTTGCTCCACATCATACTGCTGACTGCAGCCTACCCTTGACTTTAGCAGTAAGATATGTCTAAAAAAAAACTAATTTGGGGCACTGAATTGTAGGACACTGAACCCTAAACCCTGGAAGTCTGAATGATAAACAATCTAGAAGACTAATAAAAATACAAAACTGCCACGGGACATTTTGGGTACATCAAATGTATTATAACAGTAGTAAATTAGAAAGGGAAAGTTTGTGGACTTTGAAAAGTGCTCTAATGACGTTTAAATGGTTGCTAAGCTTTATGTCTGAAAAGTATCAAGAGTGATTGCTATGCTGTTTACCCTACCATTTATGTCTATGGGGAAAATTAGTACGATTTTTTTTAATAAAAACTGTAAATGGTATCAGATCAAGCATATTATCTGAAACGGCTGTACCAGTTCTACATGTGAACCAAATGTTGGGGTTCTGGCTAAAATAATATGATCAGTATAGTTGTTTGAATTCTTGACAACAGTTTGTGGACAATTTTTAATGGCTCCCAATGGAAAAATCTCCAAGCCTAAAAACATTTGCTGTATGAAAACATATCCTTCCAAAAAAAAAGCACAAGCAACCTAATCGGCTATAGGTCTGATGACCCTGTAAAAATTCTGTGTTTCTAGACAAAAGCTGTGGTAGGAGCTGTGGTAGGTGAATAGAAAAAAAGATTATGAAGAACAGTATGTTGGCTTATCCTAGCCAAATTATTAATACGCTGCTTCATACATTAAAAAAAGCAGATCAAAATGGTGATGTGGAACAGTCACTTTCGCACATTACACTTAACCATGCTTATCTGTACTTTATACACAGTGCTTTCACATTTATGTACACTATATGCACACAATTATTGGGGCAGCTGCTCGTACATTGTTTCTTTTGAAATAAAAATAAATAAAAATAGCTTATCCCGCTTTTGTTGGAGTTAATGTTTCATGTGATCGGGCACTAATTAAAACATTTCACGGCTAGTTGTGTATGAATAAGTGTATATGATTGTGTACTATGTGAAGTGTGTGTGTTTATGTGACAAATTATCTTTAATTTGACGTGAAAATAACAATAGATCACTTAATTCAATGGTAAAACATATAAGAACTAATTAATCAGCTTAATGATTAACAAGAAATAGGGGTTGCCACACCCGGTAAATGTGGGTTAATGAGATTCTGCGCTGTAACAAGCATAAGTTGGGAGGGTTTCGCCGCCCTTTGTGCTGGACTGTTATGGTGGACCTGGCAACCCCTCCCTGCGGGCCGTGCTGCCTCTGGCCGGGGGAGAGGCTCCAGACCCAGGCCGCTGTAGAGCTTCACTTCCCGGAAACAGCGTCTCAGTGCAGCGAAAACATGGCGACGCTCTCCGTGTGCCAGCCTCAGTTCGGCGGTTTCAGTTTCGAGAACTGTAAGAGGTGAGGAAAACGGGCTCGGTTAGAGTCTCTGTTCGTGTTTCGGGAGTTTTACCGGTTCGGTTTGGGTAAAATAATTTAATTTAAGTCGCTGTTCAGTTATGGGGTGTTAGACTGAGTCCGTTAGCCACGGCTAACCGGCCTGCGGGAATGACTCAGGAGATTTCTCCGGTACATTTTACTGTGATTACAAACACGTGGTTCGTTTTTATGTAAAAAACACTGAATTAAATTATGTCTCTGTTTAATTTGTTTTAGTAATTTGTGTGTTTAATTTTTTTCCCGGAGTTTTAAGCGGGTTTTGGGTGATAGCCGGTCTCCAGCTTAGTCATTAGACTAGCTAACCTAACTAACGCAAGTGACTCTAGTTCACAATAACGCTGAAACGCCGGGAATTAGTAGTAATAGTTTATAATTTAATTAGCAAGCGTGGCGGAAAAAAAATAATAAATTGTATTTTTAAAAGCTAATTCAATGACCAACAAATACATTTTCTTTATTAAAGTCAGGCCGGCAACAGACTACTGAACCGTAATCTTTAACAATAAGCTAAAAAGTCCGTTTAATCTCGTTATGAAGGAAAATCTTTATCTAGTTTTTTAATGTAAAAAGACAAAAAAATAATGTACGACCACACTATCTTAAATTTCTGTTTATTTCTTTGGGTTTGAAGGCAGTGTTATTAAAACTGGTGTTTTAAGTTAGAATTTTTCGTTCCACCTTAAATGGTGCCGCAGTCTCCGTGCCGCTATAATGGAATTACTACACCATTTAAGGTGGAACGGACAGTTACAAAATGAGCCAAACTTATTCAAAAACTATTATGAATCTATATTAAAAATATATTTAGCTCTTTTTATATGAACTAAACTAAATGATTGCTAATCATGGATGCAACATTACATCAGAAAGTAATTACAAATCTCTGTAATGTAGTTTATATAAATGGTCTTTTCAGATATCAAATATTTACGAGTAATCACATCAAATTTATAGACTTATAAAACTATACATTTGATTTTGGTGATGTTACTTATGATTTACATGAAATTTTGCTCTCATCCACTTTTATCTATAATTATTTTTTCACTAGTAGGAACTCCAGTTGCAGGTATTTGTAATACTTATAATAAGTATAATATAATACGTACAGATAGGATATAACACTTAATTTTGAATAGTAAAAAGTCAAGGTCCACATGAATAAATTATGACGAATACAAAAAAAACTAATTCTACTGTACTTTTGACTAATAGTTGTGCATTAGGATATGCAAAGGTAAATATTGTCAATTTTTGGTTTGACTAGATATGTTTTTACTAGCATTTGTGGTATCTTTTCAGGCTTAAATGGCATTATGTAAAGAATAGCATCGGCATCTATAAAATAGCAGCTTAATGAATGTTTATTTTTTTTAATACACAATCACACAAAACATGCCAATGCAAATTCAACTATGTTGTATTCGACTAACTAGCTTTACTACTGGTACTTTACAAACCTTAACATGATCTGAAATAATTAAAAGGATAAATTTGGCTAAAACAACCCTGAAACAGATGTAAATTCTTCATCTTTTGTCCAGCTGGTGTCAGTAATGTGCTACAATTATTTAAACATGTGCATTTATTATTTAAACATACAGGTAACATACGCATCTTTGTAAATCCTTAATATGCACACTGATTTATCTGAAACTGTCATTGTATTTGTGTCGTTCTTCAGGAATGCTTTACTAGAAAGGGACGTTGCAAAGGTGGGATGCAGTCTACCAGGAGCTCGCAAAACTGGCACCACTATCTGTGGGGTTGTGTACAAGGTAATCTTTCATAGTTGTTCATTCATGTTCGTTTTGTTTGTTTTTTGATGGCATGACTGACATAATGCTAAATAAATATAAATTAAGTCTGAGCGTAACATGGAGCCCCTTTTATTCTTTTATTATTTTGCTTTATATTATTATTGCTTTAACCAGGCATCAATTAATCAGGAACATATTCTTATTTACAGGAACAGCCTGGAGAGGGAGAATAGCATAAATAAAGGCATGAGCCAATAGTGATGTTTTTAATTAAGGATTTTTTTTAAATTGAATGATGGTCTAAAACATTTTTATTGCTTTCCACAGGCCTGCAATATTTTAAATGCGTTTTCAAAAAATTCAAAAGATAGGTCCCTGAAATTTTATGAAAATCGCTTTAATGTGAGCTGATATCACTGTTAAAACCTGTTATGAAGGAAAATGTTTCTTTTTTTTTTTTGTAATGAAATATATAGCAAAACAAGTATGTCCAACAGCAGTATTTCAAAATTAAATGTATTTCCTTTGCGTTTAAAAGCAGTGTTGTTGAAAATCGGTGCTTTAAGTTTCAATTTTCCATTCCACCTTAAATGGTGCTGCAGACTCAGGCCCTCTAGAATGGAATTACAGCACCGTTTAAGGTGGAACGGACAGTTACAAAATGTTACGACAGTTAAAAAATTCAACTCCTATTAAAACTATCTATATTAAATATTTTTGCCAGTATTATATGAATTAATACTAAATGTTCAATGTTTAAAAATTGTAAATGCAGAATAACCGACTCTCCCTTTCTTTTAGGATGGAGTGGTGCTGGGAGCTGACACCAGAGCGACTGAAGGAATGGTTGTAGCTGATAAGAACTGCTCTAAGATACACTACATCTCTCCTAACGTTTAGTGAGTATTGATATGAATCTGTACTGTATATAAAAATACAATATTTTCTATGTGATGTGGGTAAGGATTAGTCTGCAATAATTACTAAATGTTCAGATGTTTCTGGATACTGCCTCCTAATGAATGTGCAAATAAACACAAACACACAACTTAGCCCAACTCCCTTTATTGTCAAAAGAATAAGACACTCTGAAGCAGATAATCGTGTAATTCTTGGCACCATAAATAATGCCAGGTGTGGAATACAAGGGAAAGATTGTGCTTCATTCAGTACTTTTGGGATAACTTACGGAGATGTGGGTGAGGAGGGTGACTATCATTCAAGATTCTGATTTTACTAACTGTCTTGTTTTTGAATAAAATCAGTTTATCAATGTAGTTTCCTAAAAGAATACCATTGATTTCAGAAGAAACGATGAATGAGTTAATATCCCAATACTTTGGTTCATACAATGCATAAAGTGGATAATAAGTCATTGTATTGTATAGTCATTGTGTTGTGT
Source organism: Astyanax mexicanus (assembly GCF_023375975.1). Classification (NCBI taxonomy): domain Eukaryota; kingdom Metazoa; phylum Chordata; class Actinopteri; order Characiformes; family Acestrorhamphidae; genus Astyanax; species Astyanax mexicanus. The sequence continues at coordinate 22,063,504 of NC_064424.1, read as the reverse complement.
GTATGTATGTGTGTCTACAGTTGTTGTGGAGCTGGGACAGCAGCAGACACTGAGATGACCACTCAGCTGATCTCCTCTAACCTTGAGCTGCATTCTCTCTCCACCAACCGCCTCCCAAGAGTGGCCACCGCTTGCCGCATGCTTAAACAGATGCTTTTCAGGTACCTTCAGTGATTTTTTTTTTTTACATCAGCTTATTAGGGGTGCGAATCTCTCAGTATCTGGCGATTCGATTCGATTCCGATTTTTGGGGTTACGATTTGATTCAGAAACGATTTTCGATTCTGGAACGATTTTTCAAATCAAATGGCCTATAAATTTTGTTTAAATTATGTGAGGAGATAAAAAGATAAAAGGACAATGTAAACAAATTTTACACAAATTTATTTAAAACAATAAACTTAGGTTCCTTACTGTATTAAATCTTTTTGCAACATAGTGACAGTGCCATAATAATGAATGGCTAATTTCTAGCAAGGTTAACTAATCCTGAATTCATTTCTAAAAGGAAGACATTGTTAAAACTGGAAAACACTTTTCAACAGCTTTTTAAACTGTACCGCGGAGCTTTTTAAACTGTACCGCAGAGCTTTTAAACTGTACCACGAAGCTCACCTGTGGCGCGGAGCTTTTTAACTGCGACAGTAGCTTCACCCAAAAAAATAGATTTTTTGAAAATGAAAATCGATTCTGAATCGTTCAGTGTTAGATTTGCGATTCGAGCTCGAAACAGTTTTTTTCCTGCACCCCTACAGCTTATATTTAAAATTTTCTCCTAAAATTAATGTCTGCTACAGCTGAGCCATTCAGGCAGTTTGAAGAAAACACAGGGTAGAGTTTTACTTTCTGGGCCTGAACTTGGCATCTTTGCTTTTTCCTCATTGGTCCAGTGGCATATTTAAATTTTGTATTTATTGTGTGTTTGTAGGTATCAGGGCTACATTGGAGCAGCACTGGTGTTGGGTGGAGTTGATTGCAATGGGCCACACCTGTACAGCATTTATCCACATGGCTCAACAGACAAGCTACCCTATGTTACCATGGGTAAGTTGTGTTGCTACACACACACACACACACACACACACACACACACACACAAAAGGTGTATTATTTAGAAATTGGTTTTTATACCCCATTTTCACCTGGTCACTTCCTGCCTCTTAAGTGTCAGGATTATTTCTGGATAAGGTCAAGCCACATAAACATGCACCCAAGTGTAAACGCACCCAAGAAGCATTTAAACACAATATATTAAAACCACTTCAGGATTTATCTGAGCCACATTTGAGACACATTATAGCAGTGAAAACACATCTGTCTCTGTCCATATTTGATAAACCAAAACATCTCCAGTATAACTAAAAATTAACACTAATAAAAGTAAACAAAGGTGTAGATACTTCTTACAGTTTTATGGGTAAAGGGTCTGTTGTGTTTTTTTGTTTTTGTTTTTTTGTCTTGTTTGATTATCTTTTTGTAATTATTGCAGAGTTGTGCATGTGTTTACTTTTACTGGATTTTGAAGATTAAGATGTTGAGTTTTGCTGTTTGAGTTGACCTTTAAATGTCTCTAAACAGATAATCAGAAATAAAAGCAGCAGAACCCTTTCAGTTCTATCAACTTTTAGCAAATGAGTCCTTAGCTAGAGAACCTTTGCTTCAAGTTGAGTGATTATTGTGTGTGATTGTGTGGTCATCAGGCTCTGGATCCCTGGCTGCTATGGCTGTGTTTGAAGACCGCTACAAACCTGACATGGAGGTGGGTTTCTCTCTCACTTCTCTCTCTTTCTTTCTCTCTCTCTCGCTCATAGATATGGCTTTCTATTTTATATCTATATATGTGTTTCTGTCTGGTTCTCTCTCTCTCTCTCTCGTTATCTTTCTCTATCTTTCTTTTCTTCCTTTCTTTTTTTCCTAGTAACAGTAAACCATTGAGATGCTGATTTTTTGTGTGTGCATGTGTTTGTGAATCAGGAAGAAGATGCCAAGCGTCTGGTGCGTGACGCGATAGCAGCCGGTATCTTCAATGACCTGGGCTCGGGCAGCAACATCGATCTGTGTGTGATCACTAAAGGAAAGGTGGATTACCTGAGACCTCACGACGAGGCCAACAAGAAGGGTGTGAGGTGAGTCGATCGTTTTCAGATCTTCTGTCTGCTTTAAATGAACAGATCAAATGGGTTTTATTTCAGTAAAATGTCTATTAGCTTGTGTTTAAGCAGCTACTTCTGCTTGGCTGGAATAAAAACCTGCAGCCTCTTTTGCAACATAAAGTAAGAAAACGCTGTGGTGGAATTTTACTTTCTAGACATGGATTTGCCGCCTGTAGCTTTTTAAGGTTTAGTAACGTTAGCCATTATTGCAGGTAAAGTCATATGTAGATTTAGAGTTAAAATGTAGTCATACTGCTGCCAAAAACTCAGTGAGAATCCCTGCACTCCGTCTTTTATAAAGGAAATACATCATATAAGGTATTACCACCCACAGTGGACAGTGCAGTGGGAGGTAATAATTGTGACTGGCAATATCTGGCTTTAATTGTTTGTGCAAACAGACAAGCAGGTCAGTGCAGTTTTTTTTTTAGCTTCAATGGTACATGGCAGTAAGTCATGGGATTTAATTTAAATGGGATGGATTATTTTCCTAACTTTTGGCATGTCCATGTTTTTGTTATGCTAAACGTTGTCTACTTAAACTGGTGTCTGTGTGAAGGCTGGGTTACGGTGTGTGTTCTGACTGAATCTTCACTGCTTGTTCTGCTTTAAGTGTTGATAAGCCTAATGGAGCTGCAGCGTGAGTAAACGAGTGTGTGTTTTTGAGTGCTGTTTTTCTTTAGTTCTTTAGTCAGCATTGAGACTCATGCTTGTTCTTAACCTTTCCTAACACAAATTCCAGACCTAGTCTTCTGCTCCACATAGTCTTCTGCCCCCACACATTACTGTGTTTATCCTATTAGCTGGGGATCACATCACATTTCCCGATCACCTTTTTGTTCCCTCAGATTGTCTCAGTCATTTGATTTGGAGTATCTGCTGATACCAAGTCATGAGCTTTTTATTTAATAAATTTTTATTTATATGCATCTTTTTCTTAAATAAATAAATAAACAAACAGAAATGTGATATCATAATTAAGGTCATGATTCATATTTTTAAAATGCTGATAGTTATGTGTTTTTGGGAGGAAGACAGTAATAATACTGTATTGTGGTTAACCTCGGCAGACTTGATTTAGACTAGACTTTTTAACTGGATTATAGTATATCAGGGTAATTTTAATAGTTTTTAAATTAGAATATTTTAATCACTTACTGACTCAATTGTGCAAGTTTGTGCGTGCGAGAGAGAGAGAGAGAGAGAGAGAGAGAGACAGAGAGAGACTTCATCAGCGTTACAGCACAAGTATTCAATACGTACAAGTAGCAGTCTATAGTAACAACATAACGATACATTTTTGGTAAATCAGTGATCCAGATCTTTTCCACATGATTTCGATCCTTCGAAAAATTATGTGGATAGGGATCGGGGACATCACTACTGTTAGCATCTATCATGAATTTGCCATGAAACTGCGTGCACCAGGTATCGATTTGAAGGTTAGTCTGGAATTCTGCAGGGGTGCAATTGCAGCTCTTACTAACCTTCTAACAGATGTTCTAACATTGTTTTTACTGCTCTCCAATCAGAGGTGATGTGTCTGTTCTCTGTGCTGTAGACACACATACTAGTGTTCTGATCACTTATTCTAAAGCTCTCTAATGATGTGTGCATGTTTTTCTTTCTACAGAACCGGCGACTACAAGTACAAGAGTGGAACCACAGGTGTTCTGTCGAAGTTGGTGATCCCTCTCCAGCTGGAGCTGATGGAGGAGAGTGTGCAGACCATGGACACATCCTGAACAGACAGCTCTGACCTATATCTCCTTCACCCTGACCCTGTTCTTTTGTGTCTCTCATGTATGGAGATGTTTTTTTTCCAGTGTTTACAATAAAATGTGTTGTGAAGAGAAGCTGTTGTGGTTTTTTGAAATGTAAAAACTGGTACATTCTTGTCTAGAATGTAAGAATCTGCTCCAGAAGATTGTTCTAGCTGTCTTTATATAGGATTATTACTATCTGAATCTGAGCAAGTAATAATTCAATTATATTTATTACTAAGTAAATGAGGCAATATTAGCACAGATATATAGCATATCTTAGTCAGGTATTAGCAAATACACATTTAATATGGAAACAAGTTTTGAAGGTACAGATACACAGTAAAGATGCTGTTGGTCTATTTCATATGCCATATATATATATATATATATATATATATATATATATATATATATAATATATTTTTTTTTTTTTTACCCCAGGAATTTAAACACGTATTTTAAAAGATATTTATTAAAAAATATATTCCTTAACCAGCTTCATATTATGTGTAAAAATACATTTACCATGTAATTTTAACAGAAACATTTTTGTTTTCTGTTTAATACATTTTCATACATTGCAGACAGTGACAAAATTGAGAAATACATTTTAAATATGGATTTTTTTCCCCCATTTGAAATCAACAGTTAGAAAACATCACACCCATAATAGTCAAAGTTTTGAGTTCTGATATGGCAGCACTTTTTTTTACATTATCTGTCTTCAAATAACTAATAAGTTTAATAAAACAGTTGTTTTAGTGTCTCGAAATAAGTTCTCTGCTTTTTTTTTTAAATATTATTTTTAGTTATTATTTTTAGTCCTTATTTTTATGGATTACATTATTTTAATACAAAGGTTTGATTAACTAAATCTGAATTTCACACATTTGAGAAAATACGCTCACTGACAAAAGAAAGTTATTGTAATACAACAATATGAATGTAAATGTATACAATATTAGAGCAAAAGGATGCGTTTATTGGCGAAAGTTTAAAAGGGGCTAAAAAGACACTAAAAGGGGCTCTAGTACCCTGTTGATCTGCCTCTAGGCTAGATACAAGATGAGATATGGTTGGGCAGGTAGGCAGATCCTTATGGCATCCCTATGCCACATCCGGTAAAGGGATGTTGCAGCTACTGTAGGTTATTAAAGTTCCCAACCAGGAAGGTCAAGAAAGAACTGCAATGTAACAGAGAAATAAAAAAAAAAATGGCACATTTACACAGCCTTAAAAAATCAGATCTGAGCCACATTGAGCCACATTTTTTTGTCAATCAGTCATTATTTGAGAAATAAAAATGTGAATTTATCAACAATAATGATATTGTTTTTAAAATACTTAAAAAAAATAATAACTTAAATTTAATTACATGTTGAGACTGTAAGTAATTATTAAGAATAATACAGCATTATTTTGAGATATTTTGTAGGTATACCGAAGGTCTGTTTCAGAAACAGAAAAAAAAAGCTGATCTGCTGAATCAGCTTCTACTGATCCCTCACTAAACAAGAACAGAAATATTAAACGTTCAGTAAGTGAAAATGTAAATGTTTCCTGAAGAAGCATTTAGTACACTATATGTCCAAATGTTTTTTTTTTGGACACTCTTTCTGATGAATGCATTATGCATTTTAGAAGAAACTACAAATGAGCAGATGTCCCAATACTTTTGTCCATATAGTGTACCTTCAGAGGTGGCAAGTCCACCTCTATATACCTGGATTTGCCATTATCATTGATTAGCTTGTTCCTAAAGTAAGTGTGTGTGTTTGTGTGTGTGTGTGTTTATATCAGTGCAGTTTTACAGCAGTTCTTCAGTTACAGAGTCTGAAACATGAGTCCACAGTTCACACACTTTTCTTCCTCCTCATCTTCAGCGCAGGGCAGGAGTGTATTTATTCGTTGTGCGTGTGTGTATTTTCAGAAGAGAGTTTCAGGTGCTGGCCGTCCACAGCTGCATCTGTTTGGAGAACTGAAGAACGAAGACGATGTCCGGACGCTCATCTGCGTCTGGGTTGATGCACATGCTGACCAAACTTCTCAGCTACATACAGACACACACAGAGTTACATTAGATCTCTACACACGGTATCATTTAAAACCCAGACACCCATTTGCCATCTCCATGTCTGAACTTGTTATTCGTTAGCTCCGCCCCTGTGTGTATGCTCTGAATGGTTTTGTTTATTTTTGCTGTCTGTGTGCCAGCTACACACATGGTCATGTTTTGGTCTGTGTCTCCGCCCCTCCCGCCTTTGCTTTGGTTTGTGTTCCCGCCCTCCTGTTAGCAAGTCTGTATAGAGTTTTACACTGTTTGAATGGCAGGGGTAAAAACATGAGAAGACCTTGAAAATATTAATGGATGGAAAAGATGCTTAGAAGTTTAACAATGGGAAAATGTTGATTTTGACAACTTACTTTGTCTTTTAAAATGAAACAGTTTTCTCATTGTGAGGACACTTATATGTATATTTTACATATTACATTAAATCTACTGATGGGGCACTGTATTCATTAGTGGAGCATCCATCCAGGTACTTCATCAAGTTTTCTTACCTGTACAATAACCCTATTCAGCATCACATCATCATAATTTGCTGCAAGAAGGGACACCCTAGCCCAATAGGTCACTTTTTTGCCGTTCTAGAAGGCAGTTGGTCAATGTTCTCTTAAAAGTCTTATTCCATTGTTTTTTCATTCATTTTAAAATGTCTAGTTGCGGTCTCTAGTATGAATGAATGTCATGTGAGCTGTTTATTTAACTGAATTACTGGTCTCTGAAGGATGACAGGATTTGGGCTCTTTCTCATGAATATTCATACATGCAGCAGAGAACGCAACCTGCCTCCCTGCCACACTCCCCCACGACATTGATAACGTTTTATTCAGCTAAACTAATGCTACTAAACTCTTGGTGAATCAATGCTTGGGCAGTTTCATCACGACGAAGCCCCATAGTCGTAGTGTTTTTTTAAGGTCTCTGTAAACGCGGAATCAACCGGAGATCCAATTTCAACCTACAGTTACTTACACAAGATAGCTAATGTAAACTAGCTGATGTAAACAGAGCTGTAAAGCTGTTAAGCTAGCTGACAGAGTCTCAGTGAACTCATGGGTTGACGTAGATCTTTTCCTGATCGACTTGTTTGTTGATTTTCTTTTCTTAGCTACTGCAGACAATGGTGGTCGAAGGACAGTTTTATTTGCAGCATGCATATACAACTCAGAGTGACCTAATGTATTTCACAAAGAACAAGAAAAACGTGAATTTTAGCGGAAGGACACCTTTAACTACGGGGGCACCAAGGGGGGCAGCTGATTATCCCCTACCCCCTTCGGTGTCTGCCGGTGTCTACACTGTATGTGATTGTGTGTGTGTAATTGTGTGTGTGTGTGTGTGTACCTTCTCAGAGAAATGTTCTGGAGGTAGAGGAGGATAGTCACACTGTTCAATCTTCTGGCAGAGTGACAGCAGGTTCATCTGATCACTGTAGAACGGGCTCTGCAGTGCCGCCATCTAACACACACGCACACATGAAATAAAAATATTAAATTATTAAAAAAATTATTGTGATATTAAAAAAAATAAACAATTAAAAAAAATTGTGAAAACAATCACAACGCACTACAACAGATTTCACATATTTTCAAAGTTTTTACAAGTTTTAAAGCAGTACATATCATAGACAAGTGTGGGACACCTATAGGAGCTTTCATGACATCCCATATAAATCCTACACACATTAATAAAAGGGGAGTTTGTTCCCATTTCCAGCTGTAAAAGCTTTGAATCTTTTGGGAAGTCTGTGGGACGATTTGGCCATTCATCTAGAAGAGCATTTGTGAGTCATGACACTGATGTTGGATGAAATCTGACTCACACTCTCCATTCTAGTTTATCCCAAATGTGTTTGTTGGGGTTGAGGTCAGGGCTTTGTGTGGGTCAGTCAGCTTCTTCCACACCAAACACCAGGTCTTTATAGACCTTGCTGTGTTCGCTGGGGCACAGTCAGTAACTGCTGTGGTCGTATACAGGGGTTGGACAATGAAACTGAAACACCTGGTTTTAGACCACAATAATTTATTGTCCCGACGAACAGTTCTGGTGGAAACAGGAGAGTTGAGGTGCACATTAAATTCTGCTGTGATTTGGGCAGGATTTGGGCACAATCCTGTTGGATGTGGTTCGTCCTTCTCGGTGGTATGCTGACATTACCCTGGATACCGTGGCTCTTGATACATCACAAAGACTTGCTGTCTTGGTCACAGATGCGCCAGCAAGACGTGCACCAACAATTTGTCCTCTTTTGAACTCTGGTGTGTCACCCATAATGTTGTGTGCATTGCAATATTTTGAGCAAAACTTTGCTCTTACCCTGAAAAACTGAACCTTCACACTCTGCTCTTACTGGTGCAATGTGCAATTAATGAAGATTGGCCCCCAGGCTGCTCCAATTTAGCCACGAAACCTCCCACACTAAAATGACAGGTGTTTTAGTTTCACTGTCCAACCCCTGTGTGAGCTATATGTGACAACTCAACATGCACATTTCGTTTGTACTGTATCCGTTATGCACTGTCCTGTCTGGTAAACTGTATCTTTTCTGCTGTATTAATTGTAGTGTCATAGTTCTATGTTGCACATTCGTTGTCTATTGTATCGTATACTAAATATACTAAATAAACACACACATTACAAATAGATAGGGAATGGATCAAACAAGCACCTCATACAGCAAACAGCCCAGAGACCATATGTCTGATTTGAAGTTGTAGCCATTCTCATGGATCCTCTCAGGAGACATGTAGTAGGGGGTTCCCACTAAGAGAGAAGTTTCACACACAGCTTTCAGAAAGACAAACATGCTGTGCACAAACACACTCACCCTTTCTTAATGACTCACTTAATAACTGTGTCATTTGTTTCTGTAAACTAATTAACTGTTTAAACTACAACACCAAATCAGCCAATTCTGAAAAGCCAGAATTCATGGTTATCCCTTGTGTTGTGTTGATTCAAGGTACTTCCTGTATATTCTGGTTGTTGTGCACTTTTTCATTAATGCTAGTGTAACCACCTGCATCACAGAAGTCAGGTACAGATACTGAGTGAAGCCTGAGGAATTGGAGATCATGAGTATTTGGATTAGGCCTGTTGTTTCTTTTCTTTACCTCAATACTAGTCCAGGAATGGATGTATAATAACAAATGAAATTAAGCTTGAAAAACCTTGAGTTTATATTGTCTGCAATGAATCAAAAGTCAAAAGTAAATATAAGAAAAACTGAGTTTTTATTTTATAAGCATTTTTCATAAATGATCCGACTCTGAATGAGTGCCCTGGATGTAGTCCCCTCAATAATCTCCAGGGGGCACCACTTTCACTTAGAGATCCACTGCCGTGCTGTAGCCCTATCTATGTACATTTTCAGCAAACAGTAAACTAAATTGCAAACTAAAAACAAGTGCATAGAAGTAAATGACAATATGGACTATATTCGGTTTAACCATTAAGCTTTGTTGAGACTGCCTAATTAATTTTGCTTTAGAAAGCCTAGAGCTGTACACAATAACCAGCTTTAACATTAAAACACATAACTAATACTGTCTATGTCTCTTTCATGCCACCAAATCAGTTCTGGCCCATCAAGACATAGATGGCAAAAACCTCTGAAGGTGTTCCATGGTAAATCAAGGTTCTGTATTGAACTAAAATTTAACATGCAGAATTAATTCATTACAATGTAGCACTTCAATATATATGTATAAGCATACTGTGTGTGTATTTACCTAATGAGTGTACGACTGTGGTTTTGGAGCTAAAGAAGCGTCCCAAACCCAGATCTCCCAATTTGACCACTCCAGTTGCAGTGATGAACACATTAGCTGGCTTGATATCTGACAGATAGACAGACAGACAAACACAGACAGTTAATGATCAGTTGCAAGTTTTCAGCTTCTGCAGAACAAAACAAACACACTAATATAAAACACTCACTGTGCTCAGAACTTGGGGTGTGAAAAAATATATATCATACTGTATTTCAATATTTTGTTTTGCAATACTGTATTGATATTAAAAATTAAAAGTATCATAACATAGTAACATTTCAAAATTCGATTAAAAGATTACATTTAAAGATCAAACTGCCAGACAGTTGCTCAAATGAGTTTTGTGTTTAAACGCCGCCCACTAGTTGGCTGTATAGGACTCCACTGTTTAGTACTCGATTGTTATATCACCTAGCATACAGAATCACAATTTAGATAGATAAATATCGTCTTGTTAACACATTTCCTATTCTGCATGGAAAATCCAGTTACTTGTCCACTAGACAGTGTTTACTACATAGTGAATCATCTGACTGTGATTAGATACAGTAAGTCTAAGTGTGTGTGTGTGTGTGTGTAAGTGTGTGGGTGTGTGTGTGTGTACCTCGGTGCATGACTCTGCGGGAGTGCATGTGCTCAACTGCACTGCATAGCTGCACAAAGTACTTCCATATCGTCCTTTCAGGAATCAACCTCCGCTTCTTCTTAAAGTACTGCACACACACACGCAAACTGTTTACATGTAGTTACTTAATGTATCTTAAGTATCAAGAACATATCTGGTTAAGGTCAAACCACACAACAATGCAAGTGTTAACAAATCCAGGAAGGATTTAAAGCAGGTACAAATCAAATCAATCAAACCATCTAAGGAAATCGCAAAAAACATAAAGTTGTAGGACACACATAGTGGGAATCAGACAAAATTATGCACATGGCACATGGTTTACACATGCATTTCTGGACAAGCTGAAATATACAGAACCATCACTGAAAGTGAAAGAAGCATGTGGACTGAGGAGTTATATTACAGGATTTAACACTAATATGACACTTTATAATATTACACAGCATTATGTATTTCTAGAGAAAGGTCTCCTGCAGCTCCACCAAAGTTCTAAATTGCAGTAGCAACATTCTGGTCTGGAGTGGGAATCAGAAAAAATCACCATGTTTCTAAATGTTTTAAGATAAAAATGTTACATAATTCTGTTTTAAGATCACAGCGCCACACGGTGGTCTGCACTAAACACTCATAATTAGCAGCCAAAAGCAAACCGAACATCTTTCCATACATTCAGTAGCTTGTCCAGCCTGAAGGAAGCTACACAAACGTACACACAACTTTATCATGTGAACGCACCTTTATCATGTGGGACAGGTCTCCAGCATCAGCAAGCTCCAGCACAATGTTCAGTTCATTGTCTTCAATAAAGGAGTCCAAATACTTTATTACATTTGGATGATTCAACTGCTGCACTCAGAAAGACACACACACACACACACATTAGATTAGATTAGATTACACTAACATCACCACCCTTACTCACTCCCCTACTATAGTCAGACAGGATTTTTCACCCACTAAAAGTGGAAAATCCAGATCCCCCACAGTGTCACTGACACTAACACACACTCCCCTTTCTCACACAGCACTAACCTTCAGCAGGTCAATCTCCTTGATGCAGTCCTGACGAGATTTAGCATCCATCATCTCAAAGATCTAACAATGCACACACACACACACACACACAAATGTTTTTATACACACAGCAAAGTTAGGAACATGTTTCAAACGGTTGACTTGGAAAAGCCAATCAGAACAGAACTCATTTGTTTTTATCAGTTTTGTATCACTTCCACTTTTTGGCATTTTACAAAAAGGGTTCCAAACACTAATGAGCTGAATGAGACTCATCTGAGGCAAAGACTATCATTGCTGATGAGTTTTAATAATCATAATTGCCCATTTCTATTTTTGTTGTAATAAGCCTGGAACCTGAATCCAACTAAACAAACAATGTCAAGATTTGGACCCCTAAATGACATTTTTGCTTTAGATTTTCAGCACAGCGCCCCCTGCAGTGTTACAGTATTACAGTTAGTCTTACAGTCATACCTGCACTTTCTTCAATGCCACCTGCTGGTTCTCCAGTAGATACGTGGCTCTGTAAACTTCGCTAAACTGCCCACGACCGATCTTCTTCTCAATGCGGAAGTTGGACAGTGCACTGCAGTACATCTGTAAGAATCAAAGGAGTGTGAGGAATCATATCTAAACCCAGAAACTGTTAAACAGGTTCTCAGTTTTACAATCACATCACAAAAGGGAAAAGGGTTTCTGAGGTTCCACACAATTGTTGACCATTTACAAACACTGTGCTCACAAAGTTAAGCATTAATAAGCAATAAATCTAAGAAAAATAAAGCTGATTTATAAATTGGTGGGGCCGAGTTGAAAGCACTGACAACACATAGCAAATAAAGTATCACACCGGATGAATTAATGTGTTTTTGTGTGTTTAAATCTTGGAGGTGTGTTTTATGTGTTTTACTCTGGCGTGTTTTCCCCCTTTCAAGTGAGGAGCACTATGAGCATGTGATATGAGACAGGCAGACTGTGTAATGGCTGGGCCGGTGAGCAAATGATCCCTAGTGGGGAGAGATGGCAATGGGTGGATAGCTACTTGCCCTGCCCTCCATAGGGACACACACAGCAGACATTTATTGGGCTGGGGAGCACCCACAGTTCATCCATCACAATCCAGGATAACACAGTAGGTAGAACATTTAGGCAACAACCTGGAACTAACCACCATGCGTCCATATCGGTTCACATCACAACTCTCTCATTCTAGTGCGCAAGTGCCATATAAGGCACTTAAAGTGACCGCTACAACTGATATTAAAAATGATTTCAAATTTCCCCCCAACTTGCATGGCCAACTAGCAGACCCACTCATTTGGACTCCCTTTATTTCTAAGGGGCCCAACACTAGGAAAGTGAAGACCAGCACATGCCTCCTTTGAGACATATGGGCCAGTCACTGCCTCTTTTTATTCTGGTTCTGATGTACTGTAGCATCTGAAAGAGGCTAATACAGAGTTTGTCCTATAGTTATTCTTGATTGAGTAAATAATCAGTATTTTATCTTATACAACATTTAGAATGATTAATATGTTGTCCAGTTTACTTGATGATCTCTTGTTAATTCTTTTGAGTGATTCATATGTAACCATAGGTAAAAATTCATTGAGCATGTATTGAGCTTTAATCGACCTAAATCTATACACCACTAATTTGTGATTGGTAAAACGGTGGGTGATGAGGTCCGTTGAGTTTGCGCATAAAAAAGACTTGGCCAGAACAAACTGAAGTTTATACTGGGGGAGACTGTGGGAGGCTGAGGTATGCAGTCTGAGGAAATACAGTCTGGTTATTTTGCATTAGTCAGAACTCTGAAGCCTCACCGTTTGGATGTCGTTTTTTCCCCTTAAACTTTGACTCATTTTCCTTTATTTTTATTATCCATTGAATATTGAGTGTGATACAACATACATCAGGATCTCATTTGACTGAATCTTTTACATTACTGGGAAGCCATCGCGCTCTGAGGAAAGTGTCGGACTCCCAGCTCTGATACATCAGCTAACAGACACCTGTGCTGAACAACATCACACTGAATGATGTAGGGAGACAGCACCATCTACCCACCCAGAGAAAGCAGGGCCAATTGTTTTCTCTCAGACTCCAGCTGCTGATGGCAAGCAGTATAAACCAGCATTTAAACTAGCAATCGCCTTAGTCTGCTAAATTACCTGGAGCCCCATAGACTATTATTTACAGTGTGTTTCTGTGTATGTGTTTGTGTGCGTGTCTGACCTGGTTGTCATGTACAGAAAGTGTGTTGTTTTCATTTGGGTCCTGCTGGTTGTGCTGTCCCTCCATCATGGCCCACCAAACCTGTAACACACACACATACACATAGTTACTGCCTGAATGCAGCATCCATTTACCACATAAGATAACAGAAAAATATCCAGTACAATCAATGTATTAATTATTATTAGGGATGTACTGATTCAGTTTTACAGATGGAACAAAATCTTGCGTTCGATTTTACTTTACTTTACTTAAATTTTATTTATTTATGAATCCAGGTTCCGTTTGGGATCAGATCTGCCGCTGTGATGATCTAAGAAGCTATTGATGATACAACAGTTGCTCACACCTTATGAGGGACACTAACAGCTTAGCAGTATGTGCGGTATGCACACATCCTGCAGCCACAAGTGTTGACTCTCAATGCAGGGCTTCCAATTGGCATTTTTCAGCAGGATAATGCTCGCCCACACACAGCAAGTGCTTACCAGTAATGTCTCTACCAGATTGCAACACTTTCTTGGCCTGTCTGGTTGCCAGACCTATCGATAATTAAGCATTTATGGGACCAGTTGGGACATAGTTTTAAAAAACAAACAATGTGCAGGATCTACTAGCCTGGATGCAACACCTGTGGGCAAATGTGCCACATAATGCCTCATAGAACCTGTATGTCTTAATGCCTTACTCTATCTTATCTTGTATACAGACTAGAGTGTCCTAAACGGTATTAGAGCCTCCTTTCCATTATACAGTTTGTCCCAATTTTACTCGTATCATTTTACTATCATTAAAATATCTTTAGTAAGCAATCATTAAATTCCATTTAAGAAGCATGAGCTAGAATTATATACTACATGCAAATTATAACTTCCAAGTCATTTTGGAGCACTTTTATGTTCTACTGGTCAGTTCTTCACACTCAGTCTGAACACACTCAAACAAACACGGCTCTCTTTCATCTCAGCTCTGATGGAAACTTTATCTGGTGTCGTTGTCCGCAAACACACACATCTAAATTACCAAGAATACCACACACACACACACACACAAGCGCACACACAAACGCAGTTCTAGGAACTTAGCATTCTGCAGAGCGCAGAATAGAAGTGCAGCACAGAGAGTGTGGTCCATGTGTTGTGTGTGTGTGTGTGTGCGTGTGTGTATGTGTGTGTATGTCCGCCTGCAGTGGTATTCTGGGTATTTCGGATGTGAGTATGTTTTTTTTTTCTGTGTGTGTGTGTGTGTGTGTGACATCATTTAATTTCACTCTTCATTTAGTATTCTGCAGAAAGGTTTTGCAGTGCGTCACACCACACACACACACCTAAATAAACACACACCTGCAAAAATATGATGAAAGGAAACAAACCCACAACCCCCCACACACACACACACACATACACACTTCCTCCTTTCAGTCATTGTAACTGCTGAAACAGAGAACACTGCTGTGACTCTTAACTGTCCTCTTGACTGACCTTCACTATTAAAAAACTAATCAATAACTGATAATCCATCTTTATACTTTAAACAACCAAACCCCGCCCACCCTTTCAGAGCCATAAACGTTCAGAGAAAAATCTGATAATCATGATCGATCACTAATCACAGATTCAGTCAATCAGTTCTGCTGTGCTCTTTTCTAGTTACCAACAGAAGATGCTAGGCTAATGCTGTTAACAAACACTGGACTGTCAGTAATTCACCAATGATGAAGATGATCTTCAGCATTCAAAAGAATTCATTCAGCTACATAAGGATGCACCCATTGCTGACACATATGTGCAAATGTACACACACAGCCTGTCTCCTCCGTGTGGTGAAGTTCTGCCAAAAGGATAGGACTCTGGAGCAGATAAACATAAACCTGAAGGCATAATGCCCAATGCCAGTTGTGGGTATATGTGGGTACACAATGCTAAATAGGTACAAAGCCCCCCAGCATTGAGCTGTGGAGAATTAAAAATGTGTTCTCTGGAATGATGGCCAGTAACCAATACTTTAAACATAAATTGAGATCTAAGGGTGAGGTGGGGTGCGGATCAACCATTACCCTGACCTCATTAACACTCCTATCACTGGATGCTTGCAAACATCTAATAGAAACAAAGGCAGTTACTCAAATTAAATAGAGTAAACTCTTTCCAATACCCTTACTTTCAGAAGAAACAACCGATCTTGTATTGTTCGACATTGTATATTTAATTATTTATCTTATTAAATTATCTACTCTGATCTGAGGCAGGCCTACTGACGTTTACACACACATGCACACACACAGTGAACACACAGAGAGATTGTGTGTGTGTGTGGCAGAAGGAGGAAGCAGTATATTTGTTATGATTCAGACTATAAAAAAAAATCCAGTCTCTCCACCCACTTCTCTTTCTCTGGTTTTCTTGGATGAGTTGGTCAGCAGTGACTCACGCTGCAGGCATTGCACACACACACACATACACACACACACTCTTAAATAAGGTTTACCTACTAAAGACACACATCTAGAATAAAACACTGTGGTCTAAGGATCAAAGATTAGATCAGTCAGATTCTCAGATACACCCACTGAGAGAAGAAAGTCGCGAGAGCGACGCAAGAGCGACACGAGAGTGACGCGAGAGTGACACGAGTGAAACACGGCTACAGTAAAACCACACTACGCTGCATAATCAGCCACTGATAACCACTTAGCAACAGCGCAGCAACCACCAGAAACAGCACGGAAACTGTCTAACAACTTCATAGCAATCAACAGGGATACCATATAAACCACAACAACCCTCTAGCTCTCTACAAACCACATAGCAACCAACTTTAAATTACTCAAAATGTGTAGATACTCTTACTCCACCTCTTATCCTACCTATAACCCCGCCTCTTGTTAGAGAATTTACATTTCTAAATTATTACTGCCACCACAAAGAGGAAATTAAGCTGGATACATGTGCAGACAGATCTTTGTTCACAAGCTTAACACAGTCCAAATAATCAAGCAAAGGCAAGAAAGACAAATAAACACAGGCTTAAGTAATGCTCAGTGCTTAAAATTTAATAAATGGAAACTGAGACTTCGCAACAAGTCTAAAGCTTGAGGCTCTTTTATAGAGAGAATGAATTGCTTTCAAGTAAGGGGGGCAGGGCCGGTGATCAGAATTCTGGTGATGCTGAGTATTTTCATATTTGCACACCGGCAAACCACTAAACTCTGGACCCAAGCAAAAACTTCCCCCTAATCCCACAAACCAACTAAACTACTATACTATATATTTCTAATACTATGGTAAGCCACTACACTCTACTCTACAATATTACACTACTGTATTACTCTACTACTGTGTAGTGTGTACTAATCTACCATACTCTACTATAGTATAATTTACCTTACTACTCTATTATATTCTACTATTTTACTACTGTATTACTCTACTGTAACATTCTTCTTAATTCTTCTGTGCTACTCTACTACTGTACTTTACTGAGCCCTCCTACTCTACTCCTTTATTCTACCCTACTTCTGAACTATGGTACTACTCTAATTTACTGTGCATTATTACATTCTACCCTACCCTACAATACTCTACCATTGTATTATTTCATTATACCATACAACTCTACTAATTTACTACTCTGTTATGCCCTAATACTATGCTACTGTATTATACTACAACCTTAATATATCACCCCACTATCATATAATATCTACCATACTACTCATCTATTATGCACTACTATGCTTATACTCTACTCCTCTACTACTGTATTACTCTACTACTCTATTAATGCCACTACTCTACTGCTGTATAACTCTACTAATGTATCACTCTATTGGTCTACTATGCCCTCCTTCCCTTATACTGCATTACACTACTATTTTTATTATGCCCACTACTGTATGACTTTACTACTGTACTACTCTACTACTGTATTACCCTATCAGTCTCCTACACCCTACTCCCCTATCACTGTATTACTTTACTCCACTATTAAATCCTACCACTACTGAACTACTGTAATATTCTACTATTGCATTAGCCTACTCCTCTATTATGCTAACTACTCTACAACTATATTACTCTACTACTCTACTACTGTATTACCCTATTAGTCTACTATGCCCTATTACTCTTATACTGTACTACTCTACTACTCTTTTACTGCCCACTACTGTTTGACTCTACTACTGTATTATTCTGTTACTCTATTATGCCTACTACTCTACAACGATATAACTCTACTATTCTATTATGCCCACTACTCTAATACTAAATGACTCTACTACTTTATTACCCTATTAGTTTACTATGCCCTACTCCTCTTATACTGTATTAAAAGTAATTTATCATGCCCACTACTGTATGACTTTACTACTGTACTACTCTACTACTGTATTACTCTATCAGTCTCATATGCCCTGCTCCTCTAATACGGTATTACATTACTCCTCTATTAAATCCTACCACTATACTATTGAACTACTTTACTATTCTACTACTTCTACTACCCTACTACTCTATTATGCCCACTACTCTACTACCGTATTACTTTATTAGTCTCATGTGCCCTACTCCTTTATTACTGTATTACTTTACTCTTCTTTTAAATCCTACCACTATATTACTGAACTACTGTACTATTTTACTACTGTAATACCCTATTACTCTATTATTTATGCCCCAATTCTACTGTATTACTGCATTAGTGTACTATAACCTAATCCCCTTATACTGTATTACCCTACTACTCTACAACTATTTTACTCTACTACTGTTTTACCTTACTACTCTACTACTGTATTACCCTATTAGTCTCATATGCCTTACTCCTCTATTACTGCATTACTCTACTACTCTTTTACCGTAATATTCTACTACTGTATTACCCTATTAGTCTCATATGCCATATACTACTGAACTTATGCTGCTGCATTACCCTATTAGTGTACTATGCCCTACTCCTTTTATACTGTATTACTCTACTAATTTATTATGGCCACTACTGTATGACTCTACTACTGTACTATTCTACTACTGTATTAGCCTACTGCTCTATTATGCCTACTACTCTACTGCTGTATTACCCTATTAGTCTACTCTGCCTTACTCCTCTAATACTGTATTTCCCTACTTCTCTATTATGTTCTATTACTGAACTACCGTTCAGCTCTACACTCATTCACGCTCGTGACCGCTGCACCGCTGCGCGAGCAGTCTGCTCTGGACTGGGCGGTGATTTCCCTGTTTACCCCACTGCTGCAGGCACCGCGCGCGCGCACACTCCACCCCACAATACACAAGAAACCTATAAAGAACTAGAACTAAAGACAAAAAAAGCGCTCTGTGTCCACGCGCACTTACGAAGAGCATACAGTTAGTCACGCGCACTAAGCGAGTACAGCGTGGAGTTACTTGTGTGTAATCTTTAAAGTTCTGCAGCCCGCGCGCGTGTGCGCTACAGCGCGAGGCGTGTTGCGTTTATTATTATTATTGTAGGCGAACCGTTATTCCGCAAGTGTGCGTGTGTTTATTTATCCTACCTCACTCCTCGTGCTGTAGATTAGAAAGTCATCTCGCGCTCCTGTATTGCTCTATGAACCTCGTGCAGCTCCACGCGCCCTGTCTCCTCCCCTGGTCTCGCGCTTTTCTTTGTGTGTGTGTGTGTGTGTGTGTACAGGGAAATTCTCGCTCTCTGGGCGGAGAGAGAAACACCCGCAAACTTTCGCAGGAGCCTCGCGCTGCCACTCAGCATCAGTGCGGCTGCGCGCATGCGCCCTGGCCGTGTTTATGGGCCCTCCTCTACAGTTCAGATCTCAGAGAGATTTCAGATTTTTCTTTTGTTTAAACAAAACAAAAAAATAACCAATTTTTTCAGCACCGCTTTTATCTCCTTCACTGCAGAGCAAAACTATACTATTGATAAAGAGCGCCACCTTCTGGTTTTAAAAAGGAAGTTTACTAACCCTTTTTCCATCCTGTATGAATGGTGTTTTCTGTCTGTGATGCACAGAAAAGAAGACTCTAATATTTTACTATATAGAAAATACATCCAATTAACTAAAAAAAATATATACACATCTCTGGAAAAAAGATCACTTAAAAATTATGAGTTTCTTTGATTTTACCAAATTGAAAACCTCTGGAATATAATCTAGAGGAAGATGGATGATCACAATCTATCAAACCAAGCTGAACTGCTTGCCACGGAGAGTGGCATAAAGTTATCCAAAAGCAGTATGTAAGACTGGTGGAGGAGCCAACATGCCAAGATGCAAATAATTGCTCTATTGCTTTATTTTCTGCAAATAAATGCTCTAAATTACAATATTTTTATTTGAAATTTGGGAGAAGCGTTGTCTGTAGTTTACAGAATAAAACAACAATGTTCATTTTACTCAAACATATGCCTATAAATAACAAAATTAGAGAAACTGGTTCAGAAAAGTGGTCTCTTCATTTTTTTTACAGAGCTGTATATTTTATTTACATTGGATTGAAAACCTATGTGTAATATTTTATATTTAATACTGTGCTTTTCATTTCATGAACTATCCCTAAACAGTGGGAAAACGTGATTAAAAAGTGTTCCAAGTCACATAACATTAGTAAAAATTACCTCTTATTTTGCCTCAATGGCTCTAATACTACTGCTTCTCCCAGTGCAGTGGAAGGGCCAAGTTACTATTTCATTGGTTTAAAAACTCAACTCATTCATAGACTGGTTCATAGTCTATACTGATGGACAACAGTTCTCTAATACTGTTATGTGCAACAAAACATTTTAAAATAAAGAAAATACATAATGTCCATTGTAATGGATGCAGGATCTGAAAGGGTTAAATAAGACTTTCTATACCCCCAGTACCTTCAGATACTTATCCACACGCTGCCATGTTGCAATTGTGTCAAGATAAGACTTAACTGATAAACACAAACGAAAAAGATAGGGAAACAGACTACAAAATGCAGACAAACCAAGTCTCCCTGAAGCAGCGGGAGTCTCACGCATTTCGGTAGTGGCTCCCTGATGCCCGCGAGTCACATATAATCTCCCGGAATTCAGAACGATTTAGGGTAACCTCCCTGAAATCAACTTTTGCAACTTGGGATGTCTGAAAATGAATTCTGTGGAAATGTATAATTTCCAGCTGTTGCTGAAAATATCTCTATAATATTTATGGATTTCCACAGAAGTTTGAAGGAATATCCTACCTATTTGTTTGTGCTTGTTGGTTGACTTATTGTGACTTCATTTCAAAATGGGGGCTCCCGGAGGACTACCTCAATGTATAAAAAGTATTATTACCTGTGCATAAAAAGTACCTGTGCACTTTCAATGTGTAAACATAGTGATTTCTTTGCATGGGCAAAGCAATGCCCCTATCACTAGCATTGTAAGCCTGTTGGGAGCATCGTATCATCATCGTAGCATTGAGTGCTGTATTTCAGAATGCTGGGGGACGAATGAAGGTGGGCTATTCAACAAAAGTTCGTACTTGTATCATGTTTTACTATACCTCAAGTCCATTTCATACCGGTTTCCCCTTTTAATCTATTTCAAAAGTGTCAAATCATTGTCATCTAATATAAAAATCGGATTGAGAAGTGTACATCGCAAGTGGGGAAACATCATTTTGGAGAAAGAAATGTGGTCTGAAAAAAATCCTGATTGATCGTTTTCAGTCACTTAAATCACTTAAATATTTGGTGAAAAAAAAAAAAAAAAAAAACAATAATAGAAATTTTCACACATGGATTTCCCACCACAGAGTCCAGACCTGAACCCCATTGAGGATCTTTGGGATGTGCTTGGTCAAGCTGATCAACCAGTTTAAGTAGTTTAATCTGTATAGGTTTATGTTTTTAGCTTATTTTGAACAGACACATTTGGATTATGTATTTATTTTAGGTAAATGTGGATTTATTTTAGAATAAACTTAATATGTATAGGTATGTGTGGGTTTGCATGTGTTTGTGTGTGTGTGTGTGTGTGTCCACACGCGCACACAACACGTTGCACCACACGTGAACTCTTTCGCGCTCAGTGTCTGCGTCATATCCAATGGGGAAATACCTTCAGTTCACAAATTTATGAACAGCCAACACCACCAGAGCGACTGTTGCCATGGCAACAGCTCTGTTGTACACTCTAAGAAATATAAGTACAGATTTGTACTTAAAAGAGTACAAAGCTTGTCGCTGGGGCTGTACCTTATATTGAGGTACAAAAAAGTACCTTTCAGTGAAAGTCCTTTTTTGTACCCATGGTTTTTGTGCCAGTATAGATTATAAAGATTATAAACATTGTCATCAACTAAAAATGGCTCAAAAACTTGATGATACAAAATTGTCTGGCTTTCAAATAAAAAATGTGCAATTTAAATATATACTGTTCATTAGTACAGTGATGCAGAATACTGAATGTACCTTTTGGCTGGTTAAATGGTACAAATCTGTACTTATTGCTGTTAGAAATGACTTTGTACTTCAGAGGGAACAAATCTGACCCTGTAAAGACCAATATTGTACCTTTGAGGGTACAATTATAAAGAATGTACCTTCGAGTACAAAAAAGTACTCATATCGTACCTCTGTTTTTTAGAGTGTATTGAGAGGCCAAGAAGTAACACCATTTTGAAAATACCAATAAAAGTAAACTTACATACATACAACACATAAATGTGAACTGTGTTTCCGTGTGTTTTGCTATTTTTGTGATGACCATATAGTGGTTTATGTATACAAATACTTCTGTTATAAATGATAAACATCAGTTGCTTGGTACCATACATGATAATTCAGCATCAAACTTATTATTTACCAATTATTGTAGTGTGGTGTAAAAGCAGTGATACCATAACCTTGGAACTAAGATCTAAACTTGGAACTTAGTCCAGTTTATTGGTGAACCACAACAGAACAGAACAACTGAGCAATGGTTTGTCTTGTTACAGAAGCTTATTTAAAGTGGGCATTAAATGTAAGTGACCTCAGAAGGTGTGGTAAGCTCAGGGATCTGGCTAATGACCTCTGCGTTTGAGTAAAGGGGAAAGATGACCTCTGCTGAAAATAAAACCCCTCAAACTCTAACTAGAAAGTAATTGAGGTAAATTATGATTCCTAGAAGGCCCACAAGCATGGAAGTCATAATTTTTTGAGAGCAGCTTGTGCCATGCTCAACCCGAAAGCCATGCATTTATACCGGAAGACCCACTTGTGAGTGATAAGGGCAGTGAAATTGTGGCTGTGCAGGTATAATAGCACTTGTTGGAAGCCCTGGCATAGACTAATTTTTGTCCCCAGTTTGAAAGGCCAACAACCCAAACCCAATCCTTAGGACTCTTCCTATGACAACAGTGCCCCCAGCATTTGGAGGGTGAAGACTAGCAAATGACTCCTCTGGCACATGTGAAATCAAATTACATTTACAATTACAATGCTTTCAAACTACAACTGATGCAGCATCAATGGGTAGAAAGGGGGGTAGGAAAGCGCAGTGACCCAGCTCTGATACATTAGCTAACAGTTGCCTGTGCTGACTGACATTATCTGGGGAGTGATGTGGGGAAAGAGAGCCATCTACCCATCCTGATAAAGCAAGGCCAATTTTTCTCTCTCAGACTGAAAAAGGTAGCACAATCTAGAACCTTAGTCCGCTAGACAATTTTGAGCTCAAATTGGAATAAACTGGAACTAAGCGGTGAGCTCCTCTGACATTTGAAGGGGGTACTATTTATTATTTTTCCCCACTCCCAAGTTGAGGCATGCATCTCTTCAGTTATGTTGACTGCTCCATCACAATGCTGTCCCAGAGTGCTATTGGAGAGCGGCCCATGCCATGAATGTTAAGTCAAAGTGAGCCTGCAGTATAAATTTCTGAATAAGTGTAGCCACCCAAGGAGGGTGCTTCTAGTGGTTTGTGAGAGAAGAACCGGTTGTAGGGCACCAGGTTTAGCAGTGAGACTGCAGCACAGGTATCTAGGAGCAGGGGCAATGTGACCTCATCAATAATTAATAAACATGTTTAGAAATGGCAGTTGCCCTGTTCTGATCCTGCCGACAGAGGAGGTTGTTGGGTTTGGGGCTCTGTTAGAGGCAGATTGGCATCCCAATCATGAAAAATCCCACCAGTTCTCAGATCTTGGCCAAAGAGCTGCAAATTACCACAGGGCCAGTGCAGTTATGTGATTAATATATTGTGAAAAGGTAGGGTTAATGATTGACAGCCTTGTTAATTACAAGGAGTAGCCTAAGCCCTCTTCGAACGGCATTAGTTTCTCAGGGGACGTCTTTGAAAAATATTTCACACTTCTAGAGTTTTAGTGATAAAACTCTTGTATCAGGACTGCAATTGAAAAAAAAACAGTGATTTTTTTGGCTTTCTCTGTCACATGACATAGCGTTCAGTAGCTCCTTCATTTCCATTAGCTGTTGTGTTTACATTATAGGTAGTTCAGCTTGTAATTTTCTCAGAGAACTTCTGAGAAAAACACGAACATGGTCGTTCTGGACGGGAATAAAAGGACCCCCATAAATGAGAAAATTACCCCAGGACCTCCTGAAAAACGAATCCCATCGGTATAGGCTTTTAGATGAATTGCACTTTTACTGATGAAATGTTAAAGTTACTGGACAAACTGGAAGCAACTATTGCAGATTTTACAATATGGCAGATGATTTTGTCTTTATTTTTATTAAATGAAAGGGAAAGGAACCACAAAATTAGCGTCTGGTGAGTAAAAAAAATGTAGTGTGTAGCCCGTGTTGACAGACGTCACCTTTGGAGTGATGTGGGGAGAGAGCGCCATCTACCTACCTTGATAAAGCAAGGCCAATTGTGCTATCTCTGTCAGTGGCTGCTGATTCAAATCACTTTGTATGTGCTCCAAAGTACAATCTTCTAAAGTGGAATGGAAGACAACATTGGGATGTTTTGGGGTAGGGTTGATTTTTTTTTCAATAGCCTGTCCAGCATATTGACTGTATGTACTTACACTACAGTCTATGGTCCAGAATCGTATCATGTATTTATGAATCTATTGGGCATATTATCCAGCATAGTATCATGTATTAATGAATCTATTGGAAACTTTCTGATAATGGCTACAACAAGCCTTACCAGCCAACCAGAGAATTAAGAAAAACAGGGATGAACTTTATCATATAATTAGCAAAAACATGATATGCTCTTTATTAGCATCCATGGTAAGTGATTCTAAGACATTCTAATTTATTTCTTTGTGGTTTGAAAGTAAACCTTATCTTCAAGGCTGGAGTGTGGGTAAAAGAGTTGTAGGCTTATCTATCTCACAAATCACAGAAAAAGGAGAGAAAAAAAGAATGTACTTTTCTTCCTCCTATGAACTTGAGCAAGCTCAGTTGATGCAATTTCCAGTTGAGAGTGTGTCTGTTGAGCGAATCTTTGAGGAACTATCTGTATTTTTATATCCTTGTGAAATAGACTTGTGAAAATGTGTGAAAAGTGATTGTGTTAATGTAAAAATAATATCATTTTTAAATATTTTATTGTGTTTATAAAATGTTCTTAAAAGGGACTGTTTCTAAGTGCCATTTTATACATATTTTATTAATACTCTTTTTCTGAAAGAGGTACTGTACCATTGTTTAAAATGCCATTTACTTTACGCACAGTCACTAATGTAATATCTTTGGGCATACATGGTACCACAACTGTAAAATCACCCACCCATTATTAGCCTAAACAAAGCCTACAATTAGCATTAGCAGTTGACTAGCTAAGCATTTAAAAACAACACTTCCTTTTCCACAGAATTCAGAGCAAAAACAGCTATTGCTTTTATAGGTGAGTCATTTAATACAGGCAGGAGAATGTTGAGTTAGAATTCTTACCCAAGAACTTTGTGTAAAGTGTACCTGTGTACTTTGACAAGTGTAAGAATTTAACCCTAGTGTGTCAAAGGGAAGGGAACATTACCCACTATGCTGCACCAAACATTCAACATGTTTTTTGGAATGTTTGAAAGTTTCAAACACTACAAATCTATATTTAGGTCCCAATAGGACGATTTACACTTGGTAATCTGATTCCTAGGTTGGACAGATTATGTAAATATGCTTATTA
Organism: Astyanax mexicanus; assembly: GCF_023375975.1. Classification (NCBI taxonomy): domain Eukaryota; kingdom Metazoa; phylum Chordata; class Actinopteri; order Characiformes; family Acestrorhamphidae; genus Astyanax; species Astyanax mexicanus. Next base: position 22,037,765 of record NC_064424.1, on the reverse strand, counting down.
CATGTCAGTTCCTGGGGGTGTTTTTTTATTGTAACAAAAGTGGTCTCAGTTGAACTGGGCATAGTTTTGGTTGTTGAATGTGTCTGGAAGAGACAGCCGCATTTACACTGCTATAACATGATTCAAATTCAGATATGCATGTTGTTACTGATTTATGTGGCTTGGCCTAATTGATATATATTTCTGTTACTCAAGATGTGAAGTAACCAGGTTTAAATGGGGTTAAGTGGATTGAATGATGAGATTTGTAATTGCTTTAAATCTTGGGTGCATTTACACTTGCATTTTTATGTGGCCTTATCCCGATAAAATCCTAATATGTAAGTCACATGAAGCAACCAGATATAAACAGGGTGACAGTAACATTATGTTTATTGTTATAGTATTGTTACAGTAAGTGGCATAAACCACACACACACACACAAGTCTGCACCACTTCAATGCAGAGCTGACTAGGAGTTGAGCTTTTGATTTAGACTTTGTTGACTTTAAATCAAATCTAGTTTATTGTCACATCACATTAGTACACATGTAAAAGTGATTGCCAACATTACACACAAAAAGTAATTCAGATTATATGTATTGTACAGTTTTAAATACAAGTGCTACTTTCAAACCTAAAAATACTGTGGAATACACAGCATTTTACATAGAGAATTTCTATTGATAAATTAATGTTCCTTCCCATATAACAAGCACATAATGGTCTGCTTGCATAATAAGGTCCGTAAGATAGTTGTCATGCGTACAATAACTATCTAACTTGTATTTAAGCGTCACTAGGACTATACTAGTCACATTACATTATCGAACAATATACTGGCATAACCTTTATATTTTTTTAAATAATACACTATTTGTTTTGCTTAGCATGCAGACCCCATTTTTATTTATGTTTTATTTTTTTCTATTTGCAATGTCTAAATATTTTTTTCATAATTTAATAAAACAAATATTAGTTAAAATATTTCCATTACAGGCTTTTAAAAGTTTGTATTATTTAGTTCTTATATTATCATTACATTTGTGGCATAAAAGTAATTTAAATTGACCGTAGTATCATTGACAGTAAATTGTCCAAACGAAATTGGCTAGCATGCAAACGCACAGAAACTTTTATTTTGGAAATTAAAATTTGAAAGTAACAAAAAAGATGCAGAGCTTTCAAACCTCAAATAGTGCAAAGAAAACAAGTTCAGAAATCAATATTTGGTGGACAAACCATAGTTTTAAATCACAGTTTTCATGTTCTCCTCCACCAGTCTTGCACACTGCTTTTGGATAACTTTATGCCACTCCCGGTGCAAAAATCCAAGCAGTTCAGCTTGGTTTGATGGCTTGTGATCATCCATCTTTCTCTTGATTATATTACAGAGGTTTTCAATTTGTTAAAATCAAGGAAAACATCATATAGATATATATGTGTGTGTGTGTGTGAATGATAATTGTGTACATTTAAAATGTAATTTAAAGCTGAATTGGAACAGTATAGTCTCAGTACTGATCTGTGCATCTAGTACACACACATTAATTGACCACACATTATTACAATAAAAAACAAATAACATAATAATTTACTTTTTTTTTTTTTTTTTTTTTTTACAATTTTTACATCTAGAAACTGAAAAAAAAATAAAGAACTAAATAAGTATATCATGTTTTATAATATTATATAATGTGCAGTTGGGTATGGACCTGTTTAAATTATTATTTTGTATTTGAACTGAAAAAACACAGCTGTCATCGCATAAGCCAGCCCATACAGTTGTGTATCATGAGACGACTGTGTCGTTGGTTTGGAGCTGGTCGGTAAATGTAGTTTTTTCATTTCCGTGGCTACGCTTTTAATGACTCGCTCTAACCGCTTGTGGAACTACATCTCCCAGAATTCCCGGTTAGAGTAGGTACCGTGATCTGCGCGGTGAGAGTATGGCGGTGCTGTGTGCTGTGTAACGGGGCTAACTGGGGGAATAGCACTCTCTCGCCCTGCTTATGATCACACTCACACCCACACAGCTGGACTATACCAGGAGATGAGAATGGGTTCCCGCATCAAGTAAGCGTCTCTCTCTCTTTCTCTCTCTCTCTCTCTCTATCTAATCTCTCTCTATCTCTCAGTCCTTACAGGCGGTCAGCGGGGCGAGGGAGGACCACCCGCGGCCCGAGCCGAGCTGACTTGTTGCAGGAGTGTCTGTTTATCTATCTATCTGTTTATCCCTCTGTATATGAGTCTGTCTGATAATCTCTCTCTCTCTCTCTGTTCATCCGCTCCCGTTGGTTTGGTTTGAGTCCCTCTATCTTATTTGTTGACAGCAGTCTCAGAGTGCAGCTGAGAGCTGTGGTGTGTTCAGAGCCCATGTGTGTCAAAGTGTTCAGAGTTGTGGTGTTTCAGACTCGTGTTTTGTTCCCAGGGCTCGAGTCCTCTTTCCTTATTTGTTGGCAAGAGTCTCATGGTTTTCGTAGTCGATATGTCTTCAGAGTTGTGGTTAAGAGTGCTTACAGTGCTATAAACCATGTTGTGTTGATAGTACTGCTGTGTTCAAGGGCGTGGTGTGTTCAGACTGTTCAGGATCGTGGGTGTTTACAGTGCTTAAAGTCGTGGTGTGTTCCTTTTCTTCCCTGTCTACTCTTATCACTTTATTGAGTCGTGTGTTCACAGTGCTTAAAGTTGTGAGGCCTTTAGAGTCTTTAGAGTTGAGGTGTGTTCCCAGTGTTTACTTTAAGCCTCAAAAATTGGTGGTGGTATGTTTTAGTTTTTTTGTTTTTCCCTGCTCAAAATTGTTCTAGTGTCCAGGGCTGTCATGTGTTAAAAGTGAACAGAGACTGTTAACTTATTTGTGCACAGGAGTGCTTGGAATCTCAAGCTTTAGGTGTGTTTAGAATTGTGGTGTGTTTTGGTGTGCGCAATGTTCTGAATTTCCAGAGTCTTCTGAGTCTTTCGCTTAGAATTGCAGTGTATTTGGAGTGTCCAGGGTCGTGGTATATCAGAGGTCGTGTTGTGTCCAGGGTCGTGGTGTGTGTACAGGGTCGTTGTTGCATAAGGGGTTGTGGTGTGTAGAGTTACGTCGTGGTGTGTCCACGGTTGTCGTTGTGCATCCAGGGACGTGTTTTGTCCTGGGTCATGGTTTGTCCTGGGTAGTGATGTGTCCAGGGTCGTAGTGGTGTGTCCAGGGTCGTCGTGGTGTGTCCAGGGTCGTCGTGGTGTGTCCAGGGTCGTCGTGGTGTGTCCAGGGTCGTCGTGGTGTGTCCAGGGTCGTCGTGGTGTGTCCAGGGTCGTCGTGGTGTGTCCAGGGTCGTCGTGGTGTGTCCAGGGTCGTCGTGGTGTGTCCAGGGTCGTCGTGGTGTTTCCAGTGTCGTCGTGGTGTTTCCAGTGTCGTCGTGGTGTTTCCAGTGTCGTTGTGGTATGTCCAGGGTCGTCGTGGTGTGTCCAGGGTCGTCGTGGTGTTTCCAGTGTCGTCGTGGTGTGTCCAGGGTCGTCGTGGTGTTTCCAGTGTCGTCGTGGTGTTTCCAGTGTCGTCGTGGTGTTTCCAGTGTCGTTGTGGTATGTCCAGTGTCGTTGTGGTATGTCCAGTGTCGTTGTGGTATGTCCAGTGTCGTCGTGGTATGTCCAGTGTCGTCGTGGTATGTCCAGTGTCGTCGTGGTATGTCCAGTGTCGTCGTGTTGGGTCCAGGGTAATCGTGTATTGAGAGTTGTGTTGTGTCCAGTGTCGTCGTGTTGTATTCAGGGTCGTCGCTGTGTGTCCAGGGTCGTCACTGTGTGTCCAGGGTCGTCGTCGTGTGTCCAGGGTCGTCGTCGTGTGTCCACGGTTGTTGTGTGTCCAGGGTCTTGTTATTCTCAGAGTCATGGTCTTTTCCTAATGTTCAGAAATGTTCAGATTTCAGGAAGTGGGGCTCTGTTTTGCTCTGTGTACACTACAGTGAATTCTGTGATTCTGATTCTCCAGATCAGCTTGTCTGGTTTACTTTAAATGGTTCATGACATACATTTTACTCCTGTTCAATAATAAGATAAAAAAAAAATAAAGGATTGGCCAATTTGGAGAAACCAGCTTGGAGCCCGGTTGAGAATGATCACACTGTAGACCAGTGATTCTGTTATATTACGCAATCTGTATCAAAAAACATTTCAGTGTTGTGATTAAACTCGAGTACAGTTGCTCCATAAATTGAAGCTGTTTTGAATTCCTCATGACTGTAAGGGCACTCAAGGATGTGACCTTGCAGAAAGATATGTCTGAAAGTGTCTGGAGGCAGTTTATACCTCAGTCTCAAATAGTCTGTTATGCATTCCTTGTCAGAGTATTGATCAGACCAACCAGGGCACCAAAGGTTTTGGATATTTCTGATTTTGGGTTTAACTTGTGGAACTAGCTGGCTGTCATTAATATCTACAGACATAATGAAAAAATATGCCACCCTTCAGATTACATGTTCACTGCTAGGAATTCAAACAAACCAAACAAAATCACACATTTGTGACAATATGTGTTGCTTGTCAAAGAAAATGCCATTGTTTGGTGTAAATTATTATTACCAAATAATTATAAATGATAAATTATTCAAACACCTTTTCACCTATTTGGCCGGACACTGAAAGTTGGCAAATCATTTCAGTTACCAAATATTTGTGGCATTCCTTTCAGTGCAGCTCAGTAAATTCAATTAAACCACTGATGCATTTTACGCATATTAGAGACACATCCCTCAACTCTAATTGGTCCTCACCTGAAACACACCTGAAACGCATTGTGGGTAGAAGATTGTTTCTGAGTTGCCGGCTCCTTTTTACTGGTTTTACACCAGTAGTAACAAAGCACTGTACCCTAAAATCTAGACATGAGCTCTGACTATGTCCTGTGGTACCTGAAACCAAGACAGTAACAGCAGATCGTTTAACAGTCCTGTAGATTGTTAATAAGATCTAAGAATCTGTTCCTTGTCAAAATGTGTCAGCGTCGTCATAAGGGTAATCTATGGTATTGACCTTTTCTATGATTTGGCTCCTCAGTCTATGTTTTTTTTTTTTTTTTGGAAAAAAAAAAGTGATTTTTTTTTTTTATTACTGTGTAGGATTGATGTGTTTAAGGAGCGTTACTGTAGGTTTTGAAACTGGGAAACGATGAAACACTGGACGTTAGTGTATGGCAAGTAGGGGTGTAAGAAAATATTGATATATTGAAGTATCACAATATTTTGTTTTGCAATAACATATATCAATTCTCAAAAGCAAATTGATTTTTCATTATTAATGCTTCAAGTGCTGTTGTGTATAAACCCCACCCTTGTTGTAGTACTTGAGTCCAAAAACGCGTCTCGGACTCGACCTTGTTTGAAATCGGTCTTGTCTCGGTCTCGGGGTGAGAGACTGTAGAAGAGACTGTCCGAGTCCTCTGTCTAAGTTGAAGCTCATTAGAAACTGAACCTTTTTTCTATCGTTACTGACCATTAGCAATTCATTTAAACAGACCAAATTAGTCCTTTTTCTGTGTGTCTAAAATGTGCACACACATTGGCTAGCGGAAAAAAAAAGCAAATACCACTTTCGTTCAGCATCCAATCAATGAAAACTTTTCATTTTAAATATGTTAAGTTGAATGTTCTCTTCTCACCGGCTTGCTGGAGTTATACTCTTTGTTTATGTGAATTATGGTGGCCTTAATTTTTTCAGACATTTAGAAAGAAAGCACAAGGAGAAGTAAGTGCAAACTAGCAAGATAACTAACATTAGCAGCAGGCTATCTAACCATAGCAACGAGCTAATATACGAGCTAAAATACGAATATTTTTGGGCAGAAAACTAAAGTTAGCAACAAGCTAGCTAACCTTAGTGTCAAATCTAGCTATCCATAGCAACAAGATAACTAAAATTATATTGTTACCGTGGATAGTACTAAAGATAGTGACGAGCTAGCTAACCTTAGCAACAAGCTAAATTACACACCAATGTTACAGGGAAGTGAACTAAAGCTAATAAAGTGCTAACTAACCTTAGCGACGAGCTAGTTAAAATACTAATACTACTGGGGATAGGACTACTGTTAGTGACGAGCTAGCTAACCTTAGCAATGAGCTAGTCAACCTAAGGGACAAGCTAAATTACACTCTAATGTTACCCGGAAGAGAAATAAAGCTAGCAGCAAGCTAGCTAACATTAGTGACAAGCTAGCTAAAATGCTAATGCTACTGGGGAAAAGACTACTATTAGTGATGAGCTAGCTAACATTAGCAATGAGCTAGCTAACCATAGCAACAAAAGCTAAATTACACACTAATGTTACCGGGAAGAGAAATAAAGCTAGCAGCGAGCTAGCTAACTTTAGTGATCAACTAGCTAACCATAGCAACAAGCTAGCTAAAATACTAATGGCAGAGAACTACCATTAGTGATGAGCTAGCTAACTTTAGTGATAAGCTGTTTGACAGCAAATTTTTCCCGGTCTTGGTCTTGACTCGGACTCGACTACTAAAAGTCTTGGTTTTGACATGGACTCTGCTAGAGCGGTCTTGGCTCCAACACTACCCCACCCACTAGATAGCATTGATATACTTTTTATATATTGTATAGTATATATAAAGTATATTGAATTGCAACCCACTTATTGTGATACATGTACATATCGCCAGTTCTGGCCAATTCACAGGCTTACTGTACACACACTTTTCTACACTGTTTCTGTGCTGCTGCTTCCTGCCGTTGCTGCTTCTCTCTGCGTCAGAGCTGATCTGTCTCATGAGGAACACAGGACAGGAAGCACATGGGCTCTTCAGGCAGACTTCAGGAACCTCCAGTAGCAGCCTTTCAAACAATCCCAACACCCTGTTCTTCTGTCCTGCCCTTTGAATGCTGGTCCAGCGGAGCTGTGGTTTATTTTGGTAAACACTTCCATTAATCCACAGTTTCTCCCTGGGCGTTCAGGATCCCACACCCCAGTGGGATGGTGTAGGTGTGGATTTGTGGTGTTGGGCTTTGTTGGTGAGGAGATTAAACAGAAGCTTTATTTGAATTGTATAATTGTATAAGTACGGTACTGCTTTTATTCCTGGAGCGGTATATTATTTACAAACGGAACAACAAGGGTATGTTAGAACCAGGTTATACACACTTTACCTTTGATATGAAGTCTGAGGGAAGGTTGTAGTTTTTTATTTTTTAGTGAAGTTTTCTAAAATATTTTGGCTAACAGAGCCGGAACTGTGTAATTACATATATCATATCCTGTACATCAGGGGTGTGCCATATCATATCGTACACAATAATATCAGCAACATTTCTAAATATCGCGAACGGTATGATACCCTAAAATGTCAGCCACCCCTAATTATCACATGAGGGTACTACATTTTTGCTATTTTTAAGAAATGAGAATTCACTTTTTTTTTCATTTCCCATTATATATCTGCTAGAGGTATTTGGAGTGCATTATTATCATTACATTCTAGATAATTGACGTCTGTTACAGTCTGAAAATTCTTGTATTTTTTTTTATTTATTTATTTAATCTCAGTTAGGGGTGTGCCATATCATATCGTATGCAATATTATAATTAAATATTTATTTTGTTGTAGTAGTGTATTCTTGAAATATATTTTTTAAATTCTGTGTTTTGTCATATCGCCAAGAATATCGCTTGCGCAGTTGTTCTCTTGTTTTACTGTTCTGCTGTTCTACTTTTCTTCTTTTCTTCTGTTCTGTTGTTCTGCTGTTCAGATGTTCTTTTTTCTGCTGCTCTGATATTCTGTTGTCACTACTGTGATATTCCTATTCTCTGCTGTTCTTCTGCTCTGCTGTCAGTGCTCTTCTGCTGTTCTACTGTTTGCTTGTTTTACTGTTCTGCTGTTCTACTCTTCTGCTTTTTGTCTTTTCCGTTGTTCTGCTGTTCTGCTGTTGTGCTGTTCTTCTGGTATGTGATTTTCCTTTTGACTCCTCTGTATTTCAGAGACAGTCCTGAGAGCACGTTTGAGGTGTATATGGAGGTGGGTCATTCTGGAACAGTGGGCACAGGTAAACTCTGTTTATATATTATTCACCATTTTCTTGCACACAGCAGGTAAACCTGGCCCAAGTTGTTTTTTACGTTATGGTATATGTGACACACGGTCATTTTTTTGTGGCACTGTGAAAGATTTAGGCAATTCATTATGTGAAATAGTAATACGATACATATTCGATTTGCGGTAATGCGAGTCTGAGCGGTCAGACTGGACTTTAGCTGCAGCCACTTCTTGAATTTTTTTTTAACATTAAGAACAAGAAAAAAAGAAGATTGTGTGGAGAAGAAAAGATAGATGTGTGTAGATGGGGACAATGGACAACAGCTGTAAGTTGAGGGCTACAGATGTGTAAAAACAAGGTGACAGATGCCACACATATTTGGACTGATGTTTCTGTTAGAATAATATTATAATAATAATATTTTGTCTGATGAATTGTCCGAATGTGGCTGCAGGTACCAACTTGCGGCTGCAGCATCAAAGGAAAATCTAATTTGTGTTCGGATAATGAGGAACGTAATATTCAGACACATTTCAGAAATGGGTTCAAAGTAAAAATATTGTGTGGACAGCCTAAAATTAACATTGGACTTGGACAGAAAATTCTATTTGGGCCACCTTTACCTGCAGTGTGAATGTATCCTTAATGTTTTTATGGAGTTCTTGAACAGTTGCAGTTTAGCAGGAAATTGTTTATTATTATATTTATACTGTGTTATCCTGTTATTGTTTTGTACAGAACCAGAGGTGCGGAGAGTATTCCCTGAGGAATATGCTGACCAGGTCTGCATTATGCACTGCATTAAAACACACACACACACACACACACACACAGTGTATGTGCATTAGGGAAAAGAGCAGCTGTTCTTCCAGTAATTGTCAACTTACAGACAATGTGAGTACAGGATGTGCACAGACTATGTTAGCTAGAAGAGTTATTCAGCCACTAGCTAATTTTTTACATGCATGAAAACTTGTAGCTCTAACATTACCAGTAAAATATCCTTACAATATCCTGGGAATGGGAATAACATTTACACTGATATTCCACAAGTCTGGGGATAGCAGCATGTAAATTCTTATAAAATGTCTCCTCAACAATTGCTTTAATTTTCAAAATGGACTGAATAATGTGGTTTGGTAACATATAATAGCAAATAAACAAGGAAACAAATAAAAGAAAGTCTCTTTTTCAGAAATGTATTGACACTCAATTCCTTTCTCTCTCTCTTTCTCTTTCTCTCTCTCTCTCTCTTTCCCTCTTTTTCTCTCATTTAGGAAACTCTGCAGACTGTTCCAAGGTTTTGTTTCCCATTTAGCGTGGACAGGTAAAAAAAAAAAAAAAGAAAGAAAAAAAAAAAAAAAAAAATATATATATATATATATATATATATATATAGTGCACAAGTAACTTAAAAAGGACTGTATATAACAGTCCTTTTTAAGTTACTTGTGCACTGGGCCTGGGTGTTTTGCTTTCATTTTCTGTCATTGTCTTGTTTTTAATGTAGTTTGATTATCCAGTACAGTCATTTTTAGTGTTTTACTGCAGTTCTATGCTGTTCAATAATTCATACCTCAGTTTAGACTGACTGACTACCTGAGGTTACTGACACCTTTCTTTCTCTTTCTCTTTCTTTCTCAGTCTGGCAGTGGGGCAGGTGGGTCAGAACTTCACCTTTGTTCTGACTGATATCGACAGTAAGCAGCGTTTCGGCTTCTGTCGCCTCTCTTCTGGAGTTCAGAGCTGCTACTGTATCCTCAGGTGTGTGTCTGTGTAAACTGGTGTTGCCTGCTGATTTAAGTATTTTTACAAACACAAAAATATAAAATATGCAGTCATTTCCGTAAGTATTTGGGCAGATTGTGTGTTCAGAATTGTCTCTTTATCTCAGTGAACTGTTAACCTTCAGCTTTATGGAAACTGAAGGAAGTATAAATGTGGCTGTACAGAGACCACATTACACACACAGTTCCTGTCTAAATACGTATATGGATCTGACTGTGTATGTGTGTGTGGTTTTCTACCATGTTTTAAGCTAGTTTTTAATGTATGTATGTGTGTAGTTATCTACCATGGTTCGAGGTCTTCTACAAGCTGCTGAATGTGCTGGCTGACTACACTATTAAAGGACAGGTCAGTGACCTCTCATATTTACTGACAGTCAGAAGATGTGGTACCTTGTACAGTGATCAGTGTGTTGCTGTTCCTCAGAAATGAGGAACTGTTGAACTGTAGAATTTGCATTATTTGTATATTTCTATGCAAATAGTTTACTGCTGGTGATTTATTTAAATTTAGATTTTTCTATGCATGCTTATTTGGGTCATGAAAATACGAGGTAACTGTTGAATATTTATTTCAGTTCTGAAACTAATGTAGAACACACTGTAAAACATGCTAATTTGCTGCAGCTTACAAATTATTTTACAAGTAGTAATTATTGGATCCAAGCGCACCATGTGTTCATAGACACACTAAAACACCAATATTAATAATATATTTTTTGTATATTTATAATATCAATAATAATATGTGTGTGTGTGTGTAGGAGAGCCAGTGGAGAGAATTGTTGGAGACACTACATTCGTTACCCATCCCTGAACCTGGAGTCCCTGTCCATCTGAGTGTGGTAATGCTACACACACACACACACACACACACACACACACACACACACACACACTCTGTTAACTCTCTAGTATCTCTTTATTTACATCTACAACTTACCTTCATTTACTTTACTCCTCACCACCGCAGCCCTCACTCCTCACACCACGGCCCTCACTCCTCACACCGCAGTCCTCACTCCTCACACCGCAGTCCTCACTCCTCACACCGCAGCCCTCACTCCTCACACCGCAGCCCTCACTCCTCACACCGCAGCCCTCACTCCTCACACCGCAGCCCTCACTCCTCACACCGCAGTCCTCACTCCTCACACCGCAGTCCTCACTCCTCACACCGCAGCCCTCACTCCTCACACCGCAGCCCTCACTCCTCACACCGCAGCCCTCACTCCTCACACCGCAGCCCTCACTCCTCACACCGCAGCCCTCACTCCTCACACCACAGCCCTCACTCCTCACACTAGAGCCCTCACTGCTCATAGGGGCCTCATTCTTCATACCACAATCCTCCTCACATCACAAAACTAATTCCTCCACACCACGGCCCTGACTCCTCACCACCACAGCCCTGACTCCTCACCACCACAGCCCTCACTCCTCACCACCACAGCCCTCACTCCTCACCACCACAGCCCTCACTCCTCACCACCGCAGCCCTCACTCCTCACACCGCAGCCCTCACTCCTCACACCGCAGCCCTCACTCCTCACACCGCAGCCCTCACTCCTCACACCGCAGCCCTCACTTCTCATACCGCAGCCCTCACTTCTCATAGGGGCTTCTTTCTTCACACCACAATCGTCCTCTCATCACAACACTAATTCCTCCACACCACCGTCATTTCTCAAACATTACTCCTCACACCACAAACCTCACATCCTAAACCTTACACCACAACTCTCATTTATTACACCAGAACTCTCACTCCTCACACCAGAGCCCTCATTCCTCACACCCTAAACCTCACACCACAAATCTCACTCCTCAAACCAAAATTTTTTAGTAAAAAGTCTTGGATTCAGCATGGCTGTTTGGTGATGGAATACGAATTGTAAAGATGGATTCATATTCTCTATCTCACTCTCTCTCTTTGTCTTTCTCTTTCTAGCATGCCTACTTCTCAGTGCCTGACCTGAGGGAGTTACCAAGCATCCCTGAAAATGTGAGTCCAATCTCTGCAGCTGCAGAACTACAGTAATACAGTGTGCTTTAATGATTCAAGATAATGATTTTGATGATCCTCCAACTGTAAATCATTAAGTCGGATTAATACTGATCAGTCTTTAGCCTGGTCAGTTCCCTCCTGAATTTAGAGTGTTGAGCACCACCTGGTTCTCTTCTACCTTTACTGATGTTAGGCATTTGTTTTCTTGCAGAGGAACCTGACGGAGTATTTTGTGGCTGTAGATGTGAACAACATGCTTCACCTGTACGCCAGTATGCTGTACGAGCGAAGAGTTCTCATCAGCTCCAGCAAGCTGAGCACAGTGAGTGATCTGGTGTAGACATTTAGCACCATTTACTTATAGTTCCTACCTGAATTAAAGCAAAGTGACTGTAGTGTTGAGAATACTCAGAGACAGAATGCAGCAGACTGTACTGTGTTACTTTGGTTTAAGCAGTGTAGCAAAATTCAGTAATATAAAAGTCTTTATCTTTTAGCCTGTCCACAAATGCTTGTGTAAAGCGTGTCCTTTAGAGGTTGTTCAAAGCGAGTGTAGTTAGAAGCTTATAGAAGTTAGAAGAGTTTATACTCATATGTAGCTTCATACAAATACTTGGTTACACTTAAAGGAGAACTCCGGTGTGAAATTTACTTTTGGTGTAGTAAAACTTGATAAAATTTAATAGCCCACCTTCAGTCTCCCACAGCTGGCATAAGAAGACGTTTGCGTTTGTGCCTTTTCCAGGCATTATGTGATCTTCACTCTGCTGATCATGACTTTACTTTAAGCACTTTTAGAGTTTTTAATGGCTAGTTTTAAATGTCAGGGATTCTACTAATGAGGCGTGGGGCTACTTTGAGCTTGGTAAAAAAGCAATTTATCTGCATGAGCAAAATATGCCCCATTAAAACCCATTCTAGCCTGTTTGGACAAACTACACAAAATTTCTAGATCTCGGAAAGCTGCATGAGCACAGAGGTGAGCTTTTCAAAAAAAGTGTTTTACTACACCCAAAGTCAATTTCACACCAGAGTTCTCCTTTAAAAGAAGATTGATTTTAAATGTTTACATATCTGGATAATCATGGTGCACTGTATTCCTAATAGAAGAACAGGATTAAGATGTTTTTACACTGAATCATTCCCAGTTTTAAGTTGAGTGTGTTGTGGTGGCTGAAACATGTATTTAACAGTGATCTACCATAAACAGCACAAACACACACTATTTATTGTGTTTAACAAAATTCTGGGGGGGTGGGGGGGGGGCTTCACAACCCTCTAGGCCACACCTGGCATTAGGCAAATTGAACTCAGGGTCATGTTATTACAACTGCTCTACAATAGCCTAGCCCTGTTATTTTGGTCACTGCTTTTCTGTGTTGATTTTACAACTTGTATACATTTTGTAAATCTGTATACAGCTCTGGAAAAAAGAGACCATTTAAAAATGATAACTTTGATTTGATTTTGATTTTTGAACTTTGATTTTACCAAATTGAAACCCTCTCCAATCAGGAGAAAGATGGATGATCACAAGCCATCAAACCAAGCTAAACAGCTTGAATTGTTGCACCAGGAGTGGAATAAAGTTATCCAAAAGCAGTGTGTAAGACTGGTAAAGGAGAACATGACAAGATGCATGGAAACTGTGATTAAAAAACAGGGTTATTCCACCAAATATTGATTTCTGAACTCTTTATGAATATGAACTTGTTTTCTTTGCATTATTTGAGGTCTGAAAGCTCTGCGTCTTTTTTGTTATTTCAGCCATTTCTTATTTTCTGCAAATAAATGCTCTAAATGACAATATGTTTATTTGGAATTTGGGAGAAATGTTGTCCGTAGTTTATAGAATAAAACAACAATGTTAATTTTACTCAAACATACACCTATAAATAGCAAAATAAAATAAAAAACCCATTCAAAAACTGAAGTGGTTTCTTAATTTTATCCAGAGCTGTATGCCTGGGTCAGACACCTTAAAACTAAACTTGTTCAGCGTCTGGATACCTTTGGACACATAGTGAATTTTACTTCAAATTCCCTCCTCTATATCATTAACATGAAGAGTAACATTTTTTTTTTATCTTTCTCTCTCTTCCTCTCTCGCTTTCTCAGTTAACAGCATGTGTCCATGGTGCAGCAGCCATGTTGTATCCCATGTACTGGCAGCATGTTTACATCCCAGTGCTCCCACAACACCTATTAGACTACTGCTGGTGAGAGAACACACACACACACACACACACACACACAAATGACCTTACTGTCAATCACCTATGAAGATGTTTACACAAACACACACACACACACACACTTTAAACAGCTGCTTTGTGCTCAGTAATAATTAAAATCACTTCTGATCAGCTATTTCCTCTCTTTCTTGGCTTTAGCGCTCCGATGCCATACCTCATAGGAGTTCATTCAAGCCTGATGGAGGTAAGAAACACTTTTACCCCCCAGTAACTTTAAACTACCCCAATTACCATCCAAGTTCTATAACTACCTTACCAACTCGAAACCTTGCCTAACCATCTCTACCATTAACATCCCAGACCTTTCCTAACCCTCAACAACCCCTAACCTCCGTTTTTGACCTCTACCATTAACCATGCCTTATCCCTAAAACCACCCCACCAATTCCAACATCAGCTCTGAACGCCCCTAAACTTCCCTAATCACACTCAGCAATCCGTAAACCTCCTCTTACCTCCCTACATCACCTTTGTTATATGTTATTACAACCACTTACCAGTAACCCATTAAAGACCCATAACCTCCTTATCCTTCCCTTAACCATCCCACCAATCCCTGAACCCCTTTTTACTACCCTAAGTCTCCCCTAAACCACCCCACCAATTCCTAACCCCTTCTTACTACCCTTAACCTCACTTAAACCAACCCAACAATCCCTAATCCCTAAACTCCACTCCTAACTACAACTAAACCTCCCCTAACCTCCCATAACAACCCCTAAACCATTTATATCTGCTCATATCCTCCTCAAAACCACCACCAATCCCTAAACCCCTTCTTTCTACCTTTAACCTCCCCTAAACCACCCCAGCAATCCCTAAGCCTCCTCTTACCACCCGTAAACCAACTCCACTCCACTCCTAACTACCCCTAAACCATATATAAGAGCCCTAAGCCACTCTCTTACCACTATATTTACCTTAAACTATCTGTAACTACCATAGCCAGTAACCCCTAAAGCAATGTCTAACCACTCCTAACTGCCCCTAACCACTTGTAAAGTGTGATGACAGTCTACAGAGTGTGACAAAAGTGTGTTATGTTTGTGTGCGTGTTGTTATAGAAGGTCAGAGGAATGGCTTTGGATGATGTTGTCATTCTTAACGTGGACACCAACACTCTGGAGACTCCGTTTGATGATCTGCAGAGTCTTCCTAATGATGTGGTGAGAATTCACACATTCTCACACACACACACACTCTCACACTATTATTATAAGGCGCATTATGTGACACTAGTAGGGAACAGGGATGTCGCCATATTTCCCTTCTAATTTAGCAGGTCTCGCCGCTGGGTGGTGGTGGTGGGCAGGTTAACTAATTTAAGTGATGCTAAGCTGAGTAAACAAAACTGTAATTCTTAAAAAATATATATTTTTTAAAGTCAAACAAGTGTTGGATTGTTAATTAAAAATGTTTATTTGGGTAAAATGCTTCCGTTTATTTACAGTAAGCTTAGATTTCCAGATTTCGACTAATGCTGGGTGCAGCAGCATTAGCATTAGCGACTAGCCGCGGTTAGCACTAGTAAATGCCGCCCGATAGCACTAGACTGGGAAACCCTGTGTGTCCGGTAAGCCAGGGCGATATTAGCTAGCGGTTCGTCCCACGTAGCTTGTTTTAACACAGTAAACACGCAGACTTAAGACTGGTAAACTCACCTCTGAACAGCAAAAGAGCTAGCGGTTAGCGTGGTTAGTGGCTAATGCTGCTCCAGCAGTACTAGCCGGGGTTAGCAGCAGGCTACAGGCTGATAATACTCATCTCTTTATGGCAAAAGGGCTAGTGCTTAGCACGGTTAACGGCTTATGCTAATACTGCTCCAGTCTCAGTGCTGAAGAACTAAACTAAAACTATAATGCTGCACTTCAGTGGAGTGGCTTTACTGTCCTTAATACCTGACTGGTAAAATTCATACATATAGTACACTGGATTGTAAGATGCACTGACGATTTTTGGGAAAATAAAGGATTTTAGGTGCTCCTTATAGTATGAAAAATACAGTACACAAAAACAGATAGCGTACTTTGGTGACTGTATGCTGGTGTTTGTGTGGATCTCTGTATGTTTATTTGTGGTGTTGGGTTGTAGGTGTCATCTCTAAAAAATCGCCTGAAAAAGGTTTCCACGACAACGGGAGACGGGGTGGCCAGAGCGTTTCTAAAAGCTCAGGCGTCTCTGTTCGGCAGCTACAGGAGCGCCCTGCGCATAGAACCAGTAAGATCTAAACACACACATTTCAAATGTTAGATGTGATGATTAATTAATATAATTGACACCGCTAACATGCTGTTTATTTTTATATACTAATAAAATAATAGTATATTCAGATTACATCACTAGTGGTGGTGATTGGTGCCCAAGCACTGAGCTTCTAAAACCAGCAGTATTTTAAGACAGGCCTTATTTGTATTTGATGTGAGATTTTATAAGCAGAATGACTGAGGTCAACTGATTTATTTGCATTGTGACTGCATAAGTATAATGTGCATCCGAGAAGTGAGAAAATTGAGAATCAGGATATATATTGTGTATCTTCAAGTATCTACAGTTTTGTAGACTTCCTCCTTTGTATCATTGTATCATTGATTTCTCTGACTGTGTTCTCCTATTTCTGCTTTCAGGAAGAGCCAATTACATTCAGTGAGGATGCGTTCATTACACACAGATCCAGCACTATGAGACAGTTTCTGCAGAATGCTATCCAGCTTCAGCTTTTTAAACAGGTAAAAACACAGAGCCATTTGACAAAGGAATAGTATCAAGAAAATAATAGAAGTTTCAAAACACCCTTATTTTTCCCTTTATTTTTGTTATTTAAGCATATTGAGTATATTGTGAAATATATATATTGTGTATTGAGCATATTGTAAAAAAATATATATATATTGTTTAAAAAAGAGGGGGTGATTATTAATTAATTGGTTAACAGCTTGGGTACAAAAAAATGACAGTTTAAAAGCCTTTGTCTTTAGTAAAGCAGTATTGGAACAGATGTTGTTACTGCACTCTATACACATTCAGACTTTTCTCTTTATAACTAGGAAAAGACACAGAAAACACAGATAACTCTGTAACTATTAAAAGTATGTCATTTCTTGAGAGAAATTACAGATGAAGCCAGAGAGTGGTAAATACCGTTTCCTACACCTTTAAAAGACTCTTGTAAACTGGAAAAAACTGCTACAGGAAGAGTGAGGTCTGGCTGAACCACATGGCAACGCCTTTAGTTCAGCTTAACACTGGACTAAGTCTGAGTTTCAGCAGTGAAGAAAAGAATTAGAGGTCTGATAGCTGAAGTGCAGTAATAAAATCATTGCTAAGATGATGAAGGGGGGGAAAAGGAGCTTGCCTGGGCCGTACAAAAAAGGGGTGTTCTAAAACTTTTGACCTTTATCCTCATATAATCCTGATAATCAAGACACGCAGACTGACCAGGCGTATTCATCAGCTAATTAAAAGTGTTTTTTTTTTCTGGGATTATATTGTGTGTGTGTTTCTGTTTAGTTTATAGATGGGCGTTTGGAGTTACTGAATTCTGGTGAAGGCTTCAGTGATGTGTTTGAGGAGGAGATTAATATGGGGGAGTATGCTGGTGAGTAGAGCAGCTGATTTATGTATGGTTTCACTGTAACCCCTGTTTGCTTTTCTGAACTTTCTGACCTTTTGTTCTGAATCTAACCTTGACTTCCACAGTCCCCCTTAACTGTCATTTAATTTTGGAGCCGGCACAATTTGGTGCTACGTTAACAATATCAGTAACAATAACATTACTTCCACGTGGACAAATGCTGTCAGTCTTTTACATTAATAAGTTTCAGGATTGTTTTTTTTTCTTTTTGATGTGGTTTAAAAAAAGGCAAATGATTGTGTATCTGTTTTACAGGTAGTGATAAAGTGTACCATCAGTGGCTTCTTACAGTTAAGGTTAGTTACTAAAAGCCAGTGTTTTATAAGTTTTGTATATATATATGTGTGTGTATGTGTATGTATGTTTGTGTGCTTATTGTTTGTTCATATTATGATTATTTTATAATGTGTGTGCTAGATGATAATCAGCCTGATTTGGCATTTCTCTTACAGAAAGGAGGCGGGGCAATCTTTAACACCGTAAAGACGAAAGCAAATCCTGCCATGAAGACCGTCTACAAGTTTGTACGTCCAGATCCTCAGAGATACGCTATATGGACAAAACATGAAAAATCTGTTCTTAATATAATACAAGTAAAATTATTGTACATTTTTACATTTATTTTATTTATTTATTATTTCAAACTTTTCTGATTTAGGGATGCAGTTAATGTAGAACACACAAATTTAATCACCACCACCATCTTCTGAATACGTCAAAAGCAGCAATGATTGGATCCAAGCACTAAACGCCACCATGAAGCTAGTAGAGAGGCCATGTTTTTTTTTAAGACTGATAATATAAATATGAAATGCATTGGTATAAAAAGAAGGTATTTAGACATCACTTTAAATTTAACTCTAAGTAATTTCACAATTCCACGTTTTTTTTTTTATGAATAATGCTGCTAGAGGTTCTTCATGGGTTAGAGATGTGGTTCAGATCACTATTCAGATATTCACTCTTACTGCTGTTTGTCTTACAGGCCAAAGATCACGCCAAGATGGGCATCAAAGAAGTTAAGAGTCGCCTTAAACAAAAGGTACACACACACACGCATACACACTGTAAGCTCAACCCAGTTAAAATCAACACAAAGTGGTGGGTCTAGCTAACAAAGTTAAGTAAAGCTAAGCCTTAAACAAGCTAAGTAAACAAAACTGTAATAAAAAAAGACTTTCTTCAAATGAGCACTGGATGTAAATATACACAGATTTCTCACCTGAAAACTGTTTATTTGGGTGAGTAAAGCACTTTCATTTATTTACTGGAAGCTTAGATTGCCATATTTCTCCGGCACTAAGACTAGAGCGTTAGCATTAGTGGCCTACTGGTCCAGCAGTGCTAGCTGGGATTAGGAGCAGGCCACAGTCCGATAATACTCCCCTCTGAATGGGGAAATGGTGAGCGCGGTGAGCAGATAATGCTAATGCTAGTCGGGGTTAGGATTAGGCTATTGACCGATAATACTCCCTTCTGAACGGGGAAATAGCGCAGAAATAATGCTAATGCTACTCTAGCCCCAGTGCTGGAGAACTAAACTGAAACTCCTTAATAATGCTGCACTTAAGCAGAGTGGCTTTACTGCTCCTTAATACCTGACTAGTAAAACTCATACATAAGACGTACTGGATTAAAAGGCAAATTAAAGAATTTTAAGTGTGCCTTATAGTGCGAAAGATACGCAACATGTACATCTGGTATGTATCTGACTGACTGTCTCTAGGAGCTGATGGAAAACGGCTACCCCGGCAGCAGAGACGAGCCAGGCTCCACCCACTTGCCCTCCACCCACAGTAAAGACTCACTCACCTGGGAACAGAGGCGACCAATTACTGTGCACTTTGGACAGGTGGGTGGTGTGAGCGAGTGTGTGTTCATTCAATAATCTGGTGATTTACCACAACCCCTGTGTTTAGCTACATGCTGAGGCAGTTGGAACGAAATCCTGGGATGGACTTTTACTTTCTGGACCTCAATTTGCTCATCCATGGGGCATGTCTCATTCAAGTGATGTTGAGAGATGTGTGTGGGTGTGTCTTACAGCAACTGTGTCCCCTGTCGCCCCCTCTGGTAGAAGTGGAAATTGTCTTAAATCCAGTAAAATATTCAGTATTGATTAATAATTGAATTATCCCAGCCCTAATGTATGTGTGTGTACCTGGAACAGTCGGAACAAGGCCAACCCCCTCAACATGCCCGTCCACAGCGCCCCACACGCCCACCTCCCAAGCGCCCCCCTCCCCCAGCCCCCTCCAAACTGAACCGCAGCAATCGTCCAGTGAGTACCCGAGACTGCCTGTCTGCTCTGGCGTTCCACCTTCTGGCCTTTTGAGCTTCTTCACCTCTTCCTGACCGTCTTTACTGACTGCATGCAGATCTACCGTGTTTTTCTGGGCTGGACTTGAGCATCGCCAGGTGTGAGACATACTGAAATCCAGGTTAGGTTTGGGATTAGTGTCTGTTTTAGTGCAGGATGTCCACAACTTATCCGGAATGTAGTACAAAGGTACATTTTATGCTTCCACCCTCAGCTCAAATAAAAAAAAAATTGGGAGGGGTAGTTTAGAAGGGTCACTGGGTGTTTGACTAATTAACATATTGTGACATGTCTGTGTCCCAAAGTACACGGAAACATCATCTTCGCCTAGATCACAGTTAAACCTGTGAGGGCGCTGCAGAGATGGAGATTACCACAATAAAAGTGTAAAAAGAACAAAAGATTGTGAAAAGCTTATAAAAAATATAAGCAGGACTGATATGTTTCATTACTTCAAAGGAACACATTTGAAGTTAATTTAGTGGCTCTTTAAACTAAAAAGTCTTAAACAAGAGTCAAAATGCAGCAATATTTTTTGTAGCTAGTCTTTTGACCACAGCACAGTTGTATCCAAACCTTTGATTGGTACAGTAGGGGTAGGCTAAAAATATTATAAAAAAAACTTTTAACCCCTGAAGAAGGCCTGAGTGCCGAAACGCGTTGGTTATTCTTGTCAAGTGCTGCTGTTTTTTTTACTTTTTTTTTTATCAGTGATTTTATTGTCAGGCACCTTGTTGTACAGTGAAGTTGCACCAGATCCATCTGCTTCTAAAAAATATTATAAAACAATATTACGTGAGAATTGGTATAGCTGACTTCTGGGCTCCCCTCAAAGTTGAGAAGTGGACATCACAGCACACGCTTTTCTGGACAGGCTGAGGGATGAGTAAAAGAAGCATGTGGTCTGAGGCAGTAGAATAATAGTACAGAATTATACACTAAAGACTCTATAGTTGCACAGTTTTAGGCAGTTCTGGCCTGAGGATAGCTTTACCAAAGTTCCATAGTGCAGTAGCGCCATTGCGGATTGGAGTGGGAATTGACTGCTTCTTTTGATTAAACAGAATCAATACCTGAAAAGTGATTTCAGTATTCAGATACTGACCCCTCTAACAATTATCCCTGTACCCCGGTACTTAGGAGTGTCTGTGTGGTTTCTGTCTGCTGCTCTGCTGCATTCCTCTGGGTTTAGACTGACCCCTTTGGTGAGCTTGTAGCATGGCTAACCTGAATGTTTCCAGCTGGTTGCAGACATTCATGTTCTAATTCTGAACCAGTACTTTCAGGACACACTGATTTACTGTCATTCTGACATTCTTCTCTCTCTTTGTATTCATCCAACATGTGTGTGTCTGTGTCCTTGTAGGCTCGTCCTCCCCGACCACTGGTGGCAAAAAGACCCCGAAGCAATGTAGGATTGGAGGGCAGTCCTGAACAGTAAGACTCTCTCTTTCTCGGTTAGATACACAGTCACACACACACACACAAAGTAATTTATTAACAGCAGTATTGTAGTACTGCATTTCTCCTTATCTAGATACTAGAGAACTAATTTACATTGATTAATCTATTGACATTTTTACCAATTTAGTTGATTGACTATATTGCAGCATTGCATGGATCAAGTATTGTTGGGTGTCTGTTATTTGATTGAAAGCATTGAAGTACATTAAAAATTTTAATTAGTAGGATGTTTTCACACCTAAAATTCAGGACCAAGTTCATGGGTTTATGTGTTACATTTTATAAACCTAGTTAATTTTTATTTTAGTTCTGTTGCCATCAACTACATTTCCCCACAAGGGGGGGCCGGTTTGAATCCTGTTCATGTAGCTTGCTATCAGCTGCCAGAGCCCTGAGAGAGCATAATTGCCCTTGTTCTCTCTGGGTGGGTAGATGGCGCTCTCTCCCCACATCACTCCAAAGGGTGATGTCGCTCAGCACAAGGCGTCTGTGAGCTGATGTATCAGAACTGAGCCTGCTGTGATGCTACTTAATTTTTTAAAATAAAATTACAGTTACAGTAGATACAGGGGTCACAATCATACATTTTTGGCCCCTACTGCTGGATAACGTTTTTGCATGTGAAGGGGAATCGGATTTTGGCAAAACATTGGTTGTTTTTCTCTCGTTTTCTGTATTTGGTCCTAAAGCCTGAATCATTAAAAAATATATTTTCACAAGCTAATCTCACTCTTAAACATGTTTGAGGGGATAAGGTGCATATTTTACAGTTCAGAGGAATCTCAGAGGAATCTGAATCATCACAATCAAATCAGAATAAAGATGCAGATAGCTGTAGAGGGCTCTGTGTGCTGATTAATCACATAATGTATTTCAAATCAATACAAATACTGATTGCTGCTCAAGATGAAAAATTTGTGGGTCACTGACTTGACTGGACCTGATCAGAGTGAAGATCCTGACGTTTTACAGATCGTTTCGATTTATTACAATGTTAATAATGTATGAAATATATTTATTGCATAATTCACAGTGCACCTTTCTCTCTTTTCTCTTTCCTCTCTCTTCTCTCTCTCTCTCTCTCTCTCTCTCTCTCTCTCTCTGGTTGGTGTGTCCGTGAATCACCTGATCACCTGGATGTACTCATGATCATCACTTGGCTCTGGGCTTATCAACTTTGCTCTCTCTCTATCGATCTCTCTCTCTCTCTCTCTCTCTCTCTCTCTCTCTCTCTCTCTCTCTCTATAGCTGTATGCGTCCTACACGTCACTACACTGTATTTCTGTGTGAGGACTCTTCTGGAGATGAGATTTCCCAGGATGACGAATCTGTCTCCGCTTTTCCTGAACACTTCCTGCTCTCCGCCCCCTTTGAATGGTCTCTTCTTTTACTCTTCTTTTCATCAAATCATAGCACAGTAGTTAGTGGGTGTGGTCTTTTATCTGAGAGGAAGAATGCATAGTCTCTGTTTTAGGGGCTCTAATGTTCCAGATCTTGACCATTTCTTTTACAATCGAATCAATTGAATCAAATAATCAATTTTCAACCAATTTCCTCAA
Organism: Astyanax mexicanus; assembly: GCF_023375975.1. NCBI lineage: Eukaryota > Metazoa > Chordata > Actinopteri > Characiformes > Acestrorhamphidae > Astyanax > Astyanax mexicanus. The sequence continues at coordinate 22,014,748 of NC_064424.1, read as the reverse complement.
TAGATTTCACTTCCAGCAAACCTGAACAGCCTCTTAGTAAGTAGACTAACGGTACGTGTCCACTAGCACTTAAGCCTTATCGCATCCTATTCATTCCAGTCTAGAGAGCCGCTGCGTTCCGTGGCGCATGCTGGGTTGCATTGCAGCAGAGCTCAACTTTATTCAAAATTTAATCTGGCGGCCAGCCAATCAGGGAACAGCAGGCTGCGACTTCACACACGTATGAGCCAAACACACACAGAACAAGCGCCTTTTAACCAGAGAAGAGAAGCTGAATATAGTTCTAAAGAGCTATAGAGTACTGTGAGGTTTACTAAAAATGTAAATATTAAACTTATGATTGTTCTGTTGCTTCATTTGAATTCAAAAGCATCATAGACACGCCCATACGACAAGCCGAGAGACATGCATTGAAGAAAAGTGCAAGGGGACACGTATTGTAAAACTTACCTAAGCCTTTGTCTCAGGTAAAATACATACATCAATACCTGTTCATTAAAAAAACAATGGTAAACTAAACAAAACAGGACAAATCTGCTCTCTGGCCTCCCCAGACAAATGACACTGTTTTACTACATAGTACCAACACTAGTTGCTTTTCAATAACTGGTATCTGGTTTGTTTTCAACTACCACTGCTACCCTGACACGTTATAGCTGTCACTATGTTTTTTAATTTGCTACCAGTCTGAGAAATGTTTATACCTCTTATAAAGACCAGCGCATAATTTTACAAGCTCCTTTTGTAGCCTGGAGGTTTTACTTATACAGTAAGCAAGCAGTCATGTCTCAGGCAGATATGTGAATGATTTCATGTGTGGGAAAAAGTGCTTCCTCCCCTACCAATATAAAAAAAGGCTCTCTGAGGCTACTTTTGGGTAGAGTATATTTTGGTAAGAGATTGTTGCCGGTTAGACATGCCTCTGTGACACATTACGATTTCCTCTGGGCAATCAGTACTCTGCAAATTTGTCTAATGGAAAAACTTAAAACTTAAAAGGTGAGTAGTGTAGGTAGAATATAAATAAAATAATAGTAATTAGCCCCACCTACCTACACAGGAAAGTGCTAAGGTGGAGACTAGCTGAGTGTGATCATGCCGTGTGTGTGTGTGTGTGTGTTTCAGGCCTCAGCCTTATAGGTCTCTGAAAGAGGCGGAGCTAGTGGAGGAGGGTGAGGAGGCAGGGGCGGAGCGATGCCAGGGCAACACTGCTCCCTCTAGTCCCGTGCAGGAGAAGTTCTCGGAGCTGACTCTGTTGGACTCCTTCAGCAGCCAGCAGGGGGCATCCACACACACCTCCCGCACAAAACACTACACACACATTCCGCTGGGCACGGCACGGAGCCTGGAGGAGCTGAGTTCGATGTGTGAGGCCGAGGTGCAGCAAGTCGACTTCAGCTATCAGGTGCACTGTCCTCCTCTCTGATCTCTAGTTTGCATATCACTGCTATATATTTTTTTCTCATATTTACACTGTTCTTTAAGGATTTATGAGCACAACAAAGCAAGCCTCGACAAGCGGGAGCCACTTTTATTGATAAATATGGTTGCCAATTAGAAACTAAACACAGACTGTAACATTTCAGGCTTTATAACAACATTTTCTGGTTCCTTCCAGAAGCTAAATGTGTTGTTTGTAAGGAATTGAGTAGTTTATGACGTCACCCAAAAGGAGTTTCCAACCCCACTTGCTTTTCCCCAGACACAAGGCTCGTGCAGGTTGCCAGATTGATGAGCTACACAGTTAGACTTGTCGTCGCTTGTCAGTGTCTGTCAGGGTAAATATACTTTTCAATGTCCAAAATGTCAGTCTCTACTACGCTAGTGGTGGTGGTAAATTATCCAGCTATGGTTAGCAAACCTTACCGAAGCTGAGTGATTACCGGTTCAGCAGAAAAATAGCTTGCCCTTTTTCCATGGCTTCAGCAAACTGTTTGTGTGCTGCTAGAAACCTTGAGTGTGGAAATGGGACAGAGGGAATTGCAGTTGGCAGATACAGAGGCCAAAATCCTCACAGATTTCTGTGATGTACTGCATGGTTCACATAAGAAAATACTGTCTGAAGCTCTGCTAACTCAGCATGTTCACCATGTTTCCTTAATATCTGATGATACATACTGATTATATTGTGAGTTACTACAGAACATATAATCCTTCATGGTTTTTTAAAGGTTTTTAAGAGCTTTCAAACTACAGCAAATGACTTAAGAACAACAGGTCACGTCAGTTAATTATCTGTCTGGACTGTTATTTGCAAGTGTCATTTGTGCTGTACGTATTAATACACATATCTGAGTATTGTTTTGTGTGTTTTTGTGTGTTTTTGTATGTGTGTGTTATGTAGCGGATGGAGCTCAGTGGTGAGGAACGTACTCGGACTCTTCCGGGACTGAAGCACTCCAACTACAACAAGCTACGTAGTCAGAAAGATCTGGACTCGGTTGTACTCTCTGGTCGTGAGTCCCCTTGCTGGGAACGACCGCTGTCTGTCCCGCCCCTGGAGCCACCAGAGCCCCGCCCTGCCAGCCACGAGAGTTTTGCCTCCAACCAGGAGAGCTTAGATAGGATGGAGACAGGCAGCATAACGATTCCTCGACCACAGGGCCGTAAAACACCAGAGCCGGGAGCGGTTTTGGCTCCGGCCGTGACACTGCTGCAGAAGGAGATGGGACTAAACGTGAGCGCAGGGGGGCAGGAATTCCGGCAAGCCCTCAACATGTCTCCTCTCTCACAGTCCCGCCCATCCGGTGTGGAGGCGGAGGCTGACTTGCTTAGTCTGCTGGACCCTCTGAGTGGAGCAGAAGAGCCCCGCCTACCCCCCAAACCTCCCATTCCCCCACGGCCTGCCATGCCCTCATACCCGCCCCCACTGTCCCTCAACCCCTTTGCTGCACAACACACTCACTACAACCTTCAGAGACACTACAGTCCTGTTGTATCTGGCAACCCATTCACCTCCACCTACGTGCCTCCCCACGCCAGCACCTACTACAGCGCAGCACCCCCACGTCCCCTCTCAGTGTTCGGCCAGCCTTCTGCTACTGGGGGAGTCCAGGCGAGTGGAGTGTGGCCAGCTGCCAAAGCTCCGCCCACCTCCAACAGCAGTAGCTCTCTCTCTAGCCTGTTGGATTCCCCTGCACCGCCTTTATTAACCCAGGCTCTGCCCCCTACGCTTCCTGTCGGCACACCCCAGGACCCCTTCTGTGACTTGCTCACTATGGCAGCAATGCCAGCTGTTGCAGCCACGCCCCCTAAAAAAAAGGTGGAGGACCTGCGGAGGAGGTGGGAGACTTTTGACTAGCCCAGTGCACACTTTACCTCCACTGCTGCTACTGACCAATGAGGGACAGCGCTCGTCTGTTGAACAATCAAGAGCCACTGTTTTTTTGTTTTGGGTAAGGACTCTGGAAGCCCCAAAAAAAAGCTCTGCTACACATATATATGTGTGCGTGTGTGTGTGTGTGTGTGTGTGTGTGTGTCTGCGCAACGTACACTAATGCTCAGACTGCATTTGCATCTTCTCCCTGAGTGGATGACGTGACCTCGGACAAAACCAGGCCTTTGGATGACCTCACGTGCCGTTAGCTAGAATGCTGAAAAGCAGAAGGTCATGCTCACAGTAGTTCAGCTTGGCATTAATCTAATAGCATCCAGGCTAATAGTTCAGTCTGTGGAGCTACCACACTAATGTTGTAGCTGTTGTGGTGTGTAGCTTTATACCTGCCTTTTGTGATCACACCTGTCGGATGCTCAGAGAAACAGCTTTGAGGGGGAGGTAGCGTGTAGAGCAATGATCAGGGGTTAGGGTTAAAGTGCTGTCAGTTGTCTGAACTACTTAAAAACCAGACAAAACACAATATTAGTACAGAGTAATAAGTCCCCATTATTATATATTGTTTGGAATGTGTTTTTTTTATTTTTTATTCCTGTTTATGCCTGAAATCCAGCTCAGATCCGTAGGTTCTCATACTGACCGACTACAGAACCTTGCACTATTTTGGTCTTGATCTGCAAACTAAGGCACTGTAACTATGATCTGAGGGTCGCTGGTTCGAATCCTGGATCATGCTTCTTGCCATCTGTGGCAGGAGTCTAGTAACTGCTAGTTTGAGGCTGGCCGGCACAGGCATCTGTTAGCTGATGTGTCGGAGCTGGGGATCCGGCGCCATCCTTTAAGCGCATTGGCTGCCTACTGATGCTACATTCAGTCGCAGATCGAAAAGAGGTGGTGGCTGACTTCACAAGTGTTGGAGTCTTTACATTGGCTAGCCTTCACCCTCCTATCCTAGGGCACAGGGTTTATACAAAAGTCTTTCAAATTGAGTAGAAAATGGGGTATTAAAAAAGACTAACTTTCGGGTGGAATACAATGAAAACTTGAGTTACTGCTTTGCATGAATTTATTCAATCTTAATGATGGCTGGGATGTTGGAAGCTCATTGATTGATAGCTAAACCTTCCGTTAATAATTTTATAATTCAGTATTATGATCTTGAAAATCTGCCACTGTTCCAGAGTGTTGTCTATCGACCAGCTGACCCTCTTAGATGCTAACGCTAACCCCTGACCATTGGCCGCATCTTTGACTTAATGAAAACAAGCTGCCTCACCTGTCCATGCGTAACCAAGGTTAGCTGGCTAACCCCGAATTCTGCTTTTAGCTTCCATATAGTTTGTAACACTGAATAAGAATGCTAGTGATGTATTTGGGTTTGTATGTCAAGAAAGGGGGCTTAATGTCCCCAGGTAGCACACTGGTCTGTTGGCCGGTGTGTCCACAGGATGCCAGGAAGAGAAAAGAACACAGCAGGGTTGGACTCTGCAAGGAATACCGGACTAAAGAGTCTGGACAGTTAATGCTATGTGACATTCAAATGGCTGGAAACAAGGAAATCAGACTTGTATTTAAAACCCAGATTTTACATAACAACGTGTTACATAAGCAGTACTTTTAGTTTTCTGTATCAGTCCAAAGAGATGTTGTAGTTTAGGCTTTAGAAGGTTCTATAAGTCATATCCTCCATTCCTTCAGACAGACCTTGCTGGCGAATAAGCACTTCCACAGAGGGCTACGTAGTTTTAAGTCTTAACTAGTACAATAAATAGTACAGCGGCTAGTACAGTACCAAGTGGTTTGTTGCATTCATATTAGTCTGGTAAGCACATCTCCCATTCAGCCTGCTAAAAATTCAGGTCATGACTAGCATTGGCTAGTAGATGGTTTTGGAGTGTCTAAAGCCCTATTCGGACAGGATTTGTTTCACAGGGGGGCATCTGTGAAAAATATTTCACATTTCTACTCAGTGATAAAACTCTTGCATCAGGACCAGTAAGTTTTTTTTTGCTTTCTTGGTCACATGACGTGGCGTTTAGTAACTCCTCCATTTCCACATGCTGATGTGTTTACATGGATCTCTGTGAAAACATGCGCTCAATGTGTAATTACGGTGCATGGCGGTGGACAAAATGGGTAATTCTTGCTGTAATTTTCTCAGAGGACATCTGGAAAAAAACACGCACATAGTCGTTCTGGATGGGAATAAAGTGACAGAGGACCCCCCCAATAAAAGAGAAAATTACCTCAGGAGCCCCTGAGAAACAAATACTGTCCGGATAGGGCTTAAGCTGGACTTTGATGGGTAAGGTGGATGAAAAGCTGGTCATCCAGATAAAAATGTACCCTGTGTCAGCTTGGATGCTAGCTGGTAAATGAGCTCTTGACCAGCAAAGTGTTGTGTTTGTTTATAGTCATGATTGGTCATTCTTGCCAATTAGCATGTTCTTGCTGGTTGACCATCATGGTCAAGTCATACTGGATGTCCACTTACCTCTTGTGGGTGTGTCTGACGCTTCTATATGGAACAAAGGAAGCAAAAGAACAGTCTGGATGTCTATCTTTAATCAGTCTTTTTCTAATCTAATTTTGGAAATCTGAAAAACTGACATCATCTGCATCGTATTTGAAAGGGTACTCTCACCAGGTTGCTATCGAAACAACGCAACCAATCATATACCACAGCATGCAGCAACTGTCTGCATTGACATGAATATGATGCATCAAGGCAAAATGGCAAGTGGACACCAAACATCAAACACTGAACCTATACAAAAAACCCCCAAAAAGCCCTATGTTGGTCAACCAGCTTCACCAGCTTGAGCTGGCCACCTTGTTATTTTTGGGCCAGCAAACCCAGTGGTCCTGTATGGTTTTTTTAAATTTAAAAAGATTCTCATTCGGAGAGTGAGGAGCTGCTGTAAAGAAAAATACAGATGTATTCAGTTTTAAAAAGTAGGGGTTTGGTATGAAATTGTGCTTCGTTGTAGAGAAACCTACTGACCTGGATTTCTTTACAATTGTGGCAAATAGAAGCAGGTGTTTTCAAGACTTTCAACACAATTACAGCAATTTTATTGATTTATTATCATCAATAACATTGATAATCCCCTATTGTGAACCTACTTGTTTTGTGCTGTTATATAACAGCTTACTTTATTCAATGCAAACCTAATACAAGTCCATCCAGGCTCAGAAGATGCAGACACGTCCAGACTAAAGCTCAAAATTTAGCGGATACATTAAAACAAGCTGAACATTTATATTCAGTTACCACGGAACAAGCAGCAGCAGTGTTTTATTACCTTTTTATTCAGTATTTATTTGAAAAACATGAAAATTGTTCTCCATGCTGAAAAATATTTTCTATTGAATGTAAAGGGTCAGTGTGTGCTAGTGTATTGTTATATTAAAGCAGCAGTACAAACAGCATTATTACTAAGGTTGTTTAAATATGATCCAGTGACTTAGAATATCTAAAGTATTGCGTATCAAATACTTTCATTCTAATTCAGAGTTTTTAATCTTAAACAATGTATAAAAAAGGCATTATCTATCAGACATTCTTTCTAAGCTGGCAGCACTAAAGAGAGTTTTCATAAGGTTAATAAAAAAGTTTTCCAATTTTGTTTAACAGTGGAGCATGAAAATATAACAAATTATCTTTAGTTTAAGTTTTTACCTAATTAAGCACTGCTCCATATTCTTTGTTTAAAAAACACAACCAAGTGGAGGCTAACGCTAATGCTAACAACATACACTTTACGATCTTAAATCTGATCAAATTTACCTTACTATGAAGCAGTTACCATATTTTTTCGCACTATAAGGTTGAATTGAATGTCTATTTTCAGGTCATATACAAGGTGCGCCGGATTATAAGGCGCATTATACAACCAAGTAAGGAACGCGGGTGTTGCCATGTTTTCCTTCTAATTCAGCTGGATGGTGAGACCTTTAAAGCTAAGCTAAGCTACGTAAACCAAACTGTTATTCATATATTTTTTTAAGAATGTTAATCTACACAGATTTCTCTCCTGATTTTTTTTATGTGGGTGAGTAAAGCGCTTCCGTTTATTTCAAGTAAACTTAGATTACTGTGGGCAAATTTGAGGTGAGATTAGCTAGCCAGGGCAGTATCAGCTAGCGGTTTGTCCCATGTAGCTTTTGTTAACATGGTAAAAGCGCAGACTACAGGCGGATAAAACTCACCTTTAAATGACTAAAGAGCTAGTGCTGCCATTAGCAGCTAATGCTAATACTGCTCCAGCAGTGCTAGCCGGGGTTAGCAGCAGGCTACAGGCCAATGATACTCACCTCTAAATGGCAAAAGAGCTAGTGCTTAGCATGGTTAGTGGCTAATGCTAATACTGCTGGAGAACTAAACTGAAACTCCTGTAAAACGCTGCACTTCAGGGAAGTGGTTTTACTCCTCCTTACAACCTGACTGGTAAAATTCATAAGGTGCATTGGATTGATTATAAGGCGCACTGACGATTTTTTGGGAAAAATTTAAGTATTTTAAGTCCACCTTATAGTGCGAAAATATGATATTTTACATTGGTAAATAATGTGCTTTTTACTCCAGAGTGTGTACTACTATTACTACTAACTTACTACTATTACTACTGCTACTACATACGCATACACACACACAAAGAGGCATGTGAGATAAATAGTCAATGTGAAAGGTCAGACGTGATTATAATATAATAAACACACTATAAAACAACAATCAACACTAAACTGAATAAATTGGTCCACAATGTCTTATTATATGAACTCTTAATAAAAAGTAATGTGATAACTTCAGTAATAATCAGCTGCACATTGTATCTAAATTGTAAAGCTGTATTAACTATACAAACACAGATTGTATCAGCATTGATGGGTACAAACTTAAGTATACATTTTATCTTATTTTATCAAATAGGATCTTTTCACTGCTGCTGTAAAGTTTTTGGAATTGACAGGTTTCTCTGAAATGAAGTGTTACACTTCAAACCATCTTACACATTAACATAGACATAAATCTTAGAAATGTAAAATCTTGGAATAGAATTTGCAGATTTTGTTCTCATTTAATCAAATTGTAGAAAATGAAGATATCTGAAATGCTGACCAGATCTCCTCCCTCTTTACCAAGAACTGACAGAGCGATCACTGATCTGGGCCCAGTCTCCCAAAAAAGCATCTTAACATAAAGAGAGTGTAAAGCTCAGTGTAAAGCTCACTCTACCATCTAAAGCCCTGTCTGGACGGTATTAGTTTCTCAGGGGGTCCTGGGGTAGTTTTTCTCTTGTATGGAGGGCCCTCTATTATTTTATTCCTCTCCAGAACGATCATGTATGTGTTTTTCTCAGACGTCTGAATTTCGTCTCCTCACGTTTAAGAAAATGGCTATTTGTCCACTGCCGCACACCGTAATTATACAAATACAAATGATATAAGAATCATCTTAAACCCTATCTGGACGGGAATAAAATCACAGAGGACCCCAGCATTTAATTTAATTCTATCCCTGAAACTAATTCCGTCCAAATAGGGATTTAGTGCCAAGAACCTTTTGGGAAACCCCTTCGGAAATGAAGAGTTCTAGTGCCCCCTACTGGCTCACAGCAGCACTGCAGGCTCACTGGTGAAAGAAAGGTGCCTTAAAGGACAATTCTGCTAAATCCATGCTTGTGTTCTGTTAATACTATATAAAGCCCGTTTCTCAGAACCCTCCAATAACCCCTTAAAACCAGAACGTCCGACCCCCCAGAACCCTCCAGCCCCTCAGCTGTTCTAGCTGTAGCGAGTTTAGGATTAGCAGGAACCCCCTGAACCATCCGGAGCTTTAACATATATAAAATATGTTTGTATGAAATATCCCAGTTTTTCTTTTTGTTTTGTGCCCTTTTGCAATGTGAATTTGTGTCTTTCTTTTCTATCATTCTGCACTTTGAGTTTGTTTTTATTATTTGAATGATATGATTTTATGTATAATGTATGTGAAGATTAAAGAGCACACGTTTATCTATCCTGTGAAAATCGGACTCCTAGCAACTGATTTCGTTCTCGTACTCAAGTTGGGCTCATGTGGGTAAAGAATGGTCAGGGAATGTGTCTCGTGGGCATGGGATCTAAGTGGGTTGGTAATAGGGGTGTAAGATATGGTCACAAAATTATATCACATTATTTCAAGGTGTTTTCTTCCTCGATAAAAATATTTTTGGCGATATAACAAAATATTAAATTTTGAAAAATGTGTCTGTGTGTGTACACGACAGGTCAAAGGTTTTAGAACACCTATTTTTAGTAGTCCAGTAGCAGAGCTGTATTAATTTTTAGTTTCCTCATTTTAGCAATTAGACTTTATTCTTAACTGAAACTAATGCTACGTTCACATTACAAGCCACATTGCTCAAATACGATGAATGTTTAAAGCTACGGGAGAACGAACAACAAAGGTAAGTACTCTTTATCGTGTTTTACTACACCCAAAGTCATTTTTTACACCGGAGTTCTCCTTTAACCTAGTGGGCTAACATAACAGCAGCACCTGTTTGCTAACCCACAGCTAAGCTAACATTAGCCACGTCAGTCTCTGTTGTATTTTTGTGGTTAATGTTACATTCACAAGCAGTTTGTTTCTTTTCACTGATGCTTTTGAAAGAACTGACGGAGCTGAGGCCTGAGCCACTCATTTATCTTACTCACCAGATATTACTGCCTCACTACCTTAAGTTTCTTTTTAGACAACACAGAGTCACTTTTTTATGTAAACTGGAATCATTTTATTTTAGTTGGTCATCTACTTGAATCAAATAGTAGACCATACAGTTATATTGACCTAATTAATAAATACAAAATTGACAAATACTCTACAGTGATAAATGCTATACCAGTTGGTGCAAATTTACTGCTGAGAGGTGTAAACTTTCCTTGTCACTCACTTGATTTACTGGATACTTATATTGGGAGTATGCTTTCAGCTAAACACCAGCAAAATAATAAACTGATAAGAGAATTATTTCAGAAAGACATTGCTACAATTCCTTAAGTAATATCATTTTGGAATAGTATTGTAGAGTGTATAGTGTGGTCTTTACCTTTAAAATATTTAATTTCTAACAAAGTCAGAGAAATTAGGCTGAAATTAATATATAACATTTTCTTTTAAAGATTTTCTTTTAAAATATAAGTGTGATATGGAAACTGACTGCTAATTTTGTAAACGTGCTTCTGAAGATGTTACTTACTCTTGTTGCTTGCTATGGATATTTCATATCCATAAATGATATGTAAAAAAAAGTTTGGGAGAAGGACCACACCCAAACTCCACGCTCTAACTCCACCTCTTATCAATAAACCACCCTATAAATACCTGCTCTAACTACCTACTTTTCGTGACGAAAGTTTGCATCCCACCTCCGCCCCAACAACCTCCTGGTTGCTCATTATCAGCCTTTGTCTCAGCTTCTGTAGCAGTTACATCTTTTACCTTAGTTTCCTTCCTCTGTCTCTGCTGGGTCAGTGTCCAGTAGCAGGTTGGAAGCGTCTGATGCCTCATCCATAATGTGAGAGGCCTGATCTTCCTGAGGGCAGTGAACTCCTCCATCATCCACCAGTGTTTGGCAGCTTCTGATGCCTCATCCACAATGAGAGTGGCCTGGTCTTCCTTTTGGGGGCAGTGAACTCCTCCGTCTTCCACCACCAACCACATCACAATCGCGCAGAGTACAGGCTCCACTATCACCTCAGCTTCAGCCAGGTCGTTTTTTATGTAAACCTTTTTTATTTATTTATTTTATTTAAGGGTATTTTTGTTTTTTTGTGGTAAATTTTTTATGTAATTTTTTTGCTTGTTTTCTCATATTTAATTATTTTTGAGGTTGTTTTTTCTTTTTTTTTCTGGAGTGTGCTACTGTACTTCACATACAAGACTTCAAAAGGACTAAAAGACCTAAAAAGACCCCTTACACTGAAATTTTGCTTTATGCAGATTTATTTCTAATTTGCGTTGACACAAAACCACTTAATCCTACACTGTCCTACTTATACAGCCTCCTTCCTCGTTTTCCTAGTCTTCCTCGTCTTCGTAGTCTTCCTAGTCTTCGTAGTTTTCGTGATCTTCCTCGTCTCCCTCGTATCTTCTGCTTCTTTTTGTATTCAGCTTCGGGTCTGCATTCAGCCTCCGTCTCGGCTTCCTTAGTCTCTGCTGGGTGAGTGCCCAGTAGCAGGCTGGGAGCTTCTGGTGCCTCATCCATGATGAAAGTGGTCTGATCTTCCTCTTGTGGGCAGTCAACTCCTCCATCTTCCTCCAGTGTTTCCACCACACTCTCACAAAGCTCTGTATTAAGGGTCACCTCAGCTTCCTCTGACTCTGTTAAGTCAGTGACCTGTAGCAGGCTGAGAGCTTCTGGTGCCTCATCCATAATGAGAGTGGCCTGATCTTCCTCTTGTGGGCAGTCAACTCCTCCATCTTCCACCAGTGTTTCCACCTCACTCTCACAAAGCTCTGTATTAAGGGTTACCTCAGCTTCCTCTGACTCTGTTAACTCAGTGACCTGTAGCAGGCTGGCAGCTTCTAATGCCCCATCCATGATGAGAGTGGCCTGATCTTCCTCTTGTGGGCAGTCAACTCCTCCATCTTCCACCAGTGTTTCCACCACACTCTCACAAAGCTCTGTATTAAGGGTCACCTCAGCTTCCTCTGACTCTGTTAACTCAGTGACCTGTAGCAGGCTGGCAGCTTCTAATGCCCCATCCATGATGAGAGTGGCCTGATCTTCCTCTTGTGGGCAGTCAACTCCTCCATCTTCCACCAGTGTTTCCACCACACTCTCACAAAGCTCTGTATTAAGGGTCACCTCAGCTTCCTCTGACTTTGTTAAGTCAGTGACCTGTAGCAGGCTGAGAGCTTCTGGTGCCTCATCCATGATGAGAGTGGTCTGATCTTCCTCTTGTGGGCAGTCAACTCCTCCATCTTCCACCAGTGTTTCCACCACACTCTCACAAAGCTCTGTATTAAGGGTCACCTCAGATTCCTCTGACTCTGTTAAGTCAGTGACCTGTAGCAGGCTGAGAGCTTCTGGTGCCTCATCCATAATGAGAGTGACCTGATCTTCTTCCTTGGGGCAGTCAACTCCTCCATCTTCCTCTACCAACTCCATCACAGTCTCGGAGAGTACAGGTTCAACCATCGGCTCAGCCTGCCTCTCCTCCACCGTTTCCGGGTCTCCTTCCACTGGAGTGACCGTAGTCTCCTCCGTTGTCGTCGGCTTCTGTGTTCTGGATCGGTACAGGTAGTAAAGCGATCCACCGGCTGCTATAGCTAGAGCTGCAATGCTGGCTCCTCCTAGTATCCCTCGAACTGCACACATCTTGTCGCTGCGAAGATCCGTTGACGACTGAAGTTTTTCGTGCTGCTGAGCCTTTTATAGTGTTCGAACAGTGACGTCATATTTATATCCACAGCAGTAAACTAAAATGTGATGTCATTGACATGAACGTTCCAAAGTTGGCAATAAGCCAACAAACAATAAATAAAAAAAACACATCCAAGTCCAAAATCTGATTAAAAATATCTACCAACTTTTTTTTATTGTAATCTTTTATTTTTTTGTTTTTAATATGTAAATATTTATGTGGTTATTTTTTGAGGGGGTAGTTTTTTTATGGTTGTTTTTTATGTAAACTTTTTTTGGTCGTTTTTTAATATTATTTTTTGAGGATTTTTTTGCAGGCAGTTGTTTTATTTTTAGTTGTTTTGTGGAGGATTTTTTATGTAATCTTCTAATTTTGCTTTTTTAATATTTGATTATTATTTTTTTTTTTTAGTTTTTTTTTTTCATGGTTGTTTTTTAACATAGTAGACTAATGCCAACCATGTTTTTTCGCTTTTTAATTTTTTTTTTTTTTTTTGTGGTTGCTAAAACTGTTTATTTGTATTTTTCATAATTTAATGTATTTTTTTATTTGTTTAGATTTTTTTTTAATCTTTTTATTTTTTAATTTCAATTATTTTTTTTTTTAAAAAGCTCCAAATCTTTTTAACATAAAGAGGACAAATCCGTTTCCATGTTGATTAGAATAAAAAAATAGATTGAATATTTTTATAGGTGATAAAAACTAAACAACAAACTGCTGAATTCCTCACTACTGCTGTAACGCGTTTTACTTCACACATGACAACAGTTTAGTTTTAACTATGTATAACTATAAATAAATAAAATTTAAATAAAACAAAATAAATGCTTTTCCCAGCTAACTAAAAAGGGTCGCCAAAAAGTTGCAAGGGACGTTCTTATTGAACGTTTGTAGGACCACCAATAAACATTTAGAAGACTATTATGCGACGTTCAAACAAACATATTTAAACGTCTTTTATGGTCTTCCGTCCTTTAAACGTCTCTAATAATGCTAAGTTAAAATCTATCGTTTATTAGATTGTGGCATATAATAAACACAAGTAGATGCTGCAATCTGCTGTTTTTTATTAAATATAAAAAAAGACATGTTTCTCGTGTATTGGATCAATGATTTTCACGCTTGTCCCAGCGCAGTTTCAGTGCTCCTGTGAAAGAGCCTAAAAGAATGTTAACATTCAATGTGTTAATCTCCAGCGAGTCAATACTTCAAGACCGTTTTTTATTAATTTGTAGTTTAATTATACACGTATATGAGCTTACCTGAGATTAATAAATCTATCTACAGCGCTGTAAAAGCGCAAAACTCCCCTGATCTCCCAGAGTCCTGAATCCGGTCTAAACAACGCTGCGTCTTCGTACAGGGAGGCTGTTACTGGTAATGATCGCTAGATTACGCTTCTTTAAAGTGTCATTCAATAGATCTAAGGGATTATATTATATATTTAAGGGATAAGGGATTATATTTACTCATAAAACTTCTAACAGGTGTGAGCTGTGCTCTAGGCCTGAAATATATTTTAGTTTTAGTTTAACAGTATAATAACACAAATATCCTACATTTAAAATGGTAAAAAAGGTGCACGAAGTAACTTTAAAATGCGTTTTATTTTTAAGCAAAAGTAAGATATAAAATTAAACATAGAACACTAAAAACTAAGCATTTGTTACCTGTCCCCTCTCTAACTATACATTATACCATGAAATATTATTAAAATCCTTCAGACAAGTAATTTTTTGAATTGTGCATTGTTGTGTGAATGCAAATTTAAAAAATCATAATAAATTCATAATAAATAAGTTAAAATACACAATTTAGTCGTGTTACCGGAACACATTACCCACATCTAAACAATCTGGAACATTCTACAAGTCACATCTACAACAGGAGGTCAACTCAGTTGGTTCTTCTGAAGATCATGAGAAGAACAACATTAAGTTCTCTTATTTGTTTTTCAGTATATTTGATCTAATTGACTATGACTAAGAAAGTCTATGTCACTGCTCTTACCTAAATTAATTCTTTAATATTACTTGTTTATTTTTAAAATAGAAATTTTGGCAAAATCAGTAGAGTGTGCTCAGTGTCCTCATGCTATTAGCATAGCCACCATTTAGCTATTTTTCATGTTTTTGCTAATTCTATGCTAAAAAGTCATGTTACTTTCAGTCCTGTACTTTTAACGTAATAACAAGACTGAGTGCCAGTAACAGGAGTGAGTTCCAGTGATAGGAATGAATGCCAGTAACAGGAGTTATTTTTAAATGTTTTTTGTTTTACTGTTTTATTTTTTTTGTGTGCACATTTATGCATGTAATTTCCTGGGGACAAAAATATATATCGTCATTATAATCTTATGTATTGCAATTCAAATGTTTATTATGTAATTGTTTTATTCTTGTAAAGTGTCTGTGAGTCTGTATAATTATATAATAATAATTATTGTTATTATTATTATTGTACAATATAATTATAGAGCATGAACCACACAGGATTTTTTACAGCTTAATATTTTATACAAAAAAATATTTTTTTATAATTTTAATAATTATTTTTAATTAACACTTTTAGGTATTATTTATCTGCTGAAAGGCAACACTTTAAAAACACCAACAATAAAAGTGTGGGGAAAAAAATACATTAAAACGTCAGGTTACAAAAGTGATTTTATACATCCATATTTCTGGCGAGTAAAGTACGTGTGATGAATAAAGTGTGAAATTGTTATTTTTTCCTATAATCATACCATCAAAATGTATGATTGTTGCCTCCCAAATTGTCCCACTGTTCTTATGTTCTGCATCAATATATTTTTGTCAGGTGATAGTAGAGATGCAGAAGGAAATTTCTGTCTATAACAACTTTGCATAATACGGAGACCGGGGAGGGGGGCCGTGGATAAAAAAAAAATTAATCGAGTGAACGATATAGCAGTCCGTGCTCAAGATTTCTGTAATTCGAGCGAACGATTTTTAAGCTTGGAGGGAAAGGAGCATTTCCCGCTCTTGAGCTGCTACAGGGGTGCGGTATCCACACTTATAACCTGCTGACATTAATGATCTAATGTTACAGTTAGATAATACAGTGCGCAGATTTTGCCGTGGTGGCGGCGTCTCCACAGCCCGTCCGCTCCCCGCCATGAGACGCATGCCTTGTGGTTTGAGCGCGCGCAGTCCTTCGCGGAACTTATTAACCAACAATTTACGCAGTCAATTCCAGTCATGAATAAAGGAAACAAACATTTTACTGATGCAGGATGACTGTCTCTGTGTTATTAAAACCAGATCAAATCAAAGTTATGATGCAATGTAGAATTGTGTTTATTAATTTCTTATTTTCAACAAAAACATCAGGTAAAGAGGTATTATTTTATAAATATACAGCTAAAAGATTTAGGTCCAAATGTACAATGTAAAAGGAAATAAAGATAATACATAATTAATGCAATGTGTGACAGTAGAGCTGCTTTAAATATGTAACACTATATCAAATCAAAATAGCTGGTCTAAAGTCTAATACAATGTTTAAGATGTTTAGTGAATAGGCAGTCCATATAATAATTTGGATCAATTTGTTCATTTATTCCAACAGTGGCGTGCACAGCTTATCCAGTCCATGTAGAAAAATGTTGCCAATAGAATAAGACTCTCTGGGTGTGTGTGTGCGTGCGTGTGTGTGAAGCACTACTATAACAGGCTGTGTGTGTGTGTGAGTGAGTGTGTGTGTGTGTGTGTGTGTGTGTGTGTGTGAAGCAGTATTATAACAGGCTGTGTGTGTGTGTGTGTGTGTGTGTGTGTGTGTGTGTGTGTGTGTGTGTGTGTGAAACAGTACTATAACAGGCTGTGTGTGCTATAACAGGCTGTGTGTGTGTGTGGGAAGCAGTACTATAACAGGCTGTGTGTGTGTGTGTGTGTGTACTATAACAGGCTGTGTGTGTGTGTGTGTGTGTGTGTGTGTGTGTGCGCGCGTGCGTGCATGTGTGGGAAGCAGTACTATAACAGGCTGTGTGTGTGTGTGTGTGGAGCATCTGTAACTGTAAATAACTGCCATACTAACTGGCCTCCTGGCCTGTGTTTTAAAACCACTCCAGATGATCCAGAACGCAGCAGCACGTCTGGTCTTCAACCAGCCAAAATGGGCACATGTCACCCCTCTGCTCATTGAGCTTCATTGGCTACCAGTTGCTGCTCGTATCAAATTCAAAGCCCTTACTATCGCCTACAAGCTGATGACAGAACAGCCTCCTTCCTACCTGCATTCACTTCTGAAGGCTTATGCTACCTCCCGGCCGCTGCGCTCCTCCAATGAACGTTGCCTCGCTTTGCCAAACAAACATTCACACAAAGCAATCCAGACTGTTCTCATACAGAGTTCCCCAATGGTGGAACAAACTACCTTCCATTACCAGATCAGGAGAATCTCTCACTATCTTTAATAAACTCCTGAAGACAGAGCTCTTCAAAGAGCACTTACTCTCCTAACACCTCTAACACACTAACTACTTCTAACCCCATTTCCTTCTTCCCCTCCTTTACTCCTGTATCTCATTATTTTCCTTTGACCTCCTTTGAGCCCAGTCTAAAAATAGTTTTTTTTTTTTACCTTTAACTTTTATTACTCTATGTACATCACTATTGTAAGTCACTTTGGACAAAAGCGTCTGCCAAATGTAATGTAATGTAATAATGTAAAATAAAAAGAAAATGTTCAAGTCAGCTTTGGTAGAAAAGTGCTAACAGTGGGGAACAGTCAGTTTTCCACTTTATTAGTGCAGTGCTGGTACAGGGTCGTCTGCCGTATTTGAGTCAGTTCACAACTGTGTTCAGAGAATCAACAGGTCAGGTGCGTCAGTCGTTCACCAGGACCAAAACGACTGCTCAGTGACACTGATGTAGAACAGTCAGAAAGTGACACTGGGCCAGCTGTGGGCCAGAAGTATTTTTCTGCTTGCGACTCTAAACCAGCAGTGCCGACTTAGAAACGAGTCCGGGCCAAAGTCGCTGGCTATCTGGGTACATACATATAGTCTTTCTCCAGATTCCTCAACTCCTCCTTTAATTTACTACACATACACATATCAATGATTATTTACAAAAGTGGGAACTTTTTTCTATGTGTTTTATTAGGGGAAACCAGGATTTTTTTTAAACAAATGGTTCTATACAGGTCCTTCTCAAAAAATTAGCATATTGTGATAAAGTTCATTATTTTCTGTAATGTACTGATAAACATTAGACTTTCATACATTTTAGATTCATTACACACAACTAAAGTAGTTCAAGCCTTTTATTGTTTAAATATTAATGATTTTGGTAAAAAAGTAAAGAAAAAACAAAAATCTAAAAAAATTAGCGTATTTCATCCGACCAATAAAAGAAAAGTGTTTTTAATACAAAAAAAGTCAATCTTCAAATAACTATGTTCAGTTATGCACTCAATACTTGATCGGGAATCCTTTTGCAGAAATGACTCCTTCAATGCGGCGTGGCATGGAGGCAATCAGCCTGTGGCACTGCTGAGGTGTTATGGAGGCCCAGGATGCTTCGATAGCGGCCTTAAGCTCATCCAGAGTGTTGGGTCTTGCGTCTCTCAACTTTCTCTTTACAATATCCCACAGATTCTCTATGGGGTTCAGGTCAGGAGAGTTGGCAGGCCAATTGAGCACAGTAATACCATGGTCAGTAAACCAATCTACCAGTGGTTTTGGCACTGTGAGCAGGTGCCAGGTCCTGCTGAAAAAGAAAATCTTCATCTCCATAAAGCTTTTCAGCAGATGAAAGCATGAAGTGCTCCAAAATCTCCTGATAGCTTGCTGCATTGACCCTGCCCTTGAGAAAATACAGTGGACCAACCCCAGTGTGCAGACATGTCTTGCACACGCCTGTGCACGGTGGCTCTGGGTGTTTCTACTCCAGACTCAGTCCACTGCTTCCGTAGGTCCCCCAAGGTCTGGAATCGGCCCTTCTCCACAATCTTCCTCAGGGTCCGGTCACCTCTTCTCGTTGTACAACGTTTTCTGCCACACTTTTTCCTTCCCACTGAGGTGCCTCGATACAGCACTCTGGGAACAGCCTATTTGTTCAGAAATTTCTTTCTGTGTCTCACCCTCTTGCTTGAGGGTGTCAATGATGGCCTTCTGGACAGCAGTCAGGTCGGCAGTCTTACCCATGATTGCGGTTTTGAGTAATGAACCAGGCTGGGAGTTTTTAAAAGCCTCAAGAATCTTTTGCAGGTGTTTAGAGTTAATTCGTTGATTCAGATGTTTAGGTTAATAGCTCGTTTATAGAACCTTTTCATGATATGCTAATTTTATGAGATAGGAATTTTGGGTTTTCATGAGCTGTATGCCAAAATCATCAGGATTAAAACAATAAAAGACCTGAAATATTTCAGTTGGTGTGCAATGAATCTAAAATATATGGAAGTTTATTTTTTATCATTTCATTATGGAAAAGAATGAACTTTATCACAATATCCTAATGTTTTGAGAAGGACCTGTACAGCACCAAAAACGGTTACACTTTAGCTATATATATATAGTGTCAAAAAACCCTTCTCAGAGAATGGAAAACTCCAGTCTTTCAATAAATGATGTTGGTGTGGCCACAACACAACTTTATTACATCTGTTTTTACAGTATATTACAGTATACTGTAATATATTATGTATTACAGTAGATTTATAGACATGTATTATTATGTTTCTATTCACCCTGTGTGAGGTTTTCAACCTGCAGCATGTAAAACACACTTACACTGTACACACACAAAAAAAACAAAAACACAAAGCCTGAAACCGTGGCTTACTTCTGAAGCTCTGATTGTCCACAGTGGTCAGTGTTCACTAATATTGTTCTTCAGCTACTTTTTCTAAAATAATAGGTTTAAAATGTTTGATTCATGGTGGTAATTGATCCAAGCCCCACCCACAATTACATTCTGTCATTGCAGGGTCGCTATTCTAAAAAAAATGCAAACACTGTACAGCTAGAATGAACTGTTATCAGCTACTGTCTGTAAAGCGTGTCTTTAAGAGGTGGCTCAGCAATGCTTTTTAAAAGTTACATTTTTTTTTGTCAGTTCTGATACCTATGCCAATGCAGCGACAGTAGTTACCAAAGAATGCATTTGTGGGTGGAGCTAAAGCATACAAACACTCTTCACTTTTAAAACCATGGTTTCTTTCTTTTCTCTACCACAGTGGGTTACATGTCTGGCAGGAACCCCCACAAAAAACACACCTAGAAATGAACAGTTAATTTAAAACAATCAAATATTGTTTTGTTAATTAGATTTTTCATAACCTGTGATTGAGTTTCAACAAAAGATTTAAAAAAATATCAGTCATATATATACCTTGCTGCATTAAAACCTAAATCCAACACAGTTTGCACCCGGTGACTGTAGGTATATATGTATGTTCTGGTGATTTCATTCAGCCAACATAACTGTTACTGTAACTGTACATGGCTAAAATAACCAGAATATGATGTTTGCATCAAAAATAATGTTCAGGCTTATATAAAGGTACAGTATGATTACTGATGGAGACATTTGTTTCTCCCCCTGAACTGCCCTTATATAATACACTCATGGACACACATACACAACAAATGCATCCAGATTGGGAAGACTATGCATCCAGTTATGTCACAACTGGACACTGGAAGCTGGCATTTCCACACTGGGTACTTTTAGGTCAGGGGTTGGCAATATGAAACATGTGTCCTGTGAGGTTGTTTGAACAATAATGAATGATAATGAAAAAATAAAATAAAATGCTTCTCTGGTGAGCTTTTGTTTACGTTTCTCCCCTGTCTCTCTGTTGAGCTTGGCCCGATATTAGTTTCTGCTCGTTATTGTTTTTCCGCCTGTTCTTGGCTCCTTATAAGGGTGTTTTTCCCGGCAGCGGTTGTGTATTGGACCGCGACCATGACGACACGGGTTTGATCCCGCGTGAGGAGCGGTGTGTATATTTATGTATTTTATTCATTTTTCTTGAGTTTACCTGCTTTGAGATCAGCTGTTCTGCAATTGGGTTCAACAACCCTCTGGGCTGAAGAGCTACTAGTCTGTAGCACTACATCCCATTACATTTGATTTTCCAAAACAGGTACGTTTTGGAAACGTAATGGCTTGGAAAATATCTGGCCCACAGCCAAACTTAATTGCAGACCCCTATTTTAGGTAGTATACCTCTTGGTGAGAGATCTCACTGACTGCTCTACGTGCCTCTATGACCAAATGAAGAAACTCTTGAGAGGAGACCTATCATTGAACACATTGTCGACTTATGCAGTGGCAATATGTGCAGGACATCCTGTGGCCACACTTTGTTGCCTCTCATTTTAATGGTTTCCAACTGGCATTTTTCAGCAGGATAATGCTTACCTACACACAGCAAGGATTTCCCAGGATTTGCAACCTTCCTTGGCCTGACAGTTCACCAAAATTACTGCCAATCAAGCATTCAGAGGACCATCAAGCGTATCTCATTATGTGTCCAGGCTAGAGGCGGCCCACCAGGGTACTAAAGCCTCTTTTAAATCTTACGGTTTTGCCGGTATTGCTCTAATTTTGTCATTACTTACATATGTAATACCTTCATTCTTCACTTCTACAAACTGGTCTACCTGCATGACCTTAACCAAGCTACCTGAGTATCACAAACTCAACCAGTTGACCAGTATCGGGTGTTTTCTCCAAGTCCAGCTGGATCTCCAGACCCTCAGTGTTAGAGCAAGTGCATTACAGTCTCTGGTTTCCTGCACCAGAAGGCAGCTGAGAGCTGAGATGATCAGTTTAGGCGTCTCAGATGAGGCGCTCCTCTGGTGGGACTTTCAGCATGCTGTCCATTTCTAGACGAGCACCCGCCACTTCCTGTTGGCTGGGTGAATATGCTCCCTCTGATTGGCGCTTCCTGCGCGCCGTCATCAGCATGAAAATCACACCAATCACAGCTAAGAGGGCACAGCCGCACGCCAGTGGGATCACCACCACCATCCATGGCATCCGATCCCTTTGAGCCTCTTTCTACAAACAGAAACAAACACAAACACAAAAAAATTCAATATGAAAATTTCCGTTTACGTATGGTCGTTGTTTCTGCAACCCTAAATCAGAAAAGGTTGTTACATTTTATTTATACAATTTTATTGCAGACAATTTTATCAAGACAACTTCATTCCTGCCTTTTAGGTCCGCAAAAAATACCAAAAAAGTTTGTTATTATTTCACAATTGGTTTATAAATTTCTTACTTAAAACTGTGCAAAACAGAAGCCTTATGTCCAGAAGCTGTATCGACATTTTGTAGTCATACTGTGATCAGATGTATCAATATTCAAGATGCTTAAGACCAAAGATGAAAAGGAAAATCCAGACTGTTATCAGCAACAAGTCCAAAATTGTCTTTTCCAGGGACGTCTATGCATTTTTTAATAAGGCAATGCAAAACCAAATGCTACACACATTTCAAAGGCATGGCTGCTGAAGAAGAGCATACACATACTTTACTGGCCTTTCTGCAGCCCTAATGGCCTATCTAGCCTGTCTACAGTCCCCAAATAGAGAACATGTAGAAAATAAAAAAGAAATGACAACAACGACCTCCTACTGTTGCATGTTGACGTGTTAGTATGAACAAAACACCTTGAACAACTCTTTGTTTGGTATCTTTAGTGTAGAGACATCTTTTAAGTGTTGGAAGAAGAGGTGATGTAATGCTTTACCGTCCAACTTTTTTGGAATGCGTTGCAGGCCTAAAGAGCAGGAATGCATGTAGGTTAACAAATAAAAATAGTTGACCAGACAGAAACTTTAATATCTAGGGTTGATTCTGTCTGCAATCCAAGAAACAGAATCCCATAATTCCATTCTATATTCTGTCTCAACCTTTTCTGATTTGGGATTGAACATAGG
This sequence comes from Astyanax mexicanus, assembly GCF_023375975.1. Lineage (NCBI taxonomy): Eukaryota > Metazoa > Chordata > Actinopteri > Characiformes > Acestrorhamphidae > Astyanax > Astyanax mexicanus. Next base: position 21,992,081 of record NC_064424.1, on the reverse strand, counting down.
TTTGTTCTTGGATTTACATACATTCGTTTCACAGTATGGTCCGCTGAAACCCGCAGCGCACACACACTGGAAGAAGCTCAGACGATCCAAACACGTCCCGCCATTTAAACAAGGATTGGACATACACTCGTTAATCTCTATCTCACACCTGCAGAGAGAGAGAGAGAGAGAGAGAGAGAGAGAGAGAGAAAAACACACACACTGTTAAAACCATTAAACACAAGGAAGATTACAGAAACCTATATATAGACGAGGTAGAGAGAGACCAGTAGAGAAAACATCTGAATTCAACATGGACTGTAAGCATACCTGCGTCCTGTCAGTCCCGGGGCACATATACACTCCGCCCCCCATGGGGCATCTCGACACACTCCACCACTCACACACTCCAAATCGGCACACTTCTGAGGAGGGTGGTTCCACCTGATAAACAATTTAAGTGTTTTAATAAAGTGTTCTACATTCCATATAACTAGTTTTTACACGATTTTTAGAAAAAAAAAAAAAAAAAAACGTTAACAATTAGTTTGTTGTCATTGGAAAAAAATAGTGTTGTACCATTTATGTTACATTGGGAATTTAACTATAAAATATTAAGTCATGTTCCCTCATTTTGTTACAGTTAGAAAAAAAATAAATTAATGAATGAGCTGTTCAATTAATTAAACTGATTTAGAATTTTTCATATTTTTCAATATAAGAATTTTTCATATTGCCCCGTTGAAAAAATATCACTAAAATGCCCTTTAAAGTGGCAAAAACAAGGCAAAGTGTCCTGCTGGCACTGGAGTGTCTTAATGAGTGTCCTTATATGGTTTCCTTATCAACAGAAAAGTTTACATTACTGAGCACCAATTATTTTAAAGATGCTTAAATCTGTATCTCGGGAATTCTGGAATCTCTTGGTGCTCACACTGTCGTGTAGTGTGAACTCCTGAAAGATGCCTGCTGGCAAATTATTTGGCATGCTAGATATCTGACCCAGTCGGCGACTGGGTGTCAGGAGCAGCGGCTAGATGCTGCCAATGGAATTACGGAGAAAGAGAGAACCACAGGTCCAAAACTGGCTTAACCAGAGCTGTTTATGGAGAGTCTGACTCCCACTCTGCTCCCCCTGTTATATCATGAAACCACCCCCTGCAAAAACTAAAACTAAAACAAAATAGAAAGTTATGTTTCAGTTTTATGTAAAACTACTGTGTTTTTTAATGTTGGTCTTTCAAAAGTAATACATTAGTGAAGCATTAAAAACAATTAACATGTAGTTTTTTAATGAAAAACAAGGGAATTACCCTAATTGAGCCATTACCTGTTAGAGCAAAGGAACACCATTGCACTAAATATTGATAGAATAATTAGCAATGGAGTTAGTAATGAAAAATTTAAACTGCTTGTTCGTTTTTTTTTTTTGTTTCAGACATCTTTTAGATTGTTAAACATCGAGTCAAACTGACCTGGGAACACCATTGCTGTTCCTGACAACTGAACATAATAGGAGGGTTAAGATGAAATACAAAGATTGGGATTGTACTCACTGGCACTGTTTCCCACTGTAGCCTCGTGCACAGATGCAGCTGTACTGGTTAACTCCGTCCACACAGGTGGCTCTGTTCTGACAGGGGGAGTCTTTGCATTCATCCAAATCTTCATCACAAGTTGCCCCACCAAAACCGGGTTCACACTCACATTCAAAGCCCCCTAGCTTGTCCCTGCAGTTGCCATGAACACAGGGCCCCGAGGCACACTCGTCCGTGTCAATTTCACAAGTGAGGCCCTCCCAGCCGAGGGGGCAGGCGCAGTGGAAGTGGTGAAACAGATCCTCACAGGTTCCTCCATGCTGGCATGGCTGTGGCCGGCACACAGAAGAACCTACGCAGCCCAGCCTCGCCCGCTCGCCTCGTCGCCGGCGGAAACGAGCGGCCTGTGGAGCTACAAAATCATCAGTGAAGGGCAGGTAAGTTCCGCCCACTCTGACCAAACCCAGACACCCTGTGTAGCTCTCTGCCAGTGCAACTTCACTCGTAACATCACTAAGGAAGCCCATGCTCTCAATATGCTCTGGAGCACTGCTGCCGTCCATAATGCCATCAACACTGATCACCCACAGTGACGCGTCCTGCTCTGGATGCTCCATAGAAACCACTAGATGATGCCAGAGTCCGTCCGTGACACGCTGGGATCCTGTAAACACTACTGGCTCCACACTGTTCTCTCCATGTAGCTCCGCTCTCACCACGCCATCCAGCAGACCAATCAGGAGAAACTCCGCCCCCCTCCATGCTCGCAGCAGAACACTGTTTTCCTGTCGAGTGCGTAGATCCAGGGTGATGTTGGTCACTGGGGCAATCAAAGAGCCCTTAGCGGTGAAGTGGAGTGGGGAGTTATCGAAGGTGGCGTTTGCTACACCTGTGTAAAGGAACAGAAACAGTACAGACAGTGTGTAAAAATGAGTTTCCAAATGTAGTATATATAGACGATATGCATTTATACAGTTGTAGCCAAAGCTTGAGCAAAAACACCTGACAAGTAAAGTGGTACACAATTCTACTGTGCAGTGTGCTGTGATTATCTTAGAGGAAAATTATCATAGAAAAGACATCAAAACCTTGCTCTCTCTGGGTGGGTAGATGGTGCTCTTTTCCCACATTACTCCCAAGGTAATGTAGGTCAACACAGGCATCTGTTAGCTGGGTATCTACCCAGTACTGCTACAACAAAGGCAGTTTGAAAAGAGGTAGTCCCTAACTTTACATGTGTCGAAGGAGGCATGTGCCAGTCTTCACCCTCCTAGTGTTCTGGGGGCATTACTAGTGATAGGGGGAGTCCTAATGAGTTAAGTAATTGGTAGGGGCACGATGCACTGCAATAGAAAAATGTGGCAATGTGCATTGTAGGAACATGTTCTGTTTATGAAATGTTATACGGTTCCATTGATTGAACACTAGACATTGCAATTGCACTAGTGCAGGCCAAAGAACCAGTGGGCATAAGCACAGGGCTTTTTTCCGCTATTAGTGGGGGTAGGGGCTCACTGTGGTCACTGTACAAGTTTTTGTCTCTCCATGCTTTGACTCTCATTAGCCGAGAGAGATGACAATAATGTATTGAGTAAAAAGTAAGATGTATGAATTGTAAATACAATAGAATTTATATAAAAAGTCACTCAAAATGGAAGTACTTAAGTAAAGATACACAAAAAAACTGTTTTAAGTAGAAAAATAAATAATTTTTCCTTTGTAACTGTATGCTTAGACACTGAAAAATACAACAGCACAGTAGATTAATTATGCTTAGAACTGTATAGGCAGCATTTGTACAAGGTGCATGTTTCATTGTTTATACACTCAAAAAAAGAAAGTAAAATGTCTCCTTATTTATTGTCTTTCATTATTTTCTCCAAATATTGTGAGAAAATTTAAATAAAATGTAGAATATTGAATCGAATCGTGAGCATTACACCCCAAATAATTGGCATTCCAACTTGGGGAGAAAACAGGATACAATTATAAATAGAAAAAAGTCTAAAAATCTGTGATCTAGATGTATTAATGACACAAAGTCTCAACCTATACCAGCCTAACCCAAGGCGGGTTGGGTCCATGTATGCTTGACATCATGAATTCTGACACTTCTATCTGTAATTATCAAAAGAAATCCAGAAGAATTTTTTTCAGCTCATCTCCCCATTGTAGTAGATGTCAGTGGTGGACAGGGGTCAGCATTGGCATTTTGACCATTCTGATGCTATGCCACATCATTTGCAGCAGGGGGCGGAGCACTATAAGTTGAACTGAACACTTGCTGATTTTCCTGGCTTTAAGAACGGACTTTTCACTTGATTTCTATTCAACCCATCTGGCAGTGGTTTCAACTGTTATAATCTGATTGGGAGAATCATTACTGTACGTACAGTAAACTGTATATAACATGCAGATATGGTAACACAATGTCACAAAACCTACAGTTAAGTGTACATCAGTTGAGTTATGCACTGAGAGAAGATCTTACACTCATATCCGTCTGGAAGGTCCACACAGCGCCCGCCGTTCATACAGGGGTCGCTCACGCACCACACGCGAGATTCACACGTCTTCCCCGTGAAGTTCAGAGGACACCAGCAGGTGAAATCGTTCCAGGTCAGCGAACACTCCCCTCCATTCAAACATGGCGCCGCCTTCCAAACAAATCAAACACACAGCTAATTGAATCTTACACTGAACAAACATTTTACAGTACCAGTCAAAGGTTTGGACAGACCCCTTTTTATTCAGTGTGTTTTCTTTCTTGTTATGATTTTTACATGGTAAATATACTTAAGATTCTTACCACACTTATCTTTTGGTATTTTAATCTCAGTGTCTTTATTATGGAGAGTCACCAGATTAGTTTAATTTCAGATTGGTTAAATAAAAAGTGAAATAAAAAGAAATATTTATGCCATAAGTTCAATAATTGTGTCGAATTTATTTTTTAGCTCATAAAATGTGATTTAAGTTTTTGAACACATTTCAATTTATTTTTTTGGTATAAATTGCAGTAGTTTTTGGACACTTACTTTAGGAATACTACTGCAGTAAATAAAAAATAAACATCATAATTATAATGGATATAAAATAGTATCTCACCATCACAATGTAAATAGATATGGGACAGTGTCATCATTTTGAATAATGACAATTTAGAACACAATTAACAAAATAGATGTTCACAGTCAGGAGTAATATATGATAATATCTCAAAATTATTATGAAAGATAAATAGAAGATCTTTAAAAAATGTCACCTCAAGATCAGAATCAGATTTTGCAGTATTACTACAGGTGTGTGTGTGTGTGTGTATACCTTGCACATATCATCGCTGACGCAGCCAGGCAGCAGGTTTTGTGCATCGCTGGGGACATAGGCGGTGCCATTGATGGTGTTGTTCCACGCATCTACATCCAGGTGCACATCGTCCAGTCTTACATCCTGCAGGCAGCCTTTAAAATGGCCCCCCCACTCTCCAGCCATCCCCTCATTCGGCAGACCACCCACATATATTTGGTCCCCCACCCGCAGGGTTACTGGAGCGATGGAACCAAGTGGATAGCGGAATCCTGCATGACTGAAGAACACCTCGCCTTCCTGTAGCTCCACCTGAATTTGCTGCTTGTGCCCGTCACACACAAACACAGGGGACCTCACACTCTGTCCCCCTGCGCTCACCTCCACCCGCCCCATCTGCAGGAACACTGTGAGATACGGCTCTGACCCCTCAACAACTGCCTGCTCCGCCTCCCACAACTGCAGCACAATTCCATCCGGTTTCAGTGAGCGCAGAAAGAAGGACAGGTTAAAGTTCTGGGCGTGATCCGTCTGCAGATCGAATGAGCTGAAACTGGATGAGCCCTCATGACCGAACGTCCAGGAGGAGTATTCTGAAAATAAAAAAAGCGAGAAGTCAGAATTCGATACTGATTTAATTCTATTCAGACTTTTGAGAGCAGTGTGAACACAAAAATACTTTCAACTTTGTAAATCAAATCTAGAACATTTTCATTTATGTGTTTCTAAGATCTGTTCACACCTGACATTAATATGCTTCCTGGGTGATCCAAAGATAAATAATTGCCAAAATGAAATAACAGTTCGCACGTGGTATTCTTTTGGTATTTTTCACATTATCTGCACTGGATGAGGGCACTCTGCACACTGCGCAGTTTGATTTAGGTGTGTCTTTGGTATCGTATCGTGAGGGCACACACACAAAAAAACGTCTTGCACAGCTCAAAATGTGCAAAAGGCATGTACTAATTCTCTTAATTAATCAAGGGTGTGTTTTGGGCAAAACGTGAAATAAATTATTCAGTGTTTCACTTGTCTTTCCCTTTAAGAGCCAGGAAAGCTCTGACTTTGGCGAATTGCTATCTTAACGCCGCAAAACTTCTGTGCTTCTCAGCAAAGGACACTGCAGGTTATTTGAATTAATATTCTGTTTATTGTTGATGTGCATCTTTGTTGCCAGGACATTAATATCTGACTGTTGACTGTTGTCAGGGTTCTAATGAGACAGTGGCGCACCTGTGTTTTCCGCTGCCAACATAGCAATATGCCAGCAATTTACCTGAATGCACCTACCTCACTTCCAGACCGCCATGTCCATCGGCGTAGATATATATTTATAAGCTCTGTCGCTATTTTAATAGTGCAGGCACAAGGTGTGAAAACACATGAGATAGCAATGAGTATCGTGACATGCCTTGCCCAGGGTGTAGGAGAGAGCCCATATTTTTGTTTGTGTGCCTGGAACAAGTATTGCCTGTATCCATTGGTTTGTTAATGTAACCACTTTGGTGTTTAGACTACAGTAATAATGTGATAATATGCATCTCTGACCACTTCTGAATGTGGTTACAGTGATTGGATTACAACAGTACATCCTCAAGACAAACTTTAAGGTGGGGTTGTGTGAAGGAGACACAAAATTGTAAAAAGACCTGCATTACCTTTGCTGCAGTCTTGTCCATGGTATGGTCTGTGGCAGGAACATTGATAGCTAGTCCAGAGGTCAATGCAATCTCCATGATGACTGCAGGGGTGTGGCTCCACCCTACACCACTCGTTCTTACTGCAGCCCAGCTCAAGCTCCGGCCCCTCGGCGCCCTGCGGCAGGATGGTCCTCCCGTCCACCAGGAGGTCCTCCATGCAGCCCACAAAGCCACGGCCACTGTAAGTAAGGCTCAGGTACTCTTCCGGCGCTCCACCCACATAAACCTGCTTTAGCTGACTGTGTTGTAAGAAAGGGGCGTGGTCTGTGGTCTGCTCCACCCTACAGCCCTCTTTACCACAGCCAGGACCTTTAATCTTTAACACTATCTCTGCCTGTTCGGCGGGTGCCAACGAGACGCTCACACACACTTCGTGCCATTCGCCGTCGTTCGCCAAATCGGTGGAAGTGACCTGCAGCGAGACTCCGTCCTCTTTGGACTCTGCCCACCCCCGCAGGGCACCTCTGACTAACTCAAGTGACAGGAAGTGGTCAGAGTTGCCCCGGAAGAAGAGCAGTCTATCAGGAAGCGTGGTGCGGAAGCGCAAACACACCTGCAGGGGGTGCTCTGTTTCCGGAGAACGCTTTTTCCTTTCCTCCACAGAGACCTCCAACAGAAAGTAGCCTGGCTGAGAGAAGGAAAACGTGGTGGCGGTGGAGCAAAGGTCATCATAGAAACCAGGTGTGCAGAGACAGGTGTGCCTGTGCTCGTCACCGTCCAGCCATGGCCGGCAGGTGGCTCCGTTCTGACACTGGTGGTTAAGGCAACCCAGGAGCTCCACCGTGCACTGGCGCCCTCCCCAGGCCTGGAGACCTCTTGACGCTTCTTCACAGTGACACTCGTAGTCGCCCACCAAATCCTCACACACGCCGCCATTCTGACATGGAGCGCTTTCACACTCGTCTATGTCCACCTCACATTCCACACCTGGACAAAGGAAGATAAAGAGAGAGGACAAAGTCAATATTTTAGACACACCTTCTACCAATCTATAATAAATCTACAATAACTTTACTGTAAACATCTTTAGAGCCTCAGATTTACTATAAGGACCTTTCATATTAGCTATCGTTAACTGAATACATGATTTTCTCATGGTTTGTGGCTACAGTTTAGATTTGTTATAGTTCGGATCAGATTTGTGCCTCAAATCAGCTCTGTTAAGGTTTCCTAACTTCTATCATTCTGAATTTGACCAGGATGCAAAAGACAAGCTAAAAACTTTAGAAATCTGATAGTAATTACATTTCAAACCACCTCTAAATCTGTTTTGGATCTACAGCTCTGGAAAAATAAGAGACGACTTAAAAATTACAAGTTTCGTTTATTTTACCAAATTGAAAACCTCTGGACTATAATCAGTGGGAAGAAGGATGATCACAAGCCATCAAAACAATCTGAAACGCTTGAATATTTGCACCAGGAGTGGCATAAAGTTATCCAAAAGCAGTGTGTAAGACTGGTGGAGGAGAACATGCCAATATGCATGAAAACTGTGATTAAAAAACTGTTTTAATATGAAAACCTTATTAATATGAACATTTTTTCTTTGCATTATTTAAGGTCTGAAAGCTCTGCATATTTTTTTTATTTCAGCCATTTCTCATTTTCTGCATAAATATTGTCTGTAGTTTATAGAATAAAACAATTTTTATTTTACAAAAAACATATATCTAGAAATAATAAAATAATAAAAAAAACGGATTCATAAATTAAAGATGTCTCTTAATTTTTTCCAGAGCTGTAGATATGCCAAAAGTCAGATATGGCCTGGCAGTCTGAATATTCAAGTCTATTTTCTTATCCTCTGTAATCTGATCCAGCATTTTAAGCTAATATTGGACCAAACCATATACATACCAACACCACAGCACAAGTTATTTTGTTTTTACCTCTGTAGCCATCTGCGCAGATGCATACGTATCCGTTGACCCTGTCCTCACACTGCCCTCCGTTCTGACACGGCTCAGACACACACTCATCAATGTTCACAGAGCAGGTCTCTCCTGTGAACACACACACATACAAAAACACATAGGGAGGGATTTGGTGAGGATGGGGTTGGAGTCTGTGTTTGTGCAGGTTCTTGGTGTGTGTAGATGTGCACAGGTGTGTATAGATGTGTTACCTGTGTAACCTGGCTGACACTGACAAACGTATCCTGCAGCAGTAGCGTAACTGAAGGTCCAGTCAGAGGTCCACTGCATGGGGTCTGAATTCTCAAAGCATTCTCCCCCGTTTTCACAAGGAGCGTCCACACACTCATCAATATCCACCTCGCAGTTCTGCCCCTCGTACCCTGCACAAACACAAACACGCATACACACAATCCGTGTCATGACCTCACAAATCCACTTATTTATAATGATAATTACCGGTACCACAAGCATGCGGGATTTGTTTTGATAGTACTATGCTAATGCTAATGGTCTTCATGGTTTCCAAAATTAATTTACATTTAAATTAATCTGACCACAGAACTTATAATGACCTACCAAACTCAAGGAATCATTTAAACACACATCATAAAAAATCTTCAAACAATTAATACTTGATGGACGATTTTTGTTATTCATTATTCATTCACTCATTATGGTGATCAGTTTTAATTGTGTAACTGTGACAAACCTAAAAAATTCCCACGAAACATATATGTGTTCGCATGTATGTGTGAGAGAGAAAGAGTACCTGGCCAGCAGGTGCAGGTGTATTCTTTGGTCCCTTCTTCACAGGTGGCTCCATGTTGGCAGGGGTCTGATGCACACTCAGGTATGTCCTCTTCACACAGATCTCCCATGTAGCCAGAGTCCCCACAGTCACATTTAAAACTACACACATAAACATTTATATTAGAATTCATTGTTTAAACTACTATATTTTTTGGACTGTAAAGCACACTGGCTTATAAGGCACACTATCAATAAACGTCTATTTTTTGGTCAATTTTTTTTTTATATAAATAAGGCACACAACATTACAAGGTGCATTTTATGCGATACTAGTAAGGAACAGAGATGTTGCCATGTTTTCCTACTAATTCAACAGATCTCGTCACAAGGTAGTGATGGGGGGTAACTAAGCTAAGTAAACAAAACTGTAATTCTAAAAAAAACAAAAAAAACTTTTTTTTTAAGTCAAACGAGTGCTGAATGCTCAGATTTCTTTCCTGAAAACTGTTATTTATTTAAGTGAGTAAAGCCTTCCTTTTATTTACCGTATGCTTATATCTCCAGATTTCTCTAGCACTAAGGCTGGAGCATTAGCATTACCTCGCTAGTGCTAGCGTTTAGGGGGCTAATGCCGCCCGACAGCATTACTCTGAGGAAGTGTTTCAGTAAGCCAAGGCGATATTAGCTAGAAGTTCTTCCCACGTAGCTTGTTTTAACACGGTAAACACACAGACTACAGGCCAATAATACTCACCTCTGAACAGCGCTAGAGGAGCTAGAGCTTAGCGGTTAGCGGCTAATGCTTCTTCAGCACCGGTAGTCGGGGTTAGAAGCAGGGTACATGCCGATAATACTCACCTCTGAACACTATGGCTTTTAGTGGCTATTAGTCAACGGCTAATACTAATATTGCTCCAGCCTCAATACCTTAAGCTAAACTGAAACTCCGTTATAAAACTGTCTTTACTGCTCCTTACAACCTGACTGGTAAAATTCATACATAAATTTCATACGCATCGGGTTATAAGACGAACTAATGATTTTTAGGAAAATTAAAGGATTTTTAGTGCGCCTTATAGTGCGAAAAATGTGATTGTGATTTTCTTAAGTTTCCTGTTGTTCTTTCAGTTGCAGGTTTAACTGTTTATTTTTGGCTGACATTCAAAGTGAATACAACAAAAAAGTACATACGACACACTACTAGAAACTGCACTACATGCTTCCAATCACAAGGTTATATTTCTGTGCAGACAGAACCATTTCTACCTGTCCACCAGGTCCTGACAGGTCCCTCCGTTCTGACATGGTGCGCTCTCACACTCATCGATGTTGATCTCACAGTTGAGGCCGCTGAATCCTTTCACACAGTCGCAGGTGTACAACCCCACCAGGTCTATACAGGTCGCTCCGTTTTCACACGGATCTGACTCGCACTCGTCCACCTCCACTTCACAGTTCGTTCCTGCTCACCATCAGAGGAGAGGACAGAACTTTACACACAGCTCAACAACAGTTCAAACAAGTAGATTTAGGCACATCTCAAACAGCTCTCATACAGCTCTGGAAAAAATTAAGAGATCACTTAATGATGATGTTTTTCCTTGAGTTTACTAAATTGAAAACCTCTGGAATGTAATCAAGAGGAAGATGGATGATCACAAGCCATCAAACCAAGCTGAACTACTTGATTTTTTACACCAAGAGTGGCATAAAGTTATCCAAAAGCAGTGTGTAAGACTGGTGGAGGAGAACATCCCAAGATTCATTAAAAAAATGTGATAAAAAACAGGGTTATTCCACCAAATATTGATTTCTGAACTCTTAAAACTTTATGAATGTGAACTTGTTTTCTTTGCATTATTTGAAGTCTGTAAGTTCTGCATCTTTTTTCAGCCATTTCTCTTTTTCTGCAAATAAATGCTAAATAATGTCTAAGTATCTAAAAATAATGTCTAAATGACATTATTTTTATTTGGAATTTGAAAGAAATGTCTGTAGTTTATAGAATAAAACAACAATGTTCATTTCACTCAAACATATACCTATAAATAGCAAAATCATAGAAGCTGATTCAGAAACTGATATGGTCTCTTAATTTTTTCCTGAGCTGTATCATAGAACCTTCAGAATTAAATTGGTGTTAAGGAACTAAAAGCAACTCTAGCTGCATGACTGATAAGCAATGGTGGTTTAGCGATTGGAACACTGGACCATCGTCAACAAGGTTGTAGGTTGTGGGATACCCGGCTTTGGCGGGCTGCCACTATTGGGCCCTTAAGCAAGGCCCTTAACTCTCGCTGTTCCCTGATTGCTCTGGGCACTTGTTCCACAAGGTCACTGTGTGTGTGTTCCTGTTGTCATCAGCTACATAGCCCGCATCTCTCTATACTTCATATATTAATTGGTTTGTAGTTATATGTTTGGCAAGTTGCTTTGCCAGGTGTTGTGACGAATTCTATCTGTCAGAATCTGACTCCCCTTCACATAAACGCAAACGCAGCAGAATGAGTGTGAAAGATGATCCTCTGATTCCTTTTATTTCGGTTTATAAATAAGGGTTAATCTACTGTTACAGTAAATAAATTCATTACTAGCCTAAGTGTTTGTGTTCATACTGCTGTGTGACGCACCTGCACACCAAAGGGATGTCGGATTTTGGCAAAACACCAATTATTTCTTTTTCCTCTGGTTTGTCTAAAGACTGTTTCAGCTTACTGAAATTGGTCAGAAAGTCCAAACCATCTAGAAAAGTGTTTTCACACTTCAGAAGAACCAGACCATGTTTCAGTATATCAGGACCCCCGCCCCAATCACTAGTGATGCCCCAACACAAGGAGGGTGAAGACTAGCACATGCCTCCTCCAATACATGTGAAGTCAGCCACAACCTCTTTTTGAACTACTGCTGATGCAGCATTGCCAAGTTGCCAGCACACTCATAGGAAATTGCATCGACTCCTCAACGCCTCATGCTGACTGTTAAAACCTTGCCAGAGTGATGAGAGAACGCTATCTACCCACTCGGAGAGAAGAAAAGGCCAATTGTGCTCTTTCAAGGCTCCGGCAGCTGATGGCAAGCAACATGAACGGGATTCGAAGCAGTGACCTCCCGATAATCATGGCAGTGCCTTAGTCTGCTGGACCACTCTGAGCCCTCAAAATTGTAGTTAACAGCCAGTATAGTTCTAACTTTATTCTGTAACTATAACAGAATAATTTAAAGTTATCTGTCTTACGAAAAAAATCTTCAAGCAAAACTTTTTTTTGTATTTACTGTTTAACCTGGTTATGAAGTTAAAAAAGGGTGGTTTCTGACATTAACAGGCATTTAACAACATTCAACATGATTCATTTTCTGTAGTTTACACACAAATACACCCTCCTCTTACCCGTGTACCCCAGGAGGCACTCGCAAATGTAGCGGTCTTTCCCATTGACACAGGTCCCGTTGTTTTCACACGGTCTTGATGCACACTCATTAATGTCAATCTCACAGTTGTAGCCCTGGTAACCAGGTACGCAGAAGCAGTGGTATTCGTTGATACCGTCCATGCATATCGCCCCGTTCTGGCAAGGGTGTGACAAGCACTCGTTAATATCCTCCTCGCAGTGTTCGCCACGGTATCCTGGAGCACACTCGCACACGAAGCCATCCAGCTGCCGCCTGCAGGTGGCGTTGTTGAGGCAGGGCTGGTCCACGCAGTCAGTGATGCGTGCAGTGCAGTCATCCCCTCCTAAGCCATCGGGACACAGGCATAGGAACCCGTCTGGCTCCTTCAGACACTCTGTTCGAGCTCCTACGCATGGATCGCTCGCACACTCGTCCACCTCTGCTGGACAGGTGAAGTTCCCAGTACCCAGTTCACTAACACACCCCTCGCACTCTGCAAACACACACGCATCGTACAACTCTTCACAGTCCTTTCCCATGTAGCGCACTCCATCCCGGGAACACAGACACACATAGTCATCCATGGTGTCCACACATGTTGCACCATTCTGACACGGAGATGAAACACACTTCTCGGAAGATTCTGAGCAGAATATACCTGTCGGGAAGAAAAAGAGAGAAGAGTGTCAGGAACTGCCTAAAATCACTCAATGCTAAGCTGTTAGGGTTGAAGATTGAAAGTCTTCTTTGTAGAACCTGAAGGGTATATGATTTGCTAATAGTGGCTTGCAGGGGAAATTTTAACTGCTTATTCTATTTTTTAGCTAAGGCCCAATCTTCCCATTATTAACTGTTTTTGGAAACTCCTGTGTGCAAATAGCCATATGCACTCAGTCGCTATGTGTAAAAGGCTCATAAATTCCTCACATTCCCCAGACAATTATCTAGCAGGTTTAATATCTGGCCCTCCCAACAACTACGAATCCAGCAATGTTAAAGTTGTTGTGGCTAGAAGTTAGACTAGTTACAGCCAATTAAAGAGTTATAGACAACAGTCTTTATTTGTTTTCTTATCTATTTTCTTTTTTTTTCTTTTTTTTGCACAGGCAAAATGTATTGCTTATTCCTTATGGACATATATTTTGAAAGAAAAATAAATGTGTCTCACGCATAGCCTAGCACGTTAGCAGTTATCGTGACAAAAGGTGTTAAGGTGGAAAGTAGACAGACTCAGGTAGAATGCAAACCCTAACTACTAAAATATTCCTGACTACAAAAAAAAAGTTTTGTAGTGTGAAAGGTACAATGATCTGCTGATTATGAAAGTTATGAACATTAACCTGCCCACGCTAAGTAATGGGGTGAGGGAGGGTCATATTTCCTACTCAGGGAGAGAAAGAAGTTACTGACAGGTGGCTGTGGCATCACCAGGGTTTGAACCTAGAACCTTCTCATGACAGAGCCAATACTTAGGACAGTATCCCTAACTTATCTAACCAAAAGCTAATATGATAATGCCTTGAATGCACACGTTTTCACATCAGTTTACAAAAACCTCATGATTTAGGCGACAAAAGGCTCAACCTAACGCTGGTATTTGTAGGTGGGGGGCATGTGGGGATTGGATGTTGTTTAGAAAAAAGAGTGCAGTTAGGACTAAACACCTACAAAGCTATATGGTAGACAGAAAATTTAGCTGTGGTTTCAAACACATGAAAGATTTTAATACAAAAAAAAAAAAAAAACTTATCATACACAACATAAAAATAGTGTCTGAATAGCAGTCAAACAAAACATTTCAATAACAACCGTGTAAAAATAAATTTAACTGGGCTGTACAGTGTTACAAATCAGTGGTCTAATACTAGAGTTAGTCTCAGTTGTGGTCAGAAGGGTTACAACCCCCTTTGTATGTTTGTATGTACAAACATTTGGACTGTATTGGTAGAAAGACCTGACTAAATCCATGCCTTCAGGAGAGTTCCTGTTCACATGCTTTTTCCTCAGCATTTACGTAAATGATCTTCTCAAGCTAACAAAATCCTGGCAAATGGACAGTCGGAAGAATGACGTTCTGGTCTTGGAGTTGTGGCACTGCTGGAGTAACTTCTGACACCCTTTCAAGCTGATTAAAACGTATTTAGACACGTAACAGGATTTCCACTGCTCTGTAAGTTATAAATACTACCTGAAGGTCAGAGAGTCGAAACCAGCCTAATGGTGGTTCCGAGTGTTTATGAGGCTTTAAAAGGCCTTTAAAGTCTTTAAACATCTCTTAGCCCACACCATTTCATATTGACAGCACCTCCATCACCACACACCAAAACTCTTATAAATCACCCCACCCAAAAAAAGGGTCTCCATTTGAGTATGAAAGATAAAAATAGGGTTAAATCTACCCACTAAACCATAAATCAGTAATTTATTCATTTTAAAATGTTCTTTTAAATTAATAAAATCAATCAGACATAGTGAGGGTCTGTGTTGATGAAGTAGGGTTATGGACTGTGGTGATGGTCTTTGTGGTAACGGACTATAATGATGGGCTCTATGATAATAGACTGGTTTCAGACTCGACATGGGTAATGTGTGATGACTGTATTAAAGTGGTGTGATGATAATGTGCTTTATGGTAATGGTCTGTGTAATGATGGTCTGTGAAGTGAAAGTCTGTGGTGATGGTGTTGGTTTGTAGAGTGGGTGCACCATATATCGTTTAGGCATCATCATCACAATGTGCGCATGCTAAATAGTCACATCACAGGACGTGTGATGTCACTTAAGGCATGTTGCAATGTTTTTATTCTTGACACAAGACGTAGATACACAGCGTTGTCTCTGTGTCTGTGTAAGTGACTGGCTCCTGCTGCCGATGCGCGATGGGGAGGGGGAGCGTGAGGGGGAGCCAGGAATAAACACGAGGTAACCACATGGCCTCTATCCACATGGTTGGGCATGTGCTTGTAAACACGCGTCAAAAGCTGTGCACCTCAGTCCAGCACAGTTTTGCACAGATATTTCCAGTTACAGCTGAATCCACGCTTTTAATGGCAGAAAAACGTTATTTGCCTTTTAAAAAGCCATTTAATTGCCTGATTAAAGGGTTGATTACTGGGCACCGAGTGGTCCAGCAGCCTAAAGCGCTGCCACTATGAGCAGGTGGTCACAGGTTCGAACCCCAGCTCATGCAGCTTTGCCATCAAGCTGCCGGCGCTTAGAGGGAGCAAAATCGGTCCTGCTACCTCCGGGTGGGTAGATGGTGCTCTCTCCCCACATCACTCCTATGGTGATGTCCACAGCACAGGGCATCTGTGAGCTGATGTAATGGAACCGAGCCGCTGCGCTTTCCTCTGAGCGCGCTGACTGCTCGGGAATGCTGCATCAGCAGCAGCTCGAAAAGAAGCGGTCGCTGATTTCATATGTATCGGAGGAAGCATGTATGTGTTGGGGCATTACTAGTGATAGGGGAGTCCTAATGAGTGGGTTGGCTAATTGGCCGTGTAAATTGGGGAGAAATTGGGGGGAAAAAAAGGGTTGTTTACTGTTGTTTAGTTGTTTTCCTTGGGTTTTGAGTGCTCAGCGATGACTCAGCTCTTAACTGGTCCGGATAAAAGACAGCAACCGGATGGGAGCAAGGCTCTGCATTGTTTAATATCGTGATATATATAGTTGAAAAATGAACATTTGCAATGTAAATTTCTTTTGCAGATTCGTGCAGCCTTAGTTTGTAGTGCTGAAACATGGTAATTATGTGTGTTGATGGACTATGGTTCTGGTCTGTGGAGATAAAGTGTGGTAATGGAACATGGTGATGATCTGTGTTAATGGACTGTGGTTATGGTATGTAATAATAATCTTTGGTGATAAGACTGTTGCCATTAAAAATATGGTGATGGTCTATGTGTTTGCCGGATTGTGGTGATAGTCTGTGGTCATGTCTGTGTGTTGATAATCATCTGTGATAATAGTCTTTGTGGTGATGATGACCAATGGTGATAGTTCATGTGGTAATGAATTGTGATTCACTGAAGAATTTAGAATTTGTTTATCAACTTTGTGTTGTAGATTGCATCCTTCCATTCACATACCCACAAAATCCACACACTTATTTGACACTCACCTTCCAATCTATGACTTACAAAGACCACCCAAGACCCCTCTAAGCTGTACTGTAACTGTGCTTTTAATACTGTTCAATATTAAATACTATTACTGTCAATTAGTGGTGCACTAGAGGCTAAACGGCAGTGTGTACATAAGAGCGTGAGAGAGGAGTAGAAAAGAGTCAGCGGGTGGGGGTTGTACGGATGTTGTCTGGCTGACCAAACTGACCAATTACACAAGACCACGGTTGAGTACTTCCTCATTCAGGTTATCTGGCTGAGCCTGATTCTGTTCACTTCTACCTAACCATGCTGCTGTCCTTCCATACAACCCAACCCCCATTCTCTAAACCCGACCCCCACCTCCCTCACCTCAGCGGGCCTCTTCATCCCCTCATCCTTTCTCCTTTTGGCTCCTCCCCCAGACCCCCCCACTTTGATCAGTCCTCCCTTTCCCAAATCTTCATTCATGTGGAAGATATTAATGAGTGCAGGTCAGGAATGTAGGAGTGTGGTTGTGTGTGTGTGTGTGGGTGGCTGGGAGAGGGTGGTGAGTATGGTGTGTGTGTGTGTGTGTGTGGGTGTGTGTGTAGCGGTACAGTACAGTACTTTGCAAACGGCCACTGAGAAAAATATTATTATAAGAAGCAAAACTTAAAATATATTTTTAAAAATATATAAACCATGTTTATAGTGTGAATGTGTGTTTATGAGTGTATATTAGTGTTAAGTAGTGTTTATTAGTGTTTAGTAGTGTTTATTAGTGTTTAGTAGTGTATTATAGAATTTTGTGCAAGTTAAAAAAGCCACTCACCAAGATACATGGTTTAAACACCTTACATTAACAAGCGTTCACTGTTGTGACAGTACAGCAAAAGAACTGCAAGACAAGGACTGTAGTTAAATTGGATGAGCGAGCAGATGGAGGTGTGTGTGTGTGTGTGTGTGTGTGTGTGTGTGTGCATGCGACCCTATTGACCTGCTCTTGTTGTCCACTCTATGAGAACATTGACAACCAGAGGAATAACAATTCACAAAGCTTCGAATTTGAGTGGCAGTTTGAGTGGCGTCTCAAAAAAAGGAAGGCAGAGAATATGTTAATTTAAAATTAGTTTAAATTAAGGCTGTCAAAATAATGCGTTCATTTTTGAAACACAAGATGCATTAAGTGAAGCAACACTTACTGTTAAAGAATTCAGTGTTTTTGCTAAAGTTTATGCTTGCTTTCTCTGTCTCTTTTTATCTCTTTTACACTTAGCTAGTGGCACATTTCTTCCTTTCAAGCTGTTCAAGGTGTGGAATATGGAGCTACACTAGCATTTATTTTCTCCATTAAAACACTTTAGGAGTTCAATAATTCAGCATATTACAACATAAGAGTTGAAAAAGCATCAAAACTGCCCTGAAATATAATAATAAAATAAAAAAAGAATCTAATCTGCCAGGTGTAAATCAGACTACACCATTATTAATGTCCTCTTCCCGAAAACACAGATAAATACCAGCATTAAAAAATATATATAATCATGATTTTATCCATGATTTAGTCACTAAATACAGGCCTAGTTGTGAATTGTGATTAAATATATATTTTTAAGGGATTCACAGCAATAATACAAATCTAAGTATTTCTAAAACCAATTCTTTTATTTACATTTACATACCCATCATCAATTATTAATCGAGCTGTAATTAATTTAATATATTTTTTTAATTGACTGACACTACTTTACTTAATTTTTTTCATAATTAATTTGTTTACTCACCCAAACAAACAGTTTACAGGAAAGAAATCTGTGTAATTTGACATCCAGTGCTCGTTTGACTTAAAAAGAAATTTATTTTTTAAATAATTACAGTTTTATTTAATTAGCTACTCCTAAGGAAAACATGGCGACACCCTTGATCCTTATTAATGTCACTTAAAATATGCCTTATAGTCTGTAAAATACATAGATATTTAGTTTTGAACATCAGTTTTGAACATCTTAACCTCTATAGAAGTTCTTTTACAGAAAGTTATTACACCAGCTGGTTATGAATATACTGTTTGATGTCTGAGACACAGTCTTACCAGACAATGGGACTAAAGCACTTACTTAACTAAGAATTTACAATGGAGAGGAACATGCACTAAAAATAGGGCCATAACTTGTATACCGTATTTTTTTTGGACTATAAGGTGCACTTTAATTTTCACAAAAATCGTCAGTCTGCGTTATGTATGAATTTTACCAGTCAGGTTTTAAGGAGCAGTAAAACCACTCTGCTGAAGTACAGCATTATACAGGTTCTCCAGCACCAAGACTGGAGGAGTATCAGCATCAGCCGCTAACCACAATAAGCACTAGCCCTATTGTCATTCAGAGGTAAGTATTATTGGCCTGTAGTCTGCAGCTAACAGCCCTGTCATCTTGGCACCCAATACCATTATCCTGATTATTCATTTAGCTTTCCGTGAGAATGATGGCCAGTGTTCTGTCTCAATCACAAGAAACCACCTCACAACTTAAGAAGATCTGGACATTTCCAAGCCTTCTTCTAAGGTAACACTTCATCCTCAATTTAAGTTGTCTTCCTAACTTTTGCTGTCTTATCTCTTTTTTAACACAAGCACATCCCTGGACATCCTGTGGAGCTGGACGCTATACATAGCTAGTAAGCTCCTAAAGCACAGTTTGCTCCTCTCTCTTTCTTACACACACACACACACACACTCAGTGAGACTATGGTCAAGTTAGGAACAAATACACATCAACAGGGGTCAAGAGTTTAGAACACCCTAGCCATGGCAACGGCTTCAGTTCACAGGAGCGGCTCATCCCAGTCACTTCCCCCAAAATCTCCTACACACACACACACACACACACGAAAAATACATTTCTGAAAACTGAACACAGTACCCCTAACAACCCCCTGCAGGACCTAGTACATCACAATAGGAATGTTATGATTCCAGAAATGTGGTAGTTGGTACACATAGCCATGGACTTTTACCATTCTCAATATCAATTTCAATGCCACAACCAAAATAAACATATAAAGTTCCCAACAGCATAAGTGGGATGGAGCCCTTGGTAATTAAAGTGTTAAAAGTAAAGTAATAAAACACATATTGTGCCAAAACAACTCTACTCAACTTTATGGCAGCATTGCATTTTTATTGCAGTGCCCAGCTTCCTCTGACATCCCTAAATCTCTACCCATTAGATAAACAGCCCTTTAAGCCTATGTCAGCAATGTGGGTGGGTCTAAAAGGATTAGAAGCTGTTCAAGAGGCTCTTTCTGAGGAAAGCAAACAAACAAATCAAAAAGCCCATTTGATCAAATGAAAGTAAAAAAGCTGCTCAGAACAACTGGCTGACCACCCCAGAGTCCAGACCTCAACATCATTAAATGTGTTTGTCTTTTTGAATGGTGAGAAACAGCTTCGAATACGGAAATGATAAGACTAAACAGTGTTTAAATGACTGGTATAGTAAGAGCCTTTACAAGTAAACTGCAGAAACAAATGTTGGACACACAAACGCACAAATTTAAATGCTCACAATGGCGTAGGCCACTTAAAAAGACGATGCCATAGACACTGTGTTGCCTTGACAATAATTCAGCCTTTTGGTATCTGAGTGATTGTAAAATTTAATAAATGGCTGGTCAATAATATTAAAAAATATTAATAATGGACACAAGGTACAACAAAAAAAAAATGCTTACTTACAAAACAATTGGGCTACTGTGGGTTTATTTAGTAGGTAACAGAGTGCTTTCAATAATGCAATACCATAAAAAAAATAACGAACAAAAATCCATAGAATTTCATGTGAAATGCGTAATAGGGGATTTCTCTGTAGATGCTAATGAGCTAACCAGTACATTTCCAAATAATAAATACCCCTTTTATATGAGTTCTTTATTTCACGTTGGGTGGTGTATCTTCACTGTTTCTGTAATGGTAGTAAACACCGCTCTAACATCAGGTAATACTTGAGGGCACATGCCTTTCACAGGTACTCTCGCACACACACTGTCTCTCGATCTCTTTCCTGTACTAGAGGACACACTAATTCCCCTGATCTCTTTTCCTCACCAGTCTGATCTGTCTGTCTGTCTGTCCAGCCTGATCTGATTCTAACCCTGATTCCTCTGTCTGACACTACTTACAGGAAGTTAAAGTGGATTAAACCACCTCCACCTGTCTTTACCTCCCCACACACACTGCAGCAGCTAAATGATGTTGATGTTCAGGTGTCAGAGCTAAGGCTAACCCTGCGTTCACACTGGAAAGCGACAAAGCGACAGGCGACCATTCATTTCCTATGGCAGGGCGCGATTTGTCACCGCGACACGCGAGAGGCGACAAAGCGACAGAGCGACAAGCGACACGGAGATGAAAATGAGTTATGATGCGGTGAAGCGACATTCTAACCCGATTGGCTCCTAGCTTTTCTTTGGACCAATCACAAACAAGGCGGTTCGACGTCCTCAAGCTCCTGCTCTCTGAATTTCTAGTTTCTTTCCCGGTTCTTTCTGTTGAACGGGGTGGACCCACATCAGTCTGTGGGAACGGCTGCGTTTCCAGCGCAGTTAAATCACAGAAACGCACAAGAGTCCAGCAAGTTTGGGAGTTATAGCTGGAGAATAAAGTGGCCAAGTGATTCCTTTTTTGTGCCTTTTTTCTTGTCGGAGGCTGGACCATGATAAACGCGGGCGTTGAGCTTGACACGCCCACAAGCGACAAACGCTGGGCGACACAAGCGACTCGTCGCGTTCCAGTGTGAACGCAGGGTGTCCCAGGCATTCCAATGTACAGAAATAAACAATAGAAGCAAATCCAGATCTAGGAAAAAAAATCTTAATTTCCATAGCAGATAAATTCCTATATTTACTCTAAAAATGTGATAAAATGTTAAATATAGAATGTGTGTATCATACTCAGAAATTGCACATAGTCCAGAAATGCTAAAAAGCAGTGGTTGTAAGAAACAGTAATAAAGTTAATGAATATGACAGTATATAAGATTATATAGTATGTACCTATGTCATCTATTCACACATATACAACTGCAGTGTTCTTTAAAGTGAGAAACATAAGAATAAATGTGCAACTGAACAAATGCAAGGAGAAATAAAACACGGCTGTCTGTCTGCCTTTTAAAACTCATACTGACAGGTCAAAAGGCTACTGAAACAACAGCCCTATCCGGAAGGGATTAGTTTCTCAGGGGGTACGTTTGTGAAGAATATTTTACACTTCTACTCAGTAATAAAACTCTTGCATCTGGACTTCAAATGAAAAAAAAACGGTATATGTGAGTTTTTTGGCTATCTCGGATTACATTGATCTAAATGGAAATGCGCACACAAAGTGTAATTACAGTGTGTGGCTATTTTATTAAACACAAGGAGATGAAACTCAGATATTTAAGTCCGGACGGGACTAAAATTTCCTGAGGACCACGGAGTTCAGCGAAAAACAGTAGATAATTCTTCCTGTAATTTTCTTAAAGTGTGTCTGATGTCATGGTCATCATTGATAAAACAATGTATTCTAAATTACAGCAGCAAATTCTGGAAGAAAATGTGAGGACGTCTGTTTGTGAACTGAATCTTAGATTAATGTGGGTCATATAAAAAGATACCCATAGTACCCATTTTTACAAAAGAACGGTTAAATAAGAATGAAGTTAATGTATTGAATGTACTGGCCAAGCCAATGTCCGAACCAACAATCCAATATAAATGTTAGAAATGAGGAAGCAGTTAAAGAACAAAATGGAGCTGAAGTTCTTTTGTATGGTGAAATGGGACAAAATAAGGTGTGCAGAACAAATCAACAGAAATGCTTAGTTGCTTAGTTGATATACATAAATGACCAATTGGATTTAGTTCTACTATAAGAGCTTGCTTTTGTGAAAATCAGATTTAAGTTTTAAGTCAAATTTATGCAGAAATATAAAAAAAAGGGTTTGCAATATTCCAAGCATTACTATAGAAGTTAACAGGCAGCCGCTGAAGTTTAATCTCCGGTCAGTGAGGAATATTTACAGCTCTGCTTCACCTCACTGTCCCTGACTGTCCCCCAGTCCTCCTCTCACTCTGCCTCTGTCTGTCTGACCTCTTCAGTTCCTTAGCAGCTAATCTCAATCTGCCCTGCGAGTGTAAGCCTCGGATTACTACTGAGACTCAGTCAAACTGTCTCTCACACACACAAACTGATATTCATTCGGTCTTTACCTGCAAAGCTGCTTTTGTGTAAGGGCATACCATAGTCCGGCTTTCGCAGGAGAAAAATCAGTCAGAACACAGACTCTTCCATAGTACAACCCTATATGTAGTTTAAGAGCAGGAGATTGGTACTATTTGTGTAGTCCACTTCATATGCAAATTAAGGCTGTTTTATACTGGTTAATTTTCAGTGTGTTGAATTAATTTGGGAAGGTTGAATGTTGAATACATTGGTCGCACCCAGATACAGAACACAACAATCAAACCTAGACCCATGAGAGTAGATGTTCCCAGGCTGGTTCCAAACAAACTCTGGAGAAAATCAGGGCTAAAGCAACATTGACCTGTTTCTGTGAAACAGCTAAAATAAGTCAGTGTTACCAACCTATGACCCAAGAATAGAGAAACATTCGCACCAAAGTTCACATGTGTCTGATCTAAGAACTTCTTTTTCAGCTTTTGTTCTTCAGATATTTTTTTTTTCCTGTTTTTTGGCCATCTCTCCATAACAGTGTATGTAGCTCAAGGTGTAGCAAACACACAGATATACAATAAAATCTCATGCCCCTCATCTTCCCCCATTCTGTGCATGAGCATGAATCCCACCTGTTCATGATTGGATGGAATCTAATTTTTACAATATGTGTAAACTAAACTTGAAAACAGAACATTCATACAGTCTTTTGCACCAAGAATACCATTGGAGTGTTTCATACAGGTCAGGATTACAGCCACATCATAACACATATCCTCTTCTTTCTTTGTTTTGTTTGCAGCATGTGGTTTTGCACTGTCTTGTTGAACATTACATGGATGTACCCAGAAAATGTGTTGTCATGATGGCAGCATATGTTGCGCTAAGATTTAAATGTAGAAAAAAAAGAATAATAATAAAGCTGACCACACAAAACAAAGTAACCTATATTGGCAAAAGTATCCGCGTACTCATCCAAATCACTAAACTCTGATTCCAATCTGTACCATGGCCCCAGGTGTATAAAACCAAGCACCTAGGGATGCAGGACTGTGTCTACATGCAAACATTAGTGAAAGAATGGGTCAATGCTCTCAGGAACTCAGTAAATTCCAGAGTGGTACAGTGATAGGATGCCACCTGTGCAACAAGTCCAGTCATGAAATTTCCTCACTACTAAATACTCCACAGCCAACTGTCAGTGCAGTTATAACAAAGTGGAAGTGACTGGGAACAAGAGCAACTCCCTCTTTTAACTTCAAACTTCATGTGGCCTTCAGATTAGCTCAAGAACTGTGTGGAGAGAGCTTCATGGAATGGGTTTCAATGGCCGAGCAGTTGCATACAAGCTTTCCATGCATCCAAGAGTAATGCAGGCGACCAGATACGTTTGGCAGTATAGTGTATTTTGTATTCATTTTGTCTGCAATGAAATTAAAAGCAAATTTAAGCTACAATTTCCATACTGTTCCAACTTTTTCTGATTTGGGATTACAGTTTGTGTGTGTCTTGTGCCTTTTCATTGATGACAGCTTTGTGTCACCAAGTTCCATGAGTACTTCCTGAAGCTTTATCCCTTTTGGATGTGCTGTTTGCCAATGTGAATGTGGGCTAAGAAGCATTTGGAGTGTTGGCTCTGCTAACCCTAATACATTTAGGTTCTGTGTCATGGGTGCTGTGTGTGAGTGAGGTGTGTCTGTGCCTTTCTGAATGCATTTGTGTGATAGAGCTCTTGATGTGACAGACAGGTTTATGACACAATCCTGATCCCACCCATATCTGTCAGTTATTCTTAGCACCATCGAAAACTATTGTAACCAGTACAGTTACTTTAATTAAGCCACATTTAAGGGTTTTCAAAGATGAACTGTAAGGTCCTACAGCCCTAAAGTAGTTCCAGTAATGACACTGCTTCATAACATTAATATTGTTTGAGGTGGAAATGCTCTGGCTATTTTGATTATTGTCTTATTGTATATCTGAACTGCGATTGAGGTTCCCGTATTATCAATCATGTCACCTTCCCTAGTCCCTGGAGCAGCAGGACAATGCTCGTCCACATACTGCTGCTGTCTCAAAAGTTTGCCTTAAAGATACTGACACTATGTCATGGCCAGGCACTGTCATCACCAGACCCACCCCTGGTTGAAAATGTGTGGGATGCTATTAGACGTTCTATTAACACTTTTCAACCCTACCGCAACCTTGATGTCTAAGGCCCTATCTGGACATGATTAGTTTCTCAGGGGGAAAAAAGTTTCACACTTCTACTCAGTGATAAAACTCTTGCATCCGGACTGCAATTGAAAAAAACAGGAGGACCAGTGAGTTTTTTGGCTTTCTTGGTCACATGACATCACGTTCAGTAGCTCCTTCATTTCCACTTGCTGTTGTGTTTTAGTGGATCTCTGTGGAAACGCGCACCCAAAGTGTAAATACAGTGCATGGCCGTGGGAAAAAAAAAACTATTTTATTAAATGCGAGGTAAAAAATTCAGAGATGTGTGTCCGGACAGGAATATTATTACTAGAGGTCCACGGAGTTTAGCGAAAAACAGTAGGTAATTCAGCCTGTAATGTACATGGCCGTTCCGGATGGGAATAAAATCACAGAGAACCCCCTATAAAAAGAGAAAATTACCACAGGACCCCCTGAGAAACTAATTCCATCCACATAGGGCTTTTGTATGTATAATTGAACCTTAGAATAATTAAATCCAATATCAGCATAGATGTATACCTGTTCCATCAGATGAACCAGATCAAAAATGGTTTATTATAGATTATTTGTCTTTGATTATTTGGAGCAATTCTGTTGGTACATTCATTATTCTAATACATTTCTGATAAAGTCTAAGAGAAACTGCCTGATTCCCATCATGTCAAAAAGTGAAAAATAGAGACACTTCAAACTTTTTGGAGTGACGTTTCTTTTTGAAGTCTGTGTAATTTAAAACCTCTTCTAAAAAGCCCTATCTTTCTCAGAAACCCACAGGGTGGTATCTGTGGTTTGTCTTGACTTTGAGTGGGAATATAAGAGTGGGACTTGGCCTGATCTGAGGAATTGCTCATCTAGATAACCTTTCACTGCTGCGCGCACACACACACACACACACACACACACACACAGAGAAAGACAGATAATGCTTTAGTGCAATAACACTGAGCAGACCGAGTTTAAAAAGGGCAGAGAGAGAGCGAGTAAGAGAGGTGTGAGTGATGAGTGACAGCACTCTGATAGCCTGTGCTCTGTTTGTTTTCAGAGGTATTAGCTGATTAGCTGTTTTACTCAGCTAGCATGCCTAAGCGTGATTAGAACTAGCTTTAGCAGGCTATCACTTTTTTTTAGAGAAATGCTAATCCGGACGTGGAGGCTAAGATGCACCCTAAAGGACCAATACGTATTTTAATTTACTATACTATAACCCATGACATGATCATGGTGTGTCTTTAGATGTTAAGCATACTTTATAAGTTTAAGCATTGGCATCTCTTGTCAGCCATGTGTCATCCAGTATGTGCTACATTTTAATTGTTTGTTACACTATTCATACTTTTGTTAAAAGGAGCCTAATAAAGATTACTGTATTCTTAAAAATTCGGTTCATTTTGGTAACAATCAAACATTCAAACAATAGCAGCCCACCCTTTCCACTTTTAGACCACACCCAGATGGGGAGGGCCCAAAAGAAGAATGGTTCCACTGAATTGAAGTACAACACACCAACCTTCATTTACTCAACACTCCGACACAATTAGAAATAATAGGAACACACACACATCACAATACAAAACTCAAGACTTGTGTGATTATGTTCTGTTTCTTTTAACATTGTTAAACATTGCAAAATTTGGGTCTGGCTATTGCCCTATTTATGACTTTTGGGATTCAGTTGTTTTTATTGATCCATGTTCAAGCCATGGATCTTAAAGCGGGATTCATCTTCATGTATTTTTCAGACCAAAATAAGATTACAAAATTACCTGTAACAGTTTGCACTGTTCTGTTACATTACTGACCTGTAGCACATTTCACATCAGTACACCACTGAACCAAAGCACACTTAAGACCATTACACCAATAACTCTTACAACACTCCACACTGATACACCACTGACTTGTAAACACACTCCATAACATTTCATCCCTGACTCATAACACACTCCACACCATTATACCGCTGACTTGTCACACTCAACACCATTACACTACTGACACATAACACATTCCATATCATTACACTGATTTATAACACTCCATAATATTCCACCACTGATTTATAACACACTAAACAATTACACCACTGATTTATAACACTACATACCATCCCTCGACTGATTTATAACACTCCATACATCACACCACTGATTTATAACACTCCATACCATTACACCACTGATTCATAACACTCCATACTGTTACACCACTGATTTATAACACTCCATACTGTTACACCACTGATTTATAACACATCGTACTATAAAACCACTGATTTATCACACACTATACTGTTACACAACTGATTTATAACACTCCATACTATTACACCACTGATTTATAACACTCCATACTGTTACACCACTGATTTATAACACTCCATACCATTACACCACCGATTTATAACACTCCATACATCACACCACCACTGATTTATAACACTCCATACCATTACACCACAGATTCATAACACTCCATACTGTTACACCACTGATTTATAACACTCCATACTATTACACCACTGATTTATAACACTCCATACTGTTACACCACTGATTTATAACACATCATACTATAAAACCACTGATTTATAACACACTATACTGTTACACAACTGATTTATAACACTCCATACTATTACACCACTGATTTATAACACTCCATACTGTTACACCACTGATTTATAACACTCCATACCATTACACCACAGATTCATAACACTCCATACTGTTACACCACTGATTTATAACACTCCATACCATTACACCACCGATTTATAACACTCCATAATATTAAACCACTGATTTATAACACATCATACTATTACACCACTGTTACAATTACACCAGTATTACACTCCATACTATTACACCACTGATTTATAACTGCCAATATTGTACTGTGTAGACTTACCACTTTTGAACATCATCGTGGTCAGTAAAACAGTGTATAAATTCACACAAATTCTTCGAAACTCCATTGTAACAGTTGATCCGGTTCCACAAGAGAAGTTCTCTAATTTTCTGTCTTCACGTCCCTCATCTTCAGCAGCTTCTTCACATCTCAAGAGATTCACCTAAAGCTCTGTGTCCCACATGTTCAGTTGAAGAGCAGTTTGGTGTGGAGTTTTAGATTTGTTAAAGGCTCTGGTGAACTCCAGCTTGAAGTTTCAGGTCTGTAATGCTGTGACCAGAGAAGCGGCTCGTCCCACTAACTCTAATGAGACTACCTCACACTGCCCGGCTTAACACCCTCATCACCCACTGGGGAGGCACTGAATGGGGGAGGGGGTCAAGAGAGCACAGATTGGACTGTGCGTGCAGTGTGATTGTGTGCAGTGTGTAACAACTAGAGATAACTTAACAGATTTGAGTTTCTCACTTTTTTTTTCTTCTTTTGTGTCTTATTTTTGGGGGATTTATTTTTATTCTGTTCTTTCGAGTCAGCTTATTGACTGTGTTGTGCCAAATTTGTTTTTATCTGATTATTGTAGAAAATGAGAGTCCAAAAAAAGTGTAGCTCATAGCCTCAAAGGTGATATTTGACATTTTTTGTGACCAATTTTAGCAAGTATATAAAGTTTACAATTTAGAACTGAAAAAATAAGAAACAAAACATGAACAAAAACAGACAGAATATAGATAAATCATCCCATTTCCTGTCACACTACACAGTACAAGGTAGGTGTCTGATATTTGGCTAATGAGTTAAAAGCAACTCCTTATGGGCTTTTCTGATGGTATCCCACTCAACAAGTGTAGCTGCTTTAGCTTGTTCAAGTGAGACACGGTCATAGTAGAATAATAGCTATTGTTGCGAGCGCCGTAATAATAATAAATAATAGTCTTTTTAGCTTTTGAGCTAATGTAAATGTAAAAGAACTATCATCACTTAATAAACATTGACATGGATTTTTATTTATTTTTTTATTTTTTTTAAAATAAGACATAGTCCCAGAATTTAGAAATCATACTGACATGGCAAAACATGTGTAGAAAAGGTTACAAACATTACAGTGTGAAAGGTGTGAAAACCTTACCAATTTTGTATCTTAAAATTATGGAGTGGAATTAGCCCTGTGTATACATTTATAGTTAATTCATTGATAAGCTAGATTCTGTGAGGTAGCAGTCAGATTAGGCCATATTTTATCCCACATAGCCTGGTTTGCCAGGTGTTTCAGATCCCTTTCCCGTTTAACAGTTGTCAGAAGTATTTTGTTTTTCTAGGAAGCATGAACGGGTGGTTGTCTCAGGTGAATTCACAGCAGGTGCTTATTTAACAGGTAAAATATATTACAGACGTACCTTGACCTCTAAGCTCACTGGCTCTACTGTGTTTATTTTTTATTGTTGGTGTTTTTAAGACTCAAAAGAGGCGACATTTTACTTATAACAACAGCTAATATCGCTATTTTACTCAGTTACAAGCTGTTTACTCAGTTGCTGTAGCTTGCTAACCTCTGGTGTTCCCTCACATGAAACCTCAGTAGATGCTAAATGAACTGATTAAACTGGCTAAGCTTTAAAACAGCGCATTTCTTACCCTCCACATGGTTTCTACGCTGAAAAATCTCCACACAAACCACTTTCACTCAAACCAGCAGCCATATATTAAGTTCACCTACTTGACTGAGGCTGGAGTTACTGTGGGCTTAAGGTAAGATGTGGAACTGGAGTACGGGTCTCGCGGATAGACTCTCACGTATTGTCCAGGGCAAACTGCGGACTGGAGTATGGATGTTTTTTTTTTTGGATTGGATCGGTCCCATCTCTATTTGGACCAGTCACCCTATAAAACCATGATTATAAATGTTAAAAAATAAATAATATAAAAATACTTAGTGTAAGTGTGGCCAATTAGGTAATGCATTGGCCAACTTGATTATTAAATTCTAATTAAGTTCTAATTGTGAAATTTTATAAACAAATGGTATTTTCCTAGAAATCATAACAATAAAGTACAAAATTGTAGCTAAAGCTATTTGTAAAGGTTTATTAATGCTGATGTAATCTCCTATGCAATTTTACACAGTTCCCAAGTTTAAACCTTTGTTTAATATCAATAGTTGATACTCCAGAAGTAAAAACAGTTCTAATAAAAATATTGGGAAGTATTCCATAAAAAAAGGAAAAATGTTGTGTGATGAGGGCTATCATATTGGAATTCTCGTTTTATATAGATCTCCTGGAGGAAAGCTTGGTCACTTTCTTTGTATTCATAATTAAAGTATTAAAGTCAGAGAAGTACATTTAAAAATTCTGCATAATATCTGCCCATGTCATTATTATAGAATTGTTCATTTTGCTCCAAAGATCTAGAAAACCTTCAACATTTATTTTTTGAATGTTGTTATTTAGATTTTTTGGAAAGATCTAGCTAAATATTCTTCCAATAAAGCAAATTAAAGTGTAGACATAAAATGTAAAAAATATATTTTTGGTTTTAGCTGTTTTAAATGTCTTCAATCTCAACTTCAATTTTAAACTGATGATCCTCTTTGGAAAAAAATATCTGTTAAATAAAAATTTGGTAAAGTCAATCAATGTTTTTCTTGCTAAATTTAATTTATCTTAACCGTCTAAGCAGCAAAAAAAGGACTCATTTTTAGGTGAAATATAGACCATCTTGATAATAGTGGCTTAACTGGATAGGGTTTTTGGACACAATACAAGACTTTTAAAGGTCAATGAGTAAAGAGTTGATCACAAAGTCTTTGCTGCTATCTAGTGGAACTGAGAGATTAGTTCTTTAGCCTAGCGCAGTTGGATTTGCTGGAAATTTATATTTTCAAATGCTAAACATGCAGTAAGTTTTCTTAAACCCTTCAAAATAAAACAGCATGAAGGTTGTGATGTAACTGATGTCAGATGTTACTTTCTTAAAGGGATGGTTGTATCAAGATGACAGGACGGGCAGGGACTTCTTGAACCTATTCAAATAGCTTGATATATATGGTAATATTTAAACAAATAAAAACTTGCTACTCTAGTGTATATTTAAAGGTAAAGATACCAAAAAAGTGCCATACTAGAAAATGCTCCCGGAAAAAAAAATATGTAGGATATTTGGATAGACTAAATCATTGGATAAGGAAAGGATAAGGTAATAGGTGTTAGAAACTGCATTTTTTATAGTTCTATAGTCATTTTTGCAATATTTACAGTTTTGTAACATTCAAGCAGGTTGTTTAATCCACTATGCACCAATGAAAACTATCATTAGTTATTACGCAAAACTCATAAAAATAAAATTATGTGGGTCAGCGCATGGGCAGTGCCATTAAGAAGCATAAATCGATGGGTAGCAGAACTCGACAGAACACCGGACCAAAGTACCAGAGTTTGGTCCGACCAAAAGAAGTTTTCTCGGTCAGATCTACTGAACCAAGTCTGAAAACACTTTTCTAGATGGTTCAGACTTTTGGACCAACTACAATAAGCTGAGGCAGTTTTTAAACACACCAGAGCAAAAAATGATTTTGTGCTAAAATTCGTCTCTCTTTGGTGTGCAAGTGCGTCGCCCAGCAGTATGAACACAAACGCTTAGACTGGAATAAACGCTTAATTTACTGTAACAGTAGATTAACGCTTATTTATAAAAGGATTTTCTGTCTTCTAAGCTGCTTTGTGACTAACCTGCAGTGTGAAACCAAAACTAAAGGGACCAGATAACATTATATACAATGTTACAAACACATGGACCTTAGTGTAAAATCTGACCCAGACTTTCAGCTGTGAAAACGCCCTATTACACAATAACGCACGTTATATTGATATAGGCCCATATCAACATTTTGTTCTTACAGTACTGTTGTCACATCCTGCCACTAGAGAGCAAAACTGAATGCGTTATCTTGGAGACTGAACAGAAAGTAAAAGTAAGGTTCAGTTACTTTATTTGAGGACGGTGCGATGAGAGCGGATATCAGCCATGTCGACTTCACAATGTAAGTTTATCAACCTAACTGTTTAAACCTGTTGATGTAGAAGATTAGTGTGCTGCAAAACCAGTTACTGATCTGTATGAGTTGATTCTTTAACTTTAATTAAAGTGATGCATTCAAGTTTTAGACAAGTTGGCTGTACAGGAAACTTCACAAGAGCAGAGAGCTCCACCTTGGTAATGCTTTTACTTAAAAATATGCAACAAGAAAATATGGTTAGATGACTACTGTTAACATGTGTAGAGGAGCATTGTAAACATGTGTGTAGAGGAGTACTGTAAATATGTGTATAAGAGTATTGTAAGTATGTGTAGAGGAGTACTATGAACATATGTAGATGAAAACGTGTGTAGAGGAAAACTGTAAACCTGTGTAGAAGAGTATTTTAAACATATGAATAGGAGTACTGTAAACTTGTGTGTAGATGAGAACTGTAAACATGTATGTAGAGTAGAACTGTAAACGTGCGTAGAGGAGAACTGTAAACATGTGTGTAGAGTAGAACTGTAAACATGTGTGTAGAATAGAACTGTAAACATGTGTAGAGGAGTACTGAAAACGTGTGTAGAGGAGTACTGTAAACATGTGTGTAGAATAGAACTGTAAACATGTGTAGAGGAGTACTGAAAACGTGTGTAGAGGAGTACTGAAAACATGTGTGTAGAGGAGAACTGTAAACGTGTAGAGGAATACTTAAAACGTGTGTAGAGGAATACTTAAAACATGTGTGTAGAGGAAAACTGTAAACCTGTGTAGAAGAGTATTTTAAACATGTATGAATAGAAGTACTGTAAATGTGTGTAGAGAAGTACTGTAAACTTGTGTGTAGATGAGAACTGTAAACATGTATGTAGGGGAGTACTATAAACATGTGTGGAGGAGTACTGTAAACATGTGTAGAGGAGTATTGTAAACATGTATGTAGAGGAGTGCTGTAAACGTGTGTAGAGGAGTACTGTAAATATGTGTATAAGAGTACTATAAACATGTAGAGGAGAACTGTTAACGTGTATGTAGAAAAGTACTGTAAACATGTATGTTGAAGAGTACTGTAAACATGTGTAGAGGAGTACTGTATACATGTGTAGAGGAAGACTATAAGCATGTGTGTAGAGGAGTACTGTATACATGTGTAGAGGAAGACTGTAAGCATGTGTGTAGAGGAGTACTGTAAACATGTGTAGAGGAGTACTGTAAACATGTATGTAGAGGAGTACTGTAAACATGTGTGTAGAGGAGTACTGTAAACATGTATATAGAGGAGTACTGTAAACATGTATATAGAGGAGTGCTGTAAACGTGTGAAGAGGAGTTCAGTAAACATTAATGTAGAGGAGTGCTGTAAACGTGTGAAGAGGAGTTCAGTAAACATTAATGTAGAGGAGTGCTGTAAACGTGTGAAGAGGAGTTCAGTAAACATTAATGTAGAGGAGTGCTGTAAACGTGTGTGTAGAGGAGTACTGTAAAACAGGTATGTAGAGAAGTACTGTTAAACAGGTATGTAGAGGAGTACTGTAAACGTGTGTAAAGGAGTACTGTAAAAGTGTGTAGAGGAGTACTGTAAAAGTGTGTAGAGGAGTACTGTAAAACATGTATGTTGAGGAGTACTGTAAAACATGTATGTAGAGGAGTACTGTAAACATGTATGTAGAGGAGTACTGTAAAACATGTATGTAGAGGAGTACTGTAAAACATGTATGTAGAGGAGTACTGTAAACATGTATGTAGAGGAGTACTGTAAAACATGTGTAGAGGAGTACTGTAAACATGTATGTAGAGGAGTACTGTAAAACATGTATGTAGAGGAGTACTGTAAACATGTATGTAGAGGAGTACTGTAAAACATGTATGTAGAGGAGTACTGTAAACATGTATGTTGAGGAGTACTGTAAAACATGTATGTAGAGGAGTGCTGTAAACATGTATGTAGAGGAGTACTGTAAAACATGTATGTAGAGGAGTACTGTAAAACATGTATGTAGAGGAGTACTGTAAACATGTATGTAGAGGAGTACTGTAAAACATGTATGTAGAGGAGTACTGTAAAACATGTATGTAGAGGAGTACTGTAAACATGTATGTAGAGGAGTACTGTAAAACATGTATGTAGAGGAGTACTGTAAACATGTATGTTGAGGAGTACTGTAAAACATGTATGTAGAGGAGTGCTGTAAACATGTATGTAGAGGAGTACTGTAAACATGTATGTAGAGGAGTACTGTAAACATGTATGTAGAGGAGTACTGTAAACATGTATGTAGAGGAGTACTGTAAACATGTATGTAGAGGAGTACTGTAAAACATGTATGTAGAGGAGTACTGTAAACATGTATGTTGGGGAGTACTGTAAACATGTATGTAGAGGAGTGCTGAAAACATGTATGTAGAGGAGTACTGTAAACATGTATGTAGAGGAGTATTGTAAACAAGTGTAGAGTAGTACTGTAAACAAGTGTAGAGGAGTACTTTAAATGTGTGTAGAAGAGTACTGTAAATGTCTGTGTAGAGGAGTGCTGTAATTATGTGTAGAGGAGTATTGTAAACAAGTGTAGAGAAGTACTGTAAACGTGTGTAGAGGAGTATTTTAAACACGTGTGTAGAAGAGTACTGTAAATGTGTGTGTAGAGGAGTACTGTAAACGTGTGTGTAGAGGAGTACTGTAAACGTGTGTGTAGAGGAGTACTGTAAACGTGTGTGTAGAGGAGTAATGTAAACGTGTGTAGAGGAGCACTGTAAATAAGTATAAGAAAGTACTGTGAATGTGTGTAGCAGAAGCTCTTTAGTCCTTTATTTCCCTTTAGTGTATGCATACAAACAATAGGACTATAGTATTTAATTGGGGAACAACAACTTTTACATTACATTACATTACATTACATTTGGCAGACGCTTTTGTCCAAAGCGACTTACAAAAGTCAAGTACAAAAGTAATAGGTATTAAGATAAACCATTTTAGATAGGGCTTAAAGGAGGTCGAAGGGAAATAAAGGGATAGAGAAGTGAAGGAGGGGAAGAAGGAAATGGGTTTAGAAGTAGTTAGAGTTTGTTAGAGGTGTTAAGAGAGTAAGTGCTCTTTGAAGAGCTCTGTCTTCAGGAGTATCTTAAAGATAGTGAGAGATTCTCCTGATCTGGTAGTGGAAGGTAGTTTGTTCCACCATTGGGGAACTCTGTATGAGAACAGTCTGGATTGCTTTGTGTGGATTGTGTTTGGCAAAGCGAGGCGACGTTCATTGGAGGAGCGCAGCGGCCGGGAGGTAGCGTAAGCCTTCAGGAGTGATCAGTGCAGGTAGGAAGGAGCCTGTTCTGTCATCACCTTGTAGGCGATTGTGAGAGTTTTGAATTTGATGCGAGCATCAACTGGTAGCCAGTGGAGCTCAATGAGCAGCGGGGTGACATGTGCCCGTTTTGGTTGGTTGAAGACCAAACGTGCTGCTGCATTCTGGATCATTTGAAGTGGTTTTACTACACAGGCCGGGAGGCCAGTTAGCAAGGCATTGCAGTAGTCGAGGCGTGAGATGACCACTGCTTGTACCAGGAGTTGATTGGCCTGTTGCGTCAGAAACGGTCTAATTTTTCTGATGTTATAAAGCGCGAAGCGGCAGGATCGAGCAACTGAGGCCACATGGTGCGTGAAGGAGAGCTGGTCATCAACCATAACACCCAGGTTCCTAGCAACCTTTGTCGGTGAGAGAGAGAGAGTCGATGCTTATAGAGAAGTTGTGTTGAAAAGATGGTTTTGCTGGTATGACTATATGCTAAGAGGAGTTGACTGACAGGGTAAAAACGGGGAGGTGGTAAACAGAATCAAGATAAGACATGATGGCATGTAGTCAGCTGATGTTTTTTATCTGTTAAGTTCTATGTGAAGTATTTCCTTCATTGGCTCATAACTAGGGGTTTCACTTCACTTATAATTTCTCCATCTACTGTCTATCTCATTTTTGTATTTTGGGTTGCTGCCTTTGGCTTAGACAACTCCCTGCTCTGCTCCCTGCTCTGCTCTCTACTACTCTGGTCTGCTGCTGTGCTGCTTTGCTGCTGAAAGCTTGCTTTAATCTTCAGCTTCTACACTTTTCTCTGTTTTCTTCTCTTTTACTCTCTTCACACTTACTAATCCACTTTTAGTCTGCTTCCTCTTTGCTCTACACACCTATTAATCCACTCTCAGTCTACTTTTATAGACTTTTTCCTCAGGTTTGCTGGATTAGCTGTTTGCTGCTGCAGTTTGTTTGTGTAAGTTTCTAATTTCAGCTGAAACAAGGTGAGTTCTCCATGGCTTCTGCTCAGGTTTACACCTGTTTAGAGTGTGGCATGTATAGCTTAGAACCCTTATCCACCGATACTGGTAACAATAGTGGTATTTGTACTAAGTGTGAGATAGTTAGCACCTTGGTGGATAAGGTGAATAAGTTAGAGCTGCACGTCCGGGGTTTAATAAGGGATAGACAGCAGGATTCACTGTTAGCAGCCCCGGGTGTGCTTTTTGTTTTTTCTGATGTTTTAAGTTTTGTTAAATTTTTTACATTACGTTCAGTTGGAAAAACCTGACAGATGAGAGATATTTAGGGCTCCCCCCCTTTATTTATCTTGGGTAAAGTAGTCGTTTTGTTTGACTACATTTTCTCCTGTTTTGGTGACAGGGAGATAGTTTTGTGTATTTTGTTTTCCTTATTTTCAGGTTTAGTTAGTTGGCTTTGTTTATTATTTTGGCTTATGCTCACCCCTGAAGCCAGAATACAGCACTGACACATTGAAACTGTGGCTGCACAAAGAGTTGGCAAAAAAAAAAAAAAACTTTTTGTGTTATTGTTTAAGCATTTATTTCATTCGATACTTGGATTGATGCATTTGTTGTGTAAACCCCTGAGAGTTTGACATTGTGTCCTCCTGCTGATGTCAGATAAGGTTACATGTAATTACAGAGCCTACATTTTAGACATTCTAATGAAATGTCTAAAATATAATAAATATGTTTAATTGACATACATGTTTAACTTTACATAATTTAGGTAATTTTTGGGAAAAGCCTTGATATTTGAAGTAAGAGATTAATACCTCTTTTCCACCAACAAAGTGCTGGTGCCGGAGCTGGTTCCACAATCCAGAAACAGAAGTCAGGGGACGTTTTAAACGCCTTTTTTGTGATGTTTGAATGCCCCTCTCTTTGGCCGTTTCTTTGGCCGACGTTTCTGGCAGAGAACATGTCATTTTTGTGGTGGAAAAGCACAGAACTGTATGGGAACTTGGCACCAAACAATGGCCAAAACAGTTGGAACACTACAATAGTGCTGAACTTTACTTTTTTATGGTGCCAGAAGCCTTTACCTCATGATCTGTCCATAATTAAAAGCGGCTCCACCATTATGAAAGGGACACGCCTGATGTGATTTCTGTGAATACCTCCCTCAGCTGTTGTTTGGGACACACCTTGTGTTAAACTCAAACATTGCTTTTTGCTTAAGGATACAGTAGAATGAGTTTACTGCACACTAGAAACTAAATTTAGGAGTCAGTAATATAATTATTCCATCACTGTTGTTTTGTTGGATCATTAGGCTACATTCAAAACAAGATTATTAGATGTGATCAATGCTTTTATTTTAAAATATGCTGAACAGTTAATTCATGCAAAACTTCTCTTTCTTCCCCCCCAAGGATCTCTACACAGGCCAGGATGATCTGTTCACTGAGAACAGCCTGCATGCAGCTCTGTGTGGAGCCCCATAACACCAGGCATGGAGGACAGTCCAGAGCCAGTTAGTGACGTATCGTGAATCATCAACTGTTTGCTTTCCTTCCAAAACATGAAGAATTAAATTATTAAAATCTTGAGCCTATGGTTATGTCAGAGTAAATGAAACCAAAAAAATAAAGTCTAGCCACAAATATAAGATTCTTTAATCTGTTAAGAGTAGTCTTAAAGTACTTTCTAAAAAAACACTTAGAGGAGTTTGTTTTCAACCCTCCTTGATACTGTCTTTTAACTGGCAATGGGCCCAAGACGTAAGTGAACTCAATCGGCTGGTGACAAAGTAACCCCTGGGACAAGGTAAATAACCTTTTATTAGCACTTACCATTATTTTCAAACTAAATATAAGAATTAATTATTACATGCTCTCATTTTGTGGAAAAAGACATGTTAGGGTGAAGAGAAAAGCCTCTTTACCACCCACCTGTGATTCAACAAAAAAGCCTCGGTCCATGAAAGAACATTCACCCGTCAGCAGTGGAGGAGGAAGCTCTGAGTTACGGTACATTGCTAGACACTGTAAACTACGGTTGTGAGAGTAAAGTTCTTTAAACATGTTCTCGAAGTTTCTTTTAATATCATTTCCATTCTCTTAACATTTGACATCAACAGAGCTGAAACACAGAGAGCAGTTTCTCCAGAGCCCAGCTGTGTGTCTATGAAAAGTGACCAGTCCAAGGATTTGTCTGTAAAGTTCAGCAGTGGACGAAGAAGCTCTGCATCACGGTACATCACTCTACACTAGTGCTGGGTAATATACAGCTCTAGGAAAAAAAAAAGAGACCACTAAAAATTATTTTCTTTTTCTTTGAGTTTCTTTGATTTTACCAAATTGAAAACCTCTGGAATATAATCAAGAGGAAGATGAATGATCACAAGCCATCAAACCAAGCTGAACTGCTTGAATTCTTGCACCAGGAGTGGCATAAAGTTATCCAAAAGAAGTGTGTAAGACTGGTGGAGGAGAACAAGCCAAGATGCATGAAAACTGTGATGATTAAAAACCAGGGTTTTTCCACCGAAAATTTCAAAACTCTTTAAAAAACTCAAGTGGTCTCTTTTTCCAAAGCTGTATATTGTCAATATCTAGTTATTTAAACTTATTTCATACAAACTGTATACAAATATTGTGCCTTCTATTGTGCCTTACTATATAAATGTAATTTATTTACAAAAAAACAGATGACTGTGTGGAAAGGGCTTGGTTTCCAGAAAGATGACAATGAACAGAGTGCAGTCTTGAGGAAATTATGTCATATAAATATTGTAATTAAATAAGCAGTGGGATGATTTTATTATCCATCTCAAAGTACATAAATCAGTGTAGCTTTCTTAATCTAAAAAAAATATGGTGTGTGTTGGATCTCACTGTGTAAATGCTGGAGTTTTCACTGTTTTTAATGTTAACAGCGCTGGAACACAGAGAGCAGTTTCTCCAGAGCCCAGCTGTGTGTCTATGAAAAGTGACCAGTCCAAAGATTTGTCTGTAAAGTTCAGCAGTGGACGAAGAAGCTCTGCATCACGGTACATCACTCTACACTAGTGCTGGGTAATATACAGCTCTAGGAAAAAATAAGAGACCACTTAAAAATTATGAGTTTCTTTGATTTTACCAAATTGAAAACCTCTGGAATATAATCAAGAGGAAGATGGATGATCACAAGCCATCAAACCAACTGCTTGAATTTTTGCACCAGGAGAGGCATAAAGTTATCTAAAAGCAGGGTGTACGACTGGTGGAGGAGAACAAGACAAACAGGGTTATTCCACCAAATACTGATTTCTGAATTTATAAAACCTTATGAATATTTACTAGTTTACTAGGTACTCTCATTTTCTGCTAAATAAATGCTCTAAATTACAATATTTTTATTTGGAATTTGGGAGAACCGTAGTTCATAGAAAAAAAAAACATCACTGTTATTTTTTTTTCAAACATATACCTGTAAATAGCAAAATCAGAGAAACTGATTCAGAAACTGAAGTGGTCTCTTTTTTTTTTCAGAGCTGTATATTGTCTATCTAGATATTCAAACCTATTTCAGACACACTGTATATAAATATTGTGCTTGCTATGTGGCATACCATATGAATGTGATTTATTCACAAAAAAGATCTTGAAAAATCTTGAATAATTTATGTTGCAGAAATATCGTAATTAAATGAGCAGTGTGGTGACTTCATTTTACATCTCAAACAACATCATTCAGTGTAGCTTTCTTAATCTAAAAAATATGGTGTGTGTTGGATCTCACTGTGTAAATGCTGGAGTTTTCACTGTTTAATGTTAACAGGACTGGAACACAGGGAGCAGTTTCTCCAGAGCCCAGCTGTGTGTCTATGAAAAGTGACCAGTCCAAGGATTTATCTGTAAAGTTCAGCAGTGGAAGAGGAAGCTCTGCATCAAGGTACATTGCTATACACTAGGACAGGGCAATATATTGTCAATATCGATATATTAAAACCTATTTATACAAAACAAGAAATAATATACTGCAATTATACTGCATTTGAATTCAATTTATGTGTGTGCAAATGGTTTGGTTTCATATAAATATTACAATTAAAGAAGCAGCTTACTACCATCTCAAAACAGCATAATCCAACATAAAACAGCATGAGCCAGTGAAATACTTACACAGTTAGTCATTTACATTTAAATATATAATTTGTTTTATTTATGGTTATTTTTTATATTTTATACAGGACTAAAACACAGAGATTAGTTTCTCCAGTGTCTGTGACAAGTCATTCTGTACCATTCAGCAGTGAACCTATGCCTTCTGAAACAAAGTGAGTAAAACATTTTATATTCTCAGATTCTCTTACATATTTTACTCATACCAAACACTAACAAACATCTTGTATTTGTACTGTTTACCCATCTGTAATGATCTATTTTGGAGATGCACAGAAATGAAAAACAAAACATTTGGCTGAAGGCTGAATACCAAATACTGAACATATATTTACAGAATAAATTTCAGAATAAATTAATAGCCTAAATGTATTTTGCCTTGCTTTACAAAGAAAAGGCAATTACAAAAATGTTGTTTAAAAATATGTATTTAACACTTAACCTTTAAAATATCCCATGTACTTAAGCCGTGCAATTTTCATAATACATGTATTTCAGCAGTGCTGTTTGAGGCATGAGTTTGCCTCAGCAGTGCTTCTCATGTGAGTGAAAACTTACACCAAAAAGGACAGTCAGGCTTTTATTTAAACAAACAGTGTTTGTTAAGGCTAATTTAGCTTAGCTTATGTTACTATCTTGGTTATCCATGTGTTATCCATTATCTTTCAGCTGAAAAGCACTCAGTTTGTGAAAGGTAGTAGACTTATGCAAGGGTTGATAAGTGGGGCTAAAGTAGTGTGTAAAATTGATCTTAAACCTGCCGTTTTTCGGCTCCCTGCTGGCTCTGTCTATCACTCTCCATTAATGATGAGCACTGATTGGGCCCAGGAGAGGAGGAGGAGTAGAGGGTAAACCTGCCACTGCCAAAGTGTTTTTTGGCTGAATATGTTTTGATTTCCAAATATACATATAATGTATGTTATACAATTTTACACACATTTTAGTACAACAGTGTGTATTTTGGACACAGCAGTATTCTCGACTTTGCATATCCTCCCACACAGCTGAGCAAAGCTGTCATGATTTGTCAGGTCCATTTTAATTGTTTGTCTGCAAATCCTAGTGAAAAAAACTCTTTTTGACTGAGTCATTGTCATCGGAGGTGAGTCATTGTTATCGGTGGTGTCAGTGTAGTAACTTTGCATTAAATTGTAATGACGTAAAACTATATATTTTTTTACAACATTTAACAATGTGGGCACATTTATATATCTGACACTCTGCTTGCAAAATACTGCTAATATTATCCCAAATATTACTACATATTATTAGAAATTCTGCTGCAGAGACAAGCATCTTAAACTCACAAAAGTCTGCAATATGATTTTTTTTTATTTGTTCACAGAATGAAGGAGAAAAAATTGTATCATGTATTTAAGGTGGGTCTGTATGTATCTTGAACAGTTCATACCCATTTTGGTAATTGTCAGATTTTTGTCTAAAATCAGTTTCTGTTGCTGATGCATTCGGAGTTTATGTTAATATTCATATTTAATGTTCAGTAAATATGTTTATATATTACATATATCTGTGTTCAGATCATCTCTTACTGTAATGTTACAGCTTTAGTAGTTCTCTGATATTTCTTTTTAATCAGATGGTGGAACAGAAGCTGATCTCTTTAGTAAAGAAGGAGCTGAAA
Source organism: Astyanax mexicanus (assembly GCF_023375975.1). Lineage (NCBI taxonomy): Eukaryota > Metazoa > Chordata > Actinopteri > Characiformes > Acestrorhamphidae > Astyanax > Astyanax mexicanus. The sequence continues at coordinate 21,950,001 of NC_064424.1, read as the reverse complement.
ACATTCAAGATGCTTGTGAGTTCAGATTACCCAGCATGCTCTGAGAGAGAGGTGGATGATGAGGAAGATCAGAGAGAAGGAGTGCTGAAGATCACACTGCACGTCCTGAGGAACATGGAGGAAATGGACATTGCTAACACACTAGAGAGCAGTAAGAGTTCTGGGTCATGTCTCTGATTACTGATTCATTTCCTCAGTGAAGTCCCACTTTTTAGAGGAAAGCAAAGCCTTTGTTAATTGAATATTATATTGAACAATTTTCAAGAAGTTGGGACTTTTTGTGTAAAAAATGAAAATAAAACCGCAACACAAAAGCTCATAAAAGTTGGGCCGGGGCCACAAAAGGCTGGAAAAGTAAGTGGTACTAATTAGCCAAAGCCACAACAGGAGCAGTTTGCATCTAACTTGGATGACTGCATATAAAAATAGCATTTTAGAGAGACAGAGTTTCTCAGAAGCAAAGATGAAATGAAAAATTAGAAGAATCTGGAAAAATACCTGTGTTCAAGGGACAAGACGGATGGTCAATATTGAAAGCTGGTGATCTTTGGGCTTCTGAGAGACTCTGCCTATGTAAAATGAAATTTTTATAGCCAGTCATGTGACGTGGTTTCTCCTAGAGTTGCTGATTTTTATTAGCACCAGTTACTTTTCCAGCCTTTCTGTTGCCCTGTCCCAACGTTTTGGAGATGTGCTGCTGCAATCAAATTCTATATAAGTTTTTTTAATGAAATGGTAAATTGACTTCAACGACTGATATGTTATTCTTTATGTATTCAAAGCATTGCATGAAGCCTAGCTTAAAGAGGCCATTTTTAATTATTTACTCAATTATTTACTCATTATTTACTGGAGCAGAATTATTGCACAGTTTATTAACATCTTTTCAATGTATTCCTCTACTATCAGAATTAGCCCCAGCATGTCACAGAAAGCTCAAATCCAAACTGAGGGATAAATGTCAGAGAATAAACGAAGGAATCTCTGGCCATGGAAACTCAACACTCCTGAATGAGATCTACACAGAACTCTATATCACAGAAGGATGGAGTGGAGAGGTCAATCTGGAACATGAAGTGAAGCAGATTGAAGCTGCCTCCAGGAAAAGGGCAACACAGGAGACTCCAATCAAATGCAGTGACATCTTCAAACCATTACCAGACCAAAACCGGCCCATCAGAACTGTACTGACTAAAGGAGTTGCTGGAATTGGAAAGACGGTCTCAGTGCAAAAGTTCATTCTGGACTGGTCTGAGGGAAAAGAAAATCAGGATGTTCTCTTCATATTTCCACTTCCTTTTAGAGAACTGAATCTGATGAAGGAGAAGAAGATCAGTTTGGTGGATCTTCTTCGTTGTGTCTTTCCAGTAACACAAGATTTAAAACCACGACATTATAAGAGCTACAAAATCATGTTCATCTTTGATGGTCTGGATGAGTGTAGGCTGCCTCTAGATTTCCAGAACAATGAGAACTTGGTCGATATAGAAGAACAATCTTCCGTGGATGTCCTACTAACAAACCTCATCAAGGGGAATCTGCTTCCCTCTGCTCTCCTCTGGATTACCTCTCGACCAGCAGCAGTCAGTCAGATCCCATCTGAATGTGTTGACCAGGTAACAGAAGTGCGGGGTTTCAGTGACCCTCAGAAGCAGGAGTACCTCCAGAAGAGGATCAGTGATCAGGACCTGGCCAACAAAGTCTTTCTGCACATCAGGTCCTCAAGAAGTCTCTACATCATGTGCCACATACCGGTCTTCTGCTGGATTGCAGCCACTGTTCTGGAGAGAATGCTAAGTGAAGCTGAGAGTGAAGAAATCCCCAAGACACTGACGCAGATGTTCACACACTTCCTGATCTTTCAGATCAAACACAGAAGCCAGAAGTACAGTGGAAAAGGTGACCTTGATCCACACCAGACTAGAGAAAGTATTCTGGCTCTGGGGAAACTGGCTTTCCAGCAGCTTGAAAAAAGAAACCTGATCTTTTATGAGGAAGACCTAAGAGAGAGCGGCATCGATATAAGAGAAGCATTAGTGTACTCAGGTGTGTGCACACAGATCTTCAGAGAGGAACATGAGCTGCACATGGGGAAGGTCTTCAGCTTTGTACATCTGAGCGTTCAGGAGTTTATTGCTGCTTTATATGTGTTTCTCTGTTTCAGTGACGAAAATGTTCTAAATCAGCAGACCCCTGAACAGCAGACACCTGTACAGCAGACCCCTGTACAGCAGACCCCTGTACAGCAGACCCCTGTACAGCAGACCCCTGAACAGCAGACCCCTGAACAACAAACCCCTGAACAGCAAACTGAACAATCAGCTCCTGAAAAGCAATCCACTGAACTCTACAAGCTTTTCAGCAGGTCACCAATGACCGACTTCCTTCACAGTGCGGTGGACAAAGCCTTACAGAGTGAGAGTGGACACCTAGACCTGTTTCTTCGTTTCCTTCTGGGTCTCTCACTGGAGTCTAATCAGACTTTCCTACGTGGCGTACTGCTACGGGCAGACAGGAGCTTTCACAGCAGCGAGGAGACTGTCAAATACATCAAGGAAAAGATAAAAGAGAGTACATCTCCAGAGAAGTCCATCAACCTGTTGTACTGTTTAAATGAACTGAATGATCACTCTCTGGTCCAAGAAGTGCAGAGATATGTAAGGCGAGACAGTGACCGCAGTTTTCATCAGGTCAGTCTCTCTCCTGCTCAGTGGTCGGCTCTGGCGTTTATATTGCTGAACTCAGAAGAAGAGCTGGAGGAGTTTGATCTCAGTAAATATGACCCATCAGAGGAGTGCCTTTTCAGGCTGCTGCCGGTAGTAAAAGCGTCCAGAAGAGCTTTGTGAGTATTTTTTTCAGGTATTTACACAGTATTTTATGAAATCACTATGAAAATCACTTGGATGACTTCCTATAGTCTATGGTTTGAGGGTAGGTCTGATTCTGGCCCAAATGCTTGGCTCACATCTGGGTAGAGTGCTGCATGTGGCAACACCTTGGATGCCAAGTCTATATGCCAAGTGGCCTGCACTAGAGGTTAATGCATAAAATAAAAGTTTCAGCTGTATGTTGTGATAGAGATGATCACAATTTTGTTACATTGTGGAGGTTAAAGAAGAAGGGAGCTGACTTGCAAGTTGATTTGAGGGTCAAGTTGAAGGAAAGTTGAGGGAAAAAAATAAAGATGACATCCAGATTACTGACCACAGGGGAGGGAGACAGAGAGCTGTTAATTAGAAGTGTAATGGAACTAGTTTCATTAAAAGTGGATAATGGTATTATTGAGATGGGATAAGAATGAGAGATGAAAGAATGTTTTATCCAGTTTTCAATTTTCAATCTCACTATCAGCTTGCCCCAAGAGATGTTAGTAAACTACATGTGGAACTTCAGTAGCTTATTTTATAGTAATCAATGTTTTTTTCTCTTTGTATTTAAAAATAATACCTACATCAAAGTAACACTGCTTTCCCCTATTTCTGTGTGTTTTACAGACTAGCTTCATGTAATCTAGGAGAAAGGATCTGTGAAAATGTGGGATCAGTTTTAAGCCTTGAAAACTCCTCCCTGATAGAGCTGGACCTCAGTAACAATGACCTGCAGGATTCAGGAGTGGAGCTGCTCTGTACCGGACTAAATAGTTCACACTGTAAACTCCAGATTCTCAGGTCAGCATTTTCCATTTAGTTTAGATTTATAAACTTAAGACTGTGATATTCAGCACTTACCAATATAATTGTTAGTAACATTTTACAATAAGGGTATATTAATTAACAGAGCTTACTACTGAACATCTCAACTAATTATTTATTGACATTAGTTAAAACATTATTAACCATTACAAAATCATTTAACTAATGTCTGAATTTATTATTTAAAACATTATGAAGCATTAAGTATTGTTTAATAATGTCTTAAATGGTGCCAATTTATAATCAATCCAGACATTATTAACTACTTAACAATGTTTATTTCTGTCATAAATAGTGTTATTTGTGACCCTTATTGTAAAGTATTACCTTAATATGATGTATATAGTGTGTGGGGAAGAGGTCATGCATCTCTAAGAGCTTAAAGTTTGTATTCAAGAGTTAACGTTAGTGTTTTATCCAGATTTCCTCTTTTTCCAGTAACCTTGCCAATGCCATTTAATTCAGTTCTCTATGTTAGATTCTGTTCAGTTCAGTTGGCTCTTTGTTGTGGCTCTTCCTTTCACTGGAAAAAGGTTCAACTTTTTGAAATGTGACACAATGCAACAATAATGAGTAGGGATTTAACATGGTATTGTACGAAACTGTATCTTATTGTTGTGACATTAGTTCAGATCTGATGTTTGCAGATGTGAAAAGAAAAAAGGATTTATTAAACCAAAATAGTGGCAGGATATGAACATTTTAAGACTCAAACCATTCAATTCACTGTCTGCTGCTATTAACCTAAAATGTAAACATTAAAACTAACAATTCAAATTCCCCCTTGAGTGTAATTAAAATATATTGTGCTTCTCTTCCTTTGCAGATTGGCTTTGTGTAATATTGGTGTAAGCATGTGTGAAAATATGGTATCAGTTTTAAACCTGGAAAACTCCCTGAAAGTGTTGGACCTCAGTAACAATGATCTGCAGGATGCAGGAGTGGAGCTGCTCTGTGCTGGACTGAAGAGTTCTCACTGTAAACTGGAGATACTCAGGTTAGTGTTTGTTTATTCACTTTAACAATATGTTAGGTGATATTTAGTATTTTACCACTACATTTTGTATATAGAAAAACACAAAATAGGTTTCTTGTAAATGTTATAATGTCCAAATGACTTGGTAATGTCAATTTTCCTCATAAACATATAAACCAGAACATATACTGGTTATAATATGTTTAATTATTCATTCTAACTTAACAGATTATTTAATGACAATTCCAGATTTGTAATGGTGCATAATTTACCCAATTCTTTCTAAAAGGTCATTACTACATAGACTTATTCTATGTCATTTTTAACTCATTAAAATGAATAAAGTGTGGCTAGTTAATATGTTTCCTGTCACTACATGCAGAGCCTTAAAAGTAAAAAAAAAGGGGGCAGTCAAGAGAACTGCTTAGGAGTTGTTATTAGTTGCCAGACTTTAGGATTCAAAACTTTGAAATATTTGAAATAAAGTCCTAAATAAAGTGATAAAGGGCTAAAATGTTGTTACTATCACTCAAGTCTAGATTGACTGATTTTGATTGTATGAAAAAAGACAAATAAATATGCAAATAAAAAGAATGCAGTGTCTACTACATTTATTTTGTAGAAAGTATTAATTCAAGATATGTTTTTTGATTAAACGTTCTTCATACATTCCGAAATAAGTTGGGATAGTAAAGCATTAACCACTTTGCAATACTGCTATTACTTCTCATTACATGTTAAGGACATTTTACCACAGAGAACTTAATAGTGCTATATCACAGTTGTACATGATTTTTGCCAAACAAGCAATGAAAAGGCAAGACAATTAAATTTTTTATATTAAGCTATAATACCAAAATATGCAGGTTAATCTAAACTTAAATATAGGTGGCACATCCAATGCATAATTTATTTTTTCACATGGATTTAAGTCCAAGCTGCAGAAAGTCTTACACTGAAGTTTGTGAGCTCCCTTTTCCCACTCACTGTTTCTGTCACTGCAATTTCTCGCGTTCAATCTCTCTCTTTGCAGGTTATCTGGTTGCATGGTCACAGAAAAAGGCTGCTCTTATCTGGCTGCAGCTCTGAGTTCAAACCCTTTCCACCTAAAAGAACTGGATCTGACCTACAATCACCCAGGAAAGTCAGGAGAGAAGCTTCTTTCTGCTAGACTGGAGGATCCAACTTGCAAACTAAAGACACTCAGGTATGCACACCTATGTAAAGAGGAGTGTGTGTATGTGTAATGAGGTTTGATTGAGCTCTATATATATATGGTTTCAAATCTTGCATTTGAGAAAAATATATGTGTATGTATGTGTGTGTTTGTGTAGACTGGAACATGGAGGGAACATGAGGATGAAACCAGGACTGAAAAAATGTAAGTTGGCTCGCTTCCTCTCTCTCTCTTTCTCTCTCACTTTTACTCACATACACAAACACACACACTCTTACTTAATCATAACACACACACAGATATAAATAATCTTAATAAACTTATGCACACAGACAAACACACTTAAATCTCAGGCTCTCTCTCACACAAACTCTCTTAGTTAACTATTTCCTCTCTGTGTTCAGATGCCTGTGATCTCACACTGGACCCAAACACAGCAAACAAACGTCTCTCTCTGAGTGAGGGGAACAGAAGGGTGTTGTATGTGGAAGAGGAACAGTCGTACCCTGACCATCCAGAGAGGTTTGAAGTGTGGTGGCAGGCGATGAGCAGCGAGAGCGTGAGTGGACGCTGTTACTGGGAGGCAGAATGGAGCGGATGGGGAGCCGATATAGTCCTCGCATATAAAACCATCAGCAGGAAAGGAGGTGGTAATGACTGTGGGTTTGGACGGAATGAAAATTCCTGGAGGCTGATCTGCTCTGATAACAGATACACTGCATATCACAACAATAACGGCACTGTACTTCATCCCCCTCCCTCCAGCTGTAAGAGAGTAGGAGTGTATGTGGACTGTCCGGCCGGCACTCTGTCCTTCTACAGCATCTCCTCTGACACACACCACTCACTCACACACTTACACACATTTAATACCACATTCACTCAACCCCTCTATGCAGGGTTTGGGGTTGATTATGCATCCTCAGTTTGTGTGTGTGAGATAGAATAGCACCATTTGTGTGTGTGTGTGCAGAGCCATGAGATTTTTGAAGTGCAAGTGGTTTATACTGCACATGCTTTTTTTTAAAGACTTTTTGTTAGAATGGCTTAAGCTGCGATTTTTTTCTTAAGGGAACCTAGGCTGTCAGTCACCCTGGAAGCACTTAGTCCCTATTGTTATATAAATTACCAACAGTGCATTTACACACAACACCCCCCAACTCATTGCCCTAAATTCTACAGAGGCTTTTCCTCTACCTGGCAGTGCAGGAGTGAGGGGTAGTTAGTTTTATGTTTACTGCAGAGAGATTCAGAATTTTACTCCTGAAGTGCATGAACCTGGCAGAGGCATTCTGGGAATCTGTCTTTTGGCTTTAATGGTACGTGTCCACTAGCAATTTTTCTTTAACGCAATCTGCCATGCTGAATCTCTAAGCGTGTCGTGTGGGCGTGTCCGTGACATTTCAATTCAAATGAAGCAACAGATGTAGACAATCATTGTTTTGTCATTTTTAATCAACTTCACTGTAATCTATTGTCCTATCAATCTATATTCTGCCATTTTTAGCTTGTCTTGTTTGGTTAAAATGCGCCTGTTCTGTGTGTATGGTGCTTGTATGTGTGTGGTGTAGCAACCTGCTCTTCCCCGATTGGCTGAACACAATGTGGCGGATGGATTCATTTGAATAAAGTTGAGCTCTGCTACACTTTTTGGTTGCTTTCAACCCAGCATGCACTGCAGCATGCGGCGGCTCTCTCTGTTGAAATAAATATGATGTGTTGAGGCTTTAGTGCTAATGGACACGTACCAAAAGCGTAAAGGGTGGGATTCAGAAAGTGTTTTAGGCATGAAAATGGAGTGGCTAAATTCGGACACATGATGCTGGGTAGATGCATTGTGGGAATTGTAGTGCTGAAGCAGAGTTTGTCTTTTTGCTGTAAAGTGCCTTTATTGGACTACAGTGACCATATCAGATGAGACAGCTGCAAGAAATATACCAGACAAGATGAGTAATGAATACATCTATTCAAAGTCCTCAAAATGTGACCATGCGAAGTCGAACAAACATAAAATACAAACATCTATACATTTATATTTTACTGTCACAAAGTTCAAAGTAAAAAAAAGAAAGTGAGTAAAGAAAGTGATCATAGTTTATTTTTTGTTTTTAATGTTTATTTATGTCTCTGTAAGCTAAATATACACTTGTATTGTAACAATTGTGCATATCTCTGTAGGATATACAGAGAGAAAGAGAAAGTTTTGCTGTTATTGTTGGAATGTGTTGACAGCTTAACAGCTGCTGGAATTCACTTGTGTTTATCCACACAAGAACAGTGGTGTAGGGCCTTGTAACTTTACTCAATATTAATAACATCTACACAAAAAAAAAGATACAACGTTTTTACTTTTATTCAATTTTACTATCTGTTTTATTTGTTAAGCTCTGTAATCCTGACACAACAGTTGACATAACAGATTATGTCATATGTCATCAGCAAAGGCTGGTCACTTGCCATAGTTGTTGTCATATTGGCAGCAACGTTGACAAATGCAGCCTATATGACAGCTGACACATATTGGAATAAGCATCTATAAATGTTTATGTATGTTTTTGTCAGTTTTCATTAAGTGCCTTTGTATGTGTCATGTAGCCTTCTTTACAGTACCCTACAGAAAAAATAAGTCACAAATAAGTCACATCTGCTCTATTTGGTTATAAAGAATTATATAAGGTATAAAGGTTTGCAAACATATTGTCCAATTGCTTTTTTAATTTCCGTTTAGTAAGTTCAGTAATTTTGCACTTGTACATATTTATACACCTATTTATACAAGCACTTTTATTTATTTATTACCACATAATTTCATGCATATTCTCCAACTTTGATTTCAGACCAATTGAGACAGATATATGCGAAAATGTGTTTTTCCCCCATTCTTTGAAGTATATGGAAAATCTGTCTCATCTGGGATTCATTTCACAAAAGTATATTAATGCATAACATTTCTGAAAAAAAAAGGATTTGTTTCTTTTCTACTTTTTATAAATAAATAATGTACACAATGTGCTGTTGCACTATACTGCATGAAGTTTTTTTTTTTTTCAAAAATCCCCAAAAACACCAGCATTAAGTTTATCTGAATTTATTATTTTATTGTACTTTAAATAAATAAAGGCTTAATATTGGCATTATTGTTTATTGTTATTAATTTGCTCATAATAGTATAGAGTCCACAGCAGAACAGAGCAATCACATTGTTTTGTCTTGATCAGCTGACTTTGCTTTAATTTTGGCAACAGATACAATAATTATAATGACTTCTCTGGATAAAGCAATAAGTGCCACTACTTATCTTTATGATTGAGAACTTCCAGATTTCTGTGAGGACATTGTAGAAAAACCTGTTTACATATATAACCATTAAAATCTTCTTTACCAGAAGAAGGAACATCCTTTGGTGTATGTCACATGCATTAAATAGAACTGTTTGCAGACTTGCCATTTTAGATCAGAGGTAACAGTTGAGAACGCTGGTGCAGGCATAAGTATAAATATACTAGTGCATCTCAAATTAGAAAATTAGAAAGAAAGTTACTTTATTTCAGTAATTCAGTTCAAAATTTGAAAAACTCACTCAGATATATAGATATTAACCAGAGTGATCTATTTTAAGAGCTTATTTCTTTTAATGTTGATTTTGGCTTACAGCCAATGAAAACTCAAAAATCTGTATCTCAGAAGATGTAAATATAAACGACCAATTGGTGTTTTTGGCAGTGTGGGCAGTGTACCAAGTCCTGCTGGAAAATGAAATGCGCATCTCCATAAAAGTTGTCAGCAGAGAGAAACACTAAATGCTGTTTGATTTTCAGATAAATAAAAAGACATTCAGTATTTAAGCTGAAAGTCATTAAGTTTATATGTTGTGTAATATAGTTGTGATATGAATAAAAAAATATTGATGAAAAAACAAACAATTTTAATTATTTAAACCCGATTCAGAAACAACCCCTTAGTTCTAAAAGATACCATCTACATTTTAATTCAGATTAAAGTTCTTTTTATTTTCCATTATATTTCATCTTTGTTTTATCCTAGTGTTTGACTATGTGACAAAAATCTTCCACAGTGAATCTGTTGTCTGAAAGCCCTCCATTTGAGCATGACTGAGAATGGTCAATAATGGGCTGCTAAATCTTATCCATGCATTAGGTATAAAGTCACAATATATTTAGCGTGTTAAAAAAGCCACAAATCAAGCAGCAGAAATTAGGTCTCATTGTGAAGTGCATCAACTGATCATATGCGCCAGCTTTGTTTTTTTCCAGAGAGCAGAACACCCCTTGAGAATCTCTTCCTGATCCGTTTCACCACCAGGGGGCGCTCCAGAGTGAGTCCAAAAATGAATGGGTTCATATGGAACAAATGAGCATTTTTTTTTATAAACCTTTCAAAACATGCTCTTGTTGTAACTCCAGCATCAGCTCACCAACCAATAAGATCACAGTAGCAGGTATTGCACCCAATGATTTTAAATCAAGACACAGTTCATGGGTACCCAAAAGAACAGCAAGACAAGATTTAACAAAATATATTATTTTAATAATTTATTCATTTTTTAAAGCGGAAAAAAACTTTACAATATTTTAAAGTTATTGTTAAAATCCAATTCGTTAAGAAAAAGCAATAGAACTCACAATTGGAAAAAAAAATAAACAAGTAAAAAAAATAATCACAACAATTCACCCATGCAAAATACAAAATATAATCCTACAGACAATTACCGACATTAGAATTCACAAATTTAAAAACAAACTCAACATAAAGGGTACAATTACTACTCTTATATTTACACTGGATTTCACACTGGATTTCTCAGGGCACAAAAAATGCAGCTGTTCTGGACAAAATTACACACACAAACAGGAAAACCAGCTTTTACCTTAAGAGCACGAGGCAAGTTCACTAACACTACCTGCAGCCAAACCCTGCAGTGATGAAAAAACTTTCTAAATAAAATAAATTAATTCATATTTACCAAACGCCAACTATCACGTGTGTCTCAAACACGCGCAGGTCCACCAAACATATCCAGCCCAAACACAGTCTAAAACCTGCCCTTCAGAAGTTTAAACCAGTTCAAAATATATGTGAGTCACACGTTTGAAGCAAATGGCAAAACAACTGAGTGTACGTCTTAGTATTTTATTTTAGGAATTTATTATCAGTATTGCTATTTTAGTTTTTTTTGTCGGACGTCTTAATTTTTAAAAGTAGTCCAAAAAAAGCACCCTGCCACCCCTGAATTTTCAAACAAGCCTAATTTGGCGGGAAAACCGCGAACCTGGCAACTTTGACTATGAGCTGATTGGTTGAAGAGCTGATGATGGAGTTGCAGTTAGAGCTTTAAAATGAGGTATTATTTACTGAAACATTTGATATTGTTGTGTGTTGAGTAAATAAGCACAATGTTTAGTGTAAAATGTATTAAACATTTATAATCTTTGATTTAGCTCAATTGCTCCATATGGTCCAAAGAAGAGGAAGAAAAGGATATCACATAACATTCCACATCTTTGAGGAAAGCACAGAATATTTTTCAGTTTCTTCCCCTAATTTGTGAATCCAAATAAAACATTTTTAAAACGTTGCTTTTTTTTAAAGTTAAAATTTCTTAAGAATAAAATCACATTGTAATTTTTGTGTGGTCACAGAACCAAAATTAGGTGAAAGAGGTTTCTGGTTGAAAATCACAAAATGTACCATGGATCTCTATGTACGATTTACGTCTTGATACCCACAAATATTTTATTGGGTAAATTTGATAAATAAGCCCCCCCCCCCCCCCCCCCCCAACAAAAAAATCCTAACAGATACAGTGGATACAGTGTCATTCAGAAAGAAAGAAAGAAAGAAGAGATTTTCTTATTATGTTAAGAAAAAATCTGCTTAAAAACTTATTTCCTGCTGGAGTATTAAATGGCTTAAATTAGGTATTACAGTGCCAGGTAAAAAAAAAAAGTAGACCCCTTAAATAGCATTATTACTTCTGAGGGAATAGCATTAAAAACAATAGCATATTGTTTGGTCCTTGTGGGTCTTCTCCTTTTTAGATAAGTCTCATGTAAGGCCCAACATTTACGAAGCTGCCAGAGGCTAAGAAATACAGTCAAAAATACAGATAAACACTGAAACACACCCTGACCTGTACAGCAAAACACAAAACGCTAATTTGATCAGAAGCTGTGGGCGGAGGAAGACAGCTAAAACTAATAAACTACAGGTCCCACAGTGCATTGCGGTAACTGCTTCGAGCCCGGATGTTGTGTTGTACTCTGAGAGCAGGCGGATAGTGTATTTAATAGATGTAACGTAACGTTAGTAACGCTGTGTGAAGGTGAGTATGATTGAGCTTGGAAATGGAGAAGCTGAGGTGTGTAGATTTAATGGCTGAGGTGAGGGATCGTGTGTGTGTGGCTGGTGTGTGTTAGGCCAGTGGAGAAAAGTGTTGGGGAGTCTTGTCTTTAACAGGGTCCGGTGTTCTGTCAAATTGTGCTATCCATCGATATCTGCTTATTACCACATTTGTTATGTTTTATTTTTATGTTTTTATGGTTCTGCTTTACTTGGGTGTGTTAAACAGAGCCCTGTGGCATTATTTGTCTAAGTGATTAAAATCTGTAATCTGTATATTTACGTTTAAATATAACTACACTAGGGTAGCGCGGTTTGACAGGGTAACACAACTCGTCAGAACACCGGCTGAAACCCTCTGAATAAGATCCGCTCTCGGTCACTGACAGCCAGGTGACCTAAAGGCGAGGGTCTTATTTGTGTGTTAAGCGCCATGCTGAAGAAAACCTGCACTCAACAGTATTTTATTTCTCATTGTTTTATAGCTGTACGCGCATGTTGTGTGTTTGACTGATTTACTCTCTTTTACAGCAACTAGCTCACTAATGCTAATGCTGTAGCATCACATTCACACGCTGTTTCAGTTTAGTCAGGCTATCAGTACACAGAAACTCAGGCAGTGCAGCAGAAACAGGTTAATCTTAATTCTTTTATATATTTTTTTGGAGAATTTAAAGCAATAAAACTGGAGAAACAGAAGTATTATGAGAAAATAGCACCTCAAGATGAGCTGAGCGAGAACACTAGAGACTCTTCTTTGGATTAATTATCATCTGTTTACTACACTGATAAATACAACCTGATTACAACAAGCTGAAAGTGTGAAAGACAGCACAAGTGTTACACCTGGGAACACTTGAGAAACTACACTTTAAACCCCACAAACTTGTATTACATAAGTGCAGGATTTTTTCATTTCAGCTGAAGCATTAATCCAAAGTAAACACAGTATTTTAATTAATTTTATTTTTAGGAACTGGTTTCAGACCCATAATCTACTCAAAGCTGGTTTTCAGGCATCAGACATACATATGGTTTAATATATATATATATATTTTCAAGTAAATAACAAATAAATTATTGGTGTGAAAATTGTCAACCCGTTACGTCACCTGTCAACGACCAATATTCTTCATTTTTAACAGCCTAAATGTGTAATATATTAGTTAAATGGTCTAAGCACACATTTCTAGATATCTGAATCTCTAAAAAAAAACTCTCATAGAAAGTTATTACACCAGATGATTATGAATACACTGCCTAATGCCAGAGACACAGTTTTACTAGAATAAAGAGAATAATTTGTGTCTGAAACCTGTTCTTAAAATATCATAAATATCATTAAGATGTTTAAAAAATACATGGAGAAATTTGTGCTACAAATAAAAATAGTCCCCAAAGACGTTAGACCTGGATATTTTTAAAAACAGTAAAGTCTGCACTGCTAAACACAAATTTCCCTGATTACAACTAGCCTAGCTTTAATGTATTGTTGCTGTGCAATGAAAAAAAGTATCTTGATTTTTGTTTAATTTTAGTTTACTACATAATTTGAACACACAAACTCTCTCTTACACTGTGCACTGAAAAAAACTGAATCACAGATGTTTAATTTTTAGTTAACTGTTAAGTACAGTCACTTAATAAACCTGCCCAAAACATCGAATTTATGGTGATGCTGTGAGTACCATTTTTTTCATTTAATCTACAAATAGTTCAAATATTAACTAATTTCCGTTGTTAATTTGTGAGTTTTTATGTTTTGTAGGAAAAAATAGTCTGATCTTGTTTTAATATTTAAAGTAAAATAAAAAATAAACTAGGCTACACAAGACAATGATGTCTGTCTTATTATTCCACAAATCCATAGTTTGGCCTGACATTATACTGTACTTCAGTCATTAAGTTTGGATGCAAATTCAGATAATTTATCATGTGCCGCATCGCTTTAAGTGATTTTTAAATATTCAAAAATACATTCCTGTGATTCTGCAGACTTGAACATTAGCACAGGTATCTGAATATTAGATAATTATATATGGTAAAAAAAATGTACAAATGGGAATAGTAAACAAATCTGATTCTACTGAAAACATTCGGAGTCCGATTTAATTCTTAATCCCCTAATGATTGCAATTTGTCTTTGTTCCTTCCAGAAACAAATGCTGCCCTGTTCCAAGTCTTCATCTGCTTCTAATGTCATCCTGGTTCAAATTTAGCTTCACAAATACACCCTTTCAAAAGATTTCACAAAAATGTTTAGCTCCTGAAAGAGGAAAAGAACATAACATCCGGAAAAATCTTTATTTCTCAGCAAATGTCCTTTCCTAAACCTCAGAGACAAATGCAGAACATTACAGGCCTGAAGAAATCTCTTATCTGCTCAGACTGTGGGAGGAGTTGTTCTAGAGAGAGTCATCTTAAAATACACCAGCGCATTCACACCGGAGAGAGACCGTATCACTGCTCAGACTGCGGGAAGAGTTTTTCCTTACCGTATCATCTCAAAGTACACCAGCGCATTCACACAGGAGAGAAGCCTTATCTGTGTTCAGAGTGCGGGAAGAGTTTTAATCAGCGAAGTAATTTCCTCCAACACCAGCGCATTCACGCAGGAGAGAAATCCTATCACTGTACAGAATGTGGGAAGAGTTTTACTATTCAGAACCACCTCAAAATCCACCTGCGCGTTCACACTGGAGAAAAACCGTACCGCTGCGACGAGTGTGGGAAGAGTTTCAGTCAACACAATGCTCTCAAGACACACCAGCGCATTCACACGGGAGAGAAACCGTATCACTGCACGGCCTGTGGGAAGAGATTCAGCCGCCAGAGTTCTTTCCAGCTTCACCAGCGCATTCACACAGGAGTGAAACCGTTTTATTGCTCAGAGTGTGGGAAGGGTTTTAATCGACAGAGTTATCTCCAAAGACATCACAAATGTGTTCACAAATATCACTGCTCTGTGTGCAAAAAGAGTTTTAGGGATCAGAGTAGTTTCCAACGTCACCAGCGTATTCACAAGGAGATCTTTAATTTGACTGCTCAGAGTGTGGGAGGAGCTTCAGCCAGTCATCAAGAACATTTAAAAAACACAAGTGCATTAAAAGAAGTTACAGAAATGGACAGTGACACATCTGAAAACATCCCTGAAACCAATCAAGACGAGTAAATTATTGGTTTACCAATAATTTTACCCCTCAGTTAATGAAAGAAAAACCCACAGTGGTCACAGAAATAACTTGAGTCTGACAAAAGAATTAATAAATAAAAATACTATGAAAATGAACAAATGAAAGTCATACATTGCTTTTGAACCATGCTTCAGCTGAATTATAAAATAAAAATAAACTCACGAAAAAGGCCTGAACAGAATTGATGGTACTCTTAATTTAATATTTTGTTGCACAACCTTTTAAGGCAATCACTGCAATACAAGACGATTCATGTAACTGTCAATGAGACTTCTGCACCCCACTTCTCTTGAGCAAACTTATTGTCTTTTTCAAACGGCATGTTTCAGCTCCTTCCAAAGATGCTTAATAGGATTTAGGTCAGGCCTCATAGAAGACCACTTTAGAATAGTGCAATGTTTTCATCTTAGCCATTCTTGGGTGTTTTGGGTCATTATCTTGTTGCAAGACCCATGACCCATGATGGTGTCCTCCTTCACCAACAACATAAAACGTCATAGTTGAGAGACGACTCGTAGCTTTACAAATGTGAAATACATGCATTAGCAGCTCCTATGTGGATCATCTTTTGCTCAATTAGAGAAAACGCAGCTCGTCTGAAGTACATGTTCAGGTCGAGGAGGTGAAAAAAGGCCAGACGGCTTGCTTTTGCTGTTTTTGCAGCACCAAGAGATGTGTGGGAACGAGAGAGAAGCAAAAATTACTCGCATGAATTCCGATTTGACTGTTCACATTCATGTCGCATGTTCATGAATCAGATACATATCCTTTTTGGGACAACATATCGAAGTGATTTGGCACATTCTCACAGCCATGAAAAAATCAGATCTGAGCCACATTAAGCAAAAAAAAATCAGATTTAAGTCACTTCAGCCTGGTAATGTGAATGTAGCCACTGGACTTAACCACCCAATCCATAAGGTTCTCTTTAATGATTATTCTTATTAAATGTAAAGTGGGGCCTTATACAGTGGTGTGAAAAAGTGTTTGCCCCCTTTTCCTGAATTCTTACTCTTACTTTTGCATGTTTGGAAGGGTTGGATTTCTTTTTCACTTAGTTATAAAGATCTTCATTTATAAACTGCATTGTTTGTCTGTGTCAAATATTTAAATTTGTTTGGTGATCTCAAACATTAAAGATTGACAAACATACAAAAGAATAAGAATCAAGAAGGTAGCAAACACTTTTTCACACCACTGTTGGCGCCAAAGTTACTTTTCTTAATTTGTGTAGACTTAAATTATTTGGATTTTTTTGACACACACGGCTTTTGTGTTGTTTCATAAATATATTTTATATATGATGAAAAACACAATTGCACAGTTTCTGAGTGCACAAAATCTTCATAAGGGTTGTGGAGCAAGTTGAAGAGTTGATCACTAGAGGGAGGTGTTTCTCAATCTGCAGAGCTTCATTTCTTCCCACATCAAGAAGGACATTTCCTATAAACAGGACAAGCCATAAACAGACAGCTCTTGAGAGTGTACTGAAGTGCGAAGAGCTTTTAGACGACACTGTGTTAGTATGGGCCTTGCTGTCGTAAATGAATCAGAACGCTTTTTTTTAGACATAAGATGAATTCCTGGAACATCAGTCTTCTTGGGAACATGCATTAGGTCTGGTCAAACTGGGTCGGGAGCACTTGCTTGGAACATCCTCAGTTCTGACTATGCCATGCCTCTCATTTTAAGTCCCTCTGAACGGTGCATTTTCATAAGTGAGCCTATTTACATGATCAGGTGTTTCTTGAGGCTGGGATGCAAGACAATGGAAATAATGGCGGTTTTCATTTTAAAGCCCGCCCTTCGCCGCAAGAGAGATCCCTAATGGAGCCCGGCAATGAGCTTAGGTGACAGCCGCACAAAGGGACAAAACTGGTCTGTTTGAAATGGAGAAGAGCAGTTATGACTTAAGTGAATAATAAGGGCAGCAGTTCGGATGGTGCTCGGTGAATGAGCTGGTTCTGTTGGCAGTGGGTCCAACAGATCTGTTTTCATAATAAAGATCTTCACACTGCGACCCATCCATCTGAAAGCTGATCTAGGCGTACCCTGTGCTGTCACTATATGACTGTAATCAAAATACTAATGTAATAAAAGATGGCTGCTAAAATGCTTAGATTAATAGATTAATATTGTGTCTGAATAGGTAATATACAGCTTTGGGAAAAAATAAGAGACCACTGAAAAATTATGAGTTTCTTTGGTTTTACCAAATGGAAAATTGAAAAAGGAAGATAGATGATCCCAAGCCATCAAATCAAACTGCTTTAATTTTTGCACCAGGAGTGGCATAAAGTTATCCAAAAGCAGCGTGTAAGACTGGTGGAGGAGAACATGCCAAGATGGATAACAACTGTGATTAGAAACCAGGGTTATTCCACCAAATACTGATTTATGAACTCTGAAAACTTTATGAATATAAATGTGTTTTCTTTGCATTATTTGAGGTCTTTTTTTGTAATTCCAGCCATTTCCTATTTTCTGCAAATAAATGTTCTAAATGACAATATAATTTCATTTGGAATTTGGTAGAAATGTTGTCCGTAGTTTTTACAATAAAACTACAATGTTCATTTTACTCAAACATATACCTATAGATAGGAAAATCAGAGAAACTGATTCAGAAACTGAAGTGGTCTCTTCATTTTTTCCAGAGCTGTATAAAATATCAGACAGACTTACTGTAAATATTAAGTATTGAGAGTCCCCCAGTATTTGTTTTACTTTTAATCATGTGATATCATTGATAGTGAGTGCCAGTTGGATGGGACATTCCATTTCCATAGTTATGCAGGGTTGTTAATATTGCTCAATCCACAGTGCCATTACCACCTGCAGTATACAGCACAGTGTGTGGTAATGATCGGGACTGGCGGCATCTGTCTCAAATCGTCCATGTGAACAGACAAGCAGAAATCACATCCACATTCAATGCAGGAGAACACGCACATATTTCCCACATGTAAGTGCAGCGTTCTTCAGCTTCCTTGGAATAAGGTATAAGTGGCTTGTGAGGATGGCAAATTGTCTAAATCGATTCATAGATAACTGAAATAAATTACACTTAATTACATGGTATGTTCCCATGATCAGTTGTAGCCAGACACCACTGGTCACTATCATTGCCACCCACTGCACTGTCCACTGTAAAGATAATACCTTCCTTGATGTATTACAGTAATTGTAGATGGAGGAATTTTAAATGCCCACATAACTGCAGTCATACATCATAATGCCATAAGCAATCCCTTATACAGTAAGTGACATTTCTGGACATTCCCAAGCCACTTCTTAAGGTTACTCTTTTCATGATCAGGTTACATACTGCCGTCCCATGACTATTAGCTTCTACTTAGCAAAGTGTTTCAAATAATAGTCGTCTCTGGTACTTAAACAGTCCTTTTTTAAATTTATAATAATGTGAGCACTGCATGTGAAATATCACTTTATCTTAGTTTCAGTTATCTATACTTCACTGGAGCAAATATTTTTTAGACAATTTTTTACTTCTACTTCTCACCTTTTAAAAATAGCCTTGTTACTCCTATTTAATTTCAGCTTGTTTTCATTCCACGTTCTCATCGTTGAAAAAAAGGGCTCTTTTAAAGACTTAATTGTTCTTTAAGCATCATACTTAAGTAGAAGTACAAAGGTATGCAACCTTTTTTTGCACTTAAGTATTGCAAGTAGTTTATTTTAAAATGTACAACTCAAGTACTGAACGTAAAATGTCAAGTATTGCGTTGTGTGTTATGTAGTTATGTAATTCAGAATTATATAATAAAACCTTTAGTAGAGATTTTGTTAAAACATTAAGGGCTGTATGAAGCTGACATCTGTATTTTGACATGCCAGTAGTTTAGAATTCCAGATTTAAAGAGTCACTAAACCCTAAACCATATTTTCTTCATTAATAGCTGAAATGTGTTTCAGACCAGTCCTGCTTAAAATCTTTTTAAACATTTCCTAACCTTTAAAAAACGCTTTTATTGCAGTTCAGCTGTGCTATAGGCATTGATTATGTTTCCGTGTACTTTGGTACGTGGACACTCACAATGCTGGACATCTGCATCTCACCGTTATCAGATGCACACGGCTCAGTCCCATTAGCTCTCGATTCTACCTTGCCTCTAAACCCATACATCACCCAGTGCCCCTCCCAAACAACTCCTCCCAATTTTTGGAGTCAGCTAAAATCAGAGGAGTTTAGTTACCCTTTAAGGCTTTCAAAAGATGGCACACATGCTCACACCTGCAGTGGCTTCCTCTGCCATGCTGTAGACATTAGCCAGTGTGTATGGGGCATAGACACATTGGTAGTCCATATACAGCAACTGTCTCTGTGGCCTCTTCTTGTTACTGATAAAGTCCAAACAAACATACCCCACCCAATTACTGCTCATTCAGCTCATCGCTTTCATCACACATGATTGACTTAATTACAGCTTTGCCACGGCCCTCCGCATTAATCATATTGCCATATCTTTACTTTTTCGAGCTTTGTAGCAATAGGGACTCTAGGGCTAAATAAACACCCAATTTATGGTGAAGCAACCCGTGTAAACACAATTTACCCAAAATGTGATTACGACTAAATGGGTACTTTTTTTTAATCACACTTGTGGTCTCAAATGGACGTGGAGTGAGAGCCATTCCCAGCCTCGGTCCTCGTTGGGAGTCGCTCGGAACCGCTCAGCGGTCGTGTCCTTGTTTACATGTTGACGTATTTATGCCTGGATAACGTGTTATGGTATATGGATTCATGGATCTCTGGGGTTTCCCGGAAC
Organism: Astyanax mexicanus; assembly: GCF_023375975.1. Lineage (NCBI taxonomy): Eukaryota > Metazoa > Chordata > Actinopteri > Characiformes > Acestrorhamphidae > Astyanax > Astyanax mexicanus. The sequence continues at coordinate 21,929,812 of NC_064424.1, read as the reverse complement.
GGCTGCATTTAGCTCATCCTGTGAAAGTACAAAACAGATCAACATGTGTCTGAGATGCTGAAAGATCGCAACAATAGATGGAGACACAGTTTAACAGCAGTAAACTGATGAGGTTCGTCTTTAGTACCTGGTAAAGGGCCCAAGCACACCACTGTGTGAAGGCCCGGATTAATCCTGTCAGCTCGGTTGTTTACCAGATGCAGTGTATGGCTGTGTAACGAGCTTGTGAGAGAACACTCACTATGGGTGAAGACTTAGTGTTCCTTATGAATGGTGCTCGGAAGGAACTGTCCAAACAATTTGTAATTTAGCATTTGTGGTTCAGTCTGAGTGGGAGGTGGTTACGCTGCAGTAAATCTGCTGACTCTGATTGTCATGTGTTTATTTTAATGCAGTGTTTAGGATGTGTACAGGCCTGAGTGCAAGTAATGTGGACCATGTCAACTAAGGCTATGTTCACGGACTGCAAGCAAGCAAATTAAATTAGCTTCTTAAAGGAGAAATATATTGTGAAATGGATTTGAGGTGTAGATGGTGTAGGTGTAGAAGATGATAACGACTTCCAGCACACTGCAAAAAATCCATTGGCAAAAAACTTGACAAAATATATGCAAATTAAGACAAAAATATGTATATTAAGCAAAAAACATCTGCCAATGGGGTAAGCAAAATTTTCTCAGATCAGATTTGCATATCTTAACATCATAATTGTATCTGCATGGGTTGCTGTGGTAACAAGTTTGGCTTCAGCGCTGTACTGGGACCCCCACGCTTCTGTTACTCAGGATCTAAAGTGGTCTTCACTTGTTGTGTTTAATTGATGAAAACAATAATAATATTAATGATAAACTTTATTTATATAACACCTTTCATACATAAAAATGCAACTCAAAGTGCTTTACAATAAAATTAAACAAATCAGCAAAAATGTAAAAGTAATATAACACAAATAAAACAATTTAAAAAAGTAACAATTTCATAAAATAGTTGGAAATAAGACATTTATATTAAAATAAAATATAAAATAAAACAGATTGAAACAAAAAATATATAAAATAAGGATAAGAACAGCATATATATATAATTAATAAATAAAATAATTAAGTATAAGCGGAACAGAACTAGTAAAAAGCTAAGCTAAAAAGGAAGGTTTTTAGCTGCCTTTTAAAGCTAGTAACAATCGATGCCTGACGAATATTAATTGGTAAAGAGTTCCATATTTTTGGGGCATAAAAACAGAAAGCTGCTTCACCACAACACTTTGTAATCCTATTTCCAGAGTATCCAGACCGAGACAGATCTGTAAAAATTTGATCAGTCTATATGCAACTTACAGTCATATAAAAAAAATGTGGGGATCCCTATTAATCTTAAACATTTTTAGTTCTAAATATTTGGGTGTTTGCAACAGCCATTTCAGTTTGATATATCTAATAACTGATGGACACAGTAATATTTCAGGATTTAAATGAGGTTTATTGTACTAACAGAAAATGTGCAATATGCATTAAACCAAAATTTGACCAGTGCAAAAGTATGGGCACCCTTATCATTTTATTGATTTGAATACTCCTAACTACCTGCTACTTACTGAAGCACAATTGGTTTAGTAACCTCATTGAGTTTTGAACTTCATAGCCAGGTGTATCCAATCATGAGAAAAGGTATTTAAGGTTGCCAAATGCAAGTTGTTCTCCAATTTGAATCTCCTCTGAAGAGTGGCATCATGGGCTCATCAAAACAACTCTCAAATGATCTAAAAACAAAGATTGTTCAACATAGTTGTTCAGGGGAAGGATACAAAAAGTTGTCTCAGAGATTTAACCTGTCAGTTTCCACTGTGAGGAACATAGTAAGGAAATGGAAGACCACAGGGACAGTTCTTGTTAAGCCCAGAAGTGGCAGGCTAAGAAAAATATCAGAAAGGCAGAGAAGAAGAATGGTGAGAACAGTCAAGGACAATCCACAGACCACCTCCAAAGAGCTGCAGCATCATCTTGCTGCAGATGGTGTCACTGTGCATCGGTCAACAATACAGCGCACTTTGCACAAGGAGAAGCTGTATGGGAGAGTGATGCGTATGAAGCCATTTCTGCAAGCACGCCACAAACAGAGTCGCCTGAGGTATGCAAAATAATGTTTGTGCTGTTTTTAGATCATTTGAGAGTTGTTTTGATGAGCCCATGATGCCACTCTTCACAGGAGATTCAAATAGGAGAACAACTTGCAATTGGCCACCTTAAATACCTTTTCTCATGATTGGATACACCTGGCTATGAAGTTCAAAGCTCAATGAGGTTACCAAACCAATTTTTTGCTTCAGTAAGTCAGTAAAAAGTAGTTAGGAGTATTCAAATCAATAAAATGATAAGGGTGCCCATACTTTTGCACCAGTCACATTTTGGTTCAATGTATATTGCGCATTTTCTGTACAATAAACCTCATTTTAATCCTGAAATATTACTGTGTCCTTTAGTTATTAGATATATCAAACTGAAATGGCTGTTGCAAACACCCAAATATTTAGAACTAAAAATGATTAAGATTAATAGGGTTGCCCAAACCTTTTTTATATGACTGTACATGTGCCAAAATCTTATTTGGACAGGCAGTCTAACTTTTTCTATATTTAGTAAGTTTCTTTATCTAGTTGCATAAATGCTAAAGCCACTGTAATAAATTATATTTTCAGTGTTCTCTGCTAAACATACTGTACAAATAAAAGCTAAATATATATATAGACATTTATATACTGTTGCATGGAAGCCATATGTGTGGGGCCTCATGCTTTGAGTATGAATGTGATTTCTGAAAAAGTTACTTTTTCTGGTTACATGGACAGTTCTAGCTTGCTATGAGCACGCTGTCTCACTCACAGGATAAGACCTCACAACACCCTGAGGTGATACTTCATAATCATAATCTACATAATACATGCTACCCATGATTTTGGCATGTCAGTGTACTTTTTAACATTTTGAATTAGTTTTGCAAAGTTGATTAGACTGACTGAATTGACCAAATCTGTCATTATATCCTTAATATTCTCTACAGAAATGTTTCAAATGTATTGCTTTATCAGTGTGTAGAACACATCGGTTAATTGTGCATTGCGCAGCTGCATTTATGGCGTGTTGGCGTGTCTTTGGTATCATAATGGCCTAAAAAAATATGCCTTGCCCAGCTCGAAACACACGTAAGGCATGTACTAATTATCTTAATTAATCATGGGTGTGTTTTGGGTGTAATGCAAAATAAATAAATCACTGTTTCACTTGTCATTCCCTTTAAGAGGCAGGTGCGCTGAATTAAAATGTAATGTTGCTCAGGCTTTTTTTTTTTTTTAACAAGGCTCAATCAACTTGATAAAAATAGTCATATAAAAATACATTAATTTCTCTCTTGGACTCTGGCTGCTGAGGGTGAGCTGCATGATGTGGAAATTCATCCAGCGATCCTTAGACTGTGTTGCCAGTGATTATCAGATTCACTGTAGACTGTAAAAAAAGGATTGATTACACAATACCTGTCAAATGTTTTGACACACGTTCAAATCAGTGTTTTTTCGTTATTTAAATTTTTTTTTCTGCATTGTAAATTAATACTAAAGTCATCCAAACTACGAAGAAAAACACAGAGTAGCACCTCTTGCTTAGATGACAGTTTTGCACATCTTGGCTGGATTTTTTCAGTTAAATCAGTTTAATGAGGTAGAGTCACCTGGAATGATCAGCTTTCAGTTAACAGCTGTGCTGAACTCGTCAAGAGTTAATTACTTGAATTTCTTGCCTCTTAATGTGTTTGAGAGCATCAGTTGTAAAGTTGTAAAGAGGTAGAGTTGGTTGGTATACAGTGAATAGCAATATTTGACTAATTTTCTAATCCATATTATGGCAAGAACTACTCAACTAATAAAGAAAAAAGAAATGTGAAAGTCATTTCTTAGATGCTGTAAGAAATGAAGGTCAGTCAGACCTTTAGAAAAAGCTTAAGAACATTGAAAGTATCCTCAAGTGCAGTTTCAAAAGTCATCAAAAAATTATGATGAAACTGGCTCTTGCCAGGACTGCCCCAGTAAAGGAAGACCAAGAGTTGCCTCTGTTGCACCGGATACATTTTTATTATTATTTTTTATTATTATTATAGCAAACCATGTTTAAAAAAAGGGTACCACTTTAAAATAAGACTACCTTCATAAAGGGTTTATAAATGGTTTACAATAAGTTTATTAATAGTTACTAATTAGGTTGTAAATGCTTTAAAATCATTAATAATCAGTTATAAAACATACGTAGAAAGGGCAACAATATAGATGGCTGTGGGTTCACTATTTGGAAAACAACAGGTCATTGTTGCCTTTTCTACGTAATCTAGATAATCTATAAGAGCATATCTTATATATCTTATATCTTATAGCATCTCTTTACTCTGCATCAATTAATGAATGGTATATGAAAAAGAAAATACATAACAAAAAGTGAGTTTCAGAAACTCCTGCAGTTATCATCACATGTGCTCTTTCTGTTGATGTTCTTTGAAGCCTTGTAGTAACATCCACATGTCAAAACACATGGTTTCTTGATGCCACAATCATTAATCAAACCAGAAATCCCAGCCTGAATGACGGCATTCCATTGTCTTGATTATACGTAAGTAAGTGCACTCGTGTGATTACAGAGTTTGAATGAATACTGCCTTTTGTAACTGGAACCGTTTTCTGCAGAGCGCTGGCTGTTTTGATTATATATTTTTGAAATTAAATAAACTACATTCATTAATCAAGAGTGTATTTTTTTTCCAGAGCACAAAGAACAAGCTGCTTAAATGACATGTAACTTCAGCGCGCTGAGATTTTCCCTGCTTCAGCATCTCTGTCAGTGCTTGCTTTATGATCCAGTTGCCATTTAAATGGGAATGCACAGCAAATCCTACACTCTAAAAAACAGAGGTACGATATGAGTACTTTTTTGTTCTCAAGGGTACATTCTTCATTATTGTACCCTCAAAGGTACAATATTGGTCTTTACAGGGTCAGATTTGTTCCCTCTGAAGTACAAAGTCATTCCTAACAGCAATAAATACAAAATTGTACCATTTATTCGGCCAAAAGGTACATTCAGTATTCTGTATCACTGTACTTATATACAATATATATATTTAAATTATATATTTTTTATTTAAAAAACAGACAATCTTGGATCATCAAGTTCTTGACACATATTTAGTTGATGATAATGTTTATAATCTTTATAATCTTAACCACAATAACCATGGGTACAAAAAAGGACTTTCACTGAAAGGTACTTTTTTGTACTTCAATATAAGGTACAGCCCCAGCGACAAGCTTTGTACCCTTTTAAGTACAAATCTGTATTATATTTCTTAGAGTGTATGTGCTCCGCGTTACTCTAATGTGACCCTTTTTTCAGTAACGAGTAATCTAACCAATCCAGTAATCAGATTAAACTTACTTATTCAAGTCACTGTGCGTTTCTATTAGTATCAGCTAAAGGCTCCAATATCAGGGTTCGCTGTACAACAAAGTGCCTATAAGAAATAGACTTTCTGACAAGAGGATTGAGAAGCTTCTGTTAATGAGGTACAACCATTGGTTTACTCACCCCACTCCACTGTTTCACTCTTTAACATGTGATTACCAAAAGTACACATGAAGTCAGCCTAGACCAGGGGTCAGCAACCCGCGGCTCTTTCATTCTAATACTGTGGTTCAGCGTGGTTTGGGAAAATAAATTATTAGCATTTAATTGAAGTGTATTTTATTATGTTAGTTGCTTTTTTTAAAATTGTTCTAAATTGGAAGATTATTGTAATCTTTATTAAAACAAAATGATATTTTATTATATTTCATCGCTCAAAATAAGTGTCACATTTGGGAAAGCTGGTTTATCCGCCAAAATGCCGTCCATTTATCGATACTTTCAACCCCAGGTAGGCCAAGTGTGGAGAAATGCAAGAAAAGAAAAATATCCCTGTGTGTTGCTTTTTTTGTTATTATTTTTTTTCAAGAATTCAAAGGGCCATATTGTACACCCTGGGCACATCGAGTTGTGATGCTCGTTGCTATCTTACACCCTGTCAACAGTCTTGCGCACACGTCATTAAAATAGCTTCAGAATTTAGGAATATATACACTGGTGGGCATGGTGGTCTGGAAGTGAGGTGTGTTCAGATAAATATCTTGGGGGTGGGAAACACAGGAGTTCCACTGACTGATTAAAACCCTGACAACAGCCAACAAAATACCACATATCACTGCCACCCCACTCCCACAACACGCAACACTTCTAGACCACAGAAAAAAAAACACCTTGTCCAGAGCCTTCAGGAACCAGAAGTAAAATATCAAAAATATGCACAGTAAATATTAATTATTATTAGTTATATTTTTCTGATATTTATAAGGATTTATAATTATGTTCAGTAGACAGACTTAATAATTGATGCTTAATATAGCAGATATAGAATCCTGCTGTTTGAGAATTTGACAGATACACCTGATGCTCATTCTCACTCTCTCACACATCCTGCAGTTTTGGAAATAAAAAATGAAAACAGAAAAAAAACGGTTTTGTTTTATAAAACCACTCCTTGTTCAGTTTTACAGTTTAAATATGTCAGGTCAAGAAAGACTTTCTTTATTTTATATTTTTTTATAAAAACAAGTATTTATATTAAGTGAAATCAAGACCATATTTAATTTTTTATTAAAACATTTATCAAAAAGGTTAATTCAAAATATTTTTTTTCAGGAAACAGTTTAACTTTAAATGTCAAGAGTTGCTGTTAAAAATGCATTTTCCAGTAAAGGGAGTATTGGCAAAACTGGTTATAATTTTTATGTTAAGGCGGCGGGAGGTGGTGTCTGCAGCTGCTGAAAGTAACTAATAAAGTCACTTGTAAAGTAACTTAGTTACTTTTAAAATCAAGTAATGCATAAAGTAACTAAGTTGCTTTTTTTTTAAAGGAGTAATCAGTAATACCATCACTGGCTCCGCTCATCTTCTGCTATACAAATGCATGAGTTGACAGCTGGTTACTATGCTGGTGTGGATGAGAGTGACAACAGATCAGAGCTGTCAGATGGCGTCACAGACTCACGCAGATGAGTGACAGTACCTGTTAGAATGAAGCTACAGCTCAAAGGTCTACTGAGAAACTGTCTGAAAGTTGTTAGGGTAGTTTATAGACTCTAAAACCCCGGGAGTTAGAAACATGAGCTGAAGTTAAAGGCACACACATAATGATGGAGCTTCGAGGGGACGCATAACAACTCCACACTCGCACCCGCTAAACAGACAAAGAGAATTTTCCCATGACAGCCAAGAGTGCAACTCTTGTATTACTATAATTGGAAGACCTGAGAACAATGGACGACACTCCAGGGTTCATCTTGGGTCAGGTGCGTCTCAGGTTTCAAGGTAAAAGTGGCACATTTTAGCTGAGATGACCTTGAAGCAGTGTATTATATAGATTTATTACACAGAGTAATCTATTTCAAGCGTTTATTTCTTTTATTGTTGATAAAATCAGTATTAATATTATATAAGACCAATTGGTACTTTTGGCAGTGTGGGCAGTGTGCCAAATCCTGCTGGAAAATGAAATCCACATTTCCATAAAAAGTTGTCAGCAGAGGGAGTGAGTGCTGTAAGATTTTCCGTGAGAACACTGAATGCGACTAACGCACACGATTAATTTGGTATCAGTAATCCTTTATTATTTTATATGTCCAAAGACACACATCCCAAAACACACAGCCATATATACAGTATTGTGTAAACGTTTTAGGCACCTGTGGGAATTTCAGTAAAGAAAAAGCTTCTTATCTGTGAAGTAAGTGTTTATTAGCTCAGTAAAACACCAGTATTACAATAAATACAAAAATCACTGTTTTTCTTAAAGCATCCCTAATCTCTCTTCATCTGAGTTTAATAGAGTTATTTCTAGTTCTCATATCAACAACATATCAGTTGGTAAATGTGGTAAATCAGGTGAGTTGCTGACGGAACTGAACATATACATATGCTGACTAAGGGCATTCAGGAGAAATCTGGAATCTCTACACTTTGTTTTTCAGCTTGGCTCATAGGATATAATATACTTAGTTGATGAGAATCAGAATTCCTTGTTACGTTTTACTGTATGTTTGTTTATTTGCATCTGTTTAAATCATATATGTTTATATATTTTTAAGAAAAAACGCTCATATTGCTGAGATAAATAGATTAGTGTAATTTGCTTTGGTGCCTAAAACAGCGGGGAAAATAAGTACAGTATTTGATACACTAATGAGACGTGTTTTCTCACCTACAAAGAATGGAGAGGTCTGTATTTTTTATCATATGTACACATTTTAAATAATTAATTATCACTTAATTGCATGAAATAAGTATTTGATACAATAGAAAACTTTACAGAAAACTTTGTTTGCGATTACAGAAGTCAGTCTCCTGTAGTTCTGTAGTGACCAGGTTTGCACACACTGTATCAGGGATTTTGGCGCACTCCTCCATACAGATCTTCTCTAGATCTTTAAGGTTTTGGGGCTGTCGCTTTGTTTTGGGTTCAGGTCTGGAGATTGGCTAGGCCACTCCAGGATGCTTGTTACAGAGCCACTCATTAGTTGTCCTGGCTGTGTGTTTCGGGTCATCGTCATGCTGGAAGACCCAGCCATGGTCCATGTTCAATGATCTTACAGAGGGAAGGAGGTTGTTGTAAAATTGGAATACGATATGACCCCATCTATCTTCCCTTTATTAGGGAATACTTTCCTCTTTGCAGAAAAGAAATGACAACATTTAAAGCAAGAAACTCTGTACCATCTTTTTTGCAATGAGTTTTAGATCTGAAATGCTTGTTGTTCACTTCAAGGTTAGTCCTTATCATATTTCAGGCAAGTATAAACCATAAAACATAAATGGCTTTCACGCTTTGTACCTCAGCTACTCTAGTAATAGTGGTTGACTTAATGACTTCAAATTAAGCTGTAATAATTTCTCCTTCACTCATGTGGTAATGTGTCAGAGCTTGCACACCAAACAGGCTACACCTTCCTTCTCCTAATTGCAGGGATTACTTAACCATACACCACACAGTATTCACGTTCATTTCAAGCTTCCATGGTGTCATGACGAACATCCAGTTTAAAGAGAGGAAAAATAAACACCTGTATTATCCGGTGTACCGAGACACGAATACTGAACACAAATCCAGGGTTATATCACTATCATCAAATGCCCACATAATAATTAGGTCTCATGCATCATTACACTACTTCCATGCTTCGTGTAAACAGACACTGGAGCTTTTGTGATGATTAATGCAAAAACAGGGTCTAAAAAAATATGAAAAGTGATCGTTGGTCATAAAACTTTATAAAGGTTTGGGCAATAAAATAAAAATAAATGTAGGTAAATAAAAACTGAATGCAATGATTTGCAAAAAGCAAAACAAATTGTATTTTATTCACAAAATAATCAGGGACAAAAAAGATGTGAATTAAATATGGGTCTATGCGATTGGCAATCATTGTATTTTGTCTTTTTATTTAAATTTATTTACATGTATACATACATACATGGGTTGTAAAGAATTGGTTGAGTACATATAAAAAGCACTTTTTAATTATTGTGGAACCCCCCTCCCCCCCCTCAGAAAAACAACAAAAACAAACTAAAAAAGCAACACATTATGCTGCGATTTGAAGAAATTCAAAAACAGATGAGAAAACCAAGTCATTGACATCTATCAGTCTGGAAAAGTTTACAAAACCAGTTCTACACTGGCTATTATTCAAAAATGGAGAAAGCATAGAACACTGGTGAACCTTCCCAGGAGTGACCATCCTACGGAAATTATTCCAAAAGGGCATGGACAACTCATCCAGGAGGTCACAAAAGAACCCAGAACAATATCTAAGCAACTGCAGGTCTTTCTTGCCTCAGTTAAGGTCAGTGGTAATGATTCAATAATAAGAAAGAGACTGGTCGAAAATGATCTCCATGGGAGAGTTCTAAAGCAAAAACACTGCTGACCAAAAATAATACAACAGCCATCTCACATTTACCAAAGAAACATATTTATTTATGATCCAAACAACGTTTGGTAAATATTCTTTACTACTTGACTGTCATGACAAACGTGGACCTTTTGGAAGGTGTGTGAATTCTGCTGTTTACCAGACAATCCTGAAGGAGAATATCTGGCCATCGGTTTGTAACCTCAAACTCAGGTGTACTTGGGTTCTGCAGCAGGACAATAATCCAAAGCTCACGAACAAGTTCACCTCTTAATGGCTTAAAAAATAAAACTAAATGAAGATTTTGAAGTGGCTAAGACAATGTCTATTAAGATCTTAAACAGGTTGTACATGCTTGAAAACCCTCCAATGTGGCTGCATTACAACAATCCAGTAAGGAAATAAGAGGGGGCCAAAATTTCTCCACAGTGATGTGGAAGACTCATTACCATCTGTAAAGCTTGATTTTAGTTGTTGCTGCCAAAAATAGTACGTTACTGGCACTCATTCCTGTTACTGACACTCATTCCTGTTACTGACACTCATTCCTGTTACTTTTTATGTTTTGAGTAACAGGAATGGAAATAATACAATGAGTTTTTAGCATAGAAATAGCAAAAACATGAAAAATAGCTAAATCGCGGAAAACTCAGAACAACATCTAAGGAACTGCAGGTTTTGATGATCCCCGGGACTTCAGGACTTATTTTTTCCTTAAATAAATTAAATTATCATTTAAAAAGGTTTTTTTTTATCTTTACTCAGGTTATCTTTATCAGACATTAAAGTTTATTTGATGATGGGAAAAATGTCAGTATGACAAAAAAAAAGCAAAAATCTGTAGGGGGGAAATTACTTTTCACGCCACTGAATGTACTGTGATATTAATGTGAACAATATTATCTTATGAATGGAATAACATTAAATATTTTAAACAATTTCCACTGTGATTTATTGTGCCCCTTTATGAAGTCCTGGATCTCAGCATTTTTCACAAAAATAAAAGCACTTTCTTGACGTTAATGACTACGCTTTACCTTTGACCCCGTGCTTCATTTCACAAGGACCTCGGCCTACAGCTACACAGGCCGAGCGCATACTTGTGCTGAACCTGGTGCCGGGGCTGTCTTTAACACACCTGCTTCTTGAAAGTTTGATTATAAGCCTCTGCAGCACAACAGATGAGAGTCCGTCCCCGTTTTCCAGCAGATAGAAGCCCCTTATAAATCACCTTGAAAGCTTTCTTCTCTGCTTTACGGTGAAAAACACGGAGAGGGAGATTACGACGCGGGCCGGTTATTTAGTGGCGTTGTCGTCCTCCGCTCTTGGAGGTGTTAAGCGAGGGTCAGCACGTTCTGAGGCTCTAAATCACAAGAGAGATGGGATAATTGTAGGGCTTCCGGCCAAGCGCTCAGCCTCCTTAATACCCACGTGGGTCCGCCGTGGCGCCGCGCGTTGTGAAACACCGCGCCTGTGTTCCAGGGAAGAGTCACACAGAGAGCAATGGCCCTCGGCACCATCAAGGTTAATCTCCTAAACACAGGGTGACAACGCCATACTGCGAAATGAAAAGGGGATGGGGGGGGGGAGAGTGTAAAGAGTGAAGCAGGAAGAGTTGAGTGTTGATTTTTTTTTTTTACGCAGAGCTTGGCTAGTCTTAACAGCTTCTTTATTTATTTATTTATTTTTTTGTTAGCTGTAGTGTCATCCACCCCATGGCCAAACTCCAGCAGCAGATAAAGCAGATCATTATCTCTGATAAAAATATCTCTGCTGAGGGGGGCTATTAGCGGCGCAGTGTGTAATTTTTAGAGTGCCATTTTCAAATAGTTTCATAATTGCCTGCATGGCTTTCTTCACCCCAGGCAAACATGGATATCAAAGCTGCAGGTAATTGTGCGGTTTGAGATATAAGATAAGGAGTTTCTTCAGATTCCAACTTGCGCGCTCTGCTTTCAGGGCTTTATCTCTGCAGGAAGAATACTGAGCTTTCCCACACTCTTAAAAAGAACATGTGGTAAATTAGTTTTGCATGTCATGTTTACTTTAATATCTACTTTCGATGTCAATGTGGAATTATGTATCTAGACCAAGAATTTTACCTAACTTTCCTTTTTTTTCAGCTTCTCTTTATGTAGAAGTCAACAACAAAAAAACAAGTTTCTTAGATTTTACCAAATTGAAAACTTCTGAAATATAATTAAGAGGAAGATGGATGATCACAAGCCTTCAAACCAAACTAAACTGCTTAAATTTGTGCACCATAAAGTTATCCAAAAGCAGTGTGTAAGACTGGTGGAGGAGAACATGCCAAGATGCATGAAAACTGTGAATAAAAACCAGGGTTATTCCAAAAATATATAGATTTCTGAACTCTTAAAACTTTATGAATATGAACTGAAATCTCTGCACCTTTTTATCTTGTTATTTCAGACATTTCTAATTTTTCTGCAAATAAATGCTCTAAATGACTAATTTTAGATGGAATTTGGGAGAAATTTTGTCTGTAGTTTATAGAATAAAACAACAATGTTCATTTTACTCAAACATATACCTATAAATAGCAACATTTAGAGAAACTGATTCAGAAACTGAAGTGGTCTCTTCATAGGAATATTAGATATATAAATAAAGAAAAAGTGATACAGAAATACAGCTGATAGAAAAATTATGAAATTACTGTCTGGGATTAACAGTACACTACTGCAAATTACATGTAAATGTTTCTGAGGCTAATTAACTGATTAACTTGAGCAACAGAGGTAACTCTTGTTCTTCCTTTCCTGGGGCAGCCCTGATGAGTGCCAGTTTCATCATACTGCTTTAGATAGTCTTTGTGACTGCACTTGAGTATACTTTTAAAGTTCTTGATTTTGTTTTCATATTGACTCACTGTCATTCCTTCCAAGTTTTTTTTCTTTATTAGTTGAGTAGCTCTTGCTATAATATGGATTAGAACATTACTCAAACATGGCTATTTACTGTATACCACCAACTCTACCTCTTCACTACTTTACAACTGATGCTCTCAAACACATTAAGAGGCGATACATTCAAGTAATTAACTCTTGACAAGTTAACTGAAAGCCATTTCAGGTGTCTATACCTCATAAATCTAAAATATTAAACATTTTCTGTTTACTGAATAACACCATATTGTTTCATCATAGTTTGGTTGACTTAAGTATTAATCTACAATTCAGAACATTTAAAATAATGAAAAACACTTATATTAGGGTGTGCCCAAACTTTTGACTGGTACTGAATGTTTATATTGTACACTTCAAAGTGTAAAAATACTAAATTTAGACCAAAACTAAGGCATTTTTTTTTCTTTCTTTACTTTTTTGATAGACATACCACGATTTGTAAGGGAAACACAATTTTACTACACTAAATATTAATTAGGATAAAAAAAAAGGATAAAAATGAATAAATTATATTTTACTTTAAAATTTTGCTACACTAAATATTAATTAGGATAAGAAAAATGCTATAAATAATTTACAAAATAATAATTAAAATTTATTTTCTTTTTTGGAGAATAGTAAAGTTCTCCAATAGTACAGGCATATCATAATTTGTCAGAGACACAAATTTTCTACACCAAATATTAATTCGATTTATATAAATTGAGCTATAGATGAAGAAAAATATTCTACAAAAAAGCTACTCTTAAACTGTTAAACATGGGGAAGTGCAGCCACTATAATAGCTTACATTATTTTACCTTATAGTTGGTATGTATGCCAAAACCTACATTTATACAGTATTTATTTTAACTAATGGAAGGTCCCTCATTGGAAGGACTGTTCCCAGGCGACAGGGCAAACACTGTACAGTTTATAGTGGTGCCAGTCTACCAGCAGAAGGCCTGTATTGACACATTTTTACTTTATTTGGCCCGGCACAGTGCAGTATTTGTTGGTGTCCTACATGGGTGAGTTTGAGGGCAAGTTTGAGTCTATGTATCTATGTAATATCAGTGTTATGAGCCGACCACATCAGAGAGTTACGAAGAATGGCAGTATAATTACAGGCCAACTGAAAAAGTTTACCCTAACTGATCCCTTTCACACCCTCCCACTTCATCTTCATCTGTGTGATTAATGCAGCATGCAAAGGTAAAAGGTATTTTCCATAAGATAACGTGAAGCTTCAATTTAAGATAAAGGTCTTCATTAGAGACATGTATGGAGTTTTTAACCTGGTAAAATCAGATTTATCTGTGCAATTGGTGAAAATATGCCTTAAAACTCTATAAATTATACAGCTTACAAAAATAAGAAACCACTTCAGTTTTTGAATCATTTTCTCTGATTTTGCTATTTATAGGTTTATGTTTGAGTAAAATGAACATTGTTGTTTCATTCTATAAACTACAGACAACACTTCTCCCAAATTCCAAATAAAAATATTGCCATTTACAGCATTTATTTGCATAAAATGAGAAATGGCTAAAATAACAAAAAAGATGCAGAGCTTTCAGATCTCAAATAATGCAAAGAAAACAACAACATTTTGGTGATTTTTAATCACAGTTTTCATGCATCTCCTCCACCAGTCTTACACACTGCTTTTGTGCTACTCTTGGTGCAAAAATTCAAGCAGTTTGATTGCTTGTAATCATCCAGCTTCCTCTTGTTTATATTCCAGAGGTCTTGAATTTGATAAAATCAAAGAAAAATCATAATTTTTAAATGGTCTCTTTTTTTTTCCAGAGCTGTGTAATCTATACAAATGACTTCTGTTCTGATTTGCAGACATGTGGGGTGCTTCATTTAAATATTATATCAGCCAGGAACACTACTTGTAGAGTTAATCATCTGAATAGAAAAATCAAAGCACCTACCAATGCGTGCAAACTGTGTCTACAAACGTTAGTGAAAGAATGGGTCTCTCTGAGGAGCTCAGGTAAATTCCAGCGAGCTACAATGATAGGATGCAGCACCTGTGCAACAAGTCCCGTCATGAAATTTCCGCACTATTAAATATTCCACAGCCAACTGTCAGTGATATTATAACACAGTGGAAGCGACTGGGGCTTAAAGCAATGCCATTATACCTTGACAGAGGTGGGTTCAACAGATCCTGAGGAGCATAGTGCGCAGAGTCCCCCAACTCTCTGCAGAGTCAATCACAACAGATCTCCAAACTTCACTTGGTCTTCAGATTAGCTCAACAACAGTAGCCCAGACACTTCAAAATTTAACTGACTACACGTCATGTGGACGCATCCGCCAGGCAAGACAATGGAAACTTTTGTGGGCAGATATCAGGCAGTACAAGCACCTTAGGTATGTGCCGCAAATCAGCATAAACACTTCTATGGTTTGTCTTGTCTGGTTTAAATCAGGCTCAGGCTGCTAATGACAGTTTATGGCGGGGGTCAGGTTGGGCTCGGACAGAAAGTTCACAGGCTCAGGTAGGGTCAGGCTGGATTTTTTGGGCCCGATCTATGCTCTAGTGGACAGGGAATAATAGCTTAGGAACTTAAAAAAAAAAACTTTTAGAAATTTTAAGATTTATTTCTCTACTTAAAAAAATTCTGTTCGGAACTATTTTGCATGTGTCAAAAAACACCCTTATTAAAAATGATAAATTATAAATACTTTTTCCTTTTAAAATAAAGGGACCCCATAATGGCACTTTGTTTATCTAATGCAGATATACCAATTAATAATACAGTTGATGAGCATATGGTATAAAGGTAACTACTATTTCTACACAGAGATATCAGAATATTTTTGATTGTTTTTGGGTGTTTATTATATTTGTAAGAGTTAAGAATGCACAGAAATCATAGTACTTCCTGTCGTTTATTTTACTACGTAAAATCAATCTTAAACTTAACTTTAAAAAGATGGCACCGTAGATACACTTCTAAAACGTCTTCAAATTGTCTTGTCTGGTTTAAACCGGGCTCAGGCTCCCAATCACAGTTTATGGGATTTTTTTTTTGGCCCAAACTCTAGTGAACAAGGAATAATAGCTTGATTAAATAGAACTTTAAGAAAATATAATTTAGAATTTTTAAGGTTTATTACACTACATAAAATAATTATTCAGCTTAACTAGGCAAAACATGCGCACGTGGCAAAAAACACCCTCTTAAAAAAATACATTTACTTTTGCCTTTAAAAATAAATGGATCACATAATAGCAATTTGTTTATCTAATAGAGATATACCAAGTAATGATACATATAATGACAATGGGGTCTAAAAGTAACTACAGTTTCTACACATTTATCTGATTATTTTTGATAGTTTTTGACTGTTTATTACATTTGTAAGAGTTGAGAATGTAAAGAGTGGACGATGACAAGGTGGATCGTTTTAGCAAAAACTGGCATTTGAAGGAACATTTTTTTGTCATAGGTTTACAAACATTTTAAATTCAGGTAAGGCTCGGACAGAACATGCTCGGGCTGGATTTTTGGGGCCAGATTTAAGCTCTAGTGAACAGGGAATAATGGCTTGATTTAATAGCTTTTATCAAAAAAAATCTTCAAAACTTTAAGAAAACCTAATATAGAAATTTTAAGATTTATTTAACTACTTACAATAATTCTTTAGAACTGCGGACATGGCAAAAAAAAAAAAAAAAAAACACTCAAACATTAAAACATCCAAGGAAAATGTAAGAAATGCAAAAAAGTACTTTAATATGAAGGTTAACATTCCTCTGCATTTTAGTGAATATTCAATAATTCAGAGTAAATCTTGAAAAATGTATTATAACACAGTGTTTGAATGAAATGTACACTATGGCTTATATATGGCAAGTTATATTAATGCTGATCCCAGTATAAATTTGTACAGTGTCCCAGATAATGTTCTCTGCCTTCTCAAGAGCAACAGCAGCAGCAGCAGCGGCAGCCTTTATCATTGTAGGCATCAAGAGGAGGGCATGCCTCATTAAAATGAAGTGATGTCATTACATTTATTGGCAATTTCCGTTCTCGTGTTATCATCGCGACACCAAAGCACCCTATTTCCTCCTATTTCCTCTTTCTCTCTCTCTCTCCCTCTCTCTCTCCCCCTCTCTCTCTCTCACTCTGTGTGTCTCTGTGTCTTTACTGTGATACTTTGAGCAGGATAATTACCTGCACAGACATGGCGCTGAACAAAGCAATCAGGGAGGGGCCCTAAATAGAAGGTCTAGACTTGGCGTCTCTCTCTCTCTCTCTCTCTCTTTTGCTCTCTCTCTCTCTCTCTCTCTCTCTTTTTTTTCTGCTCATTTACCTTGGTATGCTATTTCTGAGCTCAAAACAAACACACATCACAGCCCGTCAGTTTTAATCCAGTGTGAACAGATCGAGAAAAGTTAAGTGGAATCCAAAGACGCCTGTTTTGTCGTTTAGCAGCGTCCAACATAATCTGCTTTCTGTCCTCTCTCTATAGGCTACCTGCACTCACGCAAACTCCTCGCAAACTCCATGATACGGTCCTGGTGAATACACCGGCGCCTCCCCCTTTAGCTGAGTGTGTGTGTGTGTGTGTGTGTGTATGTGTGCTGACACACTTCACACAGAAGTAACCCTGAAATAGGAAACTCCAAACAAACACTTGCGAGAGCTGCCATTTGTCTGTCAGCGGCTAGTCATGTGTGCATGTACACACTGACATTTCATAAACTCCGTCTCCGCTACTGTACTCCAGCCTGCAGTCAGCGAGCCTGGGTGGATTGAGTCGTACCTAATACAGTAAATAACAGTGTGCGAAACCCCATATTACCTAGAAAATCCCTCAAAGTCTACATTATTTCGGCTTTGTGCCGAAAAGAAAAAAAAAAACCCTTACGCTACAAAACACAGAAAGCACACCGTTCATTTCCTCACCCTTAAGCGGAACTCAGAACTCGGATCAGGCCAGTTATGATAAATAATGCGCACAAAAGAGTGTGGAGTCTGGAGGAAATGGTTGAGATGAGGCATTCCGACGCTCGCTTAGAACTTAAAGGCTGTAATGAGGGCACTGTGTTTGTAATTAGCCCAATTCATCGCAGCGAGGCACCACAGGCAAACAGGCCGACGGAAAAAAGATTTTGAAGCAGAGGTGTTTTTGATTGAACTATAATTACGCTAACAACCGCCATTACTCGAAAGCTGCGCGATGAAACAAGCTGTTCAAAGCTCTCGACTCGCTTGATTAAAACGCCTGAATCAATCATTTACGCTTCATGTTTCAACAAATTTTATTGCTCATTCTTGATGATTATTATGATAAGTGAAAGCATAGTAAAAGTAGCCTAACTAGGTTTTTTAAAGTGGCAGTCTGTATTATTTTGTTTCCAATCTGAAAGCAGAATAATTTCTGAGTAGAGAAGGGATAAAATATTGTGTTTAATGGTACCGGTGTGCTGGAATGACCTTCCCTGCTAAGCCAAATATATTCATTCTAAAAACTTGGGTGTCGGGTCACTTTTCGTGGGAGATCTTATTGCCACATCATGCGTCTTTACGTACTTACGTCACACGTACAGCCTTTAAAAAAGGATCCGGCTCAGTTTTACTGAACGCCAGCGGCTGGTGGAGCAATGGAGACGTCAGAAGAGTAAACTCAGACCACAGTAGCTCATTCACTCATAGTAAAAACAAAGAAAGGAAGGAGTGAAGTTTCTGAATGAGTGCACTCTCCCTCTCTCTGACTGAACATAACCTGGAATCGTATTTATCTGATCCGCATTCCACCCGCACAGTTTAAAATGATTCTTCCACACGCCTGTTGCAATTACCCATTCTCACCAGAGAGGGCCCTAAATCCCCCAAATCCCAAAACTTACACACATCAGCTTTAAGGCAAAGTTCTTACATTGTTCGTGTTGTGGATATGAGTTTCTGGTTGAAACAGAAACTTTGGCTTCATCCCAATTGGTACATATAGTGCTGAACATGACCAAAAATCTATATTATTATATACTTCTTAATTTTGGTGGATATATTGCTTAAATACAGTGAACTGACAGAATCTCCCTGTAATGAACATCAGTTAGGACCAACACCAGCAGATAACATGACTCTCCAAACCATCACTGACCATCAGTTAATTTTACATTTATTTTGTAAATCAAGGGAGCAGAGTCTGGAGGAAGAGTGGAGAGACACACAGTCCAAGCTGCTTCAGGTGAAGTTTCCACAATCAGTGAGGATTCCAAGTCAGTGCTGTGTTTTCCCAAAAAAATCTTACAGCACTTCCCTCTGCTCACAACTTTTATGGAGATGCGGATTTCATTTTCCAACAGGATTGGCACACTGCCCACACTGCCAAAAGTACCAATTGGTTTTATTTAATGTAATTTTCTGAGACACTGATTTTTGGGTTTTCCTTGGCTGTTATCCATAATCATCAACAATACAGCAACATAATATGTATGTATGAGTTTTACATTTTGAACTGAATTACTGAAATAAAGTAATTTTTTCAATGATATTCAATTTTTTGAGATGCAATAGTATATTACTTTTGTACATTAATAGCTGAAATATGTTGGTCTGTAAGAAAAAAGTATACAGCCATGCTGACAATGCTTAAAAACTGGTAGGCAACAAGTCGCTCATAAAGTTTGCTTTTTATGGGTACTTTTACATTATCATGTGTATAGACATGGCCGGTTAGCATGCTGGCTTATATAGTATTTACTAAAGTACTTATATAATACTTATACTAGTATTGTAATTGACACCACTAATATAATTAGGATTGCATTTTAAATTTCTTACATTCATTCTTTCATTTACATTTCAATATCCACTATAAAAACGTGCATCTTAAGAAAAACAAATATGATTGTTCACAATTAATCACAGAATATTGTCTTGATAATCCGATTAAGTTTTTCAATCGATTGACACCATTAATAATATACATGTATTGTTCAGCCCTCCATAGAAGTAAATGTGCGTCCTCTGTGGCACTGCTCCAAAACCCCATTATTGGCACCTCTACATTTAAAGAATGTAAACATGAGGATCTGGTTACAGATTTGCTGAATGAGTTGCTAATTTCTAGAGCGATCTGCCCACACATTTCACTGGTGGGAAGAGTCAGAAGCTTTGTATTTAGCCATTTGATCCATGGAATACAAACCTGTTTGACTCATATGCTTTTGTGTGGTAACTCATATTTATGGCAGGTGACTCATCAAGTTGAAAAATGACTTCAGATCAAGAAATTCTAGCTGGACTTTCTGAACCTTCAATATGTCTGAACATTCCTAGGATATTTTTATTAAACTCTTTTTTTCATTATTATTTGTTCTGATAACTGAATATGGCCTTTTTTTACATTGGGAAGGCATACTGTATATCAAAATAATGTAAATATATATATATTTATTTTTTCTATGTAAATTACTATATGTTTAATTAAATGCTCAAATTGGAAACGTAACGAAATGATGTGGAAAAAAAATTTAAGTCATGCAAACCATTATTAACAAGTAACAGGTAAAGTAACACCTTAAGATTATTTCTGTAACAATACAGGCTAACTTTCTTGCTGAGTGTTCCTATAACATTCTGTGCTAGGTATTGTCCCGATGGACAGTTCTGGTGGAAACAGTAGAGTTGAGGTGCACATTGAATTCTGCCGTGATTTGGGCAGCCGTGGTTTTATGTTTTTTGGATACAATCTGGGTTAGCACCCGAACATCTCTTTCGGACAGCTTCCTTTTGCGTCCACAGTTAATCCTGTTGGATGTGGTTGGTCCTTCTTGGTGGTATGCTGACATTACCCTGGATACCGTGGCTCTTGATACATCACAAAGACTTGCTGTCTTGGTCACAGATGCACCAGCAAGACGTGCACCAACAATTTGTCCTCTTTTGAACTCTGGTATGTCACACATAATGTTGTGTGCATTGCAGTATTTTGAGCAAAACTGTGCTCTTACCCTGATAATTGAACCTTCACACTCTGCTCTTACTGGTGCAATGTGCACTTAATGAAGATTGACCACCCGACTGGTCCAATTTAGCCAGGAATTCTCCCACACTAAAATGACCAGTGTTTCAGTTTCATTGCCCAACCCCTGTATATGGCAAAGGCACATTGATAATGCCTTTTAGTAATTGCAGTAATGCAACCCTATACTGGAAAGATGCAGCCTTTGAACTGTGCTGATATCAAGCTGAATGTTCTGCTCTCCTGGCATCCGTGGTTTCCAAAGGAATTTTTGGAATTGTGGTTGTATTTCATACAGCAATTTAGGAAACTAAACTGTCAAGTAATTACTTAAGGTTGTTAAGACACTTGTTAAGACACTTTTATGAGCGATATAAAATGTATCAAAAATATTTAAAAAGGATTTTAGCATTTTACAAGGCTGTATTCAAAATATATACTATGAGCGGATCATAACATAGGTAATATATTATTATCACTACTAATTAACTATTATAACAAGTTTACATTTAACTAGCCACAAATGTATGCGTCCAACAAATGTCACAAACATATTCAACCAACGAAAATATTTTATATAGATTGTTCGATTTGGTCTGCCCCAGTTTGATCTGCCCTGTTAGAACTGAGGCCCTGTCCACACATGTCTGGATATTTTTGAAAATTATTTTTTTTCTGTCTCAACATTTCTAAAATGTTCTCTGTCCAGAAGAAATGCAAACATTACCCTGAAATGCTAGCACGAACATGCTAACCCAGCTGTATATAAAAAAGTAACAAGAATAGCAACCAAAACAGACCTAAAAAAAAAAACAGAATTAAATATCTGTGTGGTTTGATGCTCTGTCTCTGTGTTGTTTGATGTCATGTCTCTGTGTTGCTTAACTTTCTTTCACTGTTTTGTTCGATGCTCTGTCTTTGCGTTCAACACCATTGTCTCTGTGCCGTTTGACACCATGTCTGTGTTGTTTGATACTCTCTCTGTGTCGTTTGATGCTCTGTCACTGTTCCATTCGATGTTCTGTCTCTGTGTCGTTTGATGCCATGTCTCAGTGTAGTTTGATGCCATGTCTCTGTGTTGTTTGATGCTCTGTCACTGTGTTGTTTGAAGCTCTATCTCTGTGTCGTTTGACGCCATGTCTCTGTGTTGTATGAAGCTCTCTTTCTATGTCGTTTAATGTTCTATCTCTGTGTTATTTTTTTGCTTTGTCACTGAGTCGTTTGATGCTCTGTCATTGTATTGTTTGGTGCTCTGTCTCTTTGACATTTGGCACTCTGTTGCTGTGATCTTTGTTGTTCTGTCTGTGTCGTTTGATGCTCTGTCACTGTTCCATTCGATGTTCTGTCTCTGTGTCATTTGATGCCATGTCTCAGTGTAGTTTGATGCCATGTCTCAGTGTAATTTGATGCCATGTCTCTGTGTTGTTTGTTGTTCTGTCTGTGTTGTTTTATGCTCTGTCTCTGTGTCGTTTGACGCCATGTCTCTGTGTTGTATGAAGCTCTCTTTCTATGTCGTTTAATGTTCTATCTCTGTGTTATTTTTTTGCTTTGTCACTGTGTCGTTTGATGCTCTGTCATTGTATTGTTTGGTGCTCTGTCTCTTTGTCATTTGGCACTCTGTTGCTGTGATCTTTGTTGTTCTGTCTGTGTCATTTTCTGCTCTGTCACTGTGTTGTTTAATGCTCTGTCTCTGTGTTGTTTGACAGTCTGTCTCTGTGTTGTTTGAAGCTCGTTCTATGCTGTTTGATGTTCTATTTCTATTTCTGAGTTGTTTGACACTCTGTTTCTGTGTCATTTAAGCTCTGTGACTGTATAATTTGATACCCTAACGCTGTTTTGTTTTACGCTCCATCTCTGTGTTGTTTGACCCTCTGTCTCTGTGTTGTTTGAAGCTCTGTCTCTGAGTCTTTTGATGCTCTTTCTCTGTGTTATTTGGCACTCTATCTCCTTCATTTGATGCTCTATTACTGTGTTCTTAAACATTCTGTCACTGTGCCATTTGACACCTTGTCTCTGTGTTGTGTGATGTCCTGTCTCTGTGTTATTTTGTCGTTCTGCCAGAAAAAAAATGACAGGACATTTCTCATACTGTTGCCTGCTAGTGTGAAGGATGGGTTAGAAATCATGTGCAAGGATACCATTTTCGTGGGCTCAAACATTTTCATTGGCTCAAAATTGCAATGTCCTTTTATGGACAGGATCTATAGCGAAAGAGTGAAGTGTTCTTTGATGACAACAGACAACAAGCAACAAACTTTTTTTAAGCAAAAATGTTGCTTTTAACTTAACAGGTGACATTTGAAAGCTCAACAGTTCTTTCTCTTTCCTATTCTCTCCCTCTCTTTCCCTCTCTCTGCCTCTCTATCTCTTTCACTCCCCCTCCCTTTTGCATGTCCATCTGGAGTTGATCAGCTCATTTCCTGACTAGTATTACAGTGAACAATTATCTTCAGATCAGGAGACAGCGGAACTTGAAAGGGCCCGAGTAGCAGGGGGCCGGCTGCAGATGAAAACCGTGGACACATGTGTCCCATCACCTTAATGAAATCAACCTGACTGTCCCACTGTGGCTCCCCGCACTAACACGACACACTGTCACCACTCACTTATACACGAAGGGCCAATAATCCCCAACATCCACAGTGCAAGCCACTGGAAATACGCCTAGCATAACCTGTCACAACTAATACTGCTTTCACTTTACAAGCTCCAGAGTGTCAGCGTAAACTAGCTACTGCTGGAATTCTGACCTCCAGCGCTTTGATGCACTTGGCACCGCGGTAAAGGTGCCTCTCGGAAATCAATCACACACTTACTTCCTTTTTTAGAACACCTTGAACCTTTTAAGCCTTTTAAGAGACAAGCTAATTAATATGGTAGTAGAGTCCTAGTGTTAGAACAAATGGCTAATTATTGTTTATCCGACACAACAATCAAGGAAATGCTCAAGTGCTCATTTTGAGAAATGCCAGCAATCCAGACAAGTTCCTCCATTTATTTTTTTCAGGTTTCTTTCTTTTGCTGTGTTCTCCGAGGGCACATGCCGGGACGCTGACATTTGAACTTGTGGGCGGAGGGCTCCCGATAGGCCCTTTGTGGCAATCTTCACTCCGCGAGGGTCCGTGCCTCGCTGGGAGGAGGGGAGTCGTCTGAGGGGTTCCTCCCACACAGGCCAGCCCCACTGTGCCTGGCGTCTCTCCCTCATTAAACGTGCTGGGGTCAGAGGCAAGCGTCTGCCTGGGGCCGCGGGGGCAGGAAGGATCGCATTAATGAAGGGGACGCCCGCTGACCGGGTGTCGGGTGACACAGACGCACTCCGCTCAGTGTTTTGGGTCTCTGTAGTCTGGTGACTAGCTGTGTAGAGGCAGCCCTAGCTGCTGCTGCTGTTGTTTTTGTGTGACGGCAAATTTGCATTTGTTTAATAGCAAAGCAAGGTCTCGTTCAACGGCATGACCCCTCTTTATCTCTTTGAAGTTGAGAGGTATTGCTTTTATTCTGGTAGTCAACTGTACATATATGATACTAGTTCCTAACCAATGACTATTGGAAGTACAGTATTTAAGATAATGCTTAAGTGCTTGTCTATTCCAAAAGAAAAAAAAAACATAGCGCATCCAACAAGATCAAATGCCTTGTACTGTATGTGTTTTACATGGAATTAGTAAACATGGCACAAAAAGTAAGGAAATTTGTGTTTTGCAGATGATTTCTCAGTTGTAACAATGCTAAAATTGGAAAGCCTGTTTATTTTTCTTTTAAATGATGCCACATTTGTAAGTAATATGCTTTTGTGGCATGAGCAGTAGAGCTGAGTATGTGGGTTAAACTTGCCCCCATAAAAAGTTTGCCAAACATTCTCTGCCATTGCCAAACAGCTCATTCTGCCATTTCCTCATTTGGTGTTTGAAGATCTTCTTGGGGTGTCATCTTCTTGGGATGCCTACTGCACTGTTGCAAAGCCCGTGCTCACAGGTGCTGCCAATCAGGTGCCAATCTGGTGTACCAAAAGCTGTTCCAAAATGTTAATGTTGATAAATTTGAGATGCACTAGGCTCCCTGTTTTACCTGCATATATGCCCATCGAAAATAAATGCATTTTAGTACAATGCAAATATATTTAAATCAACCATATTCGGGACATTTCTCTCAAGTTGTCTTGAATCTCAGCCACAGATCATCTTAACATTCTAGACAACATAGGTCTGATATATTCTTGCTGGAATGTGACATTAAATGTGCAGGTGTGACAAATCACGTATACACCAATAGGGTGTATGTTTATACTTCTCTAAAATAAAATATCTAAAAAATATCTAAAAATATTTACTTTAGTATACAGCTCTGAAAAAAAAATAAGGGACCACTTAAAAATGATGAGTTTTTTTGATTTTACCAAATTGAAAACCTCTGGAATATAATCAAGAGGGAGATATCCAAAAGCAGTGTGTAAGACTGGTGGAGGAGAACAAGCAAAGATACATAAAAAACAGGGTTATTGAACTCTTAAACCTTTGTAAATATGAACTTGTTTTCTTTGCATTATTTGAGGTCTGAAAGCTCTGCATCTTTTTTGTTATTTCAGCCATTTCTCATTTTCTGCAAATAAATACTCTAAATGACAATATTTTTATTTGGGATTATGGAGAAAAGTTGTCTGTAGTTTATAGAATAAAACAACAATGTTCATTTTGCTCAAACATATACCTATAAATGAATAAATTTTTCTCTTTATTTTTTCCAGAGCTGTAAATATACTGGAGTATGCTCCTGACTAGACTCCAAATTAGATTACAATTAACTTACATTTCTACTTAAGTTATGTAGCAAAGTATTTGTACTTCATAACTTCACACCTCTGTCCATCGTTTAACGTTGTAATAAAGCATCAATAACGTCATGCATTACATTTTGTTGACTTGATACGCAATGAGCAAAGCATAATAAAGCACGTTTGATCCCTCCTATTATGTTGTGGTTAGCATTAAAAAGCCCATCTTTATTACGCTATTGGCAGAGATAAATTAGTAGGCTGTGGTAAGCAACCTTACTGAAGCTCAGGGATTACCTGTTCAGCAGAAAAATAGCCAGCTCATCTGTTCCATGGTTTGCCTGCTGTTGTCTATACCTGGCAACCCTGATTGTGGAAGTGGTACTGGAGGAATGGCGGTGGGCTGATTCGGGGACCACATTCCACACAGATTTCTGTGATGTACAGCACAGTTCAAATAGAAAAATACTGTCTAATAGAGGAGGGCGGATCGATCCAAGAAAAAAAAAAACAGAATTGCACTTAAAGGAAGAAATCTTATTATTTTTTATTGCTTTCCCTAAGAACAATTCTATTTGAAAAAAGAAGGATTGTCTAGTGAGGGGAGACTTTTTACTTTATTTTTGTATTGTGGTTTCTAATATATTTTTCTAATCTTAAAGGCAAACTTTGTTTTGTTACTGTTTGTCATTGTTTCTAAATGAAAATGTTAATTAGTAAGTGTCTTAAAAATAAGTATCAATATCGACAATACTAGCCCTGCGTTTTCTTGGTATCGGATCAATACCAAATTTCCCAGTATCGCCCACCTCTACTGTCTGAACCTCTGCTGACAAGAAATAACTGTCAGTGCTTGAACTCAACATGTTTCCTTAATATCTGATGACACATCCTGATCATTTTATGAGTTAATACAGGAAATGTAATCCTAAATAGTCCTTTGAATTTGATTGTACTGTTCAGTGGATGATTTGTTCATTCGCAGTCACAGCGTGTTCTCATGACCGCAGGGGAAAATTGCAGCTTGTTTTTGCTTTGACAGCAAATGACACCTGTACCCTTCCCTGCGTTTAAAGAACAATTACGGCATGTCAGAGCCTCCACCCGAATTAAAAGCCTGTCTCAAGGTAGTAAAGCCTTGTCATAAATCGAGGCTTCCGTGCATAGCGTGGTCATTGTTTGTGAAAAATGAGAGGTCGGTTACAGGGCCCTTCGGTTTACTCATGGGCGGATACATGGAAACTCCAGTCATGAAGGTTGATGAGTCATGGGGCCTAATGGCTTCATCAGTGGAAGAGGCCTGGCATGGCGGTGATCCATGATTATAGAGTGGCACATCTCCAGGGCTTTAATAAGAGGACCCAGACCCAGGAAGAGGCCCTGTTAGGTGCCCCTGTCAAGGTCTAGCATTCTGTTTGAGGTTTCGGCGATGGGATTTTGATGGGACTCTGGTTAGTCGTGCCATTTTACAGTTTAGAGTTGTTGTGTGGGAGGCCTCCAACAGTTCTGAGCTGTTCTAGGTGAATATATTCAAAACATGTTATGCCAGGTTCACAATGCAGGAGTTTATCCCTTATTTTTTTAGTCAAAAATCACTACACTGGACCTGTTGGTGACAATAAAATTAGTTTGTATGTGTTTTACTGTAAATCAGAGCATAAACTACACTATAAAAACTGTTTGCCAACAAATAATGTATAATATACATGATTTATCAGATCTTTCCCCTGTAAAAACTGTAAAAATATATATGTATTAAGTACATATAAGTACCAAAAAACTGTAATTCCATAAAAATGTATTTTCTTTCAAAGTCTGACAAGCTCTGGATGTTAATCTACACAGATTTCTCTCCTGAAAACTGTTTATTTGGGTGAGTAAAGCATTTCCGTTTATTTACAGTAAGCTTATATTTCCAGATTTCCAGTGCTAGTACGGTGATACTAGCTAGCTTGTTTTAAAAGAGCTAGCGCTTAGCGCAATTAAGATAAAGATAAGATAATCCTTTATTAATCCCACAATGGAAAAAAAATGCAGTGTTACAGCAGCACAGAGGAAAGGACAGAGAAACCGGTCAGGAAAATATATAAACAAATAATAATGAATATATATTTATATAAAAGATTACAGAAAAATATATAAAAATACTAAAATATTTAAAAAGGAAAAATATATTCATCTAGTGCAGCTAAGGTAAGGTTAGAAGTGATATAATTATGGTAGGTTGTGACCAGTATTATTGCACAATGTCTAACAGTGAATAAAGAGCAAATAAATAGGAGATGAAAAGGTGAGAAAAATAGATAATGCTAATGCTGGACCAGCAGTGCTAGCCAAGGTTAGCAGCAGGAATAAGGGCAACTAAAAGAGAATGTATAGTCCAATATATATGGCAAAAGAGCGCAGTTAGTGGCTCATACTTTTTCAGCCATGCTAGCTGGGGTTAGCAGCAGGGTACAGACTGATAATACTCACTTTTGAATGGTGAAAGAGCTAGTGTTTTGCACAGTTAGCGGCTAATGCTGCTTTAGCAGTGCTAGCCGGGGTTAGCAGCAAGCTACAGACTGATAATACTCACCTTTGAATAGCAAAAGAGCTAGCGCTTAGCGTGGTAAGTGGCTAATGCTGCTGCAGCCTCAATGCTAGAGAACTAAACTGAAACTCCTGTATAATGCTGTACTTTACTATATACGCTGGCTTTTCTGCTTCTTAAACATGACTGGTAGAATTCATATATAAGGATTAAAAAGCCATAGTGTCCTGAAGCACCTCATTCTTTTAGTTGGCCTTATTCTGTTTGTGTGTATTATACTGAGAAATGCATATTGTATGTTTTGCTGACAACCCTAGAATTTGGGATCAACTAAACATAAAAAAATTGCCATTATTTGTCAATGTGTATTAATCTAATTCAATTTTTCCAACAAGTTAAAAATACCTTGGAATTTTTATTGAAATCATATATTTTTTATTCCTTAATTGTCTAATATTAACTATCTAGCAAAACAATGACAGCAAAAAAAAACCCTCTGTAGACCCTGTTTAGTCAAAATCATGAGCATGAATTACAATTTGTAAATCCTCCCAACACAGGTTGTATAGTGAGAACAACTTTTACCAAGAAACCTAATGACGCTTGTTGAATAAATTGCTCATATAAAATAGTCGTAGTTTAGTTTCATATGTTGTTGTTAGGATGGTTTATACAAATCATATTAAGGTGAGCAATTTCAAGTTTCTCATGCATGTCATCTAACCAATTCTCACATTTGTTTTCATATTGGTTTTGATTAAATATAATTAAAAGTCATTGTGTAGTGTTTGCAAACCGCAACCATTAAGGGTGTTTTACTATCGCAATTGTTAATCCGGTTGAATCAGATTCTGCTTCATTTGCACCCTCAGGGGAAGAGCAGTGACTATTGTATTTATAAAGGTATAAATTCAGTAATTGCACTTCTATGCAAGTTGATGGAGACCAGAACAACTGAACCAAGAACTCTAAGAAAATATTCAGTCCCAAACTAACTGTGGATTGGTTTGTTTGTACTTAGAATCGATAATGACTAATCTCGACCTTGTACATCTTAGCGCGAAAGCCATCTCTGCTGTTGCTTTATGTACTAGTCCAGGACACAGGACCTTCTTCTTGTATTTACTTTCTTGGTCCTTCCTTTAAATGGTCTGACCAATAGTAACCAACCTGGTTGTAACAACCAACCTGTTTGTTGTGACGCTAATTGCTTTTTGGTGGACTTGCTGTTTGGTTTTCCTTGTGTGAAAATAAATCAAACCAGCGGAAAAACTCATTGACTCATTAACTGGTTTGGATCGAATCAAACCAACTATAGTTGTAAAAAAGTAGTAGAAGATTTTTTTATTAAACCCTTCAGACCTGAATTTTGTTCCAGTGGTGAAAAAAAAAAACAAGTAAAAATGCTGGTTTCTGTCTGTAATGCACACAAAGTGAAACTCAAAATTTAATCCAATGCATTTTTAATGTGCATTGCATTAGAAGCTGTTTCAACATTTTTATTTTATATTTGATATAGACCTTTTCTTTCACAAACTATTCCTGAACGGGTTTTTAAGTTTTTAAAAGTGTTCTATAAGTGTTGTTTTTTCCCAGTTCAGTGGGAGGGGCTAAGCTTCTGTTCCAATGGCTTGTAAACATTTTTTTTATTGGCTGGTTCATCTATTGGGTCTATTCTCATGGACAACAGGTCTTAAAGAATGCACAACAGAACATTTTAAGAACAAAAGACAGTAGATGATGCCTATTTTAAGCCAAGCTATGTACTGTGAAGACTACAATGATCTGCTAATTCTGTGTAATGTGTACATTAGTTATTAGCTGCTGGACGTGGAATGAAAAGATGGAAAGTATCTCGTTTGCTGCAGTGGTTTGAGGCAATGCACTTAAGAAACAAAGCTTTAACCTTAGCAGAATTGACGCACGGAAACCTTTTGAAGTTTCTGCTTTTGTCCTACCTCCTCTTCCATCACACTCCACGATGATTTGCATGAACGGCAGCATTGACTTACACAACAGGTTGGCTCCCCTATTGTCAAGTGTTAAGTCTGCCTCTGTCTCTTTTTTTCTTTTTCTTTTTTTGTTTTGCATTACATGATAATTTCTTTGCCTCTTAGTAATAACCTCGCTCCTTTGAGCTAATTGAAGCTGGCGCCATCCTCCTTTCGTGAGTAGTAATTTTCTCTCATTACAGCGAATGCTTGCTCATAAGAGAAGTCTCCGGAAGCCTAATAGGGCGCTTATAAAAACTAAGTGATGACAGTTGTTGTCACCCTTGCCAAGTCTTTTCATTCGGCGTAATCGGCGTGACAAAGTCTGTGACCTCCTGTTGCTTGCATTATCTGTCTGCAAAGACAATAATGCTATTATCCTCATTATCCCGAGTTTCCCCCGCTTTGCTTGGGGATTATATTTGGCCTTACCGGCTCTGCTCTGTTACCCCCTAACCCCCTACCCCTCCCTCTTTTCATATTTTGAAGATTTGGCACATTTTTAGCAACTTGATCTTGCAGGAATTGCCGTTCAGCAACTTTTGACCTGTTTAATGATTTGCAATAATAACTTGGCTTTGCTTACATTTTTTTTTTACGCCAGTTTAGAGACAAATCCTCTCTTTTTTGTCTTTTTTTTCACGTCTGTCTAATCAGTCACTGGGTGTGCGTAATGAGTAATCAGCGATGAGCAATAAGCTTATTGCTCATGATGAGACAATGCCTGCAGCTATTTGAGTTAATAGCAGATCACATTCAGGTGATGGCATTAGCAGTAGTCCATGAAAGCATGAAAGCATGGCATACAGTAGAGTACACATATAGCCAGCTGCTGTGTTTGGTTTGGAGGGTTGTGAAGACTGTCAAATTGGCCAAATGGATGTGTAAACAAGACTGCAAGATGGAAGATACTCTACGGTTCTTCTTACAACAGCCCAGAAATTCCGCCACTTCAAAGCTGAGCCCATAATTGCGACGCTTGAGGTGTGTCCAAACATACCGGCAGAGGACCGAGCATCTCTCTTTCAACGTTTCCTCCCAAATTGTTTCCTTTCTTTTATCAAGGCCGGAGAGATTAAATGAGGAGGAGGATGTGTCGGTCAATTTCTCGGAGGCCTGTTCTCAAGGGGCTCCCATCCTAGCCTGACTACTAGTCTGATTGGTAGGCTTGTGTAGGCCATGACTTTTGCTCTACGTCTAGTTTCCTTTCTTCTGTTTCTATCTCTTTTTCTTTCATTCTCTCGTCTCCTGGTGTGTGTGTTTCTCATCTGTCCGCCTCCGTCAGCTCCCATGCCCCTCAACTGTAAATGCCTCATATCTCTCACTCCAGTTTGGCAGGCTTTCTCAGTGAATCTACGGAAGGAGCTCGATTGTGCTCGACAAGGTGCCTGAGGGCAAGGGGCGTGACGGGTGAGTGTGTATGTATGTGTGTAAGTGTGTAAGTGTGTGTGTGTGTGTAAGTATGTGTGTGTGTGTGCGTGCGTGCGGGGAGGCGACTCCTCCTGAGTGGAGCCGCCAAACTGCCACAGTTTCTCCCCTGAGGAGAGGCTCCTTTCATCTCCCCGCTCACTGGCGCCTTCGCAAACCTCAGATTGTCTGTGAAATCACCCTGCTTAATAAACGCTGAGGCTCTTGGGAATGGCGGCCTCATAGAATCTCACCCTGCAGCTTTGGCTCGCACACACACACACACACATACGTACGCACACTCACGCAAGCCTACACACACACACACATTTACACACACTCACACAGACCAGTCCAACAGGCAGCTGATTGCCTCTCTAACTATTCATTACAACAGAAGAAGGGTGATGTTTATTTCATCTGTGATTATCCAGATACACTAAGCGTCACGGCTACAAACAGTTCCCCGCTCCGGCACGGGGCCAGAAGTAATTAGTCTCTCTTAAGTGCCTTAATTACATTTACTGCCTAACGTGGCGGCACCAGGGGTTCACAGGTTAGGAAAAAAAGGGCACACAAAAGTGCATTTGAGCAGTAGTTGTAAAGTAATGTAATGTTTTGTAATGAGATTAATGTTAAATCTCACTGCTCTACTACTTAATTAAATGTTAAAAGTTAAAAGTTATCATAACTTATATACTACAGAAATTTGGGATGACTTAACCTAATAAGATCAAATGAAATAGTTACACATTTGACTATAAAAGGAGAACTCTGGTGTAAAATTTTAACTTTTGGACTTTTGGTGTAGTAAAACATGATTAAAATACTTAACTTTAATGAGTCAGGCAGCGTTCTGAGATTCAGAAGTTTTAACAGTTTCTCCGAACTTTTAAATGTCAGGGTTCTTCAGATTCTAGCAAAGAGGTGTGGAGCTACTTTGAGCCTGGATAACGATGGGGAAAAAAAGCGATTTATTTATTGGGGCAAATTATGCCCCATAAAGGGTGTTTAGACAAACTGTTAAAATTTCTGGATTTCAGAATACTCTGGGAGAACAGAGGTGTGCTATTCATCAAAGGTAAGTACTTTTTATCATGTTTTACTACACCAAAAGTCCATTTTACACCACAGTTCTCCTTTAAGTTATGTTGTATAAGATCTTTTAGGCAAATTTTGACATAAAGTACTGTATATACAGCTCTGGAAAAAAAACATTAAGAGACCACTTTAGTTTCTGAATAAGTTTCTCTGATTTTGCTTTTTATAGGCATAAGTTTGAGTAAAATAAAAATTGTTGTTTAATTCTATAAACTACATTTATACATTTCT
The DNA here is from genome assembly GCF_023375975.1 of Astyanax mexicanus. Classification (NCBI taxonomy): domain Eukaryota; kingdom Metazoa; phylum Chordata; class Actinopteri; order Characiformes; family Acestrorhamphidae; genus Astyanax; species Astyanax mexicanus. Next base: position 21,896,835 of record NC_064424.1, on the reverse strand, counting down.
CCCAAATTCCAAATAAAAATATTGTATTGTAATATTGTATTGTAATAATATTTTTAAGCATTTATGTGCTACAAATTAGAGAAATGGCTGAAATAACAACAACAAAAAAGATGCAGAGCTTTCAGACCTCAAATAATACAAAGAAAACAAGTTCATATTAATAAAGTTTTAACAGTTCAGTAATCAATATTTTATATTATTATTTAATATATATATTTTTATCACAGTTTTTCATGCATCTTGGCATGTTCTCCTCCACTAGTCTTAGACACTGCTTTGGATAACTTTATGTCACTCCTGGTGATGGCTTGATGGCTTGTGATCATCCATCTTCCTCCTGATTTTATTCCAGAGATTTTTTTTTTAATTTGGTAAAATCAAATAAATTGATCATTTTAAGTGGCCTCTTATTTATATATATATATATATATATATATATATATATATATATATATATATAAATACAGTATACAGGATTTATACTGATTTACTCACCACCCATAAGCAGTTTGTTTTCCCCAGGCTACCTTCACTTATGTGTTTTATCTTTAAGTATTTTAAGGTGGTGCAGCAGCCCGGCCAGGCCTCGGTGTTGAAGGCTGTAAGAGCAAGTTACTCATTTCTCTGCTATAGATAGTGGCCTTATGTTGGCCAAATGACAGGTCAGGTTTTTTTTTATTAGAACTTTTAATCCAGGTTCTGGATTACTTCTCTTCATTTGTCTGTCCTTAGTTCAGTGTGATATCTAAACTCAAATAATTTAAGTTATTAACAATTAACTGGTTTAAATTCAATTGCCCTATATTTAAAGTTCAATTAATGCAAACTATTCATTTGAAAACAGTCAAATAATTAGCTTGAGCTGCCTTTAAGTAAATGTGATAAATCAGCTTGTTAACCTGATTTAGAAAAACTTTATTAATTTATCTTTTACCACATAAGTTGGTCTATCAATTCTCTTTTTTTCAATGTATGGTATGGATGTATGTATGTTCTTTCTACACAAGAAAAAACTAAACAAAGCAAACTTTTTATTTAGTTTGGAAGCAGGTTTTAGTTGAGTGTGCCTGAAGAGTAAACACCCTGAAGCGCTGTTCGGCACCAAGTAACTGATGCTGGGAACAAATGCTTTTTCTGAGACACTGCAGTTCTTAACAAGCGGTGGCTCTGAAATCAACAAAACTAACAAGCCTAATAAAAGCAGTGTCAATATCAGTATAAAACTCTCATTCTCATCCAGGGCTTCAAGCATTGCCAAACACCCATATGAACTGCTTATACCAAGAGTTAAGAGTTAGTAGTTGCTTAGACTTATTATATAATATGATTAGACAACTGTAGTGCACAATAGCCACATTGTCACAGTGGAAGACACGGATGATTCTAGTTTATTTGATATTCTTCACATGATTGGATGATGTGGCTGCAGTGTGCACATAATCAGAGTACTGCTCATTATTTAAGTAGTCATGAAAACTGGTTATGAAATAAAAAGAAGAGCATGCATACTCTTAACTGGAAGAATCTTGCATTTCTTAGTTTGTGCATGAGTGAAAACAGACCAAGGTACTGGAAATGTGCAGTGTTTAACAGTGCACCAACAAAACACTTTCAAAGGATTTAATTAGATTTAAGATCTTCATTTCCTATAGATGATGTATGTTCATATTGTTTGATTTCATCTAGTTTATTTAATTAAGTAAATTAAACAGGTACAATACACATTAATCAACAGCATTATTTCATAATGTAAATGTGGCAGATTCAGCCAAATCTGCACATTTTTTATTTGCAGTTTTTGGGCAGGTTGATGATATAAAAGGAAATATTGTGGCTCAATATATTAAAAAAAGCAACAGCATGAAGTTTGGGAATTATCAGAGTTTGAGCGAGGTTTTAGAGTGGGTTCCAGATAGATGTGACATTTAACACTTTAGCTTCAATGGGATGTGGCAAAAGTTATGGGACTACTAATACTAAACGACTCAAAAAGTGTATGTATTCGCTGTCCAATTAAAAACAAGTATCTCCAAACAGCAACTTTATAGGAGAGGAAAAAAAACGTCTACACTTTCAATGGAAGTCAAAAGAGTTTATTTCAGGTCATTTTGAAGAGTTTCTATTGGTCTGTTTATCAATAAATTTTAGCAAAGTGTAAGGGACAATTCTTCTGATCAAATTATGTAGTAAACTAAAAATCGACAAAAATTGAGATACTTGTTTTTCATTGGACATCGACGATATATTAATGATAGTAGTGGAAATATATTCTTATAGCTTTTCTCTGGAGCTATATAGACTTTTTTACACCAATATTTTTATATTGTTAGTACGACACATCACTTTCCTTTATTACTCCACCAAACAGGTCTCACAATCAATGACAATAACTACAATATAACCCAAGAGTAGTATATTTAATAGCTTTTCAAAATAATTAAAGTATCAATATAATTAAAGAAGTACAAAGTTTGTACATTAATTTGCAATTTAAATGTAGTATGTAAAATCCTTAGAACTGATCTGAACTTTGGAATACAATTGCATATATTTTCTTTCTAATGGGAACCAGCTTAGTTGTTATTCCCTGTAGACCATTTAACATCCTATTACAAAACTGCCAAGTGTGTAAAAAGGCAGTTACAGTTCACCTGTTTAATTATTTAAACTCTTTAAACTTTAATGTTTTCTACGTTTTTTTTTTCAGCAAAGCTGAGCAGAGTTTGTTTGTTGTTTTAAATGATTGCATTACGTGCAGTTTGACATTTTTTAGTTAATTTTGTTAGAATGAAACTGGACTCCATCACTCACTGAAGCCCACATTTTCCACAGCTTTGTTTTTTTCTATATCATATATCATATAATAGTATTTACAATAAATATTGCACAGTATATAAAAAAGAGATTTGAAAGGTTTATGCCTTAATTATTGGTAATTAAGCACATAAAGCATGTGTTGTGCTGATTTCCGATGCAAGCTTGAACATTTTTAATTACATCATGCTTTAAGCAGTGCTGTGACCAATTATTGGATGCTGTTTAAAATTGAAAGTTGTTGGGATTTAGTCCAATTATAGGTCAATCATTTTTAAACTTTTAAAATGATAGTATTATGTAACACCACAGAGATTATAACACATACCTTTCCTCTCCATACCTTTCCACATTACCATTTCCCCTATTGATCAACTAAGGCTATATTCACATTACCAGCCTAAAGTGATATTAATCTGATTTTTTGCCCTATTGAGACACAGATCTGTGTGGACAAAAAACTTGATCATTATAAATTAGATTTAAATCACTTTCATACATAGTCCTAGACCAGCCGCGTATCCAATTGGTGGGAATGCAACATTAATGTGAACACTCCGGTCAGATTTCATGTATCTTTCTGCCTGTACTTAAGTGTTCAGTGCTGTCAACCTCAGCCAGCAGCAGCATGAATGTATCAGTGTGTGCATGTGTGAGGCTTAATTAATGAGGCTTGTAATATGAACAATTGCAATTCAGTACAGCTGTAGAGTAGAAGCATTGCTATAAAATAATTAAATAATTAATTAAAGACAAGAAATTGGTCATTTTGTTAAATACTATGCTTTTTGGCCATCATAACTTTAAAATGTTTTTGAATTATTTTATTTATTTATTATATATTGTCGCTGTCCAGTGAAAAACAAGTATCTCCAAAACAGCAAATTTACAGGAGAGAAAAAACAACCTTCTAAACTTTCAATGGAAGTAAATGTAAATACAATAACAATAAAATAAATAACAAAAAAGATGCAGACCTCAAAAGCTTTTAGACCTCAAATAATGCAAAGAAAACAAGTTCATATTCATAAAGTTTTAAGAGTTCAGAAATCAATATTTGAGTATTGGAATAGCCCTGGTATTTAATACTAGTTTTCATGCGTCTTGGCATATTCTCCTCCACCAGTCTTACACACTGCTTTTAGATCATTTTATGCCACTTCTGGTGCCAAAATTCAAGCAGTTCAGCTTGATTTGATGGCTTGTGATCATCCATCTTCCTCTTGATTATATTCTAGGGGTTTTCAATTAGCTAAAATCAATTCGCTGTGCTTACTGTGGGATTACAGAGATTATTGTATGAAAGATTGGATTTTATGTATTGTGAAATAAAACAACTATATATTTATATATTCAGTGTTTGTTAGTTAGTAAGTGCATTTAGGCAGCCGTGGTGGTTATTTTAAGGGCAAGCTATCTAGCTGTAAACATGCGTGAACCAATCAGAAGCGAGGGAAGGGAGCGCGCGGCTCTGGAACAGCAGAGTGGCGGCAAATTAGGGCCTGTTCCGATTGGTGGAGAGGTTTGGCGTGACAGCGCGTGGCTGCGGGGCCGGAGGAGAGTTACCTGTTGCTGTTGCACAGTGTGAGAGAGTTATAGAGAGAGGCTTAGGGCGGAGGAGTTACAGTACAGGACGTTCAGTACAGGACCGAGGAGCGCGTCTATCACTCGCAGTTACACACAGAGAGAATTTGAGTAAGAGTGAGTTTGTGAGAGGTTTGGAGGAGCTGACGGACGGACGGCTCGGGCCCGCAGGAGGACAGTAGGACAGCAGGACGATGGAGGAGCGGAAACTCCCAGTCTCCAGCCACCCGTTCAGCGTGGAGTCGCTCATGGCCCGGGAGGGGCGCCGCAGCCCCGCGGACGGGTCCTGGGCCTCGCTCGCCAAGGCTCAGCTCTCCGCGTACCGAAACGAGGAGCCGTGCAGCCCGGAGGAGAGCCGGAGACTCTTCCTCCAGAGCTCCCCGGTGAAGTCCGAGTCCCCGGAGCCGGAGGACTGCACGGCCTGGGCTGTCAACCCCTCATTCCCCCAGACCCGTGAGTGGAAATACTGACCTAGCCTAACCTAACTAACTTTACTGCACCAGTCTAGAAGTTTCCAGAATTACCATAGATTAGTACTTAAAGCTAGTTATCAATCTTGTTTTAGTTAAAGCTGATTTTTAACTAGATTTACAGTAAAAAAAGAGAATGGTTCCAGCATTTTTACCACAGTTAAATCAGCACTTTTATTTTTTAATTTTAATACTTAAACATGTGCGTGTAAAAAAAGAAAAAGAAAAAAAGTCTCCTATATAAAGTGTTAGCTTAACAGATAACTACAATATAGGTAGGTTAAATCAACTGTAGCAAATTAAACAGTTATGTATTAACTAAGTAATGTCTCAACTACTAACTAATTATTAATTTCCACTAGTTAAGACATTATTAAACACAACTAAAAGTTTTCATGCTTAGGAGTATTGTTAATATTGGGAATTAATAATATTGAGACATAAGTTAAACAACTTTTCTTTTTATTGGATAAAGCTTTCAATCTTATTTTTGGTTAAAGCTGAGTAAACTTATTAAATTCACAGTAAAAAAAAATAAAAAGGTTTCTGCATTTTTACCAGAGTTCAATCAGAGTAAAAAAAAAAAGAAGTCTCCTATATAAACTCATAATAGCCTAACTGATAGCTACAGTAAGGGTAGGTTAAATCAATTAACCTTACAGTACCTACAGCTGTAGCTAATAAACATTGCTAAACAGTTATGTATTAAGTAATGTCTTTAATAACTAATAAATCATTTTAATTTCCACTAGTTAAGACATTGTAAAACATTGTTAGGATTATTGTTAATACTGAAAATTAATAATATTGAGACACAAGTTAAACAAGCTTACTCTATAAAGCAACAACACAACAGTTTTCTGTCAGTTTAAATGAAGTCTGTGGGTATAAAAGTTACAATGTTAATTTAACACTCACAGAGTTAATTTAACACTGACTGAAAATGTATGTGTTGTCACTTTATAAAGTGAGTGAGCATTAATTACTAGTATTTACAATAATCTTTCTGAAGTATTAAAACATTTACTTATGTTTTACGATATCTGAACTTGTGTCAATTAATAATTGTGTAGTATATGAGACATTTCTTAAGACATTTACCAATGTTTATTACATTTAGGACACTTTTAACCATTGTTACACACATTTCTGTCACACTATGCAAGGCCAGCCATGATAACATTGACAATATTTTGTAGAATATTGTCTGCCAGAATTAATTGTGGTTAACAATATTATTATAGTCATTTCAAGATTAATTTATGCCACTGATATAATAAGCACACTAAGATATTAACGCATTAGTCTTATAATACATTTAAGACCCATATTCAGCTTTACAATTGCATTATAAAAGATGTTTATATATCCTAAATATAAATTGTATAACACATAAATAATATACAATAACCCATTTAAAAGTAATTTACGTACTGGCTCATTTACATTAACAGTGTACAGTACAGTACAGTGTAATGTAATTATCGTGACTGGCCTACAGCAGGGAATAATGGTTGTGTAATAATGACTGCAGTGATTCACACTTGCTGTTATTAACTAATTGTGGAGTATCCGAAATATGTTTCTTAACTTTCAATGGAAGTCAGTGGGCCTTTCTGATATCTACTCTTTTTTTGGACACTGATAAACAGTATTAGCTTCATTTTAAATCATTTTATGCAACTGATATAATGATACAAAAGCATAATAATGCAATTTGTACAAACCATAATAATGCAATTTGTACATTACATTTAACAATCAGTTTTCTATTAATTTTTAAGAATATTTGGACATTGGAATTTAATAACAAAAAAACAGTATCCAAAATAAATAATACAGTTACAGAATACAGTTTTATTATATTGTAGACATAGAGAGAGACATACGTAACAGTGCTGTCAAATAGTGTTATACTTTAACCAAACAGTAGTCAATAGTCAGCCAACAGGTATGTCTTACACACTCTTATACTGATTATAAATATAATGTTAAATAATCACATTTAAAAATATTATACAGACAAAGACATTGGATTAGTCTTTTCAAAAGCTGATGTCTTTCGACACAGTAAAACCTATGAAGGGCAAATTGTAGGGAAGACCTTACTTTATAATAGCAGGTCACATAGGACCTTTTTAACCATTTGTGTAACATGTCTGTCTCATTAGTCTGTAGTAGTTGTCATGTAGGCCTACAATGTGCTACTAGGTTGTATTTTATCTATTTTCAACATCTGTATATAAATATGGTCCTATAACATGAAACGTTTGAGAAAGTTTGTCAACATACAAAAGAGAAAGCATTTCTGTAAATCAGTTCCCTTGTGACAATTTGGCACATTGTATTTCCATAGAAAGTTAAGAAGTTGTTTTCTTTTTCATTTCCTGGTAAATGTACACATTTTTCTTTGGACAGTGACAAGATCTAATTAAATCAAATTTATTGTCACATCACATCACATCAGTACAGTTGAGTGAAAAACTAGAAACTGCAATGTTTTACAATGCACAGTGTATAAATATGGGATTGAACTATAACTATACAGATGTTTATACTAATATTTATGAATAAGATGTGAATTCCAGTTGTAATTTGACATTGTGTGTGTGTGGGGGGGGGGCTTTTTTTGAAACCTTTTATCTCTAAAACAGCAACTTTACATGAAAGAGATAAAACAATTAACTTACAGTGTAAAACAATTTTATTATGAGTCACTTCAAGCATTTCTATTGGTCAGTCCATTATTGTATGAAACTATAATACAATGTAAAGAAAAGCTGCCTTATTTACATTATGCATTATGTCAACAAGTGGAATACAGCAAGGTTGACACACATAATTGAACAGTATTGATATTGATGAACTATTGATTATTGATTGTCAAAGAAGCTTTAAAACATACCTACAGAGAATACTGTCTGTTAAACAATGCAACCCATAAACAACCATATATATACATATATATATATATATATATATATATATATATATATATATATATATATATATATATATTATTACATTATTTTACTCAGTTAATTAACACATAGTGTTTTTTTTCCCCACAGGCCAGGTGAGTCCACCCTGCGCCCTCCGCAAGCACAAGACCAATCGTAAGCCCCGCACTCCCTTCACCACCTCGCAGCTCCTGGCCTTGGAGCGCAAGTTCAGGCAGAAGCAGTACCTGTCCATCGCAGAGCGAGCCGAGTTCTCCAGCTCCCTCACGCTCACAGAGACGCAGGTAAAGATCTGGTTCCAGAACCGGCGGGCCAAGGCCAAGCGGCTGCAGGAGGCCGAGCTGGAGAAACTGAAGCTGGCCGCCAAACCGGCACTGCACCCGGGCTTTCCCCTACCCCTCCCCCTCGGGACACAGTTCCATTCGGCAGTGTCGCTCTACGGACAGTCGTATCACTACCAGAGGCCACTGCTGTCTGTTCCCCCTGTAGGACTGTACGGAACGCCGCTGGCTTACGGCATGTATCACCTGGCGTGAGGATACAGAACGGACTCTGGGAATACAGAGTGTGTGTGCAGAAAGACAGTGTTTACCTGCATGGATGCATTGAGAAATTCAATTAAAAAGGTTTATCCAGTATGTGATGGACAATGCACATTTATGCACAAACAAAAAAGTGCCTAATGTTGAACTTTTAATGTTTCATTCATCCATCACAAATGCAGAGATTAATTTTGAATTTTGAATGTTAAGGTTACGTTCTGAGTGTCTGTATATGTGTGTATGTGTGCTTGGATGTGAGAATGTATAGTGTGCATGTTTGTGTGTGTGTAAGAGAGTGGAAGACTATGTTTTTTTCATTCATCGTACTGTAATATAATGTAATACTTGTAATTTTAATTATTTCATGTACAAAATATTGATTTATCAGTTATAAGTGAAATTCCATTGCAACAGTTGTTGATACAGGTCTGCTGGTTAAAAAATGTTCAGACAAGATTGCACTTCATTGGAATTGATCTTCACTTGTAATTACTTTTATCGCAACAGATTTTATTTGAGTTTTCTTCATACCTCAACATGAAAGATGGCAGGTTGAATGCCAAATAGCAGTGCCTCAATATTTCTAAGCTGTTATATGTTAACCCTTTGTGAGATAAATTGTAAACAAAAAAATCAAATGTTAAATTATTTTTATAAGGGATCTCCTATGGGAATTTGCCACTTTTTTGTTTGACTAATGCCCAGGTCTGTAAAAATAACAATTTCTTGGACTATTATTGGACTAGTATTATTCCAGAAACAACTGCGACAATAGCCACTGATGGAATAATAACATAATATAATAACACAATTACACCCTTTTTGAAATGTACATTATTAATAAATACGTTTTTTTCTTTAAAAGTTGACATACCAGCACATTGACATTAATGGGCTCTTATTGTAAAATAAACACATTAGGCAATGCCAAAACCAGTACTGATCACGATACAAACATTTCTAAAAAAAAGAAACAGGCACTAGATTTAAACATTTATTTTTTTTAAAGAATCTTAGCACATTTTAGCACAGTAATCCTGCACCACCCAAACAGCTCTTCCAGAGTGCTGTAAGTTTGTAAAAAAAAGTTGACAGCACTTCTTTATATCAGACTTCTGCCTTATGGCAGTATATTTTATTACACCTGTATCTGCTGATACCAACAATTCCGATGTTCCGATCACTTTGCTCACTTTGTAGTTTTATAAATGTGGAAGTTCTATTTTTGTATCCTGTTTTGCATATGCACATCTTTCCTACGATCCCTTTGACAGGGATGGCATTGTACAAATAATATGTAAAATTAATTCTCAAGGGTATTTTTCTTTTTTTTTTTTAAATGGAGAATAAACCTATTATTTGTTGTTTATTACAATATGTATGTAATGTATTTCTTATTTTTATGTGTTTTATGTGTATGAGATTTCTTTCTTGGTCTCCTTTTCTAATAGTGCAGGTCTGGGTTCTGGTGTTGGAGGGCAAACAAACAAAGTTGGTGGTCTCCACACCCACTAAAGCTAACATTTACTGGATGAGTAGAATCGTAGAAAAATCAACAAATCAACTGGGCAGGGCACGTGCTGGGCACGTGTACCAGTCCTCCAGGAGGAGGAATTGAAGATCGCTTTGTTTTTGTTCATAATCAGATTGCTGCAGTTATCTGTTTATCTGTTTAAGTACCGTAATCATGTGAACAGAGTAATCCGGTGTAAGAAATCTAAAACGAGGTCTGTTTCTCAGTTCATGCATTAAACATAGTCATATTTTTGCATGAGTGAAAACTGAAGACTGTTTTATCGGAAATAAGCAAGCAGCACTTAGCACAGCACCTGTGAGATGAAGACATTCAGTTTCATTGATGTTGAAACTCAAAGGATGTATATAATCTTCATATGTTCATATTGTGGCTTGTTGTGTTAGAAAATGGACTGTATGAAGTTTGTTAGCTGGTTGCAAAGCAAAAGGCTAATGGTTGCCTGACTCATGTCAACATTCAGGTTTTGTCAGATTAGCAAGTTCTTACAACCACACTGATTGGATTACTGACAAACTCTGATGTTCTACAGTAATCAAATAATGAAGTAATCCTTCTTCCTTTGATACCAGTAGGGCTGCAACTAATGATTATTTTAGTAGTCAAATAATATGTTTATTATTTTCCTGATTAGTAGATTAGACTGCAATTTTTTTCTGCCATGCCCTCAATTTCTGCTTGCTGTGGGAACGGCTTCTGTTCTTAGCTTTCTCTGTCTTTGCTTCAAATCGATAGAAACAGCTAAACGTGGGATTTAAATGTCCTCCAAATGCCCAGAACATTTTCTTTTAAATGTAAAAAGTGCTGATATTTAGTGAAATATGTAGGGAAATATGTAACCTGTTGTGTTTGGGCACTTTTGGAAATGCAGGTTGAGTTGAGTGTAAACTGCGTGAGTGCTGCAAATTAATGATTAGTTGACAGTTAAGCAATAATACACGAGAGGGAGGGCTACAACATGTAATTGATTAAAAGATCAGCACAGCAGTGCCAATATTACACGTTATAGCACGAACCTCAAGTGTATTATTGTGATTATACCACAGTTCCATTATCGCTGTTTTTCAAAAGATTTTGAGTTGAACAGGATGAAAAAATACGATCGGTTTGGTTAAAAACACTCAGTAAGTTAAAATAGTTCCATAGCTGCTCTGCTTGTAGCTGCACTGTAAGCTCTGCATTATCGGCCATATACTGTGTACTGTAAACGGAAGCGCTTTACCCAAACTCACCCAAATAAACGTTTTTAAGGAGATAAATCTGTGTAGATTAAAGTCCAGCGTTCGTTCCATTGACTGAAAAAAAATTATTTATTTATTTATTTTTAATTAAAATAAATATTCTGCAAGACCTGCAGAATTACAAGAGTCCACTTTACATTCAAAATTACCTTAGATACCCTATATTAACAAAAAAAAATATATACACTTAAGCTTTTATTATAATAATAACAACTCTTAACCTGATACTGGTGGCTGATAATGTGTGTAATAATGCGTATTTTCGAATCGCTCGGCTTGTTTATTTTTGTGGGCCGTGTCTTTGCCTGCGCTGCCTATTGGAGACATGGCGTTTCTGCACTGTGCCTCTATGGGATCCAGCAGCTCCCAGTGGTGTATAATGACATCGCATTTGGTTTGTATTTGGCTTGTAAGTGCTGAATCTTTACTAAGTTACCTGTATGTGCCGGAGTAATACATGGAGAGCTTCGGTTACAGTGCATTATCGGCTAAAAATGTCACTCATAGAATGCCTCTCAGCCAATCACATTGCAGAGTCGGAACTAGTTGTGGTATAATGAACGTCCTTCCAGCTCTTAAATAAAACATCAGATCTCATCGAACTGCACTGATCTCAAGCTGTTCAGGGTCCAGCTGATAGTTTGAATGTGCTTTCGGGTCCACAGTGTGTTGTAAGCACATTGTGTGGCGTTTGGCTTTGGTTCAGCTTGGTGTTGTACATTATTCAACACTATTAGTCGAGCACTTAGCACTTCAAACGGCCTCTTGAGGAAGGCGAGGCCTTGCGGTGTATTACTCCTGCTTCTTTCCTGCCTCTTTCGGCCTCGTTCATCAAGCTGCGGCTCCATAAAGGTGGTGCCCTCGTAAGTGGTCGGTGTGGCACTGCTTACAACTTCCGCGTGACTTTGATGTAATGAGGAAATCGTTTATGGGTCGCACTCTATTTACGAGTTTCCCTCTAATCAAAACAAGACTGGCGGGCAGCGCCTCAGACGTGTTAGAGACCATCAGCCTAATGAAGTGCAGATTCTGCCGGGCTGCTCGTAAGCACAGGGTTTTATAAAGTCAGGTTAATGTAGGATGGTACTGAAGTGTGTCTGACTCATTCGGTACTGTTCAAGCACTTTATTTAATGGGTCATTATCGAAAAAATACTCCTTTTGCCCTTAAAACTTTTTATTAAACTGTTTATTTTTTTTTTACTATTTATCGTATTATTACACTTTTAATTAAACAAGATGACATTTTTCTAGCTTACTCATTTTTTATTTAATTTACAAAAGACTTCGTCCACCCTGTCATGACAAGCTGCACAACACGGTGGACAATTCTAGCAAAAAATGGCTTTTAATGAAATATGGTTGACTTGGAGTTGAAGCCTTTTTGAACTGTTCATGGTGACCTTGTTCTGTTTCAAAAATAACCTTTAATTTTCAAAATTTAATTATTGTGAAATTTTATTATCACAGGGTGGACAGCTTAAGCTTAAGAGTCAATATAAGAAATAATAAGTGAAATTAATATTTAAAATGGCTTGTGATGGCACTAATATCCAAAGTTATTGTATTGCGAGCACATTTATACCAAGATGACAGGGTGGACACATCTTCCAAACTTTAGGAAATAAACTTGATAAAGAGAGGTTTCATTATGCCTTCTAAACAAACTTTCCTTCAAATGTAATGGAATTACTAAAACACACATAATTTAAGCCAATATAGAGCATTTACCTGTAAAATGATATTTAAGGCATTACATATTACAAAGACCACTTAAAATTAAACGTTTTTTTTTTTTTTTTTTTTTTTACCAAATTGAAAACCTGTGGAATATAATCAAAAGGAAGATGGATAATCAAAAGCCATCAAACCAAGCTGAACTGCTTGAATTTTTGCACCAGGAGTAGTTATCCAAAAGCAGTGTGTAAGACTGGTGGAGGAGAACATGCCAAGAATGCATGCATGAAAACTGATTAAAAACCAGGGTCAAAGCTGTATGCTATAATGAATCATATATTGTTATACAAATAGTACAAAACCTGTGTAATAGTGTACTATAGCATTACTGTGAGTTATTACATAAGCTTATGACAGTCCTTATCAAATATGATGTATTCCTTATAATGTATTAAAAATGCATGATTCATAGAAGTTACCAAATTAAGCTATTTTTACTCTTTTAACTTTAAACAAGTTATATAAGGCCTACAGGTCAAAAATAACAAACTCGGGTTTAAAATTTGTAGAGTTCACAAGAACATTTTCTGAAAGATTTGTCACAACATTAGGTAATAATAAAATTAGCTATTATAGCAACGTCATCTTTGACAGAGAACATAAAACTAATGTGAATTAAACAGAACAGCAGGGTTAATCAAGACTACAGTAGTTATATAAACATGTTTTAATTACTAAAAATACTCTGCTTTAGATTTGTTCGTGAATTTTCTTCAATTCTCAGTGAGAAACTGTCTCATTCATATTCATTTACCTCCTCTGCTGGTCACAAACAGAACTACATACTTAAATACACATTCGGTTCATCAAAATAAAATAAGAAAAAGTATTTTTCTTTTCCATATTTCTTGCAGTGGTTAGTGTATGAACTACATATAGCTACACTCTTTAAATTGTGGCATTTATGGCAAAATTGATTATTTAGCTTTGTTAACGCTGATAAATGAGTTATGTTTAATTTTAATGATCAAAAACAGATTTCCCATGTTGAGTCATGTTCAACAATCCAACGGTAGTTAAAGCAGTAGTTGGGAGTTGGGAGGGGAAGAAAGGGGGAAAAACATTGTAATTAATGGTATCAATGTTCTGCCATGGCTATCCCTAAAAGATCTAAACTATTCATTCTGAAAATTAATTCAATATGTGCTGAATGAATGAGGTCAGCTGACTACCTGAATATACTGAATATAGACCAGGTTGTTCCATCAATGGATTTTTGGGACCATTCTATGGTTATTTCATCAATCGATTGACCTTAACCTTAACCTTATTGAGAATCTTTGGGATGTGCTGGAGAAGACTTTGTGCAGTGGTCAGACTCTACACTCTAAAAAACAGAGGTACGATATGGGTACTTTTTTGTACTCGAAGGTACACTCTTTATAATTGTACCCTCAAAGGTACAATATTGGTCTTTACGGGGTCAGATTTGTTCCCTCTGAAGTACAAAGTCATTTCTAACAGCAATAAGTACAAATTTGTACCATTTAACCAGCCAAAGGGTACATTCAGTATTCTGCATCACTGTACTAATGAACAATATATATTTAAATTGCACATTTTTTTATTTGAAAGCCAGACAATTTTGTATCATCAAGTTTTTGAGCCATATTTAGTTGATGATAATGTTTATAATCTTTATGATCTTTACTGCCACAAAAACCATGGGTACAAAAAAGGACTTTCACCGAAAGGTACTTTTTTGTGCCTCAATATAAGGTACAGCCCCAGCGACAAGCTTTGTACTCTTTTAAGTACAAATCTGTACTTATATTTCTTAGAGTGTACCATCATCAATGCTGCTGCAGGATCTTGGTGAAAAATTAGTGCAACACTGGTTTGAAATTAATCTTGTGACATTGCATAAGCTTTATTGAAACAATACCACAGTGAATGTGTGCCACAATCAAAGATAAAGGCGGCCCAACGAAATATTAGAGTGTGTAACCTTTTATTTTGGTGGCGACTTCTTTTTTGGTCAGGCAGTGTATCTTAAACCCCATACAGGCCCACTGAGACCCACAAAGAGCACAAGCCCAGATTACATGGTCATGTGGGGCCTGTATGGGAAGATCAGATGGGAGGTAGAAAGCTTTTTTGTTCATAGGCTTCAGGTTGGCCTAACATTTAAACATCAGAAATGGACCTTATGAGGGAGGGGTTAAACATGGTCTCCAATTGGATTGCCCAATCAGAGCCAATGCCCACCTGAAACCCACTCAGCCCATGTTCCACATGACATCCACAGTATGCGAATGTTGGCTGGGAGGTGAGGACCTCTAGTGGTCAGTTGCAGGACTACATGATATGGCTATGGCCTTGGAACAAACTGGAATCTCTTTTCTGGTTGGCACTAAAAGGAAAAGTTTTTTTTTTTTAACAGTTTTCCAATAAAATTCTGTTTTCTAAAAGCGTGACACATTGTGTGAAGACTTCATCAAAATGGAAATCAGCCGGTGCTTCTGGAAACTTTTCATGTGATCTTTTATTCAATGCCCTTACCTGTCAGCCATGACACTTCTGCTTGGGAAAGAAGGCGGCAGCAGTAGAGAAAGTGTTGTGTATTCAGGTGTAAGAGACACAAAGGCAAAGCCGTTTATTCATTTATACACAATAATGAGTTTTAGACGCATTCTTCCACTTCAGTGCACCATTCCAATGCATTTTTAATCACTTTTTTATCCTCCTCTATCCCTCTGTAATGTGAACACAACCAACAGAGCTGCATGAAGAACAGAGGTACGAAGAAAAAAAGAACTAATGGTTAAAAGCAGGGGTTAGCACCATGCAAAAGTACTAGAGGATAATTTTCTCTCCAGCCAGACACATTGATTCTCTCTATTCTTGCCTCCCAGCTTCATTAGCTTAGTGAGCTGCTAAATGAAAATGCAGTGGCATTTTTTATTTTTTAAATATATATTCAAACTCATGCTGAGAAGCTTAATTACAGTATCACATGGCAGACTTCAAAACACCAACCTACTGTATTAGAACTCAGCACATAAAAAAATAAAACATTTCCTAATTATTTTTTATATTTTCTCCTTCATCTTTTTGAACTACTGCTGATGTATCATTGTCGAGTAGGATCACAGTGCACTCGGAGGAAAGCGCAGCGACTTGGTTCTGATACATCAGCCCACAGATGCCTTTTGCTGAGCGACATCACCCATTGGAGTGATGTGGGGAGAGAGCGCCATCTACTCACCTTGAGAGAGCAAGGCCAATTGTGCTCTCTTGGGGCTCTGGCTGCTGATGGTAAACTAAAAGATCGGGATTTGAATTGAGAGATTTCCCGATCATAGTGCTATCGCTTTAGACCACTGGACCACTGTTTCCTAATATGTTTATGCGTTTGTGAAAATATTACGTTTTTTTAAGCAATACCTTTTGGTGTCTCTACAGAACTGTACGTTAAACTTCTCAGAATACTGTTTTTTGGCCTTCAAACCAACAGAAAATCAGAGCACACCTTAAAAGGAATGGAAAGTGACACGCTGATTGGTTTATTTCACAATTTGCCCAAAACACACTCAAAATTAATTAAGAAAATGAGTAAATGACTTTTGCACATTTCGAGCTATGCATGGTATACTTTTCCTGTTGTTACGATAGCAATGTCTGAAGTCTGAGTACAGACTGAGCCATACATTGCAGTCACACACATAGCATACAAAAACAACAAAGCATAGTGTCTGAAGGGCTCTAGCCAAGATCTTTCAGATCTTTCCAGAGAGGAGACCACACCCATCAAAAGCTCTCTGGCCTTTGGTGGAGGCCATAATTCAGTTTCTTAAGGGGAAAAAGGGACTTCAGCTAAGAGAGCCATAAGGTCAGTAATGGAACTTGTTTGGAGGACCAAAGCTGCAAAATACCAACAAAGTAAAAACCTGTCTCAACTGGAAATCAAAAATGTCCTCCACTTTGTTCCGTAAAAAACAACCTCAATTGCCAAGTGCACTTCCCCCAGAATGGTTTATTTTACTACAGGTCCAAAAAGAATGAACAAAAGTGCTCTTTCTGTGTCTGGGGTTTAGTAGATTCTATGCTAACTTAAAATTAGGTTTATACACATTAACTGAAGTACACATGAGAAGGGACGCCGAATGGGCCATCTACGCGCTGCCACGAGCTGCTGAATCTGTTTCATGTATCTCGCCATCAGCTGCCAGAACCCTGAGAGAGCACAATTGGCCTTGTTCTCTCTGGGTGGGTGGATGGCGTCCTTTCCCCTAATCACTCCAAAGGGTGATGTTGATCAGCACAAGGAGTCTGTGAGCTGATGTATCGGAACCGAGTCGCTGGGTTTACCTCCGAGTACGCTGTGATGCTACTCATAGTTCGAAAAGAGGAGATAGATGACTTCACATGTATCAGAGGAGGCATGTGCTAGTCTTCACCCTCCTTGAGTTGTGGCATCACCTGTGATTGGGAATATACAGCTTAGTAGCAGCTGAATGGGTAAGACAATTGGCATAGCTAAATTGGGAGAAAAATGGTAGAAAATTAGAAATACGTTTATATAAAAAAGTAGTGCATTTGCGATACAAGTTTACACAAATAGAATAGAATCCCATGAATTCTGATGGAATCCAATTCCATTTCCAAAGCTTTCTCCCAAATATAATGCACTGTGTGGTAGTGGGCAGTGTGCTGTAAATTAGACATGTTTCTTAAAAATGGTAAATTATGCATCAACACATGTCTAATGGCTCTGCTTGAAAATTTACACAACCCTGTGCATTAGAGAGAGAGAGAGAGAGAGAGAGAGAGAGAGAGACAGAAAGAGGGAGGACTGATGGTGGTCGGTCAGTCTTCTGTCGCCTTGTCCTCAGGCAGGTTTGTGAACTGCTGCCTCTCGCTCTGATGCCAGGTGCCTGTGGCACTTCCAATCAGTGCAGCTGCCACAGTTTCTGGAGGGGGAGGGGATAACAGGCAGCAGTGGGAGCTTGGTTATATAATAAGCAGAGGCTTGGTGACAGAGCACCCGTAGAGGGTGGGCCTGTGTTTTATTTTAAGTATAATGGGACACAACCCTTTTTATGGTTTCATTATTATTTAATAAATAAATAAACAAATTAATACATAAAAATATAAGGCACAGTATATAGTATACTGTACCTATAGCAATAACAATACCCCAAAATGAGCTTTACTTGTCTGATTGTTGATCTAGAGTTCATGGAAATCTTTTTCTTTTTTAAAGATACATTTTATTTTCTAAAATTATTTAAATTACCTTAATATTGATGGGGTGAACAGCTTAATATTTACCTCAGTTATATATGGAAACAATATGAGAAATTTTAAGTGAAATTTCTATTATTAAATGCTGAACGTGCAACAAGTGTCTTAATTCCCTTGAAAATAAAACAATATGAAAGTTGTGATGTCACTGATGTCAGATATGTTTAAATAGCTTGATATTATATCATTCAAATTATGCTCCATTATTTTAAAGCATCTTCAAAAAAAATCTCAAAAAAGGAGTTTCTGTCAGATCTTTGCAAAGGTCAAACACTTTTTTTTTATCCACTACCTATCTGCATACAGCTCTATAAAAAAATAAGAGATCACTTCAGTTTCTGAATCAGTTTCTCTGATTTTGCTATTTATAGGTATATGTTTGAGTAAAATTAACATTGTTGTTTTATTCTATAAACTACAGACATTTCTCCCAAATTCCAAATAAAAATAGTGTTATTTAGAGCGTTTATTTGTAGAAAATGGGAAATGGCCAAAATAACAAAAAAGATGCAGAGCTTCCAGAACTCAAATAATCATAATGTTTTAAGAGCTATAACCTTGGAATAACCCTGTTTTTTAATCACAGTTGTTCCCCTCCACCAGTCTTAGACACTGCTTTTGGATAACTTTATGCCAGTCCTGGTGCAAAAAATCAAGCAGTTCAGCTGGGTTTGATGGCTTGTGATTTTTTCAGTTTGGTAAAATCAAAACACTATTTTTTTCCAGAGCTGTATGTGTGTTTAAGTATTTAATTTATTTGCTTTGTTAAAGAATGAATTATAGGGAACTATGAGGTTGGGCCAAAATTGAGAGCCAACAATGGGCATGTTTAAATAGTTTTATTGTTTAAATATTAAATAATTAAAATGCCTACATTATAAAAGTGTATATAGTAAATAAGAATTATTAAAACAAAACTGTATAAGATCTACAAAAAGTCATTTACAATTGATTAAATAATTGATTAAAAAAATTGGATTCATATTTGTAATATGAGTTTAAAATATTAATTTAATTTAATCTTAAAAACGGTATTGTTACAAAGTTGTTGTATTACATTTAAACAGCTATGCTGCATGAACAAAAGTCACATTACATTGATATTGACTAATAGTTGAATTGAATAGTTTTAAAAAAGTGTTTTGGAGGCTTTCAGGTATTTTTTATTGTAACACTGCTTCCCCAGTAGATGGCAGAATGTCAACAAAATTGAAACCTGGGTTGCATTTCAAGAAACTCCAGCTGTTAATCAGAAGTTTTTTCTCTTTTTCTCCTCAAAACAGCAGAAACATGAATGAGTAATGAATTTTCAATGGCAAGGCCCTGCAGCTAGACCAGTCTGCAGTCATATCCGTTACACACACAGTCCAGATGAGGAGGCTTCTGGGATGTCTTGAATATTTCGACAGATTTCTCACACCAGCTCTAAATGCAGAGAGTTATATCCATATGAGACGCAATAAGCCCGTTTCTCTGATTGCAGCTGACCTGATGAGCAGTCCTGTGCAATTATTAAATCACATGCATTTCCTGATTAATGCGCTGCATGCAGATAAACAGATACAGCGTAATTGTCTACAGCGGGAGATGAATGATCTTATCACTGCAGAATATTCTGTCCAGTTTTAAATGTTCCACCTAAAAAATTAGCTCAGCAAAACTCTTGTAATTTATACAGTCATTATTTTTCTTTCCAGCTAATAAAGAACATTGTAAGAATATTGGGCAGCATTTAAAAAAAGGTCAGCAAGGTTATCCTGTAATATTACAGAAAAAATATAATTAGAATGTTCAGAGACTGTCAAATATTAACATTATCAAAACCTTAAAAGTAACATTCCCAGAAATAAAAATTAAAACACTGACACAATTTACATTACAGCAACATTACCAGAATGTAAAATAAAACGTTAAATAAAAACATTCTGAGAAAATTCTAAAAACTTGACTTAATGATCTAGAATTTTTAATCTGATAAAGTAAAGGTTTCATGGAAGGCAAAGCTTGTACATAGAAAGCCTTAATGGAGGAAAGGAACTGTATCATTATTTATTATTTTATTTCAGTAATTCAGTTCAAAATGTAAAACTCATATACAGTCATATGAAAAAGTCTGGGCACCCCTATTAATCTTAATCATTTTTTAATTTGGGTGTTTGCTATATCTAATAACTGATGGACACAGTAATATTTCAGGATTGAAATGAGGTTTATTGTACTAACAGAAAATGTGCAATATGCATTAAACCAAAATTTGACCGGTGCAAAAGCATGGGCACCCTTATAATTTTATTGATTTGAATACTCCTAACTACTTTTTACTGACTTACTGAAGCACAAAATTGGTTTGGTAACCTCACTGAGCTTTGAACTTCATAGCCAGGTGTATCCAATCATGAGAAAAGGTATTTAAGGTGGCCAATTGCAAGTTGTTCTCCTATTTGAATCTCCTCTGAAGAGTGGCATCATGGGCTCATCAAAACAACTCTCAAATGATCTAAAAACAAAGATTGTTCAACATAGTTGTTCAGGGGAAGGATACAAAAAGTTGTCTCAGAGATTTAACCTGTCAGTTTCCACTGTGAGGAACATAGTAAGGAAATGGAAGACCACAGGGACAGTTCTTGTTAAGCGCAGAAGTGGCAGGCTAAGAAAAATATCAGAAAGGCAGAGAAGAAGAATGGTGAGAACAGTAAAGGACAATCCACAGACCACCTCCAAAGAGCTGCAGCATCATCTTTCTGCAGATGGTGTCACTGTGCATCGGTCAACAATACAGCGCACATTGCACAAGGAGAAGCTGTATGGGAGAGTGATGCGAAAGAAGCCATTTCTGCAAGCAAGCCACAAACAAAGCACAACTCAGGTAGTGACACCAGTAACACCATATTTACATCTCTAAAAACAACAAGTAAATTTTGGGAGAAATGTGTTGCCAAAATTGGTAAAATAATGATATTGCTGGTAAAAAAAAAAATGCATTAAAGTTCCTAGTTTTACTATTACTCAAATTACTCAAAAAAAAAAAAATCTTGATGTGGATTCTTCCCCAAAGCTCACCTGCATCTCCAGAAGCAAAGTGGCCACATTGACTCACTCCCATTTTCTACATGTACTCACACGGTTTCCAGACCAGCAGGCTGATATGTACATTATAAAACCACATCAGAGTCAGAACCAATTACTGTAGATGGCATGAAATTGCATAATTAGCCTTACTTTCATGCTCTGTCAATTCAATGCACAGTTGTCGATGACACTCCACTCATCCTTTCTCTCTCTCCATTTGACACCCACTCTAGCTTATACCTGTGCATGCTATCTGACATCTTATCATGGATGCAGTCCACCACCCAAAGCTCATCTTCTTGGGGAACTGTCTTGTCACCCCAGCAGTAGAATATGGTTTTTGTGTAGTTGTGGATTATTAGATATGAGCATGTGTTCCAAAATTGACCCAGTGATGAAAAAATGTTCCACAGTCTGCAAAATTCAAGAATTTAATCATTTCAACAAAGGTATCATGTATTAGTATTGTTAATATCTAAAAATACAGTATTGTAAACAAGAAAAATGCATTTTTTTTTTTAGAATGAAATGAATGTTTAAACAGCTAATATGGCTTACACCTATTGCTAAGGTATCCCTGTTTGTTGCTAGGCTATGGCTAAGTGGTTGCTATGGTGTTGGCAATTAGGGGGTTAGACATTAGGGGGGACACATTTGCTAAAATGAATCAAAGCCCACCCTATAGTTACTTAGAACAACATTTGCAGAATTACAGTTAATCACACAAAAAAGAAATGATATACTTCTGTTTATTATTGGATAATCCAACTAAAGGAGTGTACAAATACACATATAACAAAAAATACTAATTTTTAAAATAGTAGCGTTGTGTCCTGTGTTTTAAATTTTTTCTACTGAAAGCACTTCTTACAACGGTGTTTATTTATGAAAAGAATGTAATTTTACGTTTTATAGAGATTTTTGGCAGCGGTTAATATACAACCCAAACCCTCCTAATCTGTTAGCAGAACAAGACATTATCCAAAAGTTTTTTTTTTGCAGTATATTGTTGCAATTCATTGCTCCCATTACTGACCTCCTGTGTAAAGCCAGTGTAGAGGCAAATCCTTTAGTTAAGGTGAAGCAATGGTTTACTCGCGCCATGTCGTTGAGTCAGATAATTATCCATTTTCCACTCCACAGGATGTTTTAAAAGAAAAAACAAACTTTATTTCCACGTTTCCACAAGTACAATTATCCAACAAAAACGCTGACCACGGTAAGAAAACCGTGTGCTTCCACAGCTGATGGCTCTTAACAAAACTCTCTCCATGCACGCTAATCACTGCTTTCCCCCAATAGCGTTTCTCTTAAAGAGACAGTACCCGTTTACATTGAGACTGCAGTACCACACAATGAACTAACAAATAGGGAAAACTTATTTGCCTAGATATTAATGAACTAAATATTACACAAACTAAAAATGGTCTCATTCAGTAAAAACTTCTCATACCAATAACCACAAAATAAAATTAACATAATTAAATAAACATAAATAACAGCTTTGATTAGTTTCAGTAGTGGCCCATACACACCCCGGCCCCTAATTGTATTCTATTAATAGAAACAATTATCTTACATAAAGGCAATACCCTATACAAACATTAAAGTCCTTCAAAACAAAACAAAAAAGATCAAGTCTTCTGGTGTCAGAGGTTGCCAGCACTTGACACACCGTAGGAGTGCAGTCTTTACCACTGCCTCATTCTGTGGCGTGAAGAAGACAAATTTTAGTAATGGGTCTGTCAAGCTCACTGGTTTTTGTCTTCACTCGAACTCTGCGAACAAGTCCATGCTCATCTTTTACTGTATGGGTAACTCTACCCAACACCCATGAATTTCTTGGTGCAGACTCATCCACAATCAACATAATGTCTCCAGGAACATAATTCCGTGTCACTCTTGTCCACTTTTGACGTTTCTGTAACTCAGGCAGATACTCCCTAACCCATCTTTTCCAAAAAATGTCAGCCATGTATTGCACCTGCCTCCATCTTCTCCGTGCATACAGGTCCTCCCTTTCAAACAGTCCTGGAGGCATAGAGGGCCTAGTTTTTAACATCAGGAGATGGTTTGGGGTAAGTGCCTCCATGTCATCTGGGTCGTTTGATGGCGTGGTGATTGGCCGACTGTTCAAGATGGCCTCTGCTTCACAGAGGAACGTGTGTAGACCTTCCTCGTCCAAATTCTGCATTCTTAGGGTGGTGTTAAGCACTTTCCTGATGGAACGGATCATGCGTTCCCAAATTCCTCCGTGATGAGAACCGGATGGAGGGTTGAACATCCACTTGATGCCACGCTGAAGCAAGGTATTCTCTATTTTGGAGGTGTTCCACTGTTGAATAGCGTTTTTTAGCTCTCGTTCAGCACCAACAAAATTTGTTCCATTATCGGAACGCATTTCCAACACTTGGCCACGTCTTGCAATGAAGCGGCGCAAGGCGTGGATAAATGAGTCTGTGTCCAAGCTTGCAGCCATTTCAATATGGACTGCTCGTACAGTCAGGCAAGTAAAGATGACCCCATATCTCTTTACTGTGCTTCTTCCACGCTTCACATTGAACGGGCCAAAGTAATCTACTCCTGTTTTGGTGAATGGCGGTTCGTCTGGTAGGACTCTGTTTGTGGGCAAGTCTGCCATTTGTTGTTGACCAGTACCGCCTTGCAATCTCCGGCAGGTGACGCACTTTGAGAGGATCTTTCGAATTAAGGCCGTAGCATTGGGAATCCAGTACTTCTGACGGAGTTGGGAGAGAACGTGATTACGTCCACCATGACCTATTTCTTTATGGACCTCTTGCACAATCAGCTCAGATATTTTATGGTCTTTGGGCAGAATGGTAGGGTACTTGGCTTCATCTGGAATGGCTGCTCGCCTTAGTCTCCCACCAACTCTGAGAATGCCATCAATCAACACTGGATTAAGCTTGCAGAGATGACTGCCTTTCCTAACGTTCTTGTTCATTTTAAGAGCCAAAATTTCCTCATGAAATTTCTTTTGCTGGCAATAATGAACAATGTCTTGTTCAGCTCTCTGAAGCTCTTCCACTGTTAGAGTTCTCTTGACAAGTTTCCTTCTGAAGCCTGACATTTCTTTCTCTATCTCAGTCTGCGAATGACACTGGATTAATTCCTTTCTCCTTTTAGATAGCTTCAGCAGTGTGTTTTTTATTCTGAGAAGCCATGCTGTTGCCTTTTTAAGACGTAGCCATGAGGAGAAGTGCTCAATGAGCTGCTTCAGTGTGTCTCTTGATTCTTCAACTGCAATAGCATTGACCATTACAGTCTTCTTTACCTCAGGGTCTGTTGCCGTAGGCTCATCCAGGTGAACAGACGTCTCTGGCCAGTTATTTACTGGCTTTGTGAGAAACTCTGGCCCACTAATCCAAGCTTTGTTCTGCATAAATGTATCAACATCTTGCCCCCTTGATGCATAATCTGCAGGATTTTGTTGAGAGGAGATGTACTTCCATTGAGAGACCGCAGAAGTCTCTATAATGGCTGCCACTCTGTTGGCCACAAAGGTGCGGAATCTTGTAGTTTCATTGGCGATATACTTCAGTACAGCTGTGCTGTCTGTCCAAAAAACAGAGTCCCCTAGTGGAAGTTGCATTTCCCTTCGTAGCATGCAATCCACACGTGTAGTTAAGGTCGCTGCAGTCAGTTCCATTCGTGGGATGGTTGTGGGCTTGAGAGGGGCGACTCTAGCCTTTCCTAGGACAAAGGTGCAGTGTATTTGATTGTGACAGTTCTGTTGGACGAGATATGTGACTGTGCCATAGCCCACTTCACTGGCATCTGAGAAATGATGCAGATGAGCAGATACAGGATCTCCAAAGCATGCCGGCTTCAAACATCGATCCAGTCCAAACTCGCAGAGCTGCTGTATGCCCTTTACCCACTTAAACCACTGCTGGGCAAGGTTCTCAGGCACAGCATCATCCCAGCTGAATTTTGATCTGCTTAGTTCTTGCAAGATATTCTTCGCAGGCAAGATAACTGGTGCCAAGATCCCGAGAGGATCGTATACTGAACTCAACATGGACAAGATGCCTCTTCTGGTAAGTGGTTTGTTCTGGATGACAATTCTGAACCTGAAGGAGTCAGACTGGACACACCATTGCACTCCTAATGCTCTTTCAACAGGAAATTGATTATGGTCCAGATCAAGATCTTTAGTGCCATGGGCCTTTTCTTCATCTGGAATCTTAGACAAAACTTCTGTGCTGTTGCTGATCCACTTTGTTAGCCTGAAGCCTCCAGTCTGGCAGAGCTCCCTCAGATCATGGTACAACGACAATGCTTGCTCAGGAGATGCAACAGATTTTAAAAGATCATCAATGTAAAAGTTGTGCAACACTGTGTTAACAACAGATGCATCAAACATGTGCTTGTTGTCCTCTGCACATCGCCTTAGAGCATAGCTAGCACAACTGGGCGATGAAGTGGCCCCAAATAAGTGCACTTCCATCCTGTACTCTTCCAGGTTCTGACTAACATCACCATTTGGCCACCACAAGAATCGGAGCAGGTCGGCATCTTCAGCAGGAACCTTTACCTGGTGGAACATGGCTTCCACGTCAGCCATTACCGCCAGAGGCTCTTGACGGAATCTTGTTAAGACTCCAATCAAAGTATTGCTCAGGTTGGGCCCTTGGAGTAGTTGCTCATTTAATGAGGTTCCTTGATATGATGCTCCACAATCAAACACCACACGGATTTTGTGTTTTTTGGGATGGTACACTCCATGATGTGGAATGTACCACACCCTTCCATCACTACGGTTGATGTCTTTGTTTGGAACCTTCACTGCATAGCCTTTAGATATCATATCATTCATGAATGTGATGTAGTCCTCTTGAAACTGAGGGTTTTTGAGAAGCTTCTTCTTCAAATTTAATGCACGCTGTTCAGCAATGGCACGGTTGTTGGGCATTTTAGCCTCCTCATTCTTTAAGGGCAAACCAATACAGTAGTGACCACCTTTCAACTGAGCTGATGTGGACACCCTGTTCATGAAAAGAAGATCCTCCTTTGACATCTCTGCCTGCTCATCTTGCCTGCCCTCAGGAAAGTCATACTTGAACTGTTGATTCCACAGTTCTTCGAGTCGGTCCACTGATATACGATTTGACAGTACATGTGGTACACCAGTTTTGGTCCTGCTACAGCTGTCCTCCCTAAGAGGTCCATTAACAGTCCATCCTAGCATTGTTTTCACAGCATAGGGCCCATTCTTTACACTGTGGATTACCTCCTCTGGTTCCAATGCCCTTGGCACATTTGCACCAATTAGTAGTCCTATTTCTCCAATTATGCTTGGAATTTGAACACCTTTTAAATGAGGCCACCTGTCTACTTCTTCTTGTCTTGGGATGTTTGCCTTGCTTACTGGAATTGCCTTTTGGGAGAACACCTCCCTTAGCTCAAGAAAGTTGTTACTATGAAGGCCACTCACTTCCAACCCAGCTACAGCATTACTGCGAACAATCCTCTGCTCTCCCATTGTGGTCAGGAGAATGTTAACATTTCGTCCACAAAGGTTAAGCTCATCTAAAAGCCTTTCAGTGCAAAAGGAGGCGTTGCTGCCAGGATCCAAAAAAGCGTAAGAAGTCACTATCTTGCTGCCCTTCTTTGCTTTTACTTGTACTGGGACAATAGCAAGAACACTGTCTGTGTTCCCGGCCCCGTTGCAGTCATATTTGTCGGCTATGTCCACAAAGCTACGGATTACTGTTGGATTTTCCTTTGCTTGCTCTGAACTAGGTACAACTTTCTCTTTGATCTTCATATGCAGAAGAGTGGGATGTATCATTGAGCATAGTTGGCATCTCAGTTTCTCTCCACATGCCTTACTCATGTGCCCTGGTTTAAGGCAACTAAAGCATAGGCCCTTACTTCTGAGAAAGTCCAGCTTTTCTTTATGCAGAGACTTCTGCAGCTTTTTACACTGCTCCAATGTGTGCTCCCCTTGACAGAAGATACAGTGCTTACTCACTGTTTTAGGAGCGGTGTTAGGATCATTTTTACTTGGACGTAACTCTGTAACTGCACTCTGTGGATTATTTAACTTGGTCACTGTGGTAGTGAAACTCTTCTTACTACCCATTCTATCTGACCTCACGTTTGGCAGAGATTTTGTCTGCATTTTGTGTTTGTCCTTTACTTCTCCAAACACTGGGTGGAGAGCAATCTTTGCTTGTCTGGTAACAAACCCCACTATATCTCTGAATCTGGGTTTTCGTCCTTGTTTTTCCTGTATGTCACAGGCCACACCTCTCCACTTTTCTCTCAACTTATATGGGCATTTGGAAATGATAGCACGCATGTTGGCAGCATTATCCATCTCATCCATATATTCCAACTCTGCCATTGCATTTCTGCAGCTTGTCAGGAAAAGTGCATAGGAGTTAAGTGCTTCACTGTCATCTGCCTTGATGTCAGGCCAGTTTAAGGCCTTATCCATATATGCTACAGATAGTTTGTATTCATTTCCAAAATATTCCTTTAGGAGACGTTTAGCTTCACAATACCCTTCTTCAGGCTTCATGTGAAAACAGCTCTGCACTAAATCTCTTGGGTGCCCAGTGGTGTACTGCTCTAAAAAATACAGTCTGTCTCTGCTGTTTTCCGTTCTACTCTCTACACTGTGTTCAAATGCTCTCATGAAAAGTATGTAATCCAAAGGATCTCCCTTGAACGTGGGAATGCTTTGACGGGGTAAAGAAGAGAGTCTTTGCTGCTGTACTAAGCATTCTGTAATCTCATTCTGCTGCTGCATTACAGTACATAGAGTCTGAGTATTAACTGGGCTATTAGAAGGAGCAACACCATTAGCGGGGGACTGTGGCTGAAAATCATCAGCAGTAGAACTATGAACTTGTGCAGCAGAACTGTTGATTGACCGACAGTCCGCTCTATCAGGTCCAGTAATGGACTCCTCCTCCTTTACAATGGGAACCACACCTGCATCACTTAACTCATGTGACTCTTCATATTTTTGTAGAACTTTAAGTTGAGCATCAGCAGCAGCAAGTGCAGCCTTTAGCTCAAGCTGCTCCTTTTCAGCTTTAACCTTCAGCTCTTGTTTATCCAAAGCATGTCTTTGCTCTAATGCTGCAGCTTTAGCCAATAGCGTAGCCTTTTCCAGTTCTGCCTTTAAACGTGCAGAGGAGGCTACAGACGATGCTTTAGAGCTTCCAGAACTTTCTCTAGACTTCCTAGACCTCCTAGAGGATGTGGTTGATATGCTATCTCCAGGGCTCACACTCTCATTGAACTTTCTTGCTTCTTCTCTACGTTGGGCAACAGCTTCAAACCATGCACTGACCTCATTAATAAATTCACGAAATGATGTACCTTTAGGCTCAAACCAACTCTGCTGATCCCTTTTCATTTCGTCTTCAGACATAACCTGGTGTAAAAGCCCCTTTACAGAAGTGTTAAGGTTGCAAAAATCTCCAAATAGTTGGTTAAACTCTGTGTGCAACTTAGTTTTCACCACATCCACATTGCCATCATCCTCCATTAACTCAAGCATTTCGTTTTTCTTTCCGGTTAGCTGACTTAGCTTAGCCCTCCTAGCACATGTTTGCCTCTGTAAAGCATCATCCATAGCTTTCACTGTTGGTTTTACTTGCCTTTTTTCCACTGAAGCTGAATCATCAGCCATAGCTTAGCTTATTAGCTTTCCACCTGTTAGCCTAGCTGCCACAGCAAACGTGCACTTACTTCAGTAACTTTTCTTCCTCTTTATCCACCTGCACAGTGTGACGAAGCGGGTTTTCTTACTAATGTAGAGGCAAATCCTTTAGTTAAGGTGAAGCAATGGTTTACTCGCGCCATGTCGTTGAGTCAGATAATTATCCATTTTCCACTCCACAGGATGTTTTAAAAGAAAAAACAAACTTTATTTCCACGTTTCCACAAGTACAATTATCCAACAAAAACGCTGACCACGGTAAGAAAACCGTGTGCTTCCACAGCTGATGGCTCTTAACAAAACTCTCTCCATGCACGCTAATCACTGCTTTCCCCCAATAGCGTTTCTCTTAAAGAGACAGTACCCGTTTACATTGAGACTGCAGTACCACACAATGAACTAACAAATAGGGAAAACTTATTTGCCTAGATATTAATGAACTAAATATTACACAAACTAAAAATGGTCTCATTCAGTAAAAACTTCTCATACCAATAACCACAAAATAAAATTAACATAATTAAATAAACATAAATAACAGCTTTGATTAGTTTCAGTAGTGGCCCATACAGCCAGTGTTGTGCCAAAATGTGCACCCCCGCCAGGTAAAGCACCCCCTCTCGGGAGCGCACACCCACGTCTTCTTGATAAAAGCTCGAGAGATAATTGCTTTAGCTAATTTAAATTAGAAACATGCTTCTAAGAGTGGGTGCTTTTCATGGCGGGTGTCATGGTGAGCACAGAATAGCAGACAAGTGCAGATACTGATAAAAACAATGTACGTTTATTATAAGAATAAACAGATGTAGACAGAGTCGATACAGAGAAGTGGGTGATAACCAGTAAACGGAGCAATGTAGGCAAGACTATACCAGAAACGATAACCAGTCCAGAGTTCATACACGAGTAATCCAGTATCAGAGGTAATCCAAGAGGCAGTAGTGAAAACACAGTCCAAGTCATACACAAACAATCCAGTATCCGAGGCAAAGGCAATAATCGGCGTCGAGAAAACAAAAGCAAGGTCATACACAAAGTAAACTGAGATAAGGGATAAGTAACGCTTTGTAAAGAGGTGAACCTACAATACGCGGCGTGGTAGTCTGTTTGGCGTGCACCTTTATAGTGCCAGTAATCAGTATTCGGGACTTCCAGGAGGAAGCAGGTGAGGTGTCACGTGATCAGGTGAGTGCGTGATGTCAGCGGGTGGTGCATTCTGGGTAGTGTAGTTGTTGACCTGAGAACCTCCGTTAGAGCTTGGTGTGGAAGGGACAGAGGAGCTAACAGTACCAGACGTGACAGCGGGGTGCAGATTTCGCCGCGTTTTCAAAATTAAAGTTTATTTTCTGCAGTATCATTTTTGGGGGGGACAAAACCACCTATTTTTGTAATTGGGTGGACGCCACTGGGTGTTGGTATAGTATGCCTGGTTGTTTCTATGAGGTTGCTAAAGGCCAATTTATACTTCTGTGTCAAACATTTGCTGTAGCCTACAAGGTAGCCCCATGCGCAACTCTCTGGAAATGTATCTATGTGTTGTGCGACTTGGACAGCGGCAGCTGTGATTGGTCCGCCAGGTATCGCATTGCCTACCACACATTTTAAAACTGCAGTTTAAACTGCGAAGCGATGATACGTGCACACAGAAGTATAAACACTAGGTGTGTAACGGTACAGAAAATTTACAGTTTGGTTCACACCTCTCTATAAACCCCACGGTTCAGTATGTTTTCAGTACAGTTGGTGGAAAAAATTAAGCGGCTGGGCATTTTGTATAGCCTCACCTTTATTAACTTTATAATAACAATGAACCTTCATTATAACCATGTTGTGTTTTTTTGGGATGGAATGTTGAATGTTGTAACGGGGCTCAAACACTTTTATTAAATGCTTAAAACCAGGGTTCTCTCCTACTGTTATCATGAGAGGCTCCATCTTTTGGATCTTATTGAAACAAACAAACAATGAGCAGAATTATAATGCTTTATTAAGAACAAAAACAACAGCATTACTTTAACTGACTGAACTACACATATTCTTCCTAAGAAGATCACTGGATGCATTTCAGTGTTTAAGTTCTTTTTAAGAAATATCAGCATTAAACTGATAAAATTAAGAGAGCGAGATAGAAAAATGTACACCATGAACTTTTGTCCAAAGACGAAAAGAACCATCCAGACTGTTATCAGCAACAAGAACTACATTTCATGCTCTGTCAATTCAATACACGATATTTTCTTGATTTTCAAGAATTCAGTAATTTCTCTCTAGAAAGGCAACCCAGGTATTTAGGTATCAATTATTAGTCTTGTTTCTATCTAGAAATCAGGCATTATTATCCATGTTCATAAACAATGTCAACTTTTCTTGGCATGGAGATTTCTGGGAAGGACCATCATAAAATGAAAATGTGTATTGTGGTCAGACAAATCAGATTTCAGATATTTTTCTTGAAGGAAATGGACGACATAAACTCTGATCCAAAGACAAAGAGAACCATCCAGACTGTTATCAGCAACAAGAACTACATTCCATGCTCTGTCAATTCAATACACAATATTTTCTTGATGATACACAACTCACTCTTCATTTCTCTCCCTTTGAAGCACATGCTAGCTTATACCTGCACATGCTGGCTGACATCTCATCACAGATACTGTCCACCAACCCAAAGCTCATCTTCTTTGGCAACTGTCTTGCCACTCCAGCTGCTGAATCCTGCAGTGGGTGGATGACCAGATATGTAAAAATCCTATACAGTCTGGAGAATTCAATCATTTCTCTCTAGAAAAGCTGCCCAGGTGTTCAGTCAGTCTCCTGTCATCTCAGGACTTAACTACTACTGCATCTCTCTCTCTCTCTCTCTCTCTCTTTCTCTCTCTCGCCTCTCTGCTGGCATGCACTCCAGTGCATGTTATCAGGCTGTTGCAGCAGCTGATCCAGGATGCGGCACCACACTGTGTTTTCAATCTTCGTAAGTTCACACGTCACTCCATTACTGTGCTGCACCTTTTAACAGCTTCCTGTGGCTCCTTCCGATTTTAAACCCGCATGCTTGCCTATACCCAACTAAAAATAGACCAGTTATTTCCTGGTTAATGGCAACGATCAAACTCCAGTACTTACTCCAGAACTCACCAAGAGAGTTTCATGAGTGGCAAGCGTCATACGTCTATATTTTTCTCTGCCCTAAAGCCCAAATGATGGAACAAACACTTTTGACAGCACTGTACTGTACTGGATACTATTGTTGTATTTCCTTATTATAGATTCTTATTTTTATCTCCAGTTAATCTTTTCACTAAGATACCATGTATTGTAAATTATAAGGTATTTTCCACAAAGGCCTGGAGATTCTTAACATTCTTAACATGACGTGTTACATCAGGGGTTTCTCTGATTTTGCTATTTATAGGCATACCTGTCAAGTTTTAGATTTAAAAATAAGGGATATTTTCCCCACACTGACCCTCCTTTTCAAGCTGATTGGCTGTTTTTCCTGAAAGGCGGGACTTTCTCCTTGAACCGCCTCCACGATTGGTTAAGAGACACAGAGCGGTCAGTGCCCTGTCTCCTCAATAATATACATTTTTTTTATTTTAATATAATACGGGAAATTTACGGGAAAATACTAATACGGGAGGACGGCGGGAAAGAGGAGTAAAATACGGTAGTTTCCCGGCCAAAACGGGAGACTTGACAGGTATGTTTATAGGTGGTATATGTTTGAGTAAAATGAACACTGTTGTTTTATTCTACAAACTACGCAAAACATTTCCCCCAAATTCCAAATAAAAAAAATGTCATTTAGAGAATTTACTTGCAGACAATGGGAAATGGCAACAAAAACTAAATAAAGATACAGAGCTTTAAGACATCTTAATGCAAAGAAAACAAGTTCATATTCATAAAGTTTTAAGAGTTCAGAAATGTCAACATTTGGTGGAATAACCCTGGTTTTTAAACACAGTTTTAAACTCCTGGCATGTTCTCCTCCACCAGTCTTACACACTGCTTTTGGATAACTTTATGCCTTTACTCCTGGTGCAAAAATTCAAGCAGTTCAGCTTGGTTTGATGGCTTGTCATAATCCATCTTCCTCTTGATTATAATCCAGAGGTTTCCAATTTGGTAAAATCAAAGAAAATAATCATTTTAAAGTCATTTTTTATGTATTTTACATGTTTAGATGCAGTCCAACAAAATGGTCAAAAAGTTACATTCACAAATACCAAAATTTTAAATCTGCTCTGCAAAACAAAAGCCTCACATTAACCACGTCCAAAGTAAAAATCAGATCAAAGAAAATCACAGTGTGAACGAGCAGGTCAGTTTCCTCTGCTGTGAAGCATTGGACACGTGCAGGTTGCTAAGCCCCTTAAATAACAATCTGCCAATATCAGAGAGCACCTGGCTCTTAAAGGGAATGGAAGTGACAAACTCATTGGTTTATTCCACACACAGTAATGTTAGCTAGCTTAGTTAGCTACTATTCATTTGTTGATGCAGGATAATC
This sequence comes from Astyanax mexicanus, assembly GCF_023375975.1. NCBI lineage: Eukaryota > Metazoa > Chordata > Actinopteri > Characiformes > Acestrorhamphidae > Astyanax > Astyanax mexicanus. Next base: position 21,863,420 of record NC_064424.1, on the reverse strand, counting down.
AGACATTATTCAGACAAAATAAAATGAGAGTTTTCTTAACATTCTATAGTAAATGAATATGGGGCTTTTTAGACCCACTTGTGAAAACTAGGGCTATTATTCTAAAACTAGAATTTTTCAAAAATGTATAAAAGGTAAGTTAAAATTTGAGGTGGCATGATATACATAACATGTTACTTGAAGAATTAATGGAATATGAAATTACAATTTTTTACACATTTTTATGAAGAAGATCCAGAAGATCCAAGATCCAGAAGATCTTTTTTGCAAACTTGAAACGTGCAGCAATGTTGTTTTTTTACTGCAGTGGCTTCCTCTGTGGTGTCCTCCCATTAACTCCATTCTTGTTTCATGTTTTCCTTATTGAACATTTGCTAACAAAAATGTTAGCATGTGCCAGAAATGTCTGTAAGTCTTTAGCTGACTCTCTAGGATTCTTCCTCACCTCATTGATCATTCTGCGCTGTGCTCTTGCAGTCATCTTTACAGGACTTTACCACGCCTAGGGAGAGTAGCAACAGTGCTGAACTTTCTCTATTTGTGGACCGTCTGTTTTACTGTGGACGCATGAACATCAAGACTTTTAGAGATACTTTTGTAACCCTTTCCAACTTCATGCAAGTCAACAATTCTTGAACGTAGAGCTTGATTTTTGAGAGCTCTTTTATTGCAAGGCATGATTCACATCAAGCAAGGCTTCTTAAGAACCGCAAACTCAAATCTGGTGTGTGTTTTTAATAGGGCAGGGCATTGTTTTATTGTTTGTGTGTGGTATTAGTTTAAGCAGACTTTGTTTGTCTATTGTTGTGCCTTAGATGAAGATCAGAACACATACAATTAACAATTTTATGCAGAAATCCAAGTCATCCCAAAGGGTTCACATATTTTTTTGCTAATGAAAGGATGGTTTAAAGTTATTATCATTTTGTTTCTTAGCATTTGAGTCATATTGTATCACATTGTATTGATGTAGTTATACAGTATAATAAACTCTGTTTACATTTAGTTTATATCCTGTATTGGCTGTACCTCACGTTCATCAGCTTCTCAAATTGTGCTCACTCTGCGTTTTTTTACTGAACAGGTGAAACACAACCTCATTCCACAGATAACAGAACCCTGACACCTTAACCTTCACCTTATCCAGTTTTCCCATGCAGTAGAAAATTCTCTTTGGTCTTAAATTCCAATCCGTGTCTCAGACGCCTGAGAATGAACGCTTCTGACTCACAACCGAACATCAAATTGCAGCTGAAATGTCAATCTCAAAATCTCATCACACCTTTACAGCTAGACGAGGGAAGAGGGGTGAGTATTTTAAACCCCTGAACACCAGAAGAGATAACTGGTATTTTACATTGCCACTAGTGGTGATGTCCTCTCATCCCCGAGGACATCTTAGCCTCAATATCATTTTACTCTCTGCCCCAACCACTTAGCCCCTCCACTACCTTCTCCATTTTGCATGTTCACATGTAGGGGTTAGATGTCTCCATTGGTGTTGGAATAGAGGAGTAGGGAGAAGTGTTAGCATCCAAAGAAACCCACATATTAAACACAGCTCTGGAAAAAATGAAGAGACCACTTCAGTTTCTGAATCAGTTTCTCTGATTTTGCTATTTATAGGTAAATGTTTGAGTAAAATGAACATAAATAATAACATAATAAAAATATTGTCATCTAGAGCATTTATTTGCAGAAAGTGAGAAATGGCTGAAATAACAAAAAAGATGCAGAGCTTTCAGACCTCAAATAATGCAAAGAAAAAAAAAACAAGTTTATATTCATCAAGTTTTAAGAGTTCAGAAATATCAATATTTAGTGGAATAACCTTGGTTTTTAAACACAGTTTTCTTGCAACTTGGCATGTTCTCCTCCACCAGTCTTACACACTGCTTTTGAATAACTGTATGCCTTTACTCCTGGTGCAAAATTACAGGCAGTTCAGCTTAGTTTGATGGCTTGTAATCATCCATCTTTCTCTTGATTATATTCCAGAGGTTTTCAATTTGGTAAAATTTGGTAAAAAGGAACTCATCATTTTTAAGTGGTCTCTTATTTTTTTCCAGAGCTGTATGTTCTATAAGCATTGCATTATCTGGGTTAAATGTAGTTTCTCTCTCATGTCTCATTGCCCTTTTTTTTTCGTAACAAGCATAAACATCTTTGGTAGTACATCTCAGTAGCTGGGTAGCTAACTTTTCTGTTCCACCTTAAAAGCTGCATGATTTAAGGTGGAACAACAAAAATAAATTACCAATCACCAAGGAATTAGGGGTGGACGATAAAAAATAAATAACTGTCACATCGCCACCCATCCCCTTTGAAGAAATATAATGCCCTAAATATAACTAAAGTCCAGCAGTGAAGTTGCTAAACTTTACTGATACTGCCTGCTCTGAACTCTGATTCACACATTAAAGACTCCAACTCCCAGCATACTCTCACACCGGACCTTTAAGACTCTGCGGCGTTCGCGCTCTCCGAGCTTCTGATTGCTTGTATACCTGGTCTAGTATTAAATCTAGTTTACTAGCTCTTCTACAATGTGTTTCTTTTATGTGCTTTCCTTGTTATCGACCCGTTTCATGTTTTTTGACTACTCTCTTGCCTTGCCCTCTGTATCATTTGTTTATCAGTTGCTGACCCATTTTTATGTATTTTGACTACTCTTTTTTCCTTCTACGCTCAGGTATTTTTTTCAAAATTGCTTTAACCACCCCTGTAAGCCTAATCCCTTTAAAAATAAATTGTTTGCTTTGTATCTGTCCTTGATGTTGGCCCGTGTGACACTGTGTGTATGTATGTATGTATGTATGTTTTTAAAATAATTTTTAAAATATTTTTTTCCATACATTTTGTGATTTGGGGGATTTACGGTCCTCTCGGGTGAGAATGGGTAATTGCACCGAGCGTGCAGAAGAATAATTTTAAACTGGGCGGGTGTGATGCAGTCTCCTTTCAGAGCGGATGAATCCGATACCAGGTTATGTTCAGTCAGAGAGAGAGAAAGAGTGCTTATTCAGTAAATGCTGAGTGAAATATCTTCAGAGGATGTAAGAGAGTTATATACAGTTATATATGGTTTCCCCTTCTGAAGTCTCCATTGCTCCACCAGCCACTCGCGTTCAGTAAAACTGAGCCGAATCCTCTTTTCGAGGCTGTACGTGTGACGTAAGTACGTAAAGACGTGTTGTTCCACGCGTTGTTGTGGGAAGGTTGTTCTAGCACACTGGTTTCATTAAACACAATATTTTGTCTTTTTTCCACTCAGAAATGCTTCTGCTTTCAGTTTAGAAACAAAATAATACGGACTGCCACTTTAAATTATTTATTTATTTATTATTTGCATTTGGAGAATTTGAATTTAATGAATGCCACCCTCCTGCACTTGACCCAAAACATTCTCGCATGTTTTCCTGCAAAACCAAACATTTTCATTCTAAAAAAACACAGGTTGCCAGGTCATTTTGGCATAGGTTTTTCTGGCCATGTCTCTAATAGGGATGCAACAGTTCAAAACGCTGCTGACTTCTATTGTATTAAGTTTTACTTTTTTTTTAAGCATTTTTTTTATGCCTGCAGGTTTCATATTAGATGAACTCCTCATGGTGGAAGAACATCCATTCAGGGTTTTTGCACTCCATCCTTGGTACAGCTACACATTCTCCCAAAACATATGGGCTCTTGTTGTAATGACAAATTGGGTTCCTGAAGACTTTTTTTTTTTTTACATTTTTTCCCATTTCTTAAGTCAAGAATTTCAACCACTTCTCCTTATAACTCAGATCTAAACGAAAGGATGACACTCAAAAACAAGGCTTAGGGCTACAAATAAGAATTGTTGTTATAGGGCCATAAACATCCTGGGCTTCAACATTTAAAGAAAACCCATTGCTATTAAAATCTCTCCTGGGAACTAAGGAGCCCTTAGGCACTGCCATCATCTTTTTTTTTGGCCAGGACCCCATCCAGCCTGAGATATGTTTTGGCAAATGTCTACTGTAAGGCTTCTGCCAATGCTTGACACTTACTCCAGGGTACAAGTGGCTGTAAGTGACAGTCACAAATGGATGGAAGAATAATGATGGTACTCTCTCCATAAAACGTATCTTATCCTCAAAGACAGGAAGTAATAAGGAATAAATTGTGGTCATTCTTGTTCCGCTACTTCAAAGCCATTTTCTTATAAGAATATGTGGCACAGGACCAACCCTGGAAGGAAGGAGCATGTATCCTTCTGCAGTTTTATATTGACTTTGATTGGTTGCATCGTATTGTGGTGCCAGTCCTTTGACGACTTTAATGGGTGGCAATGCATGGCATAGGGTACTTCAAATTAATGTGACTTTAGTTTAGTCCTGCATTTACCTCAGGAAGGGCGCCACAAATTTTGCATGGTATCTTACAGCCTGTTCATCTGTAGCTGTAACCCCTCGTTAACTGTTCCCAGGTGTTTCTGGCTTCCTGTCCCCTTCTGTGTGTATATACAGGGGTTGGACAATAAAACTAAAACACCTTTCATTTTAGTGTGGAAGGTTTATGGCTAATTTGGACCAGCCTGGGTAAGAGCACAGTTTTGCTCTAAATATTGCAATGCACACAACATTATGGATGACATACCAGAGATCAAAAGAGGACAAATCGTGGTGCACGTCTTGCTGGCGCATCTGTGACCAAGACAGCAAGTCTTTGTGATGTATCAAGAGCCACGGTATCCAGGGTAATGTCAGCATACAACCAAGAAGGAAGAACCACATCCAACAGGATTAACTGTGGATTAACACAAGAGGAATCTGTCTGAAAGAGATGTTTGGGTGCTAACCCGGATTGTATCCAAAAAACATAAAACCACAGCTGAACTCAATGTGCACCTCAACTCTCCTGTTTCCACCAGAACTGTCTGTGAGGACAATAAATTATTTTGGTCTAAATCCAGGTGTTTCAGTTTCATTGTCCAACCCCTGTATAACCTTTGTTTCAGTGTCCCTGGTCGGTTCTTGTACGTCTTATCGTCAGTCAGGTTATGTGTTCCTTTGTTTTTTTCAGTCTCTACTGTACAGTATATCTACGCCAGTAAACTTTGTGGTCTTGAAATGAAGTGCCTTTAGGTACATTTATGGCGTATTGCTATCTTGGCAATGGAAAACACAGGTGCACAACTGTCTGAATACAACCTAGACAGACGTCAACCTAGACCTCACGCCTGCTTGACCTCCAGATTTGACGATGGATTCCTTCTGTATTCGTACATGTCCTGCTCATGCATCACCTTCACAGTGTGAACGAGCAGATCAGTTTCCTTTGCTGAGAAACGCCGGACACGTCCAGGTTGCCAGATTGACACAATCATTGGTTAATTTCATGTTACACATAAAACGAACCCATGATTAGTTAAGAGGATTAGTACATACCTTTAGTGTGTTTCAAGATACACAAGGTGTACTTTTCCTGACATTATGATAGCAAAGACATACTGACACGCCCAAAAAATCGAGCTGTGTGATGCACGATCAATGGCTTCTTCAAAAGATTGATAAAATAGGGCGTGTCAGAGTTGGCTAAATGACCTTTTAATCAATTCTGACTTAGGGTAGGAGTTTTGAGTGCATTAGGGAGGTCAATAGATGCAAACACTGACGTTTTCCAAAAGTCATGGGACAGCAGTATGTAAACTGTTCATGAAAGTGGTACCTCTTGGGACGGTTTTGGAATGTCCCCACCTGTTTAAGTAGTGTTTTTTTTTATTATTGCAGGAAAACATGTTACATCTCTATTAAAGCTTCTATTCAGCAAGCAGGAGCATCATGACCTGGTCATGTTGGCTGTTTTGTCATTGGTAATTTATTTTATATCTAGTTTTTAATTACTCCACATTTGTTCAAAATACAAGACACAAGACAACAAACAAAAGTCTGGTTATATTTACTAGGGTTTTAGTCACTACCTGTGTCAATGCTCTTTCTACTGTTTTGGTTCATGCAGCTTTCCTATAGGCTCCTGGTACCATATATTTGCATATTGGGTGTGGGCTCTCCCTTACTTACCATCTTTGTGTTGTCTGTTGCCCAAAGCTACCTTATCCTGGGCGTGCAGTAATTATAATATACATGTTGATTGGCAGGTCTCAGTGTTGTAGAGCTGTAAGAGCACATTAACTTTATTCTGTGTTTCTAGTGATCACAGTATGCTGGCTTTAAGCTACAGAGTTCACTCTTTACTGAGTTTACTCCTGTATTGCTCCAGTATTATACTGTCATTATTGGCAGTTAAATTATAATATACTAAATATGTTGAGAATACCCATGGTTAAATTAAAATGATAAGTTATGTGAATATTACTAAAGTTTTATTAACTTGAAAGTGTGTGTTAAAATAAAGATGAATTGTTAGTTTATTTGACTAAACAGATACTTTTTTTTAAGAAAAAGGACAAATTAAACACTTAAGTTGAGTTAACTCAGCTTTTTAAGTCAGCAGTGTACAAGAGAAAATTAAGTTGACAATACTTAAATTATGTTGGAAACAGCACATGAACCATGTAAAAACAAAATCAATTTAAAATAATGTTAAAAAAAACAGGGCTGTAAACAAATATATTGCTAACTTTCAAATGATTCATGATTTTTATCTTTATTTTCTTTTTTGTGTTTGTTTTATTTTTTTTTGTTTTGTGTTGTTTTGTGTCACTAGATTTTGTAATAAACACACACACACACACACACACACACACACACATATACACACACATATATATATATATATATATATATATATATATATATATATATATATATATATATATATATATATATATATATTAGTTAGGAAGTTAGGTAAAAAAGGGTAGGCAAAATAAGACAAAGCTTCAGCCTATACCCATCCGATTATTGATTGTTTAAAGGCAAGACATAGGATGTAATTTCTTTTTCTTTTTCTCTTTTCTTTATTATCTATTTTTTATGTGTGTATATGTTTAGCAAAAAACGAAATAAATTAAACTAAACCAAAAAAACTTAAAATTACTAAAATAATTGATAGCTGCTGCCCTGGTGTGGTCAATAACATACTACATGTTCAGGCCAGATGTTTTTTTTTATTTTTTTATCTAAAGCATAAAGTACTTGTCATCTTTGGCAGTCTTTTTTTCAACAGCCTTTTATGAAAACTGAGCCTCTGGCTGAAATATAACAGCTCTTAAAGTGATTCACTGGCAACAGGAGTTTTACAAAAAGCCCTGTAGTTTTCTCTGCAGGAGCACTTTGATGAAAAACGGCCCTCTTAGGTATCAATCTGACCCTGCCAAGCTTCAGTATCAGAATAATGCTCTATTGTTTTTCTTCCTGGCATAACTGTTCATGATTATTGGCACAGTTCATGTTTACAGAATAGAATGACTGAGACTGCGATTTAGATACCAAACTAAAAGAAATATTTATAAAAAAAATGAATTGTACTTTAAATTATGTGTATTTACTGTATGTATAAGTCATCTGATATCATCATTTTCAGTGAGTGGAAATGGAGTGTTGTTTCAATCTCGAGGGACTAAAAAATGTGTCAGTTAATTAAAAAAATGGAATCACATTAACCACAACAGTACGCTGTAATTAATCATGATTAATTTCTGTTCACAGACGCTCTCCATCCAAATGGCTTGATCTTAAACTATTTTGCAAAGAAGAATTGGCAAAAATCTCAGTCTCTAGATGAGCAAAACTGGTAGAGACATACCACCAAATACCTGCAGCTGTAAGTGCAGTGAAAGTTGCCATTGATGTTTAGTGAGATTTAAGTCAGGACTTTGACTGGGCCAATCTAGCACATAACTATTCTTTAATCTAAACCATTCATCTGTAGCTCTGGCTGTATGTTTAGGATCATTGTCTTGCTGGAAGGTGAATCTCCTTTCCAGTCTCAAGTCTTTTGCAGCCTCCAATTGGTGGAAAAAGTGGAAAAAAAAGTGGAAAATGTGAAAAATTTAAATGGATTTTTTTAATTTTTTTAATACCCTTGATTTTAAGCTATAAGTAGGGGTTCCAATATCTTTCTCCATACAGATGCCCTTATCCAGTCACAATATAAGATAATAAATAATAAAAATATAATTAGCTGTTCCAATTAGCAGTTTCAGTGTTTATTACGGGTGCAGAAGGACAGAGATAAACTCAACACTGGGGCTCTTGCTGTGTGGATGCCGTTGATTGCTTTTGCTCTCTCTGCACTGGCCTGATACAATAATCTGCTCCATTCATCCATCACTTGCTCCTGTTCTTTGCCAGCAGCACCTCCAGCTCGGAGCTGGGAGCTCAGTGGGCTGACACTCCACACTAACAGGCTCTTAAAGGATGGCTTTAGTATTTTTTCCTTTTTTTATGACTTTCCATGAGAGAAAAGAGGTGTATTAATTAACACTCTACCTGTACATTCTTCAGTGCTGCACTGCTACTAATGCAGAAAACCAATTGTAGCTGTTCGCTTCTACTGAGATCTTCACATCCTTACAGAAGGGTCTAAATGTTCTGTGCAAGCAAGATTGAAATGATGGCTTTATAAAGGGCAGCCTGACACAACCTGTATAAATGTGAAAAAAAAAGCAAAAAATACTAAAGGCTTATTTTTTTCATATACAGTACAGGCCAAAAGTTTTTTTTCATGACTATTTACATTGTAGATCCTCACTGAAGGCATAATTCAGAATAGCCACCCTTTGCTCTGATTACTGCTGTGCACACTCTTGGCATCATTCTCTCAATGAGCTTCAAGAGGTAGAGTTACCTGAAATGGTTTTCCAACAGTCTTGAAGGAAGGAGTTCCCAGAGGTGTTTATTAGCACTTGTTGACCCCTTTGCCTTCTTCACTCTGCGGTCCAGCTCACCCCAAATCATCTGGATTGGGTTCAGGTCCGGTGACTGTGGAGGCCACAGTGTTCATTCATAGTTCTGATGCCTTCAGTGAGAATCTACAGTGTAAATAGTCATGAAAATAAAAATATAAAAAATCGCAATGAATGAATGAATGGCCTGTGCTGTACATACTAGATGGCTTTTATTAGAGCTTCAGTCCTTAAGATTTTTTATCTTTTTAAAATGATAAGGGTGCCCATACTTTTGCACCGGTCAAATTTTGGTTTAATGCATATTGCACATTTTCTGTTAGTACAATAAACCTCATTTAAATCCTGAAATATTACTGTGTCCATCAGTTATTAGATATATCAAACTGAAATGGCTGTTGCAAACTCCCAAATATTTAGAACTAAAAATGATTAAGATTAATAGGGGTGCCCAAACTTTCTCATATGACTGTACCATTATCGCTGTTTCTTAAAAGATTTTTATGTACATTTCTATGTGTAATTCCATGTTTTTGAGTATATATACAGCTCTGCAAAATAATAAGAGTTGATAAAGATGATGTTTTGATTTTAAAAATTGAAAACCTCTGGAATATAATCAAGAGGAAGATGGATGATCACAAGCCATCAAACCAAGCTGAACTGCTTGATTTTTTGCACCAGGAGTGGCATAAAGTTAAAATCCAAAAGCAGTGTGTAAGACTGGTGGAGGAGAACATGATGCCTGACGCATGACGCATAAAAAAACTGTGATTAAAAACCAGGGTTATTGCACCAAATATTGCTTTCTGAACTTTTACAACTTTATAAATATGAACTTGTTTTCTTTGCATTATTTGAGGTCTGAAAGCTCTGCATCTTTTATTTTTTTGTCAGCCATTTCTCATTTTTATTTGCAAATAAATGCAGTGCATGACAATATTTTTATTTAGAATTTGGGAGAAATGTTGTCTGTAGTTTATAGAATAAAACAGCAATGTTCATTTTACTCAAACATATACCTATAAATAGCAAAATCAGAGAAATTGATTCAGAAACTGAAGTGGATTTGTTAATTTATCAAATACACCCAAAATGTAAAAGCACTTTGTTTTTTTAGAATGAATATATTAGACTTTGCAAGGATGGTCATAGCCTTAATTAGCCTTAAAAGCCCAAATAGCCTTCATTTATTTTTTGTCTTGCTTTTCAAAGAAAAAGCCATTAATTAGCTGCAATCACCTAACATCTCATATCAAACCAAGCACAATACTGTTCAGTATAAATTATATTCATTATATTTAGTCTTTTCACTTAATTATCCAAACACTGAAAGTGTTTTTTTTTTGCCATTTATGTATTTATGAAGTAATGTTGGTTGTTAAAAAAATTAAATACATTTTAATGTCTGTGTTTATCTTACTGAAACACATGTATTCTAAACTTTCTCCAGCATCAGATTTTAGGCGCTTATTGTGCAGTATATTGTGCAGCTGCAGTTAACACAGCAGCAGGGCCTAAATATACACATTGTTCTGTAGAAAGCAGGGTAGGATTGAATTCTGCAAACGCACTGAGAACGCAGGCAGTTTAGGACGAGTGCAGTTCTGGAGGAATGTGTGGATTGTTCTGAATACTGTGGTATCACAGCCTGAGCTGCATTGTAAGCATTTTTGTAACATTCGTAGCTGTCACGCTTTGGGGAACAGAGATTCTATTCAGCAGCTTTGGTTTTTTAAAATAAACTACATTTTTTTTTTATCATTCTTATTCATCCAGACCTGCACAAGAATTATGTAAACTAAAAAAAGGGGTAAAGTGGCCCCTTATAAAATAACATCTTGTGTAATAATGTTATCTATCTATCTGTCTGTCTGTCTGTCTGTCTATCTATCTAGTTGCAATCATTTCCGACCACTGAAGTCGTGCGTCATTCTGTAGTCCTCGTACGGCTTCTGTGTCTAAGCGTTTTTTTCCTATGAGGAAAATGAATGGGGTTTTTAAAAACCCGCCTCTGTCACATTCTGTGCTAAGTAAATCTGTTCAGACCCCTGAACATTTTATTCTGTGTACATTTTCCTCCTGAACATCACTGGATCCTCTGAATCACGAGATCGTTTAAGAATCGTAATGAGAAAAATGCTAACTTTAAGCTAATGCTACAGCAGAGTGAACTGAACTCCCGGCGCCGCTGCAGAGATTAGCAGGAGACTCTTTTCGGCGTAACACCAGAGAACTCCAGCCGTAAGTTAGTAGCATATTACACACAGCTGATCCAACTAATGAACTAACTGCGCTTACTGAGGAGAGCTGAGAGTGTCACAGCATAAAATCACTAAAACAGGTCAGTGATACTCCAGAACCAGCTGTAACACGTTCTAACATTTATTATACAGTGAAATAAATGGGTGTTTCTGGTTGGTTGTCTCCTCAGTGAGGACAGGTAGTTAGTTGATTGTTGATTAGTTAGTTGTTAGTTGATTATTTGGGTCAGGTGTTGTAATTAGTATAAACTAATGACCAAAATAAAATACTAAACCCTTCGGAGAAGCGCTGCCGAACTGAGAGCCGCATTCTTTCTCTTATTATCTGTCTTTTAAAGCTCTAACAGAGTCTACACTGCTCAACATCACTGAAAGAGTTTTCACCTGTTTAAATGCTTTAATGATCCTCTGTGAAGAAGCATAATAATCCAAAACACAATCTGACCCGAGTTCACTGGTGTTATGCAGAATCCAGTCCGGGGTCATTTCCAGCCGCTGTGCTGTGAGGTCAGTTAAGCATTAGCTTAAAGTTAGCATTTTTCTGATTACTCCCCTTAAACGATCTCGAAATTCAGAGGATCCAGTGATATTAAGGAGGTAAATGTACACAGAATAAAACGTACAGGGTTCTAAACATATTTATTTACTACAGAACGTGACAGAGGCCAGTTTTTGAAAAGACCATTCAAATCCCGTATTGACTTGAACCGCTTAGACACGGAACCCCAAAGGAACCCCAAATATGGGCATAAACAACATGGCGCCGACTACAAAATGACGAAACGACTTCAGTGGTCTATGCCTTCTACCACACATTTCTGGTACACATCAAACTGTGATGATTCACACTGCATTGTCATGAGCATGCTGCCCACCTGCTCTACCTCACTCACAAGATAACACCTCATAACATGTACAGATGGGGCCGTTGCCAAGCCGTTCCCTGAGCCAACACTACACAAAAAAATTACATACTACACACTATCCCGTGACTTTTGCCATGGCTGTGTATCTACCTGTCTACCCGTTTATATATGCAACATGTCGATTTGCCTTCAATACATACTGACATCACTCTTCCTATAATCACAGCTGCTGTGTGTTTTCTCCTGAACTCTATAATATAACATAACATTCTTAATGTAGTGTTTATCAGTCTCAGTACTGACATGCTCTATTCACGCTGTGAAAACGGTTCGTCCGCCAGTGGTTATTAAATGAGGATTAAATCAGATATATATTGATTGTTTTTGAAGGTGCAATCAATGGCAATTACATTAAAAGAGGAAAAACACTCGAGTGCCCTTTGTTGCGTTTCACTGATGTACACAATGAGTCAGAAAAGCACTGAGGAGGTACTGACACTTCCTTTTCTTTTTATTTTTTGATTGTAGACAAAATTCAGAATGCAAATCTGAACGTACTCCATTACAGAATCAGTTTATACATATAAACACAGAAGAAAATATACTATAGCTATATTGCTAAATGTTTGTATATCAGCATTGGCAGATATGCACATAAAAAAAAAAATATGGATGTAATTTGAGAACATTCCAGAGGTTCAAAGCTAGCATGCAAAATCAGCCAAATCAACAGCCTGTGGTCAACTACCCCCAAAAAACAGAGAATCAGAATTCTGACCGATATTAATCAGTGCAGCTGCAGTTTCGCTTTCAAATTATGAAAAACAACAAACTAAAACCTCAACCTCTCCTTTTTATTCGACAAGCTTTACTGAAATTTGCTTTTATTTTACTAAACGTAATGTTTATAAGTTTATAAGTGCAAGTTATAAAATTGCTGTTGTAAATTTGGATTTTAACCTTAAAATATTAACAGTAATGTTCCCTCTATATATTACGATAACAGAAGAAAAGAAAACCATAACTAAGCTGCTCTATTCATTTGTGCCAATATTTAAATCAGGGTCTGGGCTTTTATGGCTTAATCTCCAAGAACACCACATTTTAGGTTGTCTTGACAACAAAACACTAAATTTGCTCTACAAAGGCCTGGCGTCCTTATATGAGGCCATTATATTGTCACCTAATGTTGACAGAAAAGTTTAACACGTTCCCGTTTCGATTTTGTTCAGAAATGTAAGTAAACTGACAGTAAATACAGTAAATGTTTGTTTTTTGTTTTTACTTTGTTATGTCTGTGGGTTGAAGCAGCACTTTGAATGAGCCATATTGCTCAGAGGGGCACAATTGTTGTTTCTACTTTTGTTTTGTTCTATTGAAATATGAAACTAAAGTCCTCTTATGTGGACATCATTTTTCTTAGAAAGGTAATTCTTTGCTTTCACACTAATCAGGTGCCAATTAGCCCAAATAGCAAAGAGAAATAAAAAATGCATGCCATGTAGGCCTGTCACAATAATTGCAATATCGATTTATCGAACAATAAATGAACATGACCTCAATAATATTTGATAATCGTGATATCGTCTAGTGTGTTTATTTGTATGTTTGTTCACATATATAACAGTGAACAGTATTTTGGCCAATCATGCTTCAATAACTGTGACTTCATACACATACAGTGTGGACTAAAGTAGGTGAGGAAATAAGTATATAATTCCCAAACTAATTGTAATAAATGATTAATGAAATTTTTTTTTGTCTTTAAAAAGTGTTTAATTGCTTTTTTATGCTGTTCTGATATCATTTTGTCTGTGGAATTTTATAGTCTTAAAATGACAAAAATAAAATCGCAATAATTTCTGGGACAACATATCGTCCATAAAAAATTCTTATCGTGACAGGCCTAATGCCATGCAAGAGTTCAGGTCTTGGGAGGTTAAGTGCATGTTTATATACAGTATAAAATAACTCTGCACAACTACTACTAGCAAACAGAAATGATGATTTAATAAAAGTGAGAAAACAGGATAGACTCATTTCTCCTCTGCCGTGTCTGAAGCACTGAGGTGTTTACACATTAGAGGATTTAGTGTGGGATTTGGCAGGGATTGGTTTCAGATCTGCGTGGGTGGAGAAAGGTGGAAGGGTTTAATTGTTTTCCCCTATGATGCGACGTGGATTAGTGATGGATTTAGATAACTGAACTCCGTCTCCTGAAGGACTGTGGATCATCGGAAGGATTTTGACACCCAGCACTTGAAGATTCTCAGTGGGATTCTGTGTTCTGTCAAATCCTCTGCCCTGCCTTCTGACCTGAGCAATAATCGAAGAGCGGGATTGACCAGCGTGTCGGGGGTCACCTCTGCAGGGTCAGTTGTGAGTTTACAATCAACTGCAGGGTGAATCCTGCTGACTGGGATGATATATTGATGTTTTATATACATAGAGAAAATGTTGGTTCTGGAATTGCATTCAATATTTTCCATGTGCGTATCTTTCTGTGCTAATATATAAACAATATATAATTACCTGTGTATATAGTGTACCCTCCTTGTTTCATGTATCGGTTTCTCTGCATACTTTACTATCCTTCTTTCATTCTCTTCTTCAATGGCCATGACCCCGTAGGGTCATTATACTAGCCATTTGGGGAAAATGGGCATTTTTCTTAAGTTTGATTTCCTATTACTCCAAAATGCTACAGTAAAATCACTTATCACTCATACTTATGTCATTAATAGTATAGGAATCCTTCTTCAAGCATGTAATGGTGTCATTTGATATAAACTTGATTTGCTGGTTTTATATGACTCCAAAATCTGGTTTATGTAAAACCGAATGGACATTTTTCCTAAGTTTGACCTCCCATTACTCCAGATTTCTACAGTAAAAATACTTGATACTTTGGTAATTAATATTGTAGAAAGGCTTCTTCGAGATTGTAATGTGTCATTTGATTAAAAAAAAAATTAGCTGGTTTTATAGTACTCCAAATCGTGATTTATAAAAAAACTGAATGGCATTTTTCCTAAATTTATCCTCCCATTACTCCAAATTGCTACAGTAAAATCACTTGATACTTGTGTCATTAATATTATAGAAAGGCTTCTTCAAAATTGTAATGGTTTCATCTGATAAAAGCTTGATTTGCTGGTTTTATAGGACTTCAAAATCTGGTTAATGCAAAACCAAATGAGCATTTTTTCCCTATTTGACTTCCCATTACTCCAAAATGCTACAGTAAGATCACTTGATAATTGTGTCATTTAATATTATAGAAAGGCTTCTTCAAGAATGTAATGGTGTCTTTTGATAAAAAAAAACAAAAAACTTGATTATCTGGCTTTATAGAACTCCAAAATCAATTTTATGCTAAACCGAATGGACATTTTTCCTAAGTTTGACCTACCATTACTCCAAATTGCTACAGTAATATTACTTGATACTTAGGTCATTAATAGTATAAAAATGCTTATTCAAGAATTCAGTTGTGTCATTTGATAATTGTTTGATTTGCTGCTTTTATAGAACTCTGGAAATCTGGTTTATGAAAAACCGAATGGACATTTTTCCTAAGTTTGACTTTCCATTACTCCAAAATGCTACAGTAAAATCACTTGAAACATAAGGTAGCTATGAATTAAGTGGTAGCATATGATAAACCTTTGATTTTCATGTTTTGACTCCAAACTCTGGTTTATATACAACCATACAGACAATTTCCATCCAATTCATTCAAATACTGTATTATTACAGTATTATTACTTGCGACATACGCAAGGAATATTAGTAGAAGTGTTCTTAAAGGCTACAGTGGAGTAATTAGATAATCCTTTGATATTCTTACATGATTTATACTATGGAAAGTGTTTTTTAAGAGGTTGTTTCATTTGATTAAATATTAATTTTCTTCTATAATAGTACTTTAAATTGCAGTCTATACAAAATTAAAGGTTTAACCTGAAAACAAATGTATTTTGTTTTTAATAAAGGGAAGATCTGCATTTACAAAATGTTACACTGTTCCACAGATACAGGGAGTCTTTCTGGTGTATATTTGTTGATTAGACCTGGTTAAATTATGTTTATTGAGCTGTAAATCTTGTTTTTTTTTCAGCCATAATTCAGAAAAAACTCAATAAAGACATGAAATATGTCTTTTGTCTCTAGATGCGTCTAAGCTTCTCAACTGTGGTGGATTTGTGCCTCCATCTACAGTATGTTCTATGAGAAATTGACCAATAGACACTCAGGAAACCACCTAACTACTACTTAACTGTATAGAGGTGGAAAATGCAGGGTCTTTAAATGCAGCCTTCAACTGAATTAAGGCCTTAGTGTTTCCAGTTTCAGTCAATTTGTACGCAAAACTGCACTCAAATAACCATCAATAACTGCCGTACTCTGTCTGGATGGGTGGAATGGCTCTTTCCCTGCCCATCACTTAGCGCAATGCTAGCTATTTTGAACATCTGTCAATGGACTCAACCCAACTAGCAGTCAGTAATCTCCTCCTACCACATTCAGATGTCAAACACTCTGTTAATGGCAGTTCATGAAGATGTAGTGGCTTCATGTGACTCAAAGCAACTGAATGTTAGCTTTGATCTGGAATGGCATCCATTATTTTCCATGGAAAATTATATTTGCCAATGCTGATACACAAACATGTACACATTTATAAATATAGAAACTATATAGAACATCAGCCATGACATTAAAAACAACACGTGACTTGAACAACATTGATTATCTATGGAACCTGTCAAGGTACTGTACACATATTAGACAGCAATTCAACAGACAAATGGGCAACCTGTTGAGAATCTGAACCACTTTGACAACATCTCTCATATGGGCTCCTTGGCAAGCAGAATCCGGCAACTCTCGCTTCACTCTTGATTTATCTCCTCCATGTTTTTTTTTATCAGTTTTACCAAGGCTAAGACCAATCCAGTCGCACTACTGTTCCCCACATTTGGCTAACCTAAGCTCAAGCACTTTGGGGTGCCCCCATACAATAATTCACTATGTCAAATTATGGTTTATGCAAAATCAAATGGTCATTTGTAATAGGAGAGTTGAGGTGAATTGAATTCTGTCGTGATTTGGGCAGCCGTGGTTTTATGTTTTTTGAATACAATCCAGGTTAGCACCTGAACATCCCTTTCAGACAGTTTCCTCTTACAGCGTCCACAGTTAATCCTGTTGGATGTGGTTCGTCCTTCTTGGTGGTATGCTGACATTACCCTGGATACCGTGGCTCTTGATACATCACAAAGACTTGCTGTCTTGGTCACAGATGCGCCAGCAAGACGTGCACCAACAATTTGTCCTCTTTTGAACTCTGGTATGTCACCCATAATGTTGTTGCATTGCAAAAGCTGTGCTCTTACTCTGCTAATTGAACCTTCACACTCTGCTCTTACTGCTGCAATGTGCAATTAATGAAGATTGGCCACCAGGCTGCTCCAATTTAGCCATGAAACCTCCCACACTAAAATCACAGGTGTTTCAGTTTCACTGTCCAACCCCTGTACATGAGAATGAGATCTTTATGAATTTAGTAGTGGCATATGCTAACCCTTTGATTTTCATATTTGACTCCAAATTCTAGTCTTTATACAACCGAATAGGCAATTTTCCTCCATTTGCCATACCATAAATTCAAATTATTACAGTATTATTACTTAAGACACACAACGAATCCTATTACTATATTAAATAAGTGTTCTTATTATTATTCAAATCTTGCGTATTTAATACAATGGGAAGTGTTTTTTAAGACATTAGTGGTTTCATTTGATAGCACCTTGATTTTCTTCTTTAAGAAGACTTCGAATTGTGGTCTATCTAGTGGATTTAACACCTAAAAATGTAAGCGAAAGGTTTTTTCCTGGTAAAATTATGTTTGTGGAGCTTTAATACTTGTTTCCTGCTAATGCTGCTGCACCCAGCCTTAGTGGAAATCTGGAAACCTAAGCTTACTGCAAATAAACAGAGGCTCTTCACTCACCCAAATAAACAGTTTCCAGTAGAGAAATCTGTGTAGATTAACATTCAACGCTTGTTGAATTATTATTATTTTTTTTTTACAGTTTTGTTTTACTTAGCTTAGCTTAGCTTTACTTAACTTAGTTGACCCCCGCCCCCTCCACCACCCAGCAGGGAGACCTGCTGAATTAGAAGGAAAACATGGCGGCCGGTGTGCCTTAAAGTGCGAGAAATATGTCATTGCCTAAACTAAAAATACTGTGCTTTTTCAAAAGAGTCATGTATAATTACTTATAGCCACGAGTTATGTACTAAGATGCAAGCGTTTGTCAGTGTATCTGTGTTTCTAATGGTTCTCTGATGTGATATGTACCTATTCTTAACTGCCCAGGGACTCAAAATCAAACAAGCGATGGACGTTCCTGCAGTTCCTGCAGATATGCCACTCAATCTGGCATCAAACATGTTACAGCGTCAGACACGCTCCGCCGTCAGGCTTCAAAGAGACGGACAGCTTTCATCAAGTGGCTTTCCGTACCTGCTGGACTCTCTTCACTGGATGCCCGGTTTGAAGCCCGTGATTCAGACGGCCATTACGAGCAGAACCTTTGACTGTGCACTTAAAACTCATGCATTATGCACACGTCCTTTCCCCCTTTTGTCTTCAAATAGATGGAGAGGCATTTAATGTCTGAGCTTTCCATTAATATGTAAAGCGCAGTTACATCTTATTACTAGCCAGGGCCGTACAACCATCTAGTTTTTGACACCATCTTGAAAGGATTATTTTTTTTCCCAGCTATTGTCTGCTGGCTCACACACTTTCAGGTCCATATGCTTAGGGCATGTTAAAACGTCTCCCTGGATATCTCTCGACTTTCATTGTGTCAAATCAAGAGAATAGCCAGGGGCAGAGCTGCCACTTTTTTTTTGGGAGGGATCCATAATTAATACAGACTTGTATCTCTTGAGCTGTCTCTTCCCTCGTTTTGAAAATAGACACGGTCCCCAAGCTTAATGCAGGAAATTATGAAAAAGGGTTTTAAATGAGACCATCATTTCCAGTCATTCTTGCCTTTGACAACTGTAATAGCTGGTTGTAGAAGATATCAGATGGATGCCTTTAAATGTGGAGTAAAGCTTTTCTTTTACTGGTTCCCTAATTTGAATAATAATCAGCACAGTGGCTCTAGGGAATTATGCAATCTCAGGGATGTGCTCTGTCAACTTTCTACAGTTTTCAAATTTTAGTACCATATTTTTTTTTTAATTCTTTAATTTTCCCCAAAAATCATCAGTGCGTCTTAATATATGTCTCATGTATGAATTTTACCTGTCTGGTTGTAAGGAGCAGTAAAGCCACTCTGCTGAAATAGAGAGTTATACAGGATTTTCAGTTTAGTTGAGACTACAGACTGGAGCAGTATTAGCATTAGCCGCTAACGCACTAGCTCTTTTGTCGTTCAAAGGTGAGTATTATCAGCCTGTAGCCTGCTAGAGAGGCTTTAGCATTAGCTGTTAACTGCAGCAGTAGCTCTTTCACAGACAAACCAAGTCTCCCTGAAGCTGCGGGAGTCTCCCGTATTTCAGTAGTGGCTCCCCGATGCCCGCGAGTCACATATAATCTCCCGGAATTCAGAACGAGCGCCCCAAGAGTGCACTGCACACAAACGCGCACACAGGCCACAGATTTTTATTCTCTAATCGCGTGTGGGAAGGAGAGAGAGAAAACAGAGAGGGTTCTGATTGGCCTGTTCTCTGCAAAGAGTCTGTGAGACAGCCAATCAGTTTTTAGTGTGGGCGGGCAGTGTTTTTCCCCCCTCCCGGTCGGGAATTGTTCAGTGAGTGAGAGAAAGCAGATCATGGCGGAGGCAGGGCAAGCAGAGGCAGGGCCTTCCAAAAAGAAAAAATATAAATCATTTCACCTCTGAGTACTCTAAATTTAATTAAAATAAAAGTAACGTTTCGTTATCCTGGGGGGGTGGTAACTTCCCTGAAATCAACTTTTGCAACTTGGGATGTCTGCTTTCATGATTCAGAGATGATTATTATCAGACTGTAGTCTGAGTGTTTACCATGATAAAACAAGCTATGTGGGACAAACCTCTAGCTAAAAGCTAGTAAATAGCTTTACTGGTCTCGCCACCCAGCGGTGAGACTTGCTGAATTAGAAGAAAACATGGCGACAACCCTGTTCCTTACCAGTGTCGTTTAATGGGCCTTATAATCCGGTGCACCTTAAGTATGAAAATAGACCAGAAAATAGATGTTTATTAATAGTGTACCTTATAACACGGTGCACCTTACAGTGCGAAAAATACGGTAACTTCATTAATGCTTAATAACTAATAACCTTCTTTGACCCTTCTATATTTTTACTTATAGATCAGTTTGACACAATTGAATGTTTCTGAAGTAAACATAGAATTAACATGATAATATATTTTAATGTCCTGTTTGCTTGTTTTAGCTGTATACAATGAAATGACTGAAATAACAAGAAAGATGCAGAGCTTTCAGACCTCAAATAATGTGAAGAAAACAAGTTCATATTCATAAAGTTTGAAAAGTTCAGAAATCAATATTTGGTGGAATAACACTGGTTTTTAATCACAGATTTTATGCATCTTGGCATGTTCTTCTCCACCAGTCTTACACACCGATTTTGGCTAACTTGATGCCACTCCTGGTACAACATTTCAAGCAGTTCAGCTTGGTTTGATGGCTTGTGATCATCAATCTTCCTCCTCATTATATTCCAGAGTTTTTTTTATTTGATAAAATCAAAGAAACTCATATATTTTAAGTGATCTCTTTTTTTATTTACTACTATTTTTTTTTTACTTACTTTTGTATGGAATTATATTGAGGTCACTACACAGCAGTTTTTGCCAATAAAACAAACAAGTGTTAATTTAACATTACCAGTCTTAGACTAACAGTTGGTTGTTTGGTTGGTTGACTTTTTTTTACTTTTTATTTGTACTTTTATTTATTATCTTTAAAAACAAAACTTCCCTCTGCTTTAGGCCCAAACCTAAAATCACAAAAATATTGTTTTTATACCACAGTTCCTCAGTGCTTTTATTTTGTTTTCCTTTTATATTATGAGCCTGAGAATAACTTCAGGTTATATTTTTGTTCAGAGGAGCTCAAGGTCGCACTGCAGGAGCTCAAGCTCAAGGTTAGTTTCATAATGCACGGCACAGATACCTCAGGTTGTTTCCCAAGTCTGTGGGAAACCTCAGTCAAACACAAAAGATGAGCCTGAGGACTCCTTTAGAGGCAGTGATTGTGTACTCTATCCTATATAAACTACATGTTATGAGCTTGAATTGGCTCATAAAAAAAAAGTTAATTATTACTTTTATATGGATTATAGGATTATTTGCATTATTTAATTCTTGGAGGTGGTGGCAGTGCATAAATTGAGTAGCCACTCCCATCTCTTACTCTCTGTGACTTGGTCATAAATAGTACAGACATCCTTTGTGTTATGAAAATTTGTCAATTTTAAAAAATGAATCACATTAATCGCAACAATATTCTGTGATTAATTGCATTCTGTGATTAATTGCACATGTTATTCCTAAGATGCATGTTTTTGTAGTGTATTTTTAAATGTAAATAAAAGATTGAATGTAAAATACATGTAAAATGCATTTCTGTTTATATTGATGGTGTTAAATTAAATACTAGTACCTACTTGTATACTCTTTATGTCATGGTGAGCACAGAATTGCAGACACGTGCAGATACTGATAAAAATATATGTTTATTATAAAAAGAAACAGATGTAATACGTGGTTGATACAGAAAACAGTTAATCACCAGAAACCAGAGCAATGTAGACAAACCATACCATAAACGAGAGACAGTCCAGTGTTCATACACGAGAGATCCAATGTCAGAGGTAATCCAAGAGGCAGTAGTGAAAACACAGTCCAGGTAATACACAAGCAATCCAATATCAGAGGCAAAGGCAATAATCGGCGTCAAGAAAACAAAGGCAAGGTCATACACAAGATAAACTGAGACAAGAGATATAGAACGCTTTGTAAAGAGGAGAACCTACAATACGCGGCGTGGGTGTTTGTGTGGAGTGCTCTTTTATAGTGCCAGTAATCAGTATTCAGGACTTCCTGGAGGAAGCAGGTGAGGTGTCACGTGATCAGGTGAGTGCGTGATGTCAGCGGGTGGTGCATTCTGGGTAATGTAGTTGTTGACCTGAGAACCTCCGTTAGAGCTGGGTGTGGAAGGGACAGAGGAGCTAACAGCACCAGACGTGACACTTTAAGAGGAGATAAAACCAACTTGGACTGCTGGAATAAAGAATGCGAGATAAATTGGAAAAGGAAACTTTTTTTTTACTTTATTGATAAAATCTCAGCTTTGTTTGTAAGGATTTCTGAATTAGAACACAATTATAAAAGGGTGTTTTCACACCTGTAGTTGCTTTCTCTGGTCTGAATCAGTTAATGAGTCCTTTACTTAGAGCATTTCTCCATCTGTTTGGTTTGGTTTCACACATGGAAAAACCTAAACGCACCAAAATGCGCACCAATAAACTACGAGAGCACAAAAAGAAGCAAAAAAGAAAATATAGCGAGAATATAGATTTTGTGTTCCAGCTCGTATATCGGTGCAGTGTGAAGCTGCTTTAACACAGAAATCTGAAAATTGTGTTTTCAATGGGATGTGCAGCACAGATGTGAGCAGTGAACGCTTCACATACTGAGCTCTTAGTGTGTAAACAACATGGTGCAGCAGAGACAGCATTTGTTCATAGCAGTATATTATCTGGCTAATATATAATATAGATAAAACTATAAAAGCTGATGAAGATAAGCACTTCATCAGCAGCTTATCTTAATTAAAAAGAAGTATATTTGATATCTGGGTCAGATTGAGACCAGATCACATTCTCATCACAAGCGAACCACTCCACAGAAAAAAGTCTGATTACGGTGGAAGTTGGGATCCAACTTGGTGACATAATTAATTTTTATAAAAAAAAATAAAAGCAATGCTCAGAGTGGTCCAGCGGGCTAAGCTCTGCCACTTAGGGGTTGCGGGTTCGAATCCTGATCATGTAGCTTGCCATCAGCTGCCGGAGCCCTGAGAGAGCACAATTGGTCTTGCTCTCTCTCTGGGTGGGTAGATGGTCCTCTCTCCCCACATCCACACTCCAGAGGGTGATGTCGATCAGCACAGGGCATCTGTGAGCTGATGTATCAGAACCGAGTCTCTGCGCTTTCCTCAGAGTGCGCTGTGATGCTACTTAGCTACTCAGTTTGAAAAGAAGTGGTGGCTGACTTCACATGTATCGGAGGAGGCATCATGTGTTAGTCTTCACCCTCCTGGTGTGTTGGGGCATCGCTAGTGATAGGGAGCGTCCTAATGAGTGGGTTGGGTAATGGGGAGAAAATGGGAACAAAAATATATATTTATTATAAAATAAAAATGTGTTACTGATTTCAAATTAATTGCGTGTGTTAATGCTTTAACAATGACAGTCTTGTAAAAATATGTTACTCCACCTTCCCGTGTAAAACTACTCCTGTTCAAATAGAGATTTTATCTATGTCTTATCTTGTTTTTTAGCCTTTTTTTTAGATTTGCAATGAGCTGTTCATTAAACCCAATGCTTAAAAACATGGACATTTTTATTTCCATGGATTTCATTGCATACATAATTCCTTCTATCAATAATTACAACTTGGATTGTAACTATATCATAAACTATTTACAATAATAATTCATATCCTGCCATTGAATCCCATTTTAACTGGAAAGCTCACAAATTTCATTTTATTGTTCTTAAAAAAACATCATAACTTGCATCCACCCCAGCAATGTTTTTCAGCACATTCTGCTGAAACCCCTCTTTGCCACCAGGTCCTCCTTTTATCTCCCAGCTGCTTTTCTCCCTCCATTGTCACTCAGTCTGACATGAAACCTGCAAACAGCAGCATTTTGAAAAATCAATGAAGAATCCATTATACATATCAAAAGAAATCAAATAGCGAAGCCACACGGGGGGCGAGCACGCGGCAAACCCACCTCAGTCATCTTGTTAGCAGCCTCCCTCCAACTGCAATCTACTCCGGGGAATTGTTTTCTGGGAGGCTGCTGCTACTTAAAGGAAACACGGCTGAACTTTCCATCAGCTCTTCTTAACAGCTAGGCAGAAAAGGAGTGGATGGAGTCAGCACGAATCAGGAACTTTGCCTTCGCGCTGAGAAAAACTCATTTAACCCAATTCCATCTAAGTGATGAGGGGCAGACAGATTAAGTGATTGAATAACAGACTGACTTAAGGTGTCTTTACCTGTTTCCTGTAATGACAATCCAACTTTAGTGGTGTTCTGTAGGTTCTATAAACTGAGGGAGCGTGTATTTAGGAAAGCACTTTAGTTCCTCATTCTTATAGCTACAGTATACAGTGACTTGCAAAAGTAGTGATACCACCAGTGATACCGCTTTTTCACATTTTGTCCCCAAATGCAGAGATCCACACTGAAAAAAAAAGATGAGTAAAATTTACTTTAAAAAAAGTTTCGCAACTTTCTGCATTTGCTTTTTTCAAGTAAATTTAATTTCAATTTTCTCTTAGTAAACTTTACTTAATTTATTTTTGCCGAATCAATCCTTTATTTTAGTAAGCTTTACTTAATTTCTGCATACAATATTACCTAATTACAATGGCTTAATTTATACAATATTACTCAAATAATTTATGATACATAATATATTATAATTTTTAGTGGAAACACACATATTACACTGTCTCAACACATTGATGGCATGTAATATTTTTTTAAGTATACTAAAATACAAAATAAAAAGTACATTAAATAAAACTTTGAGATTATGTAAATATTTGAATGTGTGTCTGATAATACTCACCTCTGAACAGCAAAAGAGCTAGTGCTTAGTGCCTAATGCTAATATTGCTCCAGCAGTGCTAGCCGGGGTTAGCAGCAGGCTACAGGCTGAAAAAACTCACCTCTGAATGGCAAAAGGGCTAGCACTTAGCGCAGTTAGTGGCTAATGCTAAGGCTGCTCCAGCAGTGGTAGTCAAGGTTAGCAGCAGGCTACAGGCTGATAATGCTCACCTCTGAATGGCTAGCACTTAGCGCAGTTAGCAGCTAATGCTAATGCTGCTCCAGAAGTGCTAGTCGGGTTTAGCAGCAGGCTACAGGCTGATAATTCTCACCTCTGAATGGCAAAAAAGCTAGCGCTTAGCACAGTTAGCGGCTAATGCTAATACTGCTGCAGCTTAGGTGCTAGAGAAACTAAACTGAAACTCCTGTATACTCCAGTGTGGCTTTACGGCTCCTTAACACCTGATTGGTACAATTTTTGGAAAAATGATAGGATTTTAGATGCGCCTCATAGTGCGAAAAATATGGTAAATGCATTTTATTGAGATTTAAAGTGATAGACCGCCACAAAGTAGCACATAATTGTGAGGTGGAACGAAAATGATGAGAGAAATAACTAAATAACCAGCATCCAGTTTATTGAAAAAAAATCCTAAAGGAATGCTTCTGTGTTTTTTAATTTTTATTATTTATTTAACATGTTTTTGAACAGACCTGGCAACTCAGAAGCAGCAGAAAAGGTGAAAAGGTGAAAAGGGTGTAGAAAACAAAGGTTTATTGTACAGTTAAGTGATTAGGTGGCGTTAGGTAATTTCCTTTGAGACCCCACATCTATTATGAAGCCATTAGAGTTCATTCCAAACTCATTGCCCACCATTAGTTTCCTACCTGCTTTATAACAGCACAGAGAGCTCGAGCCCCAGTGATTGCCTCTTGCAGTGTCATTTGTACGTAGATGATGGTCTCACAGCATCTCTCACAGCATTTAAATCAGCCCATAGAAAACATGGTTAATAACTAAGGGCTGGGCGATATATCCCTCAAACTATATCATGATGTTTAGAATATTTTTGAGATACCAATATTGTTGGTCAAATTTAAAAAAGGAACTACTGTAAAATAAGGCACATTTATAAAGGGTTTATAAATAGGTCATAACGGAGTTCATTAATGGTTATTAATTATCTTTAATAAGCTGTTACAGCACATGAATAGGAAAGGTAACAGTGACCTGTCTTTTGCCAAATAGTGATTCCACATTCATTTACTCTGTTAAACCTCAAATCTTTCTGGATGATTATCTAACTTCGTTTTTTTCATCAATCGCCACCATCAACATATCTGCTCATAATCGTATTCATTTAAATACCCAGATTAATATTAATCTGTAAACATAATGTGGTGTATATACGTGTATTTTTAAACCTGATTAGTAAACATTATTTAAAATCTTTATGAAGAAGCCTTATTTTAAAGTGTTACCTACATACATACAGCTCTAAAAAAAAAAAGAGAGAGAGACCACTTAAAAATGATGAGTTTTGTTGATTTTACCAGATTGAAGAACTCTGAAACATAATCAAGAGGAAGATGGATGATCACAAACCATCAAACCAAGCTGAACTGCTTGAATTTTTGCACCAGGAGTAAAGGCATAAAGTTATCCAAAAGCAGTGTGTAAGACTGGTGGAGGAGAACATGTCAAGATGCATGAAAACTGTGATATATAGATTAATATTAATATAAACAGTTATATTAATATTAAAACTTTATGAATATAAACTTGTTTTCTTTGCATTATTTGAGGTGTGGAAGCTCTGTTTTTTTTTTTGTTATTTCAGCCATTTCTTATCTTCTGCAAATAAATGCTCTAAATGACAATATGTTTATTTGGAATTTGGGAGAAATGTTGTCCGTAGTTTATAGAACAAAACAACAATACATATAATTGCAAATGCAACAATATGCATATAATTTACCAACATAATCAAAGAAGTACAGTAAATAACAAAACAAATAGAACGTAGACTATTACTATTCACACATTTCCTTTTCTCTTTTAATGTGGCTCTCCATTTTACAGTGTCATACTACAGGCATCATGTCTCATGACTTTTATCACTTCTCATGGATGTATTCTCCAGGTTGATGGAGTCACTAAAAGCAGCAGCACTCTCAGTCAGTGTGCTGGAATCAGTCCTGAGAAGCAAAGATAGCTCCTGGGGCCAGATCTCGACTTGCTTCAGATCTGAGGAGCAGATCTCGGACTGCAAGATGAATGGAACTGCCGACTGACTGGAGCTAGCCTACAGCTTAGCACACACTCCAGCTCCACTGCCACGATTCTGTCTCATGGTACACTGCTTACAAAAGTCCTCACTTTCAGCCAGTGACCTCACTTTTATATTTAGACTATATTTAGAGCATTTAGCAGAAGCTCTTATCCTGAGAACCACCTCAATCCAAAAGTTGGGAAGGATACCTGGAAGATATCTAGAGGATCAGTGTGAATTTAAGTCATCTTTGAAGAGATGGGTCTTCAATCAGCGTTTGAAGACAATAGCAACTTATCTGCTTTTCAGAAGCCAGTTGAAAGGATGTTCCACCACTTTGGTACCAACACAGAGAAGGATCTGGATGCCTCTCCTTAATGGATCTTGAAGGATAGAGGATCATGCTGAGCCATATTGGAAACTTGAAGGACTGTCGAAGAGAACTGATCTGTTTTTTGACATTTCCAGTCAAGTGTAAGGGCTTTATAGACTAGTATAAGGGTTTTGAATCTAATGCAGGCTTCTACTGGATGGCAGTGAAGAAAACACACAGCAGAGGAGTTACAGTGGTGCTTACAAGTTTGTGAACCCTTCAGAATTTTCGATATTTCTGCATAAATATGGCCTAAAACGACATCAGAACGTAAATAAAAAGGACCCAGTTGAACAAACAAGACAAAAAATATTACACAGTGCTATGAAAAGGTTTGGGCAGCCCTGTTCATTTTCATGACTTTCCTTTATAAGTCACTGGTTGTTGAGATCAGCAATTTTAGTTAAATATATCATTTAGCAGACAAACACAGTGATATCTAAGAAGTAAAATGAAGTTTCTAGGACTTGCAGAAAGCGCGCAATAATTCGTTAATCTACAAAAGACAGGGTCATAAATTTGGGCACCCTTGTCGTTTTATTGATTTTAATACCTTTAGCATTAATTATTGAAACACAAAATTTAGTTGGTAAGCTCATTGATCCTTGACCTACATACAGAGGTAAATCCAAATATTATAAGAAAGAGTTAAGGCGACCAATTGCAAGTTTGTCTCCTCTTTGCATTTTCTCTGAAGAGTGGAAACATGGGAGCCTCAAAAGACACCCTCAAATGACCTAAAGAAAAAAAAGATTGTTCAACATTATGGTTTAGGGCAGGGGTATTTAAATAGAATTCAGTAGGGTCCAAGGTCCGGACCATTGTCATTTTTAACTTGTGTTATGATTCAGTATTATATCCTGTATACTGAAGAAGCCTATAGTAGTTCTGTCAGTGTTTTATGTCATCAACAACTGAAAGACAAAACAAATTACACATTCTATTCAGTATATTTCAACAATATGTATTGTTTTAAATAGGCCTGTCACAATAATTACATTATCGACTTGTGATACAATAAATTGAAACACCCTCAATAATTGTACTTGTTGAGTCTATTAATGTGAATGTGTATGTCAACTTTGTTTCAAAATGCTAAATGTATTCTATTTGGTTTTACTTATATTAGATTTAGGCCTGCCTGCCTGCAATGTTTGCTGAACTTGGCCAAAATATCAGCTTTGTTTAAAAAAAAAACAGCAGTTTTATTTTATTTAAAATTATTACTCTTAGTATGTTTTATAAATGTAGTATTTCACTTTCTTTTTCTGGTGTGCACCATCTTAATAAGCCTTTCTCATTGTATTCTCTGGCTGCTGCTGCTTCTCACTTGCTGCTTCGCCTGTGTGGCTCCGCACTCCCGCATCTGCACAGATCTGATTGGTAGAGGAGAGAGTTTGGTGATTTTACTACACGTGATTGGTCTGTAATTTTACTGCGCTGCAAAAAACGTAAACCGTAAAGACAAGTAAAGAAAAGTTACACCGCTTTAAATGAACACAGTCAGAATTAAATCCTTCTCGATTTGGTTCCGGATTGGATAACGTCTGGGTTTGGACCCGGACCGTGGTCTGCCTATTAGTGACCTCTGGTTTAGGGGAAGGATACAAAAAGCAATCTCAGAGATTTCAGCCGTCAGTTTCCACTGTGAGGAACATAGTGAGGACATGGAAGACCACAGATACAGTTCTAGTTAAGACCCGAAGAGGCAGGCCAAGAAAAATCTTGAATATAATTTAAAATCTGTGGTGTGATTTCTTTGAACTCTACTAAGTACTGGAAAATGCATGAGAATTATGGAGTAATCAGCCATGTGTCACAGATACAGCAGACTGGGATTAGTCTATAAAACTCTGGAGAACTCCCATTTCTGGAAAAGTCCCATCTATAGAGATCCTTCCACTTTTCATTACAGTTTATTCCAAACTCATTGGCCATCATCATCATATCTGCTTCAATACAGCACAGAGAGCTTGAGCCTCAGTGATTACCACCTGCAGTGTCATTTGTACGTAGATGATGGACTATCTTTCATAGCATTTAGGTCAGTCCACAGAAAATATGGTTGCTAACTAGGGGTGGGTGATATGGCCCTCAAGCAATATCATGATGTTTTAATGAAATGAAAAAAAGTAAAACTTTAAAATTAGACTAATTTCTAAAGGGTGTTATTATAAATAGTTTATAAAGGAGTTCATTAATGGTTATTAATTAGGTTGTAAATTATAAAAAAAAAACTTTAATAAGCTGATACAACACATGAATAGAAAGGACGACAGTGCCCTGTCTTTTTTCAAACAGTGATTCCACGTTCATTTACTCTGTTAAAACTTGGACCTTTTTGGATGCTTATCTTACTTATTTTTTTTTCTCCATAAATCAGCATCAAAATATCTGCTAATAACTTAATTCATACCCAGATACTACCCAGATTAAAGTGTCTGTCTGTATTATTTTGTTTCTGAACTGAAAGCAGAAGCATTTCTGAGTGGAAAAGGGACAAAATATTGCTAAGCCTAAGCCTACTTTATTTATTCTAAAAACTGGGGTTTTGGGTCGCTTTTTGCAGGAGTTCTTCTGGCCACGTCACGTGTCTTTACGTACTTACGTCACACGTACAGCCTCTGAAAGAGGATCCGGCTCAGTTTTACTGAACGCAAGCAGCTGGTGGAGCAATGGAGACTTCAGAAGAGGAAACTCAGAGCTCAGTACCTCATTCACTCATAGTAAAAACAAAGAAATGAAGAAGTAAAGTTTCTGACTGAGAGTACGCTATCTCTCTCTCTCTCTTTTTGACTGA
This sequence comes from Astyanax mexicanus, assembly GCF_023375975.1. Classification (NCBI taxonomy): domain Eukaryota; kingdom Metazoa; phylum Chordata; class Actinopteri; order Characiformes; family Acestrorhamphidae; genus Astyanax; species Astyanax mexicanus. Next base: position 21,833,124 of record NC_064424.1, on the reverse strand, counting down.
ACATAACCTGGAATCGGATTCATCCGCTCTGAAAGGAGACCGCATCACACCCACCCAGTTTAAAATGACTCCTTCGCATGCTCGGCGCAATTACCTATTGTCAACAGAGAGGGCTCTAAATCTCAAAAATTAGGGACACCAACTTTAATATTTATCCAGTAATTATAACCTTTACAGTAGAACAGTAGAGGCAGTTAGATCCAACAAAAGCAGAATAAACAGGTGTCCCATTACTTCTGTCACAATATTAAGTGAATGTGTCACAACAGGTTATTTAAACTCTACTAAGTACTGGAAAATGCATGGGAATTATGAGGTAATCAGTCATGTGCCACAGATACAGCAGATGGGGATTAGTCTATAAAACTCTGGAGAACTCCCATTTCTGGAAAAGTCCCATCTATAGAGATCCTTCCACTTTTCTCACACTTCCAAGCAGAAAAAAGAAAGAGAGAGAGACAAAGAAAGAGAAAGAGAGAGAAAGAGAGAGAGAAAGAGAGTGGGCCAGGCATATTAGGTGGTAGGTGTAGGGGTTACGTCTCCCGGCGCCGTGTTTTCCTGTCGAGGAAGCGTGTTGTTTGGTAATTAAGGCAGTCCTCCGGCCCCCGCCGCGACTTTATTTTTAACTCGCCATTATCTTTACGATGGTGGCATGAATAATTGCCGTGACTGATGGAGACCGAGCTGGGAATTGATCTGGGGACTCAATCTGTTTCCATTATTCTGCTCCACTTCTGCCAGCCCGCCACGCCGCGCCATTACAGCCCTGGACTGGGAGCCCTGCAAGGCGAGTGAAATATTTACACGGGAACCTCGAACAACCCATACATCGCCTACGAGCTCCTGGATAAAGCCAACATCACATTCTGACCTGAAGCACCATGACTTTTTACTTGTTTTTTTTTGCTTGTTTGTTTTAATTGAACCTTGTTTTTACTTCAGTAGTGCCCTTAAGCACATGTTACCTCAATACCATACTCTTAGAAAAGAACCTTGGAATGACATCTTGAAGAAGGTTGGTGAATCAGAGGCTTGGTGGTAAGCATGAGTTATTTCACAGTTATTTCCAAAAGGACAGAGAAGACATGACTATATGGCCAAAGGCATGGCATGCAACTGCTTGGGTGTCCAGGCAGGTAGGGGGCCCCCAAGAGCTGACAAACTTTAAACTATACCAGTATCAAGACAGTAGGACATACAAGCTCCATAAGGGGGCCCTGCTCGACTTCACTCGCTGCCGTTGCATGTGGCGTGCATTGAAAATGAATATATATCATTGAATATAATGCTAAATTATGGACAACTGAAGATTATACACAACGGAAGCTTAACTAATGGCCCTCAAAGTCTAATTATTAAACATTACATAAAAACAAAAGGAATGCATAAAAAAACACTACAGAAAGACACTTATTCGCTACAAAATTGCTTTCTCTTAAAGGAAGTATTACTAATTCCGGGTTCTGTACTGTGCCCAAACTTTTACACAGGGAACATTTATCTATATGCTTGCTGATCGCTGGTTCAAATCCTGGTTCAAGTCATGTAGCGCTCCATCAGCTGCCGGAGCCCAGAGAGAGCACGACTGGCCTTGCTCTCTTTGGGTGAGTAGATGGCGCTCTTTCCCCACATCACTTCCAGGGTGAAGATGTCGATCAGCACAAGATCGCCTGTGAACTGATGTATCGGAACCAAGTCGCTGCGCTTTCCTCCGAGGGCGCTGTGATGCTACTCAGCAATGCTGCATCAGCATGTGGTAAAATTACAACAATTCTGTAAAGAAGAGTAGACCCAAAAATATGAAATATTTTTTACACAGGGTCATGTAGTTTTTTTCCATTATAAAAATAAAAATATTAATTTAAAAGCTGCATTTTGTGTTTGATGATCAGAAACATTTATAAGTGACAAACATGCAAAAAACATTAATTTTCTATCCAAATATCGTTGAATCCAACACTTTCTATTGGATGCAGCTTTTTGTGATGATGCCAAGTGTGTACTGAATGTTATATAACAGGGAATAATTGCTGACATGGACCAAAACATTTTAAAAAGTTGCTTATAGTGTTCTATAATAGTTGTTATAAACTGTACTCTGTAAATGTAACAGAAAAGTTTCTGGTCTCTTTTAGTTGGAACCTGGGTGGAGAATCCATCTTTCTCTTTTGACCTGAATTTTCCTAATCCGTTGTCCCAAATCGTGAAGACAAATACGTGTAAGTAATCACAGACGTATTCCTGCAATTTACTCCCCAAATACAGTTTTGCTTCTGCTCGTCTATGGTCCATGACCCACTTGGGAATAATGAAACATTGCAAAAAGAAATGGCACTGTATAAGTAGGACAAAGGCATATAACAAATGAGTAAAATTATTATTATTATTATTAATGACAGTGTATGGCCCGGTGATCTGTCAGCACAGTGCGAATATAGATCATAGATAGATACAGTATTCCATCTCTAGATACTTTTATGTCTATGAATAGTTTTGTTTTTGAAGTAAGTTAAAAAGCAATAGGCCCTTATAATAAATCATCAAAATAAAACCATGTGCTTGTGGGTAAGAGAAAACTCTATAAAGTCAGTTCTGCTCCTTATAACTAATAGAGAAAAGGCATTATGATATAATTCTGGCGTATTAAGAATACAATAAGAATGTATTTATATAGCACTTCGGACACAAAGCAGCTCATAGCACTTATAACACTAAGGGCCCTATCGTAGCGTGGCGCGTTGCCATCGTACACCCCGTAAAAAGTCTATTTTTACGCCTTGCTCACGCGTCCTTAAAATAGCAATGTACTTTTGGAATATATTAAAGCCGATGGGCATGGTGGTCTGGAAATGACGTGTGTTCAGGTAAATTTCTGGTGGTTTTTATCTTGGCATTTGGAAAAAAGCATTGCGCAGCTGATCCAGCTAAAGGACGTCTAAATTCAACAGTCAAAAACACACCCATTAATATTTAAGGGAATTAAAACACGCCCTTTGCGCCGCTGGTGCTGCGCAAGGCGGATTTTTCGTGTCCTTACGATACCAAAGACACAGGACACCTAGTGCACTATAGATCGTTAAAATAGTGCCCTATGGTTATGTTCACACAGCAGGTATAAAGTGACCTTACATGTCATGTGTGGCACTTCAGTGTGTGGCACTAAAATGTGCAACAGTGAGTGTGATTGTTCTGAATAGCCAGATCAGAATTCATAACATTTTTAAGTCAAGGAGAAAACGCAATAGCTGCGTCACGATGTGCATTGCTATCTTACACCCCGTCAGCAATCTATTTTCACACATTGTGCCCGCACCATTAAAAAAGCGTCAGAGTTTAGTAATATTTCTATGCCGATAGCCTTGGTGGTCTGGAAATGAGGTGTGTTCAGGTAAATATCTGGTGTGTTTCTATACTGGCGGCAGGAAACTGACTGATTAAAACCCTGACAACATTGTTGAATAATGCACGTGTTTTTACAATGAGTTTGAAATCATTCTAAGTGATAAGCCCAGCTATCAGCTACTGGAACTCATTGATGGCTCTTGAGAGAAGGTGAAACTGAAACTGCACATGAAGCATTTCTGGATCAGTTTAGGAGCATGAACTGTTCAGGAAACTGTTTAGCAAATAGTGTGAACAGATTAAAACAAACATTAGATTTCATGAGAAAATCAGATTTTAACCACTTTTATCTGCCGTGTGAACACTGTGTGAGCCCAAGCTACTCTAAAATATCAAACATATTCTGGTTTGTTTTACAAAACAAATAATTGTCCACAAAATATATTTTTTACAGCTTTAATTTTGTAAAACAAACCAGAATATGTTTTATATTGTAGATTTCTCTAAGTACCACATTTATCTATGAGGATCAAATCTGCACACTCTTGGTATTTTAATATCAGTGTGTTCATGAGGGAGAGTCAACGGGAATAGTTTTCTCAGCATCTTTAAGGAGTTTCTGGAGGTGCTGAACAACAGTTGCTGCTACTAATAGGTCACTAATAGGCGGACCGCAGTCCGTGTCCGAACCCAGACGTTTTCCAATTCGGACCCAAACCAATAAAGTATTGAGAAGGATTTAATTCTGACCGTGTTTATTTAAAGCGGCGGAACGTTTATTGTCTTTATGGTTTACGTGCTTTACAGCGCAGTAAACTTACAGACCAATCACGTGTGCTGTAAGATCACCAAACGCTCTCCTCTACCAATCAGATCTGTGCAGATGCGAGCGCACAGAGCCACACAGGCAAAGCAGGCGGTGAGAACCTGCAGTCGGAGAATAAAGCAAAAAAAAAAGATGAGAATACAGATGGTGCGCACCAGAAAAAATAATTAAAATACTAACTTTATAAAACATACTAACAGTAATGTAACCGAGCGGTGTTACTTGGAGGAATTAAAGAGAAACAACCGAGACAAGAGTGCAAAATATTCCACTTAACTCCACCTCAAAACTAAAGCAACCCCCAGGGACATAATAAAGTCTGTAACAGTAATAATATTAAATAAAATAAAACTACTGTTTAAAAGTTCAGCAAACATTTCTCCATATATTGTACTATTCATGTAATTATCATGACAGGCAGACACAAATCTAATATAAATAAAATTAAAATAAATATATAAATATATAAATATAATAAATACTGCATTTTGAAACAAAGTTAACATACAGATTCACATTAATAGACTCAATAAGTTAAATTATTGAGGGTGTTTCCATTTATTTTATGATAGGTTGATAATGTAATTATTGTGACAGGCCTATTTAAAACAATACATATTGTTGAAATATACTGAATAGAATGTGTAATTTGTTTTGTCTTTCAGTTGTTGATGACATAAAACACTGACAGAACTACTATAGTCTTCTTCAGTATACAGGATATAATACTGAATCATAACACAAGTTAAAATGGTGACGGTCCGGACCATGGTCTGGTGAAATGTTCTCTAACTGGACCGCACTGAATTCTAATTCTAATTAAATACCCCTATGAGCTCTAGCTCATCCCTCATTACCATCTCAGTTGGGTTTAGGTCAGGAGATTGTGGAGGTTTTCATGTCTTTAAAATGAATCTGCATTGAAATATTGAAATATATTAAATAAAGAAAGAAAGAAAGAAAGAAAGAAAGAAAGAAAGAAAAAAAAAAAACATTGAAGAAGAAGCTGTGTTCCAACTTTGGACTGGTACTGTATTCACAAACACAAACTACTGAGCCAAACCTGTGAGTTGCTTGGGCAAGCAGTTGGTTACTAGCCACACTTATTAGGATCCTGATCTTGGAAGAACTGGAGGAACTGGAACTACAACAGTTGAAGAAGATCATCTGAGACATTACACGTTTATATGTCAAGAAATATCCCATACTGCATTTCACACTACACACATTTACAGAGATACTGTATGATTTTGTAATATTAGCTGGTGAATCCATTCTTTCTCCAGCAAGGGCAGCTGAGGGTGAGTGGAAGACATCTCAGACTTATTGGGGCTATAAAAAGAGATACGCAGCAACTTGTATTTCAAAACCCCATTTGGAGGGTTTGAAGGTTGTCTGGGTAGGGTGGTAAGATGCAGTGTTCTTCTCCGCAAAGTGAGCTACCGTGTCAGTGGTTTGTCGGTAGCGAATTTTCTCGTGTCTCGCGCTTATTGCTGAATCATTTACAAGATGTTGCGTCCGCCTGGGTTTAATGGAGTGAGTGTGATTTGTGTGAGCGAACAAAAGCACTGGAAGAAGCTTTTAATTGCGTTTATCTCATCTTTCCACCCACTCCGTTCAAATTGCGGGCGAATCGGCGCGTGCTCCGCTTCCTGACATCGAGCAAATGCTTCAAAAGTAGGAGAGGATTTAAGACTACAGTGTCAGAAGGCATCAACATAAAATCCTCAAAGCAAGTCAACCCAGTGTGAAGCACATATCTCTGAGGAAACACAAAGAGAACAGACATGGGAGGAAAAACAACAAAAAAAATCGGTTGTTGCAGAATGCTTTGCAGAAGCTTGGTTCTTCTTTTGCTTCTTCTGAAATAAGAAATAAAAAAAAAGCATTTTTCCAGTGCGTCAAACATCATTGTACAGAAGGCATGAAAAATGTAATTATCTACACAGTCCTCCTTGACCCTTTGGGAAAGAACAGAGTGGTTCCTGACTGATGACTTTAGGCCTCGCATCTTGCAGCTTTGACAAATAGGGCTCTAAATCACCCCCCGTTCTCTTTATGATTTTTCGTTTCTCTGTCACTGTGACAAATGCTCGCGGTGTCCCACAAGGTGCACTCTTTAGCCCCCTACACATTACATTTCATTTGCCCTGCTGCGTTCCTTTCAGAGGTCCATTCAAGCCACCGTTGGACACGAGATACAGGGGTCTATATACCCAGTGGCTCTCTCATTTGTCACGCCCTCACTGAAAGGCTCTAGTGCATTTTCACACCACCTCTAAATGTAGGCCATTTGTTTCCTTACAGCAACGTGGCCTAGATATAGTAGATATAGCCATCTCAGTTTCAGATATCACTGGCAGATATCAGCGAAACGGTGGAAAGCAGATGAATTGTAAAACCCTAAATCAGAAAAGACCCCCCAAAAAGATGTTTGTTTTTAATTGAAGACAGTATGAGATAATTACATGAGATAATACATCCATTACTGCATTTTAGACAAGCAACACACAAAAAAAAAACAACAAAAAAAAGTTGGGATAGTAAAAACATTGAAACGAGGCTTTGGCTGTGCTATATTTATGCAAGTGTCTTTATAAAATAGTTATAAACGTTTTTGGGAGGAGGAACATGCATGAAGCACCTTCCTCTTCCAATGTAACAGTCTATAAATAACTTACCCTCCAAAACTTATCTTATGGTGTTGTCATTGCATTTTACATTTACATATATAAAAAAAAATACTTTAAGAAATGAAGGTCAGTCAAGCCAAAAGAAGAGACTTTGAAGGTATCCTCAAGTACAGTCGCAAAGACCAAAAATGTATATGATGAAACTGGCTCTCATCAGAACCTCCCCAGTACAGGAAGGTCAAGAGTTCTCTCTCTCTGTCACACAGGGTACGTTCATCAGAGTTACCAGCCTCAGAAACATTTTCTTAGTTAGTTTTATGAGGTAGCGTCATCTGGAATTTGACCTTTCAGTCAACAGCTGTGCTGAACTCGTCAAGAGTTAATTACTTACTGTCTCTTAATGTGTTTAAGGGGATCAGTTGCAAAGTTATGAAGAGTTGGGTTGGTAGTATACAGTGAATAGCCTAATTTGAGTAAAGTTCTAATCCATATTATGGCAATCAAAGACCACCGAAAAGCACCTCCCCAGGCGCTGCAGCAAAATTCTTAGTGTGTGTCTTCTGAGTGTACTTACTAGTGTGTATCAGTGCCCAGCACAAGTATGGTGTATATGGTTGTCTTGTTTTGTTTTGTCTTGTCTTCTCTTGTTTTGTGTTGCTTGGTTCAATGATATTATACACCATAGAGGGAAAATATACCAATTATTTCCAATTGTACACGTTTTTTTTTTGGGGAGAATATTGTTTTTAAAAATGTCATATTGTTGATAAACTGCTGTTGATAGCTCGTCAAAGACACACCATTTTTGGATACTGCTTTTGCACTGTTTGCACTGTTTTAGCAATGCTTCTGACTTCACGCTCTCAGAAAGTAAATATGAATTGAAGCAACAATAATTATCACTGTCTTTTTATTTTTGCAATATTCATACTGTTCATTTTTTCTTGATTTTGGGTTGTAAAAAGGCCTGTCTTGGATCATATTTACTTAAAACTTTGGCAAATGAAAAAATAAAAAACATCCAATCTTTCCCTAACCACAGCACTTTTGAGCTTAGTTGAAACTTTTTTTTTTTTTGCTGAGATGTTCTGCAACCCATGTGCACCTGGGCACTCTGTTTAAGCCCAGCTCTTGTCTTGTCATGTCTGGTCTTGTCTTGTCTTGAATGGTTTAATAATATTATGCACCATAAATGGACACATATACTTTCCAACTTTTACAATATTTTTTTTTACACATTTGTTGATTAACTGTTGTTGTTTGCTCCTTAAAAAAACATCTTTTGGTGGATACTGCTTTTTGCACAGTTTCAGCAAGGTTTCTGACCTCTGGAGTCAAAGTAAAATGAAGTAACCCTGCTTTTTTTTGGATTTGCAATGTTCATACTGTCCCCTTTTTTCTGATTTTGGGTTGTAAAAAGTGCTGTGATGGATAATATTTGTGAAAGACACAAAAAAACATCTAGACTTTCCAGACTGTCCCTAACCACAGCACTTCTGAGCTTAGTTGGAACTTTTTTTTTTTTTTTTGCTTAGATGTTCTGCAGAGCATGTGCACCTGGGCTTCAGGACGTGTCGTGTACAGTATCATAATTAACTTTCTGTTTGAGCCCAGCTGTGTGTCCTCTCTCTCTATGTTCTAACAAGTCTTGCTGTACCTAAAACAAGATTTTCTACCACAGCAAAAACTCCACTGTAAAAAACTATAGTTGCAAACTGAATTCCAAGTCCCTGAATTAATTAATTATTCATCATTTTCTGGGCTGTTGTTTGTCTTTATGTTTCGTAATTTAGAGACCTTATTTTAATACCTTTCAAATGCTATATGAACTGCTGTGGGTGTTCATTTTAAAGTTGGGGGTGTCATCCTACTCTGTTTGTAAGGAAACAGTTGCTTTTAATATCATTTAAATTGCCATCCAGATGTCCCTCAACATGAAACTGAACATGAATTCTTCAAACTAAATCAGTGCTTAGACCTCATCTTTGGTCAGTATGTCCTTCTTACCTCATCGTTTGTGATCTCTGAGACGTCCCTTGGCTATGATTGCAACTTCATACAACCAACTACAGTCAGAAACTCTTTTCTGTGCTCTGTTTTCTCACAACTTTGTTGCACCTTTCTAGACACCCAGGTCCTTTTTTTTACAATTACGTTTTACTCTATTTACACTAATTAAAGTGGCCGTCCGTAGCTGAAAGCAGAAGTATTTTTGATAGGAGAAGGTATAAAATATTGTGTCTAATGGTACCAGTGTGCTGGAACAACCATCCCTGCTAAGCCATATATATTCATTCTAAAAACTGGGGTTTCGGGGCGCTCGGGAGTTCTTTAGGCCACGTCACACGTCTTTACGTACTTATGTCACAAGTACAGCCTCTAAAAGAGGATCTGGCTCAGTTTTACTGAACGTGAGCGGCTGGTGGAGCAATGGAGACTTCAGAAGGGGAAACTCAGACCTCAGTAGCTCATTCACCCATAGTAAAAACAAAGAAACGAAGGAGGGAAGTTTCTGACTGAGCGTGCTCTCTCTCTCTCTCTCTCTCTGACTGAACATAACCTGGAATCGGATTCATCCGCTCTGAAAGGAGACCGCATCACGCCAACCCAGTTTTAACAGATTCTTCTGCATGCTCGGTGCAATTACCCATTCTCACCAGAGAGGGCCCTAAATCCCAGAACTTACGGACATCAGCTTTAAACACAACCATTTACACTCAGCAAACCCAGACGAGAAGTGGCAGCCAATAATCATCAGCGTACTCCAAACAGCATATGTCGCTCTAAGATCTCTATGTACTCTACTTTTCTGTTTTAATGCTGTTTTAACAAAAGTGCACATATCTTTTTCACATATACAGTACCAGTCATAAAGTTGGCACACCCTACATTTCATTATTTAAAACGGTTCTGCTTTGTAGATTAATACTTAAGTCATCCAAACTATGGAGAAAAAAAACTTATTTAGTAAACAAAAGTGTTAAACAAACCAGAAAATGATTTAGGTTTTAGATTTTTCTGTTTAGATTGCATTTTTTGATCAGCTTTCAGTTAACAGCTGTGCTGAACTCATCAAGAGTTAATGAACTCTTAATGTGCTTAATGTGTTTGCTTAATTAACTTAATGTGTTTGAGAGCATCAGTCTAAGTAATGTTCTAATCCATTTTATGCCAAGAACAACTGAACAAAGTAAAGAAAAAAAAAACTTTGAAAAGGAACTTTGAAAGACAACCAAATAACATGTTGAAACTGGCTCTGATCAGGACCTCCCCAGTATAGCACAGGTTTATCAGAGTTGCCAGCCTCTGAATCAGATCTTTATGAGGTAGAGTCACCTGAAATGATCAGCTTTCAGTTAACAGCTGTGCGGAACTTGTCAAGAGTTAATTACTTAAATGAATTACTTCTTGATGTGTTTGAGAGCATCAGTTGTAAAGTTGTGAAAAGGTAGAGTTGGTTTACAGTGAATAGCCCTATTCTAATCCTTACTATGGCAATAAAGGACCATCAAAACCATTATGATGAAACTGGCTCTCATCAGGACCAACCCAGAAAATTAAGAGCAAGAGTTCCCTCTGTTGCACAGAATAAGTTGACCAGAGTAAACAGCACCCCAGGTAAGAGCCATCTAAATCCTTTTCAAAATATTTTGGTTTGTTTAACATTTTTTAAGTTTATTACAAGTATTTACTTACTTAACTATTAATTTACAATGTAGCAAAACAATAAACTGTATACAGTATGTTGACAAACTGGAGATCCTGTTCTCTTCTTTGTTCCTCAAAATCCCAGCCTCTTTACTCTCTTTGCTCTCATTGGTTCCATCCAGAACCTCCTCAAGGTGTTCTGTGTTTCGATTCCACTGCACTGAAGTCACAGCGATGGGAATTCCTGAATAAATTCAGCAACGACTTCTTGTTCTTCCATGAAAAATGTTGCTCTTTTGGCAGCTGGAACTGGAGATATTTACTGCCTGTCTCTGAAGGAATACAGTAAGCGCCTGCTTTAAGTGCTGCTACTGCCGGAGGCTGAGCAGAAGTCTATCAAGCCTCTCGGAGCAGACAGGATGTGATGGGTGCTTCATCGTGGCCCAGCATGGAGAGGACCTTCCCTAGTGCGCGGGAGGAAAAACAGAAACAGAAACTTGCCTGGCTTTGCATAATTTCTTTCCAAATTGACAACTTGGCCTTATGTGTCTGGTTTTATTATTATTACAGGTGAAGTCAGGCTCCCAGAGATACTGCCGAGTCAGCGGTCAGCCCTGCAGAGATGAAAGGATGAAGTTACACTTATATTACACCTTTCTAGACACCAGGAAAGCTTTACAATCATCATTTACATCCTTTAAACTCAACCATTTACACTCAGCACTCATCCACACACACCAGTGAGAAGTGGCAGCCAATCAGTATAAGCATACTCTCAACCGGAAACAACCGTCCACCTGGAGGACACTGAGGAATTGAACCAGCACTGGGCAACTAAGGGTATCAAATTTACCTGATCCCCAAGTTTTTGGACTGTGAGAGAGAACATGGAAACTCCACCTAGATAAGGACTTGAACCCAAAATCCCAGTGCTGGGAGAAAACCCTCACAGATGTGAGAAGAACACGGAATTTCGCCCAAAACTAGGGACTTGAACCCAAGATCCCAGGGCTGAGAAAAACCCCATACAGATATGAGGAGAACAAAGAAACTCCATCCAGATAGAGACTTGATTCCAAGACCCCAATTCTGGGAGAAAACCCACATGAACCCCCTCATGGATAACATGGAAATTCCATCCAGATAGAGACTTAAACCCAAGACCCCAGTGCTGGGAGAAAACCCACACAGATATTAGGAGAACATAGAAGCTCCACCTAGACAGGGACTTAAACCCAAGACACTAGTGCTGGGAGAAAACCCTCACAGATGTGAGGGGAACATGAAAACTCCACCCAGATAGGGAATTGAACCCCAGACCCCAGTGCTAGGAGAAAACCCATGTGGCAACAAGAACATGAACACTCCACCCAGACAGAGACTTGAACCCAAGACCACTGTGCTCGGAGAAAACCCATGCAGACAACATGGAAACTGCACCCAAGTAGGGACTTGAACCCAAGATTTCAGTGCTTGGAGAAAACCCTCACAGATGTGATGAGAACTTGAAAACTCCACCCAGATAAGGACTTGAACACAAGACCCCAGTGCTAGGAGAAAACCCATGCGGACACAAGAAGAACATGAACACTCCACCCAGATAAGGACTTGAACACAAGACCCCAGTGCTAGGAGAAAACCCATGCGGACACAAGAAGAACATGAACACTCCACCCAGATAGGGACTTGAACCCCAGACCCCAGTGCTAGGAGAAAACCCCAGTGCTAACCAAGGGTTCAAGCACCCTGCTGCCCTAGTAGTACATTAACATATATTATTCCTAACATGCTTTATTCATAGAATTGTTTATCGCTGTGATTCTGCACAGCTGAAATAAACAGCGCACAGATAACGGGTTGTATCATCACTTTGTGTGGTTTTGTGGGCTTGATTGTAAGTTGTGGCAGTCGCATTTCTGCATTTCCAAACACAGAGCACTCAGCGCCGTTGCCTTATCATTTTTAATGCAGAAAGCTGTGATATAAATAACTCAATCCTGAAATGTAGGCCAAGCCGGCAGATTACACCTCGCCCAGAAGGCATTACTATATTTGTTTACCCTTAATTTTCTTTTTTTTTTCATTCTTTTACGGAGAAGCAATCTTGCTGTGGCTGTTGGGCTGGATTTTTCTTTTCTTCTTTCTTTTCTTTTTGTCTCTTTTTTCCTTTTTTACCGTTTCATCTTTCTAACCTCACACTCGACCGGTCTCTCATGGAATCTGGAGTCTTATTCCCTAAGGATTCATGCCTTATTCAGATGCATTCTAGGCTTTCGAGGCAACGTCAGATATGAGGCTGTCAGAAGAAATGTAAATTGTGAGTGACTTTCAGCGCCGTTGTCACCCCCGCTAAAGCACATTCATTTCACCAGAAATTGGCAAGAGCTGAAATGTGCAGCGCACTATACAACAAGCGGTGACTGAACACGTTTCGCTCGCTCTATCGTGATGTGGGTAGGAAATAGAATCTGTATCAGGCTCAACTCATGCGTCTCCTGCCTAGAGTGGGCTATTTTTAGCTTTTCGAGAATTGTCAACCACCATCTTCTCGCTCAAACTGCTGGATGGCTTGAAAAAAAAAACATACACACACACACACACACACACACACACACACATACACACACATACACTCTGCCTGACGTGAAAAAATGTCTCCGGCCTACAAATTCTTCGTAGCTTTTGCTTTATTTACCTCTGGCATAAATAACAAGTGGCCTCCGCACGGTCCCTGTGGTCATTCCGTCCACACCATCCATTATTTCTCCCGCTGCTCCGAGCTCCAGATTTGGCTAACACACACATGCACGTCCTCCCAGTCCACTCATCAGACCGGATAAATGAGATGTGGGACAAAACGCAGCTTGCATGTTTGCCAATACATGTCTTTTTATCTCATCTGGAGCAGAAAAAACATCTGTAAACCCGAGCCACAGTCCGTCTCCGGCGCCAAGAGCTTTTTAATCCCATGCCAACATATCTGTCGGTATCAAATGAGATGATTATCAGCATAGGGAGTATGCTAAACACATGGCATGTTTTCCAGCTTGCCTGTAAGCTGGTATTCTAGAACCCAGCTGCTTTTTTTCATGTCATATTTGAAATTACATCACAAAGAACGCCCATAACCCATAAGCATAAACATATCGGATTGTGTGTGTTCAGCATTTACATGATGATGATGATGATGATGATGAGAATACATAAGGTTTCATCCTTAAACTTTAAAAGTCTCATTCCATTTTTTCCCCCATTAATTTTAAAATGAATGGAAAGTTTTGGTGTCTAGTATAAACGAATGCCATGTGAGCAATTTTTTGTAAAAAAAAAAAAAAAAAAAGTGTTTCGGAGGAGTGGAGGTGGGGAAACAATAAAATGTTGGCTCTTGCCCATGAATATTTATACATGCAAATATATTGCTTCTGATTGCTTCTTACAGCACTGCAACACCAGCGAAACAGACAACACTTAGAACAGTTACAAATCTTTTAAAATAAAGACATTTTTACACTAATAAAAGTTTTCGCAATGTCACATATTACTTTACAACATGAGTAATGTTCTGCCAAGTGCAGTTCAGCCATTGACCTTCTTTAAGTGTCTCTGTAAAATGCAAAATCCACCGGAGATCCTATGTAAACCTATGTAAACACACAGAGGTGGGTAGTCCAGGTCCAGAAAGTAAAAATCCTTTAACTAGTGTAAAGAGAACTTTTCTAAAAATACTCACCTACCTACACAGCAAAAAACTAAATCTTAGCAAGTGATGTTTTTTTTTTAATTTAAGGCAATAAATATTATTTTCTTCTCTGATAAGACTTTTTGTATTACTAATCATTGTAAGTTTTAGATTATTTTGCTTATTTTAGGGATAATTATCTTAATCATCCTTACTTAAAATTTGCACCTTATTTTAAGTAATTCGAACTTAAAATAAGCACAATTAAGAAGCAATCAAGTTATTCTGATTCTTGTGTCCGAAAACAGTGACGTTTTTGCTTGATTTAGGTGTTGCTTCACTCATTTTGAGACTTTGCCATTGCTTTTTGTAAGAAATCTTACTAAGAAAATTTTGCTTACCCCATTGGCAGATTTTTTTGCTTAATATACATATATTTGTCTTAATTTGCATATATTTTGTCTAGTTTTGGTCAATGGATTTTTTGCAGTGTATCTCAGTTGTACTTCGCTGGTGGTGTTCCATAGACAAATTCTAACCATTTGTTCATTAGCTCTGTATTATCAATTAGAATTGAAGCCTCTAATCTGTCCTTAATACTCCACTTTATTATTTATTTTATTTATTGAGAAGATAAGTAGTGAGACAGGTCAGTACATTACATTACATTACATTACATTACATTACAAAAAAGTACAAAAATAATAGAAGTTAAAAATAAAGCATCTATAGATAGGGCCTTAAGGAGGTCAGAGGGAAATAATGGGATAGAGGAGTAGAGAAGAGGAAGAAGGAGATGAGGTTAGAATTAGTTAGTTTGTTAGAGGTGTTAGGAGAGTAAGTGCTCTTTGAAGAGCTCTGTCTTCAGGAGTTTCTTAAAGATAGCGAGAGATTCTCCTGATCTGGTAGTGGAAGGTAGTTTGTTCCACCATTGGGGAACTCTGTATGAGAACAGTCTGGATTGCTTTGTGTGGATTGTGTTTGGCAAAGCGAGGCGACGTTCATTGGAGGAGCGCAGCGGCCGGGAGGTAGCGTAAGCCTTCAGGAGCGAGTGCAGGTAGGAAGGAGCCTGTACTGTCATCACCTTGTAGGCACCTTGTATACTGCCTACATCAGTATACAAGGTGCCTACAAGTGGCTTAAAAAAAGTATTTTCCCGCCTACAGATTTCTTTTGTTTTTGCTCTTTTGTCAAACTTTCATATCAGACAAAGATAACCTGAGTAAATATAAAAAAAACACTTTTTAAATATTTTTTTCAAACCAATCTAGCTACATGTGAAAAAGTACTTTTCCTGACGTTATGATAGCAAAGGCACACTGACATGGCCTAAATCAAGCTGTGCAGTGCACGGTTGATGGCTCACCTACAGATCGCTAAAAAAGTTCCCTGTGTCTTGTGAGATATTTCCTAGAAAGCTATCAATAAAACTTAATAGCCACAGTAGCCTTTCTGTCAGTTCTGCCCTAATGATTGGGACTTTGTTGCCCTTACATGAGCTATTGAGGAGTCATTGGATCACTGTTTTTAGGTACTTACCACTGCTTATTTAGTTCATTGTTTGCGTGTTTAATAATATAAAGGCACATCTGTATTTAACTTGTGTGGAAATAATGAACGTAATAAAAAAGGCCAGTGAACTGAATGTTCTGCTGTTTTCAGTGTGTGATTGTGTTGCTTACTGTTCCTGGTTATCACACTGAGTCACATAAAAAAAAGCCACAATTAGTAGCTGCATTGTGCTCGGCTCATTTGACTGGAGGTCATGATCTAATGATAATTAGAGTGATGGTGATGAAGCCTGGGTATAATTTCACACCAAGAATCCGCTTCAGGCTGCAAAACCCCTTACAGTGTGTGGCACTTATGTCTCAATAGCTAATTAAGACTAAATGCTAATTGATACTTTCTCCTCCTACATCACCGGGCTTCCAGGAGCTCCAACCCAATCACACAATTACAAAGGTTTCTGTCTGCATCTTGGCCTCTGAGAGTATAACACTGCATGGACAAATCAGACACTTGTGGTTGTAAAGTTTGGTGTTGGAAGGGAAGTCCAAAAAATAGTCAAAAACTTAGGCTTGATCAAAAACATGAGCAGCAAATATTAAAATCAGAATACAGCTTAGAGACAAGTAAGTAAAAAAGAGTAAATCCAAAACCATAAATAGATCAAAACTAAATAAATATATAAAGGGTTAGTGTGCAATCAGGCACAGGGTAAAGGAATCAGTAATTAATCACAGCTGTAGAGAATTAGAACTCAGGTGACAGTGATCGTGGAGTGTCGGCCGTATATATGTGGTCAGAGAGGGAGTGGTATTCTAGGCAGTGTAATCCAGAGTGTCACAGAGCCTTCCAAGCACACTCGGGTACTATTTTTTTAACAATCTGTAGGCGATCTGTGCACTACGCAGAGTCTTTGATATCGTAACGACGGGAAAAGTACACCTTGCGTGGCTTAAAATACGCAAATGGCTTATACTAATTCTCTTAATTGATCATTGGTGTGTTTTGGGCATAGCATGCAATGAACCAATCAATGTTTCACCTGCCATTTCCTTTAAGAGCCAGATGTGCTCTGACCTTGGCAGATAACTATCTTAACGATGCAGCTACCTGAAAACAGCAGAGGAAGCTGAGTTGCTCATTCACTGCAGTTATTGGCGCACCTGTGTTTTCCGTTACCAAGATTTACTCGCTACTTTCAAAAACCTCCTGAAGACTAAACTCTTCAAAGACCAAACACTCACTCTCCTAACACCTCTAACGAACTACGTCTAACCTCAATGCCGAATACCCCTCTTTTCCTTCTGCATCCTACTATCACCCTTTGCCATCCTGAAATGTTTTTTTTGCCTTGGACTTTTATGTCCTGTATTGCTTATTTCACCATATTAGTCCAGTCCTATCAGCACTGCACTGCCCAGTCAAATTCCACAAATTCCGACTATAAAATTCTCCTGTTAACGTATAAAGTCCTACACAGGCTTGCTCTTGAGTATTTGCGAGACCTCAGATCTCAGGGTTCTGGACTCTTAATAATTCCTAAAATGGGTGGGTGGATGCCGTTGTTTCAGGATGCCTCCGTGTCTATGTTACCTTCTGGCTCTCTCTCCCTTTAGTTAGGCTGTTTTATTCAGATCTGCCGGAGTCATTAGATAGATAATCACACTCTGATAATGTTTTATATTCTCTGTTTTACGTAAATCAAGTCAAAACTAATTCCATCTTTCTGCCTTCCACCGATACTATATGTTGCACCCTCAGGCTGATGGAAGTTTCTGGACGTCAGTGCTTCCTTTGCTGGTGTTTGTATACATCTGAATATTTTAGACCTGTTTGGGTGTATAATCACTTTTTAACATTCTTTTAAAGCCGTTGGACCAGTGGTAAGGTGGTCCCTCCTTATATATTAGTCTTGGTCCTCCCAAGGTTTCTTTCTCCTCCTGCAGCTCCGAGGGAGTTTTTCCTTGCCTCTGCGCTCACTGGGGGTTCTGTTTTGTACGTTCAGTGTTTTGTTCAGTCTGATTCTTTGTTCTTTAAAGGTCTTTTGTGAAAACATCAGTTGTAAAAAGCGCTATACAAATAAATGTGATTTGATTTGATTTATGTACATCATTATTTGTAAGTTGCTTTGGATAAAAGCGTCCGCTACATGCTATGTGATCTACAAAGAGTGGGCCTTAATCATTGCATGGGCCCCAAGGCTGGAGGTATTATTGCGTATTGCTCATTTTTGACTATCTGGACATGTAGACTCAGGCCAATAAGTCACAGTTTGGACTAGCAGATAGGAACCTGAATATCTCAGATCCTCTGATTGGGCCTCAGTGCTTCTTTAATTGGCAGAAACCTTCTCTGTTGTCAGTGAGTGTCGGTGAATCTGAGTCGACCCCTGTGGAAGGAATACGAGTGAGTGAAGGCAATTGCTGCTCCCTCAATGCATTCTCATTCTCATTCTCATTCTCATTCCACAGGCCTACACTACCTGCATTAAGACAGGTAGATCAAGCTCGCTCTAATTTGTCTCGTAGTCTCATTCTGAGAAATGTGAGTCCTCATTACCCTGGAAGAGAACAGACACAGATCTGCATATCTAGCTGCTGTTAAAGCTTCTTTACAGTGTGTGATTTACATTTGTTTTTTTTATTTAAAAGCTCTACATTTGTGAATTTTTGGTAATTTTTGCAAATATGAGTTTTTGGTAACTCTGTCACATTCATACCATAACATGGTTATTAAAATATGTAGAAAAAAAGCACGACACATTATAACCATGCATTATTCATTAGGAATTGTGATCATGATCAAGTAAAATGAATAGAAAATATAAAAGAAATATTTAAATAAATCTGCTAATGTCAAAATATAATGAACACAATCATAAAACTGGCTCTTTCTTAATTTTCGTTTTAAAATCAATATTTTCCTGAATACAAATAAAAAAGTTAATGTTCTCCAAACCTTTCGTTTTGTTATGTTTGTCTAGTTTTTACGTCTATTTTCAAACATGCAGAATTTGGGGTTGATTCCTGTTACTGATTTGAATTATTATTATTTTTTTTAAACTCTGTTTATTGGGGTTTTTAATACAGAAACTTACACACCACTATACAATATACAATCACTCACAACATTACTTCCAATGTAATCAAAAAGATTCACAAATTATATAATCCAAGGGGTCAACATTCCCCTTCTCGTGGAAGAGAGGAAAAATATATCTATACACATACATATACAAACATACACACAAACATACATATACACATACACATACCTACACACACACCTACATACATATAACAAAAATAATTAAAAAAAAGAAAAAAAGAAAAGCAGTTGTCAAAGGCAGCAACAAATCTTCTACATGTAGAAAAAGTATATAAATAAAAAAAAAACTATTAAAAAAAATCACCTTTTTCTTTAGGACAGGTTCAGTTGAAAATTATTGAAATATTCTAAAAATGGTTCCCATATTTTATAGAATTTACTAGTATTACCTCTTAGTAAAAATCTAAGTTTTTCCAGTTGAAGGTGATCCATAATCTCCTTCATTAGAGCAGAGAGTGTTGGTGGTTTTTGTTGTTTCCAGTTGAGTAATATCAGTCTACGTGCTAGCAATGTGACAAATGTAATTACTCTATGCTGGTTACTTGATAGTGTTGGGTCAGTGATATGAATTCCTAAAAGAGCTATGGCTGGGTCTGGGTTAAGGGGTTTGTCCAAAATGTCTGACAGGGACTGAAATATGTTTGTCCAATAACTTGTAATGTTGGGGCATTTCCAAAACATATGTGCCAGGGAAGCTGGCTCCTGTCCACACCGGTTGCAGGTAGGGTCTACATTTTTAAACATCCTGGAAAGTTTTAATTTGGAAAGATGCAGTCTATGTAGGATTTTAAATTGAAGTAATCCATGCCTAGCACATACTGAACCTGAATGAACCTGTTCTTGTGCCTCAGTCCACTGTTCATCAGAGAGATGTATGCCTAAGTCCTCCTCCCAGGCTAGTTTAAGATGCTGTAGAGTGGTATTTTGTTCTAGTTCCAAAAGTTGGCTGTATACGATAGATGTACCTCCCTTAATTAGAGGGTTAGCCAACAGCAGAGTGTCCATGGGTGAGTTTACTGATTTGAATTATTAAGTGTCCTGCAGGAGATTTCAAAGCCCTCAAGTTGTATATAGAGTATAAATAACATATTTTACTGCAGAAAATGGCATTTTAAGGGGTTAAAATATGTAAAAAAAAGAAAAGAAATGCATGACACATTATAGCCATGTTTATTATGCATTATGAATTGTGATCATGATCAAGTAAAATGACAGACTTTCATTAAGAGAATAGATTACTCATGATATTTTCACACATGGAACATATAGCATATTGATTAACAGATTTTTTTAGCAGAGCAGTTTTTTACAAGAGCAGATTTGGCATAAATAAACACAGTATAATAACTTCATTATTTACAGTTTACAATAAGCATGTAGTTCTCAGCCATTGAAAGTCATGCTTTGCAGTAGAGTAAATGGTAACTTGCTCTCATGACCTACAACACTACACTGTGACCAGGCAGTCAACCATCATGTAAATGATAACTGCATACCCAAGCAAAGGTTAAGCATGACTGCACACTGATGGTGAGTTATCTGTGGGGTGGGGTGACACACCCATTATGCAAATAAATGATGTCAGGGGCCAATAGGAATGAAACTTTTGTGTAACATTTTAAGAATATTTTTTTTGGGTCTTAGCTGTTCAATTTAGTTAAAATTTACTCAAAATATGAAAAAAAAAAACTGTACCCAAACAAATTGTTGCTTCGGATATATTGAGTAGATTCTATATGTTACAATGTTTTTGGGTAAAAATTAGAAAGCATGTGGTCGACCTTATGCCCGTTGTTTAGTTTCACAACAAAAAAAATAACTCTTGAGAAACTTCTTTAATCCACCTGTTTTTTTTCTCTTGATTTTTTACATATACAGATGGCATCTATTATCATAGGGCATGCCGAAATGCATTGAATCACTGTATTCTACAGTTTTACAGTGTAAAACATGCATATTAATGTATATGTTTGTATATGTACGTTTTATGCATAAGAATGTTTCCCAAATGTTTTTCATAGAGTAACATTTATAGAAAATGTTACTATATTTTTGTTATAAAAAAAGTTTAAACCGTATTTTTTGCACTATAAATAAATGTCTATTTCCTGGTTTATTTAAATACTGGATTATAAGGCACATTATGTGACACTAGTAAGGAACAAGGGTGTTGCCATGTTTTCCTTCTGTAAAGCTAAGCTTTTTATTTTGTTTTATTTTAAAGTTAAACGAGTGCTAGATGTTATTTTATACAGATTTTGCTCCTAAAAAAATGTTTATTTGGGTGAGTAAAGCGCTTCTGTAACGCCAGACAGATGGGAGTGACGCTTGCCGAGTAAAAGGTAATTTAAAGGTTTATTTACAGAATGGATAGCAGGAATTAACAACCAGATAACAGGATAAACAACACTCTCACCGAAAACAGGAGTCGTAGTAGGGTAAACAGTCCGAGATCCGTAACCAGAAAGACAGTCCAACGATACAACAAATCCGATAAGGGCAAAGACGAAAGGCAAAAACCGTTATACAGAAAAATAGGTCTTAAGAAAGAGGCAGACAGAATAATACAGGAAAAAAACGCTCAGTACCCAACAAAAGTCGACAATACCTCGCAAAGTATAAACGCAAACTGAAACCTTATATACAGGATGTAAATTACTTTGAACCGGAACTTCCTAGAACACAAGTGACTCTGAACGGGGGAGCGTACCGCGATTGGGTGAGCGGCTGACGGTGACGTCATCGCCAGTGGGTTTTTGGTAAATGGAGTTTGAGAGTGTGGAGGGCGAGCACTGTGGCGTGACAGCTTTCGATTACAGCTTACATTTCCAGATTTCCACTAAGGTTGGGTGCAGCAGCATTATCACTAATTTTGCCTGACAGCACTACACAGTGGATTTTTGCGAAAATTAAAGGATTTTAAGTGTGCCTTTTACTGCTTAAAATATGGTAGCAAAAACTGCTTCAAATGGTAATTTGTGATGTATACATTTGCATACATCTGCAAATTCAGCCTGCAGCAGTAAAGCTCCACCTACCTTTGCTGAATTTGTAAGTAGTCTTTCAGCCTGGAGTGCTAAAAAAAAAAACATACAGTCCACAGGGCAGCCATCTGCATGAATCAATCATAAAGATACTGTGATAAAAACAGCCAATTTCAATTTTAAAGATACACAGAGGTTGGAAATTGACCTATATCATGTCCATGTTTTTTTTTTACAGGAAATCCAGAAAAATATCCTTAACAAATTGTATTATAAAAATACAATACATATTTTGCACAAATATATTTTAAATATACTGTGCTGTACCTTTCTCTATGTTGAATACTCAGGAAAAAAACAGTTTTATTATAATTTTCAGGGGTGTGTGAACATCTGCATCCATATGTATCAGAAGTTGAATGCACATCTGGGTAAGATATGAGCTGTGAGACTGGGAGGCTCGTGTGTGTGTATATGTGTGTGTGTGTGTGTGGGTAGGTTCATGCGAGAGAACCTGGCAGGGGGATCACATAGTTCTTGTTATTGTGGAATAAGTTTTCTTGTTGGGCGTAGGAGGGAGAACTGCTCGACTCACCTTCCCCATTTAAATGAGAGTTTGTTTGATAATTCTCTGGATTATCAAAAACTCTGACCTGACATTTCCCAACAATATATTTCATCATCAAGCGTGGAGGTTATTTTAGTTTCACCAGTCTTAGTAATTTAGTCATCACTTCTGCTGCACTGCCAGAACAGAGGCAGGAAGTCTATTCATTATTTATATATTGCTCGGTATGTCGTGTCATGTTGTGAAAAATGAACAGTCATGCATCTTAAACCTGTGATATTCAGCTAATTAACTGCTGTAAGAACATTAAGTCCAATCAAATCAGGTTCATTTTCACATCTCATAAGTACAGGTGTAAACGTGAGTAAAACTAAATCTTAAGTGCATGGTCCCACTTTGTGTGTGGAAAGAACACAACATATACCACACAAAGTAAATTAAAAATATATATATTACAGATCCCTCTGTCAGAAGAAGTCTATTGGCTAATCCAGGTGTGTACTGTCTGATGTTCTCAACTGATCGAATCCCTAAAAATCCCCGGAGACTGCGGGGATGAGTATTCAATAGATACCATAACAACGAATAGGATACATTTCCTTTATTTATTTATTTATTTATTTATTTATTTATTTAACATTTTTAATCACTGACTGAATGCCCTGACTGACACTGATAAGTGAATATACTGTAAGGGATACAATCTAATCAGGTTTATTGTCACATCACATATATACAGGTGTATAGGTGAGTGAAAAACTTAAGTGCATGATCCCAATAAGTATGCGGAAAGAACACAATATATACCACATAAAGTAAAAAAAAAATATATATATATATATATTACAGATCCCTCAGTCAGAAGAAGTCTACTGGCTTATCCAGCTATAAAGTGACTGAGGGTTTCAACCAAAATGAATGAAATGGTGTTTCTTCAACTGATCTAGTGGGAGGGGTTCTGGTGGGGGATGATGGGTGAGGGGTGGTGCCAGGGTTGTTCTATGCAAATTGCAAATTTTCTTCTTTTATTGTGACATTATATACATTTTTTTCACGCTTGGAGTGTTTATAAGGGCAGTCGAGACAAAAGGTTCTCAAAAAGTGAGTTTTGCCTAATATATCCCCTTTAATAGTGCATAATGTTACTTATTATGTACAAATATGAACAAAGTGCATATTTTAATTTGTAGCAAAGCTGAGAATATTGCTTTTAAAATGTTTTTAATAGGTTAAAAAATAGAATTCTACTCTACATTGTAGATTAATATGAATATGAAATCCTATAACTTGATTAGGAAGGTACTTTTTTTACTTAATAAAGTGCATATGAAGAAAGAGAGATACAGTCTGACCTTGCAGGAGTGACCTCAGACTGTGACATCCCTGAAGACTGGTTGGATGATGAGTGTTCATTAGATACTGTAATGATGAATTGGGTACATTTCCTCTTCTTCTTTTTTTTTTTTTTTTTTTAGATATTTTTCCTCACTGATTGAATGCCCTGACTGTACATCTCGCTCTGAAAAAGAAGACACTGAAGAGATAAGTGAATAAACTGTAAAGGTTTACTGTGACATCACATAAGAACAGGTATATAGGTAGTGAAAAACTTGAGTGCATGATCTCACTTTGTGTGCAGAAAGAACACAACATATACACCACACAAAGTAAAATAAAAAATATTACAGATCCCTCTGTCAGAAGAAGTCTGCTGGCTAGATCGGCTGTGTACTGTCTGAAGTTCTGGACCAAAATGAACAAATGGTTCAATTTCTTCAACTGATCTAGTGGGAGGGGCTCTGGTAGGGGATATATGGGTGAGGGGTGGTGCCAGGGTGGTTCTATGTAAATTGCAAATTTCCTTATTTCCATTTATTATTGTGACATCATATGGATTTTTTATTCATGCTTGGAGTGCTTATAAGGGCAGTTAAGACTTAATTGTCCCCTTCAGTAGTACATAATGGTACTTAATATGTACTAATATGAACAAAGTACATATTTTAATTTGTAGTAAAGCTGATTATATTGCTTTTACAAAGTTTTTCTTAATAAAAAAAAAAAATTCTACTGTACAGTGTAGATTAATATAAATATGAAACCCTGCAACTTGATTAAAAAGGTGTTTTTTACTTGATGAAGTGCAAATGAAGAAGAAAAAGAGATACAGTCTGACCTGGCAGGAAAGACCTCAGACCGTGACATCCCTGGGGACTGGGATGAAAAGCTGAAGACACTGAAGAGATAAGTGAATATACTGTAGAGGATGAAATCAAATCAGGTTTATTTCCATATAACTTAAGTACAGGTGTTTAGGTGAGTGAAAAACTTGAGTGCCTGGTCCCAATTACTATGTGGAAAAAAGACACAATGTATACCACATAACGTAAAAAAATATATATTATAGATCCCTCAGTCAGACGAGGTCTGCTGGCTAATCCAGCAGTATACTATCTGTTTTTTATTAGCAATGGAGAATTAATCTTCTCTTTTATACATCAGAAAGGATTTGCTCAGTTTGTGAGTTGCTCCAGTCACCAGATTCTTTTTCAGTCAGTCTGTTTGGGAGTTATTGATTCAATCTGAGATTGTGTTCTACTAATCTGTTATTTAAGCACAGGGGTACAAATTCACTGTGACAGACGGAGTGGGCAATGTCAGTTCAGAGTTCAGAGATGGTCAATAGTTCTTTGACAACAAAAAAAAGAAAAAGAAACACTATACACACTAGTACAAAAAAAATAATTACAACAACAAAAAATATGTAAATAAAAATGCTAAAAATGTATTTTTATTTCTATTATTCTACATTTTACTAAATATTTACAAATTATTATAACAAATATGTTCTTTATTATTGTTAGTTATTTTATTTTAGGTGCTTTATGGATGAAGAAATTTAATAATTATTATTTTTTTATTACCTGATTTCTCTAAAAAAAAAAATATAATAATAAATAAATAATATACAGCAGCAGCCCAAAATTAGCACTCACCTTCTTATTCATTGTTTTTATTGTTTTATTACTCTAAACTAATACTGAAATCATTTATCAGAGTATGAAGAAACACATAAGGAATTGTGTAGTAAACATAAAAGTGTAAAACTCTGATGAACTAATACTGTACAACAGAGGTAACTCCTGCTCTTTCTATTTCTGGAGCGGTCCTGATGAGAGCCAGTTTCATCAAACACACTTCACAACACAACTGTTGCTCTCAAACACATCAAGAGTCAAGAAATTCAAGTAATTAACTCTTGATATGTTCAGCACAGCTGTTACCTGAAAGTCAACAGTGACTCTACCTCATAAAGATGACTGAGAAAATCCAGCCAAGATGTGCAAAACTGTCATCTAAACACGAGGTGCTACTTTAAAAAAAATTAATGTAAAATATATTGTGGTTTATTTAACACTTTTTGTTTACCAAATAAGTTTTATTAAATACTTTATTATTAATCTACAGCACAGAAGATTTTTAAATAATGAAAAATACTAAATTTTATTGTTGTGCAAATGAAGGTATAATGTCCATATGCTTAAAAATGCTTTTAAAAAACATCAGGTTAAACATTCACATTTTTCCAGCTTTTATTTATTTATTTATTTAAAGCAAGCTATAATAAGCTGGTCACCACCAAAATAAAGGTCGCTTTACTGCCTTTAGCTTAGATTGCGGCTCATATTCACAGTGGCATTGTTTCAATAATCTTCTGCAATGTCACAAGATGTATTTCAATCCAGTGTTGCTGAATTAATTTTTCACCAAGATCTTGCAGCAGCATTGATGATGGTAGAGTCTGACCACTGCACAAAGCAGCTCTTCTCCATCCAGCACATCCCAAAGATTCTCAATGAGGTTAAGGTTTGGACTCTGTGGTGAACATCTAAGGTCTAAGATCTCATGCTCTCTGAATCACTCTTTCACAATTCCAGCCCCATGAATCCTGACACTGTCATCTTGGAATATGGCTAAAAAAAATCCATTGATGGAACAACCTGGTCTATATTCAGTATATTCAGGTAGTCAGCTGACCTCATTCTTTCAGCACATACTGTTGCTGAACCTAGACCTGCAGACCAACTGACGCTTTAACCCCACATCATTTACTTACTTAAATCCAGGTGGAGATTTTTTGTTTACTGGTTTACTGTGTAAAATGTGCATTAAAACTCAATAAGGCTAGTAGCTACACTCTGGTATGTATCTACTGTTTCTATTTCTCACTATCATCATCATTATTATTCCTTTAACTTCTGAGCTCATCATTTTAAAGAGCCTACAGGATGCAGTAACGGTGCAGAGAAACACAAGGCAAAAAAAATAGCAGAGTTCAAATGGTCAAAGTGATTTAAAAAATAGTGTTCGGAGAACAATTCCCCCGTGCCCTCCCCGGGAATTTGCCCCCGAACGCAAGGTAGACCTGCTCATGATTGCGTTGTCAAGCCACATTATTCTGGGCTCTCGTAAAGATTGAGTTGAGTCTAAAGAATGGCCTTTTGTTGGGTGTCCTATATCTTCCCATCATTGCTTGTATAAAAGCTATTATTTATCCTTTTTGTCATGCTCTTCATCAGCCGCTAGCCTTTATCGTTTGACTTGCTGACCGCAGTTTGACAGCTGCTCGGGATGAGATAAGAATCGCGCCGGAGTCGTTGAACCATCTGCCACCGTAAGTGATAAGCCGCACGCAGTCTGGGTTCATAGGTTTATGATGATTACAGGCTTTAACGGCTTTGAAATCTATATGTTGAGCCTCTTCTGCAATGTACAGTGATTTATTTGTTCCCCCTGGAGGCCTGCCGTAACCTAATTGTGAAAATAAACATTGTTTTTTTAGTTTATTTCCCATGGAGAATGTGCTGCAACTGCTGCGTTGTTGGCTTTTGTTGACATCTTTGTTTTAGTAACAAGGCACACGTCCTGTGAGGGTTACCAAGAGCAGATATTTGGCAGGATCCATCAGTTTTTGAAGTTTTTTTTTTTTTTTCCCACTGCGCATGTAGTCCTTGGAGCGGAGTAAAGCCTTTCTGTTTTGTGTACACACTGCTCCGAAGAGCTCTTTGAAATACGTCCCCCAGTCGCTTCATTGATGGTGAATGGAAAGTTGATGGTGTGATGTATTTACTGCTAATTAAAATGCCTGAAATGCACTTGTTATTGTTATTCCTCATACTTCTTCTTACTTATCATTTTTATTCTCTATTTTTTCTGGTCATAGAGCCAAAAATGCTCACGGCTTAGAGAGCTATGCTATGTGCTTTTGGAGTCGAGCCAGGATTTGTCTTTTTTTTTGTTTTCTTCTCTCCAGTTTTGTTTATACAAGGAATCAAATAATTAAAAGCCATGACATACCACACAGTGCACGACAATACCAGTTGCTAAAAAATTGAGTCTAATCCAAAACCAAGCTAAGGGCGTTTTTTTTTTTTACATCTTTAATTTGTTTCTCTGGTCTGGATCAATTGATGAGTTTGTTACTTTGAGCGTTTTCTCCCTCTGTTTGGTTTGGTTTGGTTTCACACAGGCATTAATCTAAACACACCAAAATGCTCACCAATAAATCATGTGAGCACATTGTGTCCTCTGATTGGTTTAGAGCTCTATGGTGTGGGAGCAAAAAAAACGTAAATACAGCGAAAATTTGCCGCTGCGTATTTCAAACACAGTGTTTTCAATAGGATGTTCAAAACATGCTGTGAGCAGTGAACACAGCACATACTACACTCAACGTGAAACAGCATGGAGCAGCAGCAGAGACAGTGTTTGTTAATAGCTGTGGTAATTAACGCTATCTGTCCAATATATCACATTAAAGCGGGGGAGTTGCCTGGGTATGTAAAGATCCGGGGCTCAGCCCAGTTAATTATATATATATATATATATATATATATATATATTCCCTACTACCCCACCTCACTCTGCAAAACCAGCAAGCTGATTGGCTGTTTCTCCTGAAAGGCGGAACTTTATCCTTGAACTGGCTCCGTGATTGGCGTTAAGAGATTTTTAATTCTCACACAGCTAGTGTCTTGTCTCCTCATTAATAATACAGCTGAGCTGAGCGAAATGATTTGGGCCACTAGAAAATGATTCGGGGCTAAAGCCCCGGAAGCCCAGGCCAGGCGACGCCAATGGATTAAACTGCACCTTATCAGCAGTTTAGCTCAAATAAAAACAGGATATTTGATTGCTGGGTCGGATCGATACCGGATCACGTTCTCTCCACAAGCAAACGTTTGGAACCAGATCAAGGTCACGTCCTCTAGGTGGTCTCGGTCCTGTTGTATTGATCTGCACCTGAGTGTGATTACTGTTTTCACACCTGCTCAATCGAACCAGATTTTTTTCCGTTTTAACTGGACCAAATAGTGCTGGTGTGAAAACGCCCTTAAATTAAACATTTGAATAAAGGCTAAATATTGAGTACCGAATACAGGTTTTCACAGGTCTTTATCATATTTGCCATTTTCCAAAAATGCTTTCCAAATACAAAATATCTGTTGATTTTTCTCCATATCACATTTATTCCACTACTACTCTGCTTTTAAGAGTTCTAGCTTTCGTAGAAGCCCTGCAATGCTGTATGGCTAAAAGTAAATTAGTTATTGTTGATATTAATTATTGAGTGACTTATTACAGACACAGAAAAAGTATGTGCGTCTGAAAGCAACATTTTTGTTTGCCTAATAGTCAGCATTTAAAGAATATTAATTTAAAATTCAAAGAAATATTAAATAGAAAAACATCAATAATTTTTTGCTAATTAATAACAGACAAAAGTGCAATAAGACTTATGCACTATTATCCATTCCATTTCAGCACTGCAGCGTATTCCAAGATTTTGCTGTAATCCAAGAATGTGCTCCGGACTTAATAGAACTTCTTAATCTTCCATAGTCTAATCTTTTGAGAGATTAATCTTTCGGATCTATTGGAGGATTTTTGATATTATGAATATTTTTTTTCTTACTGCAGAGTTACTCTAGGTTGTGTAGATGAAGTCCAGTTTAGCATGATTCATCTCCCAATTATACCCACTACCACTCCCCCAGTCCCATTTCCACAGTCAGTGTTGCCAGGTATAGACAGCAGCACACAAACAGAATGAACAGGTAATCACTGAGCTTCAGTAAGGTTGCTAGTAAGGCAGCCATGGCTGGGAAAATTTACCACCACCACTAGCATAGCATAGACAGGTATTTTGGATATTGAAACATATACGGGTCTGAAAAAAAAATGACTTCAGTTTCTGAATCAGTTTTTCTGATTTTGCTATTTCTAAGTATATGTTTGAGTAAAATTAACATTGTTGTTTTATTCTATAAACTACGGACAACATTTCTCCCAAATTCCAAAGAAAAATATTGTCATTCAGAGCATTTAATTGCAGACAATGGGAAATGGCTAAAATAAAAATAAAGATGAAGAACTTTCAGACCTCAAATAATGCAAAGAAAACAAGTTTATATTCACAAAATTTTACAAGTTCAGAAATCAATATTTGCTTTTATTTATAACCCTGGTTTTTAATCACAGTTTTCATGCATCTTGGCATGTTCTCCTCCGCCAGTCATTCACACTGATTTTGGATAACTTTATGCCGCTCCTTGTGCAAAAATTCAAGCTTTAATCCAAGTTCAGTTTGGTTTGATGGCTTGTGATCATCCATCTTCCTCCTGATTATATTCCAGAGGTTTTCAATTTGGTAACTCATCATTTTTAAGTGGTCTCTTATCTTTTTTTTCCAGAGCTGAATATCTTCACTGTCCAATGACAAAAACAAGTCTCTAAAACAGCAACTGTACAGAAGAGAGATAAAACCGTCTTAACGTCATTGGAAGTCAATGTAAAAACTGTTTGTTTCAGGTCATTTTGGAGAAATTCTATTGGTCCATTCATCAAGAAATTTTGACACAATGTAAAGGGGACAGTTGGCTTGTTGAAATTATGTAGTAATCTAAAAATCAACAAAAAATGGAGATACTAGTTTGACTCAATCTGGCAACCTGCGCGAGCTTCGCAAGTGGAAAGAAGTGGGTGGGGCAGAAATCTCTAAAAAGTCAATCATCAGTGTTTGGAAATTGGACTCCTGTAGCCATTTAACACACACTCACTTGCATTTTTTACTAGTTGTTCCTTTAACATAGATCTAAAAATACTGTTAAAAGAGCTAGTGGTCAATACACACAGTCCCTCTGAGACGATCTCGGCGAAATACGGCAAATTACTTTATTTGTTTTTTATTACTGCTTGTCCAGGAGTGATTTATATCTAGGTGGACCAGTTCATTACTGGATCAAGTGATTTGCGGCCATAATTGATCTACATACTTTTTCCAATGTGCTATATACATTTTCAGATTGGAAAACCCAACTATCTCTCGATATAGGCTTTGATAAAGTGTTGGTTTACTGTAGGCCTATGCATTCGATCCAGGATCGATCTTAAAGGTTGCAAATAACTCTGTAGAGACCTGATGTAGAGGATAAAAAAAAGACGATACCGGAGTACATCTGCAGCTAATAGCATGAAAGTGTCTCCGGATCTGGATTTACAAATGCTCCTGCTGTTTCTCATGACCATAAGTTCTAGCTCCTCGTATCTAAAACCTTTAAAGTCGACCCACCAAGAGATCCAATTAGATCGGCTCCAGTGCCATCCTGGAGAAAAAACCTAGACGCACTGTTTGGAGACGGGAGACGGGAGAGGGCGACGGGCTCATTTATTTATTCAGTATCAGGTCTAACAGATCTCACAGCTGTGGCGCACCACCGTGGCAATTAGTTTTGAATTAGCGCCGTTCCGTTCCTCGGGCATGCTGTGAAGGGAGCGCACCGTAGTACGCACGAATCAGGAAGAAGCTCTCGATGGCTGCATGCGCTCTTCTGACCCAGAGATGCCCAGCCACTGTACATCATCTTCAGTGGCTGGGCATCTCTGGATTTATAGGCTGGGGGTCTCCACTCTGTTATTGTGACTGGAGCGCCGCACATATGATGACCTCGCCATAGGAGGGGTGGGTTTAAAATAGAACGCTGATATATGGAGTAGAACTCCTGAGGATTGGGGGGGGGGGTGGGTTGGGAGGGAAAGACGTGGCTTGCTTTACTGGATGCATACGCCTAAACATATCAGTACATTTGTGGGTCGTGAAACATGAAATCAATCCCGGTCGGTGTTGAGTGTTGTAAGAGAATGTGTGTGTGTGTGTGTGTGTGTGTGCTTGTGTGTGTGTGTTATTGGGGACAGGAACTGCACGGGCCGAGGAGACGAGGGCCACTCAAGCAGAAAGCGATGCAGAATCCAAAGCTCTGCTCCACTATGATTCCGTGCTCTGGCCAGATTAATTATTTAACTCAACATAGTATACTGTAAGCCATAGTGTGCATTGCATTTAGAGCACTACACCCACACATATGTATATATATATATATATATATATATATATATATATATATATATATATATATATACCTACAGGTGTTGGACAATGAAACTGAAACACCTGTCATTTTAGTGTGGGAGGATTCATGGCTAAATTAAACCAGCCTGGTGGCCAATCTTCATTAAGTGTGAAGGTTCAATTAGCAGGGTAAGAGCACAGTTTTGCTCAAAATATTGCAATGCACACAACATTATGTGTGACATATGAGAGTTCAAAAGAGGACAAATTGTTGGTGCACGTCTTGCTGGCGCCTCTGTGACCAAGACAGCAAGTCTTTGTGATGTATCAAGAGTCACGGTATCCAGGGTAAAGTCAGCATACCACCAAGAAGGACCAACCACATCCAACAGGATTAACTGTGGACGCAAGAGGAAGCTGTCTGAAAGGGATGTTCGGGTGCTAACCCGGATTGTATCCAAAAAAAACATAAAACCACATTATTCAAATAGGGCTTTTTGCTGTATACCTGTAACTCTACCTCTTCACAACTTTACAACTGATGCTCTCAAACACATTAAGGCAAGAGGACAAGAAATGTAAGCGTTTAACTCTTGATAGATGCATATTAATTAATGAAAATGACCAGACAAAAACAAAACAGACAATAATATTGTACATTTATCAAGCAATCTTTCATAAAATAGAAGTGAATATGAATGCACTCCTATGTTTTAAAGCCGATTCAATGTATTTTTTCTGTACAAAACACTTTATAGTTCCTATAATGAATGTTTCATAAAATCATCGGAAATTGTGCTTCTTGTCTGTGTGCACTATAGACTAATACTGTACATTTATTTGGGTTATTGTCCATTATTTGATTGGGTGTACATTCCAAGTGTGTAAATATTTAACTTTAATTTAACCATTTAAACCATTCAACAAATGAACAGAGATGAAAGAAAAAGAGTTGAAGCATTCCAAACACATGCTGGAAAAAACAAATATCACAATAAAACATCTGACCCATAATGAATATACTGTTAGAGTCCTATCTTACACCCTGAGCAAAGTGTGTCACAATGCACGTTGCTATCTTGTCTTCCATATCCTGCTACTCAGCAATGCTGAATTCACATGTATCAGAGGAGGCATGTGCTAGTCTTCACCCTCCTGGATTTGGGGCATCATTAGTGATGAGGGATATACAGCTGAGTTGGCTTAGCTAAATTGGAAGAAAATAGAGAAAAAAAAACCTGCCTGAAGACTCGTCACTTAATCTAACATCCTATAAAATGAAATACAATCACAACCTCACATGTTTATGACGAGTGTTCTCAACCTTTAACCGACCTGTATCATCCCTTTAAATGATTAGTTATTAATTATTTCTTTTTATACAACATTTAGTTTCGACCTCACAATCTGATTGGTTGAGGAGTGTTCTAGCCGTGTTATATTTGTGAAAACATCACGGCCTTCTTACACTAAACCTGTATCACTCCGCCGACGCGTTGCTGAGTAACGGCGTATACACACACAGGACAGCTTTGAATCATCAACGACACCAGCAGCAGCGTTAGCTTAGCACAGGCTAGCGCTCAGCCGCGGCACGCTCGCCTGCAGCCCGCAGCGCTGGCTTGTCTTTTGTGGAAAAAAAGGAGGGAAAATCAACTCGGCTAATGCCGTCTGGCCAACAGCCAGAACGCTAACCAGCCAGGCTAGGCTAAGTTAATTCTGAGCTAAAGCTACGCTACGCTAACCTAACCACAGTCCAGCCGGCTAGCTAAAACCAACGCCACCCAGCAAAACAAGCAGAAATGCTCAAAAAATGCGCATCTTTCACCTGAAGACGACTCCACAGAGCGGGAGAGGAGAGTATTAGCGTTATTTCATGCTCCTAACGTTTAAGTTACCATCTTCGCTTATTCCCAATTTTGATTTCAAGCTAACTTTCGTGGTGTTAGTCTGAATGAATCATACACCGTTTTGTAGTTAAGTTTCAGTTCTGTTACAGTTGTTGTGGAACTACTTTTTGGCGGAAGGCACAGTCCATATTAAAGCATATTCATTCTTAATTTCTTAAAGTTCTTTGATTTATTTTCTTTATTCGTTTTGTAAAAAAAAACTGTTGTATAAAAGCAATAGAGCACTCGAGGTCGTGTGTTATCACGAATAACATCACGGCTGTGATTCGAGCCGAAGGCGAGTGCCGTAGATCACCACACACTCCCTCTCATGTTCTATTGCTTAATTACAAGACCAGGTGTAAACCTGCAAAGATTTGGAAAAAAAAATCTTTATCCTTTTTGGTACCACTTTAAAATAAGACTCCTTTATAAAGGGTTTATCAATAGTTTAGAAAGCAGTTTATCAATGTTATTAATTAAGCTATAAATACTATATAAACCGTTAATTAGCAGTTAAAAAACACATAAATAGAAAGGACAACAGTGGCCTGTTGTTTTCCAAATAGTGATTTCACATTCATTTATACTCTTAAACCTCAGATCTTACTAGATGCTTGTCTTACTTTGTCTTTTCCATAATATATCTTTTAATAAAAATCTACTATTACCTTAAATACCCAGATTAATAATTAATTCATCCAGTAATCATTATGTATTATTTTATGTTTATTAACATAAAATAAGATTAAATAACTAAACTGACTTCCTATATTATTTTATTAGATATGATAATGCTGATAACACACCACCTTGAGTGTTCTATTGCTTTTATAAAACAGTTTCTTTTTTTACAAAATGAATAAAGAAAATAAATCAAAGAACTTTAAGAAATTCAGAATGAATATGCTTTAATATGGACTGAGCCTTCCGCCAAAAAGTAGTTCCACAACAACTGTAACAGAACTGAAACTTAACTACAAAGCGGTGTATGGTCCATACAGACTAACACCACGAAAGTTAGCTTGAAATCAGAATTGTGAATAAGCGAAGATGGTAACGTTAGGAGGGTGAAATGACGCTAAAACTCTCCTCTCCTGCTTTGTGGAGTCGTCTTCAGGTGAACGCTGCGTATTTTTTGAGCATTTCTGCTTGTTTTGCTGGGTGGCGTTGGTTTTAGCTAGCCGGCTGGACTGTGGTTAGGTTAGCGTAGCTTGCTTTAGCTCAGCATTGGTTCCACAAAAGACAACCAGCGCTGCGAGCGAGCGTGCCGTGGTTGAGCGCTAGCCTGTGCTAAGCTAACGCTGTTGCTGATGCCGTTGACGATTCTAAGCTGTCCTGTGTATATACAGTGATACAGGTTTAGTGTGAGAAGGCCGTGATGTTATCACAAATATCATCACGGCTAGAACACCTCTCAACCAATCAGATTGTGAGGTCGGAACTATTTTTCTTGTATAAAACATAGTAATTCATACATTTGTTTTGATCTGCATCTAGCAGATTCATTTCTTTGTGTACAGCAACAGCATGTGTGTGTGTGTGTGGCTCCTTGTGAGATGTACACGCAGCCTATAATGTGGAAGAGCTGTTACACAATGTGACATTGGCACTGGTCACGATTCACTTTCATGCTGTGTCCTCACTTAAATGGTCAACACATGAAGCTCCTCTGGAAGGGGAATGGCTGGGGAATGTCCTGCAGCAAGGGACGGCTAGATAGTGTCACTTTCCATTACCCCGTCCGCCAGCACGCAGAATGAAAGAGGACGCTTCTGTAAACATTTCAGCCGAGCACGACAGGCTGCTGGAGAAGCTGCCAGCAGGCGCTGAGCTAATAATGAAACGTGGGGATGGAAATACTTCAAACCGGAAATGCCTTTTAGAAAGCTACAGGGAGTCACCAATAATTCAAACGAAAGAAAGAAAGAAAACCCGACACGCTTAAAATCACTTCTGATTAAAAAAAAAATAAATATTGAGAAACACTTCTTATAAATCATGTATTCAAAATGCATTATGAATGGATTTATGATGTATTCGTTGGCATATACTCTATAATACCTAGAATTATGAATAATGAGTGGCATAAGCTTTTATGATAAGTACTGATGGGCCAAGTTTTTTCTTTTAAAAGCAACAGAGCATTTTATCCCATCTGTTGAGTTTAAACCTATAATTAATCTCTAAGATAAATCCACAACAACAAGTTTAAAATTTGGGTAACACTTACTGTATTCGTGAATCTTGTATTTATAATGCATTATATGGCATACAATAATTACTGGTCAGTGAAATGACTGGTCAGTGAACACTGACTCCCTCTACAGGAAGGCCCAGAGCAGACTGTACTTCCTCAGAAGGCTTGGGTCCTTTAACATCTGCCAGAAACTCCTGCTGATGTTCTACCAGTCTGTGGTAGCCAGCGTCCTCTTTTACGCTGTAGTGTGCTGGGGAGGCAGCATCAGCAAGAGGGACGCTGGACGACTGAACAGGCTGGTGAGGAAAGCTGGCACCACTGGCAGAGAGGAGAGCCCTCAGCAAGCTCTATCTATCTATCTATCTATCTATCTATCTATCTATCTATCTATCTATCTATCTATCTAATTACTTCTGGCAATATACACTGCCTGGCCAAAAAAAAAAAAAAAGTCTTTACCTGCATTTAGCTAACTAGTAAATAATCTGGTGTTGCTGCAGTTGGTCAGTGTGTGCTGAAAGAATGAGGTCAGCTGACTACCTGAATATACTAAATATAGACCAGATTATTCCATCAATGGATTTTTTCTTCCCTGATGGCACGGGCATATACCAAGATGACAGTGCCAGGATTCATGGGTCTGGAATTGTGAAAGAGTGCATAATTCAGAGAGAATGAGATCATCATTTTTACATATGGATTGTTCACCACAGAGTCCAGACCTTAACCTCATTGAGAATCTTTAGGATTGAAATAAATCTTGTGACATTGGAGAAGCTTATTAAAACAATTCCACAACGAATGCGTGCTGCAATCAAAGCTAAAGGCAGCCCAACTAAATATTAAAGGAAGTGTCCTTTATAAAGCACAATAATGTGGTTTTATAAGTTTGAAAATGCTTTATAATATCTGTTCATCAGACAATTTAACATATTAATGTTGTGTGCCTACACTGTCGATCAGTGCCGCCAAAGAAGACACACAGCTTGCTGGATAACATTAGCCAGTTAGCATAGCAGGCTAACATGCTGCAGTGACTGGAGTGATAGGAAAGGAATTGCGCAATCGATCCACAGCTTCCTCTCTTGCCCCAGACCGGTCATTTATTCAGCACAAGAGATAAATCTCTGGATATGAGGAAATAACTGTAGCCCTTTTAGATACATTAATACTGTAGATAAAAGGATCATTTTAATGCACACAATTTATTTGTTAACTAGAGAAAGAAGGGGGCTGTGGCTTATATAATACTGTAATCCTTTTAATGGCTTCAGAAAAACATTATAAATTGATATTAAACATGTGCCTGACTTGTGTAATAAGACAGTAACAGTATTTTGGGTCCATTTATAGTGTTTATGGAACAATTAAAAAAGGAAGTTGTGTTAAAGTTGTTGGCATATCTTTTTCTAAGGTCTATGGTTTATATTCTTCAGCTGTTTTTTCTGATAATGAAGTCTGATTTCTTCATATATTGTGTCATTTTGTGGGACAAAGTAAACCCAATAGTAATCAGCCTTAATTTAAAGCCTTAATGTTTGATATTATATGTACTCCTAACAGTGAAGTAAGTCACAAACCTATATATATATAAAAAAAAAAAAATATATATATATATATATATATATATATATATATATATATATATATATATATATATATATATATATATATATATATATATCTCTGGGTGGGTAGATGGCACTCTTTCCCTTCATCACTATACTAGGGTGATGTCGCTCACCACAAGGCGCCTGTAAGCTGGTGTATTGGAACCGAGTCGCTGCGCTTTTCTCCGAGTGCACAATGCTGCATCAGCAGCAGTTCAAAAGTGAAGATGGCTGACTTCACATGTATCGGAGGAGGCATGTGCTAGTCTTCACCCTCCTTATATTGTGGGGGATAAAGAGCTCAGAAGCAGCTGAATGGGTGAAAAATTAAAGAATTAAAAAAGGTTGTGAATTCTTTTTTTACAACAATTACTGCATGAATTCAGCTCAACAGGTGGATTAAAATGATCTGTTGCTTTTAGAAAACTTGGCCGGGGTTGGTACAGTATTTGCGCCTGCAGTGTTAATGCAGGGGATTTTAATTACTCCAAGCTGGAGCTCCTAAAAGCCCCGGCATAACTGATGGCAGCGGGAGGAGGGGAGGCCATATCGCATTTGCCATGCCTGCAAGTGATGGAAAGTGCAGTTGAGCGAACTGCCACAAAGAGAAAGAGAGAGAGAGAAAGCGGGCAAACGAGAGAGAGAGAGAGAGAGAGTGTCATCTGTGGTACCCAGTGCACTCCCCTGCTCTAACGGTAATCGATGGTGGGGCTGGTTATTTGTGGACCCGTATCCTGCGCGGCGAATGTTTCCGTTGAGGCATTTTTTCAAGGTCACCGAGGCGACCCACGTGAGATTTGGGTTCAGGGCTGCCCACAGCTTCACTCTGATGCATACGTCAGGGATCTGTGAACTCTCAGAGGCTGTTGTGCTGGGTGGCGGTGGTGGAGGCCACCGGAGTGAGGAACCGTCTGCGATAACATGCATATTTGTGGCACAAATGCATTGTGTTGGAAAGGGACGATTGATCGCTTCTGCCGCCGCTGAACCCAAGTTTTGAGCCGAGCCAAGCCTGTAGGCCGTCTGCTTAGCGAGTGTTCCAAATGCAAGCCAGTGGAACGAAATTCGTTGGCTCTGGCACAGCGCAGGGTGATATGCAGAGAACAATGCTGTGTGTGGGCTTTTTATTTTGGCTTCAGTTACGCGGGGCTTCAGTTGCATATATAAGTGAGGTCTCAGTTAGCGAGGGCTTGTGACTAAAACTCTGCCAGTCACCCCGTAAATACGGAAAAACCTACTTGTTGCTGGGTAGAGAGGACTAGTCTTTGGTTACATCATGTTTTCACATTATTTCCAGAAGCTCTACTCAATTTTAATTAAGGTTTACAATCGCAAATCAATTAAAACATTGGGAGAGTATAAAAACTGCTAAACTCGACTCAAGAAATGCCATGTTTTCTATGGTAAACTTTTGAAAAATTGTATTTGTTTGCCATTCCTTCTCACTTCACACCGTGGATAGATACCAAACAATAAAACAATTTGGGTGTCATCTTCTATTATGAACTGTCACGATAACTTGTTCTGCCAGGGGGAGAAGCGTTCTCTTATAAAGCCCCCTAACTCTGGAATAACCAGCCATAGTCTCAATTTTTAAGTCTAGACTGAAAACCTACTTGTTTAGTTTAGCTGCAGATTTGTAGGTTCATGGACATAGACAGGGGATTGTGGTAAACTGAGATGCTGGTAAACTGATTGGGCATGTGCATGTAACCCTTGGATCTTTAGAGCAGGGGTCGGCAATTAAGTTTGGCCATGGGCCAGATATTTTCCACGAAATAAAAAAATAAAAATCTGTTTTGGAAAATGAAGTATAATGGAATGGAGCCCTACAGACTAGTAGCTTTCCAGCCCAGAGGGTTGTTGAACCCAATTGCAGAACCCAAGAAGAAAGGAAAAAATGAATAAATATACACACTGTTCCTCACGCAGGATCGAACCTGTGTCGTCAGGGTCGCGGTCCAATACACTTCTGCTGCCCCGGCTAGTGAACTGGGACACGGACGGGAAGAAATGCCCTTATGAGGAGATAGGGAGCCCGAGAACAGGCAGAAAAACAAGAACACCAAGTGCGACAGAGAGACAGGGGAGGAACCTAAACAAAAGCTCTCCAGAGAAGCATTTTATTTTTTTCTTTTCATTCATTATATGCTGACCCCTGCTTTAGAGCTTAGATTGGGGCCAAAAAATCAAGCCCTTAAATCTAATATTAAGTAGAGCATTAAACCTGACCATTTAAAAACATCTTCTGGCTGTTTGAATAAACAAAATCTGTTCAGAATGCTGTTAATTAACATTGCAACACTAAAGAAGCATAGACCTATTATTTAAAAATGTTTATTAAGTACAGCTACACAGAGCGCTGCACGTCAAGTGTGTAATGCAGACAGGTGGAGGAGCTCATGTGTGCGTGAGCCACAGAGCTGCATGATTATTACTTTTAAATCAGGTATTAGTCAATCATTTTCTCATGCATTTATTGACAAACTGCCCATCTTTGCTCCTCAAATGTGGTAACTAATAATATAACTGTATTGTTTCAATATATATTCAATTAACACTAAAGTCTCTGTCAGCTAATTTGTGTTTGCTGATTAGTAACTTCCAAATATCTAAAAGTTTTTTTTTTATTGGATCTCTTTCTTTAAAGCTTCCTTTTAATGCTGTGATTTGATTAGATTCTAAAAAGTTACCTAATGTAAAATTATACACAACTCTGGAAAAAAAGTAAGAGACCACTTAAAAATGATGAGTTTTTATGATTTTACCAAATTGAAAACCTCTGGAATATAATCAAGAGGAAGATGGAAGATCACAAGACATCAAACCAAACTGAACTGCTTGAATTTTTGCACCAGGAGTAAAGGCATAAAGTTAAAATCTAAAAGCAGTATGTAAGACTGGTGGAGGAAAACATGTGCCAAGATGCATGAAAACTGTGATTAAAAACCAGGGTTATTCCACCAATATACTTTTAAAACTGTATGAATATGAACTTGTACTTTTCTTTGCATTATTTAAGGTCTGAAAGCTCTGCATCTTTTTTTGTTTGTTATTTCAGCCTTTTCTCATTTTCTGCAAATAAATGCTCTAAATGACAATATGTTTATTTGGAATTTGGGAGGAATGTTGTCTGTAGTTTATAGAATAAAACAATACTGTTAATTTTACTCAAACATAAACCTGTAAATAGCAAAGAAAATTCAGAAACTGAAGTGGTCTCTTAATTTTTATTTTTTTCAGAGCTATATATCTGACTCAATTTAAGGGGTAAAATTTCCCATCCTTTTGGCTTTGAAGTACGCCAACATCCCAGACACCAAAAGCTCTGGAACCTGGCCAAGGTTAGCTAAATCCTCGCACATTGCAATGATCTGACATCATGTTCCTTTTAACTTACATTTCCTTTTAAATACATATGAATCTGGTGATTTATGATGCAATAAAATGTAATAATATAAGTAGAAGTGAAAGGTAGGCTATTTGAAGATCACTGAAGTCAGGACCTATCTCAGGAATGACTGACATACATCCTTATAAGACAGCGCTACTGACAAATTTCTCCCAAAATGTTCAAGGTTGCTCATTGTTACATTGCATTACTTATTTATTATTGCTGAGCACAAATCTTTCATTCTCACTACTATTAAAAATGTTGCAACCTATGATTATTTGTAGAAATGTCACAGAAGAACCAGATATTTTTATAGATACTTATATTTTTTAAAAATGTGATCTTTAAAGATAATAGTTTATCTTTTTTTTTTTTGTCTTGGTGACGGAGAGTTATGGAACTTCCTGTACATGAGATGTGATTTTGTACATGAGATGGTTTAAAGGCCCTAGCATAGAAATGCTTCATTCTGTTCTTTTTAGTGTACCAATATTTGCCCCTTTGGGTCTAACCTCAGTTTTATATCACATCTGGAAGAGGAAGTGAGGGGTGTTCAGTTAAATTTCTGGTGTGTTTCTTGGCGGTGGAAAACATAGGTGCGCCACTGACTGATTTAAACCCTGACAACAGTCAACAGTGTTCGAGGCATGTGCTCAGCGAATAAACAGAATACAGAATAAACAAAATACAAATAGGCCTGTCATGATAACCATTTTTTGCTAACAATATGTTGTCCCAGAAATTATTGCGATAAACGATATTGTTGCCATTGTCAGACCATTAAATGGCACTAATATAATGATAACATAATATCATAACAAAGGAATTGCACCCTTTTGAGGACAATAAACTTTCCATTCCTGTTCACGGACCTAATTTTGGAACCCGAAAAAGTTCCCAGCTTGAACCAAAGTAGGTTATAGTCATAAATAATATATATATATATATATATATATATATATATATATATATATATATATATATAGTGAAGTTCGTAGGCAATGGAACCGATGATGTGCAGCCCCGGTCTGTTTCAGCTGGCCCACGTTGGACCAGCATAAAGACTTTCTCTCAAGAGCTACGCTGACAGTGAGAGGAAGGCTGAGGCAACCCGAACCTAAAAGATACTAAAGTTCATGGACTAGAGCCGCACTGGGCTGTTCCTATGTTTCTTTAAATTCCATTCATTCAGTCCCTGTGTCTGTGTCTCTCTTTAGTTCTGCGCTACCGGGTCACGCCCACAGTCACAATATATTTAAGTGTTTTTTGTAAGTGCAAACACAATGGACGATACGATACCACGATTATTGAAATGATTAAAGTCATGTAATTATTGTGACAGGCCTAAATACAAAATAAAATGTCATTGCTGATCCTGTAAATGGTCAGTTATCTGCTGGTGCACCTTCACAGCTTGAGCATGCAGGTCAGTTGTCTCTGTTGAGATGCACAAAGCACTGCACTGTTAAGGCTGTTAAGATACCAAAGTGCCAAACGTGCCAAAGTCAGAGCGCACCTGGCCCTTAAAGGGAATGGTGAGTGACACACTGATTGGTTAAATCCCCGTTAATCCCAAAAAAACAACACACCCATGATTAATTAAGAGAATTAGTTCATGCCTTTTACATTTTTTTAAGCTGTGCAAGGTGTACTTTTTACGTTTTTACAATAGCAAAGACCCTTAATTCACAAATGCACAATTCACCTGTTTCAATCATTTTTAATTATTTTTTTTTATTGCTTCAAAAACATTGGTGGCATATTTTTTTTTCTCAAAATGTATTGCACCGGCCTAATTGATACAGTGGGAAGTTTGCAAAGAAGTCCATCTGAAGCACTGATACTTTGGTTTAAATGCCTGTGTTTAATTGCCTGATGTAAAAAAAATAATAATAATAAAAAAAAATAAATAAATAACACAGTGGTTTATGAAGCCCTGCGAAACCGTTGCCCCATTTGGGGTGTGATTTTCGAAATCTCCCATCGGGGTTATCTAATAAATTATCCCATAAGCTTTATCAAATTTACAGTCACTCGGGCACTTTTGAGTACAGTGTGAGCCCCGGTAATATTGGAGGCGGTACTTTAATCACTTTCTCATTTTCTCTAGTTTTTTTTTTTTATATTTCTTTATTCTTTTTTACAGCACATTTTTTCTCTCCTGTTGTTTTTTTCTTTCTTTTTTTCTCTTTTGTCTTTTTTTTTTTCGTCACAGGCTTGCCCCTAAGAAATACAGCCTGAACCAATGATATCCATCACTGATAGATCAGGTCAAAACTGGAGCTCTGTGCCACCGCCCATCGCATCACTTATCCTAAATCTAATCCAGCATCTGCCACATTGCCGCTTATGCTCCAGCAAATATTCTATTAAATCTCTGCCAAATCGCTCATACTGCGTCTGCCTCAATCTTTTGTGTGTGCGTGTGTGTGCAGTCAAAGTGTATGTGTGTGTGTTTCTGAATAAAAGGAAGACAATTTCCTAAACCTACAGTGTGAAAATGAGCACTGATGGCTCTTCTACAAATCACAGACTTCACGTCAGCTGACAGGAAATCGCCCAATTAGGGCTTGTCTGGAGTGCGTCCACTGCTATTTTATTCCACTGCTTAAAAAAAAAAAAAAAGAAGATCAGACGATAAACCCATGACCCCTCCCCTCTCTTGCCCTCAAACCAATCAGGCTCTGCAGATTACGCTTCCAGTTGCTCATCATTGGTCGCCCCGTTCATCTAGTTCGCAGATGAGCGGAGAGAGCCAGGGGCCGGCGGCTGGTCACGTGTTTGATTGTGTGTGTGCGTGTGTGTGTGTGTGTGAGGA
The DNA here is from genome assembly GCF_023375975.1 of Astyanax mexicanus. NCBI lineage: Eukaryota > Metazoa > Chordata > Actinopteri > Characiformes > Acestrorhamphidae > Astyanax > Astyanax mexicanus. Next base: position 21,789,507 of record NC_064424.1, on the reverse strand, counting down.
AAGGGAGGGATGGATGGAGAGATGGATAGAGAGTGGAGAGGGGGGTAAAAAAAACTAAAAGGAATAACGTTAGAGGTCCTCAGACCAGCGAGAGGTCAGCTGGCCTAGCCTACAGGCCGGCAGCGCTCTCAACAGGCAATATCACAGATGGCTAAATATAGACACGAGAGATTGCCCTCTCAGGTCACAAAACATCGTGATGTCACTTACTCAGGCCAGACTGGGCCGCAATCTCTCAATCTCTCTCTCTTTCTCTCTCTCTTGTTTTCTTTCTCTCAATTGCACCTGTTTACTTGGCATTCGTTCCACTTTTTAGGTTCATCTCGTTGCTATGCTATTTTTAGATATCCTTCCTTAGATTGAGTGCTGATGGAGAGAAACCCGATCTCCAATTCTTGCCTCTTGGAAATATCATTAATACAGACACTCAGCATTTTTTTTCAGTAAGTAGAGTGGTAAAACTGACTAATTTGAACTTATTTTGAGCTGTTTGAGCAAAATTTGTTCAGAATGAACAATGTTAAAGCTGATGGCTGTAAGTTATGGGATTTGGGGGATTTAGGGCCCTCTCTGGTGAGAATTATGAGTGGGTTATGAGCGGGAGGTCGCGGGTTCGAACCCCCGTTCATGCAGATTTGCCATCAGCTGCCGGTGCTCAGACGGAGCAAAATTGGCCCTGATCCCTCCGGGTGGGTAGATGGCGCTCTCTCCCCACATCACTCCTAGGGTGATGTCCGCAGCACAGGGCATCTGTGAGCTGATTTATCGAAACCGGGTCGCTGCGCTTTCCTCCAAGCGCGCTGTGATGCTACTTGGCAATGCTGCATCAGCAGCAGATAGAAAAGAAGCGGTGGTTGACTTCACATGTATCGAAGGAGGCATGTGCTAGTCATCACCCTCCTGGTGTGTTGGGGTATTACTAGTGATTGGGGGAGTCCTAATAAGTGGGTTGGGTGATTGGCCATGTAAATTGGGAGAAAATGAGAAAAGTTAAAAAATAAAAGGAAAAATAAATAAAACTGGGCGGATGTGATGCGGTCTCCTTACACTTACACAGGTTATGTTCAGTCAGAGAGAGAGGGAGAGAGAGAGAGAGAGAGAGAGCGCGCGCACTCAGTCAGAAACTTTATTCCTTCGTTTCTTTGTTTTAACTATGAGTGAATGAGCTACTGAGGTCTGAGTTTCCCCTTCTGAAGTCTCCATTGCTCCACCAGCCGCTCGCGTTTAGTAAAACTGAGCCGGATCCTCTTTTAGAGGCTGTACATGTGACAAAAATACGTAAAGACGTGTGACATGGCCAGAAGAACTCCTGCAAAAAGCGACCCAACACCTAGCAGGGATGGTCGTTCGAGCACACTGATACCATTAAACACAATATTTTATCTCTTCTCCTCTCAGAAATGCTTCTGCTTTCAGTTTAGAAACAAAATAATACAGACTAACACTTTAATGAACAGTTTGAGAAAAAAAACAAAGACCCAATTAGGACTGGGTATCGAAATTTGACACCAAAAATGTCACAGAAATGTCTCGGCACTACCGAGTACCAAAAAATCTCAAATAAATTGGTGCCTATTTTTGATACTTTGCATGGAACGCACATAAACGTGCCAAATCTGGAGAGGTATTGAGGTAATTAACTCTTGATAAGTTCAGCACAGCTGTTAACTGAAAACCATTCCAGATATTTGTACCTTATAAAGCTGACTGAGAAAATCCAGCCGAGATGTGCAAAGCTGCCATTTAAACAAGAGATGCTACTTTTTGAGAATTTATAATATAAAACATATTCAGATTTAACAATTTTTGTTTACTAAATAATTCCACTCCCTCACGCAACCACATGACACTGGACACGACTATCACCCACTTATTGATTACACCTGTCCCACTCAGTATAAATACACCTTTAATCCACTCACTCATTGATAAGTATTTTTTAGCCACTTATGTAAAGTAGCTGAATAGCTTCATCAGAATATACAGAGAATTATTACGCATATCATTATATATCATTGTATATATATAATGACATGTAATATATCAAATGTAATACATCACATACGTGATATATGTAATATAATTTTTCATATGTAATGCTATAAAATTGAATCACTGCAATAATTCCCGCCATTTGACAGATGTGGCCTTTCCTCATTAGCTCGGTTTATGATGATGTCACAACGTTGGCATCATCTGCTGAATGACGGGTTGCCAGAGCAACCAGAGGAGAGAGGGAAGCTGATAAAAACACAGGCGTGATATTGGGTGATGTCACTGGGGAGATTTTTATACGCTCCAGCTGTTGCAGGCTGGGTCATTTATACGTTAAGCTCTCTCCTTCTGCTTCACTCAAAAGCAGCAGTGGAGGCTTGCCTGGACACCTCTATGCAACAGAGGCAACTCTTGCTCTTGCACTTTCTTTCCTGGGGTGGTCCTGATGAGTGCCGGTTTCATCATGTTAACATGTTTGATGGTCTCTGTGACGATTGCATTTGAGGATACTATCTTTAAAAGTTCTTTAAAAATTCATTTCTTAAATTATTTTTAAAATTTATTTAGTTAAGTAGTTCTTGACATAATATGTAGTATATACAGTGGTGTGAAAAAGTTTTTTCCCCCTATAGATTTCTTATGTTTTTGCTTTTTTGTCATATTGATATTTTTCTGATAAATAACTCTTTAAATGATAATTTTATTTATTAAAGGTAAAAAAAACTATCCAAACCAGTCTAGCCCTGTGGGAAAAAAACAATTTGCCCCCTAAACCTCATAACTTGGTTGTGCCACTCCAAAACCTTAATTTATTTTTTTTTAAAAGCCATTTAGAGGTGGAACTGTTTGTGTGTAATGGGACAGACATCTTCCAAAAAGTTCCACTTTTGTCACGTCAGTCCAAAGAATATTTACCCTGGGAACCATCAATATGTTTTTTGGCAAATCTGAGAAGGACTGTTATGTTCTATTTAGTCATCATTATACACTGACCTTAACTGAGAAAAGTGAGACCTGCAGTTCTTTTTAAATGTTGTTCTGGGTACTTTTGTGACCTCCTGGATGAGTTGTCCATGCCCTTTTTGAATAATTTTGGTCGGCTGGCCACTATATATGATAGGTTTACCAGTGTTCCATATTTATTTTTTTTTCATTTGTGAATAATAGCTCTCATTGTGGTTCTCTGGAATACCAAAGCTTTATGAATGACTTTGCAACCTTTTCCAGACTGATAGATGATCAATGAAATATTTTTTTTATTTCTTCAGATTGTGGCGTAATGCGTTGCTTTTCTTTTAGCTGCTTCATATTGTCAGACAGGTTTTATTTAAATGATTTCTTGATTTTACAGGTCTGGTAGTAATCAGGCCTGGTTGTGTTTAATACTGAAATTGAACCCAGATTTCCAAAAATGTAATTGGTCACAATATAGGTTAAGCACTCTCCTTCTGCTTTGGAAGCTTGCCTGGATACCTCAAGAGTCAACTCTTGCTCTTGCGCTTTCTTTCCTGGGGTGGTCCTGATGAGTGCCAGTTTCATCATAACATGTTTGGTGGTCTTTGCGACGCACTTGAGAAAACTTTTTTTAGGCGTTCTTCGGATTGACTGACCTTAATTTCTTAAAGCATTTTTTTCTTTACTTAGTCGAGTAGTTCTTGACATAATATGAAAGTAGTGAAATTAACTCAGATACATATATAATATAACAGTAGTGAATTCAGATTTCCAAAAAATGGCTTAATTGGTTTGGTTAGATTTTTTTTTTCCTTATTACATAAAATGTCATTTAAACTGCTTATACTGCTTTTGATATTTACTCAGGTTGCATTTCATCTGATAATTAAGTTTGATAATCTGACAAAAATTCAAACCCAAAAGTAATTTCTAAGGGGCAAATACTTTTTTTTACGCCACTGTATTACTTAAATAGGGCTATTTACTGTTTACCACCAACTCTATCTCTTCTCTTAACTTTACAACTGATGCTCTAAAACACATTAAGAGGCAAGAAATTTGCAGTAATTAACTCTAGACAAGTTCAGCTGAAAACCATGTTAACTGAAAGCCATTCTGTGTGTCTCTACCTCTACCTACATTTTCTATATATATATATATATATATATACTGATACATAATACACATGGGGTGTATATAAATAGCCCCACATGTGAATATAATAGAAAAGAAGAGCGTGTATAAGCGTGTGTGTTTCTGTATGCGTGCGTGTGTTCACATAGGTCTGTGTGCTCCAATTTGTCTTCAGCATATAAACAGACAGACTGCGCTGCGCACTCTGGCCTGCAATGCAACTGCTAGAGGCGACAAAAACGATGTCAGAAAAATAAAACCTACACGATTGTACAAATGGCTGTAATAAATGTTAGCGCACATAATAATTAAGAAAAAATGGGAAAATCATGTATAATGTTACTAACAGCTTTCATCCACTGAGCTAATGAGGTTTCATTTCTAATAACACAAACACACACACTCATTTACACACACGAGCGTTTAAAGCTGTCTGGCTTTCGCCGCGATATCCTTCCTCCGCTTACGTAACGAGGACCTGCCACGGCGGATCAGGATCAGGGTGGGAGAACAGAGCGCAACAGCATGGGCCTTGTTAATGTTGACCCAATTTCACAGGCAGCCGCCCTGGCATGAGTCGCGTGTCTAACTCCCCCTATAGCCGTGCGGACGACAATGATTTATGAGCCGGCCCCACCTGATGCAAGTGCCCAGGAAAGGAGGTGACACCATTAACGCTCGTGTGGAATCCTCATTTGCCACCTTTAAGTGTCTACAGCGGTGACTCACGCGCTCGTGCAGAGGACGTGCTGATCGACGTGCCAGAGCATTACACAGTGCCCTGCAAAAAAAGCTTTTCAAACTTTTACCACATATTAGGCTTCAAACATAAAGATATGAAATTGTAATTATTGTGTAAAGAATCAGCAACAAGTGGGACACAATCGTGAAGTGGAACGAAATGTATTGGATATTTTAAACTTTAAAAAAAAACAAAAAAAAAAATGAAAAGTGAGACACAATCCTAAAGTGGAACAAAATTTATTGGATATTTTAAACTTTTTTTAGAAAAAAAAAACAAAAAATGCAATATTATTTGCCGCCCTTGCGTTAATATCTTTTGCTGCGATTACAGCATTAATCACTAGCGATTAGCCGCTAATGATTTTGGCTAATGATAAATTTGGCATGAAACCGCCCAATCTGGCAACACTGCGAGCCACTGGACATCATGAATTTCACACTTTTCCTCATGTAGATCATTAATGTGAGGGTTTTGTTTCTAAACAACATACTGTGACAGTCAAAGATTAATCCATGAACAAAACAGTGCTTTACTGACTTTAATTCACAATTCAGTTAGTGTGTGAACAGAGTTTTAACACAGCTAAACTACAGTAAATAGTCTTTCCCTATATATAGAGTCATACTAAGGAGGGAGTGTGGATCCAATTCAGTCACAGATTCAGAGACTCTCAGAAGCAAAAAGATGCGTAAAATTTACTTTAAAAAAGTTTCACAGCTTTCTGCATTTTACGGAGCCCCTAAAGGGACGTGGTGTATTTTTTTTTTTTACATAGAAAGTGGTGAGCACCACATACTATGTGGTGAGCACCACATACTAAGTCGTGAGCACCAAATACTAAGTCGTGAGCACCACTTACTAAGTCGTGAGCACCACTTACTAAGTCGTGAGCACCACATACTAAGTCGTGAGCACGAAATGTGAAACTTTATATTACTACATTATATAGATGTATTACACACAGAGTGATCTACTTTAAGTGTTTATTTGTTTATTGTTGATGATTATGGCTTACAGCCGATTAAAACCCAAAAATTAGTGTCTCAGAAAATTTGAATATTATATAAGACCGATTGATACTTTTGGCAGTGTGGGCAGTGTACCAAATCCTGCTGGAAAATGAAATCTGCATCTAATACTAATGCTCTAGCTTTAGTGGAAATCTTGAAATCTAAGCTTACTGTAAAACAGAAGAGCTTTACTCAACCAAATAAACCGTTACCAGGAGACAAAATCTGTGTAGATTAATCTGATTTTTCTTTTTTTTTTAAGAATTACAGTTTTGTTTACTTAACTTAGCTTAGCTTTACAGGTCTCGCCACTGGGTTTAGGATTAGAAGGAAAACATGGCGATACCCCCATTCCTTACTAAACTTTGAAATTGCTATAAAAAGAGAGTGTGGACTATGTGTCTGAATCAGACAGTAGAACTGGCATGCTATTTTAAGTACAATGTTAACTCCCACAATGCATCATAGTTTATATGGCAATATATATTTATAATATAGCAAACATTGTAAATATGGCAATCTACATGAGCAAAATGTGGACCAAAATGCATTGCATATCTTGCTACTAAGTGACGGACAGCAGAAAGAACTGGCACTGATGAAAAGCCATCAGGGTTGCCAGATTTTTACATTGGCCCTCGATAAAATAGTTTTAAAACTGACCAAAAACAAAACAGCTGATGTTCAGGTTATCAGCAATATTACATATTATCAATTACTTATTCCAACATGGCCTTAAAACTGAAAAGTGGGGCGTGCAATATTATTCGCCCCCCTTGCGTGTGTTAATACTTTGTAGCGCCACCTTTTGCTGCGATTACAGCCTTTAGCCTCATGTTCTTCTTACGTAAAACTACAGTGCTATAATTTTTCGCACTATAAGGCACACTTAAATTCCTTTAATTTTCCCAAAAATCATCAGTGAGCCTCATAATACGATGCTCTTTATGTGTGAATTTTACCAGTCAGGTTGTAAGAAGCAGTAAAGCCACTCCACTGAAATGAAGCAATATACATAAAGATATGAAATTGTATTTTTTTTTGTGAAGAATCAACAACAAGTGGGACACAATCCTGAAGCGGAACGAAATTTATTGGATATTTTAAACTCTTTTTGGAAATAAAAAACTGTGGGGCGTGCAATACTATTTGGCCCCCTTGCGTTAATACCTTGTAGCGCCACCTCTTGCTGCGATTACAGCCTTTAGCCTCATGTTCTTCTTACGTAAAACTACCATACTATAATTTTTCGCACTATAAGGCACACTTAAAATCCTTTAATTTTCCCCAAAATCATCAGTGAGCCTCATAATACGATGCTCCTTATGTATGAATTTTACCAGTCAGGTTGTAAGAAGCAGTAAAGCCACTCCACTAAAATACAGCGTTATACATAAAGATATGAAATTGTAATTTTTTGTGAAGAATCAACAACAAGTGGGACACAATCCTGAAGCGGAACGAAATTTATTGGATATTTTAAACTTTTTTTAGAAATAAAAAACTGAAAAGTGGGGCGTGCAATATTAATATTATTAGTAGCGCCACCTTTTGCTGCGGTTACAGCTGCAAGTCGCTTGGGGTTTGTCTCTATCATCTCTATTTTGCACATCGAGAGATGCCCCATTCTTCCTTGCAAAACAGCGGGAGCTCAGTGAGGTTTGAATACGTTTATTAGTGTACCGTTCCATTGTAGATTTTGCTATATTTTGCTTTTGCTTAATCTTTTTGTATCCAAATCCGGCTTTAAAGTTCTCCACAACAGTACCTCGGACCTGCCTGGTGTGTTCCTTGGTCTTCATGATGCTCTCTCTCTCTGCGATTATAACACATCGTTGAGACTATCACAGAGCAGCTGCATTTATACGGAGACTTGATTACACACAGCTGGATTCTATTCATCATCATTATCAGTAATTTAGTTCAACATTGGATCGTTCAGAGATCCTCACTGAACTTCTGGAGTGAGTTTGCCGAACTGAAAGTAAAGGGGCTGAATAATATTGCACGCCCCACTTTTCAGTTTTTTATTTCTAAAACAAGTTTAAAATATACAATAAATTTCGTTCCACTTCACGATTGTGTCCCACTTGTTGTTGATTCTTCACTAAAAATTATAATTTCATATCTTTATGTTTGAAGCCTGAAATGTGGCAAAAGGATGAAAAGTCCAAGGGGGCCAAAATTTTTTGCAAGGCACTGTATTTTATGGTTAAAATCATCATGTACATACAGTGGAAAGGCGTTTAAAAAGTAAAATCCCTTCAGTCTCTTTGTACAAAAGTCTAGCGCTGTCCATCAAACAGCACAGACACAGTTCCTCAGTGTATCATTGTCAGGAAGCATTACCACTAGAGGTTGGCCGCTAATGCTAATGCTCCAGCATTGCGGACTACTAAGTGACAAACAACAGAACCAAAACATGTCTGTGAAGTTCTTTCCACAAAATCACTCTCGCACAAAGAGATCTCACCAGCTCTGTTCTTGCAAGTTTCAGTCCCTTTCAGAATGAGCCGTTTAAGGGCTCCGTCACTTTTATGCAAATAAGCTGACTACACAATGGTGTTGGCTTGTGCTAAATGGCAAAACATGAACAAATTAAACGGCAGTAGAAACAGAAAACTTCAATACTTATTTGAAAGTACTTTATATGTACCATAATCTGCTGATTTGCCACGGACAGTAGGTACAGATCCCTCCTTCAGACAAAGTCTGAAATGTTTAATCCTGCTGTGTACTGTCTGAGGTTCTCAACCAAACTAAAATGACAGATCTCGTAGGTGGGGCACTGGTGACACCAACTGATTCACAGAAATGGCATGGATGGATTTTTTTTTTCACGCTTAAGAGTGTTTATAAAGGTAGTCGAGAGCCAGGTAGAGATAAGAAATCATTCAAAAGTGAGTTTTGCATAATAATGTTCCCTTTAATGCATTTTTATTATGAGGCAAAACATAACCCTCTTTAATCAGAAAACTAAATAAATAAAAATAAATTTGCAGGCAATAAAACAAGTAACTACTCATACATAATAACTGACACCATCACTGCTTATTCCAGTCTCCACCAGCAAGATTAGCTATGCCTCTGCCAGGTTAACTCTCTAATCCACATCATGGATGATTCAAATTTATCCAACAGCTTTGGGCGCAGTAAAGTGTTGGCACTCTGCAGATTGGTCCACCCATCAAAGCATGTTCCCTGCAGCCAATTTCAAACACAACCAGATGAATTTGGCATGAAACCGCCCAATCTGGCAACACTGCGAGCCACTGGACATCATGAATTTCACACTTTTCCTCATGTAGATCATTAATGTGAGGGTTTTGTTTCTAAACAACATACTGTGACAGTCAAAGATTAATCCATGAACAAAACAGTGCTTTACTGACTTTAATTCACAATTCAGTTAGTGTGTGAACAGAGTTTTAACACAGCTAAACTACAGTAAATAGTCTTTCCCTATATATAGAGTCATACTAAGGAGGGAGTGTGGATCCAATTCAATCACAGATTCAGAGACTCTCAGAAGCAAAAAGATGCGTAAAATTTACTTTAAAAAAGTTTCACAGCTTTCTGCATTTTACGGAGCCCCTAAAGGGACGTGGTGTATTTTTTTTTTTTTTTTGCATAGAAAGTGGTGAGCACCACATACTATGTGGTGAGCACCACATACTAAGTCGTGAGCACCAAATACTAAGTCGTGAGCACCACTTACTAAGTCGTGAGCACCACTTACTAAGTCGTGAGCACCACATACTAAGTCGTGAGCACGAAATGTGAAACTTTATATTACTACATTATATAGATGTATTGCACACAGAGTGATCTACTTTAAGTGTTTATTTGTTTATTGTTGATGATTATGGCTTACAGCCGATTAAAACCCAAAAATTAGTGTCTCAGAAAATTAGAATATTATATAAGACCGATTGATACTTTTGGCAGTGTGGGCAGTGTACCAAGTCCTGCTGGAAAATGAAATCTGCATCTTCATAAAAGTTGTCAGCAGAGGGAAGCATGAAGTGCTGTAAGATTTTGTGGAAAAACACTGCACTTGATAGAACACAGTGGATCAACACCAGCAGATGACAGACATCTGACAGAAAGACATCCAAACTGTTGCTGTTTGAAAACACTTGTCTTTCATTGGACAACAACCATAAATGAGTTTTACATTTTGAACTGACTTAATGAATTAAATTACCTTTTCATTTTTATTCTTTTATTCTTTTAAAATACTAATTTATCATAAATATATTGTGGCGTCTGTGTGTGTGTGTGTGTGTGTGTGCCAGCTTTTAGTGTGCCTGTGGGGGCGGGGTATAGTAATCCGGGACCAGCGGGGCATTATGGGGGTATGTTTTGGGTGGGTTAAGGGGACCTACCATCTCTGTGCTGGATAGCTGGGTTGGTGGCCTCAGGGCTGTTTGTGCTGTGGTTGCAGTTGGGTTTTGCTCTCCTAGCCTTGTTAAAGGCTATAAGTGAGTGGCAAACCTGTTAATAAAGAGCTGTTGAGTACTTGCAATGAGTCTCCTGAGTCCTCCTTCCTCTTCCACGTCACAATATATTAAGCATTACTACATTCCAAACCATCTAGCTTTTTTCTGCACTTTGAAAAATATAGAGTCAGCAGCTTGGAACACTTGTAAACATGGCTGGCTGTGAGAAAGATACTCAAATCAATACTAAAATCAAGTGTAAACATGTGCTCAAGTAATATAAAGAGACAGGAAGTGTATAAACAAAGCTGCTGCGCTCTGGTCATCCAACAGAGAAGATCCTGAAGCCTGTCTGAGCATTAGTTACGCCAACTCATGCAATCAGTGCCTAGAAGACTTCAATCTGTCATGCAAAAAAAGAGATAATCCACTAAATCTGACTGAGACTGAGCCTGAAAAGTCAACATTGGTCATTTATTTTCTTGTTAAATGATTCATCACTACATTTAGAGAAAGTGTGATGTTTGCTGATGAAGTAAAGACTACAAGTGACAGTGTAGATTTTTTTCTTTAGCTGTAGTATTGTAATTACTTACATATCGTTGCATTTATTACATCATAACATCTGAAAACATCTTGACACTATGTAAACAGTCACATGGGTGTCTGGGTAGTGGAGTTCTATGGATTAATAACATGGCAGGAAGAGACAGGAAGCATGACATAATTCTGTATTTGCATACGACTTACATACTTATGAAAATCCTTCTCAAGAAACCCAAGATCTTCTTAACTGTTCATGTTAAGTTGTGATGCTCAATCCAAACAGATAGAAATGTTTTTTTTAAAGTATATTATTAAGCTGAGTACATGAAGAAACATCTATACCGACTTAAAACCTAATGTATGTTTTTAAAAATATAAAAAAGAACATGCTTATATTTGTGGGTTAGCCAGATTGTACAGTATAAAAATGCCAGTGACTATTTTTAAATGTATTATTTATATTTATATATATTTATAATATTATTATTATATTATTTATACATTTATAAATGAACATACATGTTACATACAGGCAAAAATCGGCGTGGTGTGCTCTTTTATACTGCAGGTAATCAGTACTCTGGACTTCCTGGAGGAAGCAGGTGATGTGTCACGTGATCGGGTGTGTGTGTGATGTCAGCGGGTGGTGCGTTCTGGGTAGTGTAGTCGTTAGACTGAGAGCCTCCGTTAGAGCTGCGTGTGGGAGAAACAGGAGCGCTTTCAGCACCAGGCGTGACAATTATTCTCTTTAAAAATTAATTAACTAAATAATTAAATATTAAATAAAAATTTCATTAAGCTGTCTTAAAAAAACATTGCTATAAAATTCAAGCATAGAGGTTTAAATCTTTTGATAAAAAAAGAAAATTCATGCCTCCACTGAACAAAACTTATACATATATCTGATTTGAATGTGCATATTTATTTGTAAATAGGATATATAAATGCAGTTCTTACCAAAATAAGTCAAGGCTTAGAGTGTGAGTCCAACAAAGGTGTTCAGAAAAGTATCATTACAACATTTTGGGATTTCATTTATTAAGGGACAACATGAAGCAGCTAAAAAGATCTCAAAAAGCAACACATTTCACAATCTAAAGAAATTTTTGATTTCTTTACATTGACATCTGTTTGTCTGGAAAAGAATACAAAGTTATTTTTAAGGTGTTGGGACTCAAGTAAACCACAGTGAAAGCTATTATTCACAAATGGAGAAAACATGGGACACTGGTGAACCTTCCCAGGAGTGGCCGGCCGACCAAAATTATTCTAAAAGGGCATGGACAACTCATCCAGGAGGTTGTCAAGGAGTTCGTTTAGTTTCCTGATTTAATTGCCCTTTTTTTAGTGCACAAACCAAGCACACAAACTTTATCCACCATCCAACATATCTTGGGTGACCAACTACATTTGGTCTAAGAGGTAAATTTGCTGTTAAACTAGCTCGGAACTACCACTTCAAATGGTCGGCTCATTTTTAATACCAAGGATTTTCTAATTGTGCAAAATGTCAGCGCAGAGCCGGTGATCCAGTTTTCTTAATGTGATCCCACTGAAAATAACTTCAGCTGCTTGGAAAAAGTGGATACGGAAGTGCATTTTGTCCCCAACCCCCCAGGCTTTTATTTTCCAGTTCTATAACTTATTTAGTGAACAGCATATCACAGCCCAACAACAATCTCAAAGCCTGCATTTTTTAAAACTTGAGATCTATGCAAAATGCTCAGCAAATAGGCTTTAAACCATTCTTAAAGGAAGACTTAAGTCTGCCCTGCCTCAACATCTGCATGAGAACAGGAAGCCCACTCACTCTGCTCTCAGATCTGTGTGGGGATTAAGTTTGATAGCACTGCAAATTAGGAATGAAGTATATGTGGAAACTACTGGTGATATCAGTGCACTAAATCCATCATGTACCATTAGAAGACCTGCAAAATGTTCATGCTTGACTTTTGTCCCTCAAACAAAGGACATTTTCATTATTTTGACTGCTAATCACTTTTATTAGACTTCATATTGCACAGTAATAACATTTTTCCAGTTGAATCATTTCCTATTTTCACTTTTTATGTGTTTTCTGACATGGCAAGATTGACAATTGATAAAAAACGTGGTTGACCTTCATTTGCAAACATTTTGAATTATTCATTGCGACCGTGTTCTGTTTTTAAAGATACATTTTGATTTTCTTCAATTATATAAACCCTTAGAACCCGATGAACAGATTTTACGTCCAAAAAGATTTTACATTGCACCTTGTGTTCTCAGCTTAATTACTCAGGAACGCCTTCATGCATCAGGATAAACCATATATGGTTAGAAAGGGCGGAACTCTTTCTAAAAAAAATAGTAATTACATCCTATTGGAAAAAAACACCTAAAACATAAGATCTCCTTCAATGTTCCTTATTTTATTCCTCCATTATAACTCTATTTATTTGCTCAAAACACAGTATAATCAGTTGAGTAAATTGCATGCTGTCATTATTGCCACTGATTCCTCAAAGTGTTGGAAAAAAGGACTTTCCCCACAACAAAATAAAATGCGAGCAATTTGCTTTTTCTCAACCAATATTATTTACTGCTTCAAACATATTTATATGATGTTTCAAACCACATAATATCAGTAAATGACTCTAAAGTGTCCACAGAAAAAAAAGTGTGAAACGACCTGATTCACTCAAACTAAAGCTGCGCTCTACTTTATATAGTTTTTATTTTACTTGCACATTTTTACTAAGTAGTTATTTTGCACTAAACATTTTTATTTATTCAGACTAAAAAGTTTACATTTTTGTATACAGTTTTCTTTGTGTGTCCTAAATAAAAGTGTTATTATAAGCAGCTGAAAATGAATATCTAGTATAGTAAATCAGTAAATCAGGAATATTTTTGACATATTGGCATAGGCTGCTCTGAGTGTCAGGTTTTTAGTAATCTACATGTATCCTAGAGGCGTGATTATCAAGAAAAATAAATCTGCCTGATGCTCTTCATGTATTTTGTAAAAGTAATAATATGCCATGTAATGAAATTTCAACTCATAACACTCTAGTCTAACCATTTTTGAAGAGATATCTTAGGTGTGAATATATTTAAAGTCTATACATTCAAAAATAAGTACAAAAAATAAACAAAGAAACAAACAACAACAACAAAAAAACAGGCGCTTGGTAAAATTTTGACCAAAACATGGCCAGTTCTAGAAAAATATAACAATTTAACAATTTTACATTTTAAATGATTACATTTTTGAGCAGTCATTTTACTTCTGGAGTAAAAGAGCTCAGGGCATGTGGCTTCTGGTTATACCAGCGAAACCATCTATCCAACACAACTTCGCCATAACCATCGACTCTCTCTCTCCCTCCCCGACAAAGGTTGCTAGGAACCTGGGTGTCATGGTTGATGACCAGCTTCTCTTCACGCACCATGTGGCCTCGGTTGCTCGATCCTGCCGCTTCACGCTTTATAACATCAGAAAAATCAGACCGTTTCTGAAGCAACAGGCCACCCAACTCCTGGTACAAGCAGTCGTCATCTCACGCCTCGACTACCCCACTCCAAATGATCCAGAACGCAGCAGCACGTTTGGTCTTCAACCAGCCAAAACGGGCTCATGTAACCCCGCTGCTCATTGAGCTCCATTGGCTACCAGTTGATGCTCATATCAAATTCAAAGCTCTTACAATCTCCTACAAGATGATGACAGAACAGCTCCTTCCTACCTGCACTGATCACTCCTGAAGGCTTACGCTACCTCCCGGCCGCTACCTCGCGCTCCTCCAATGAACGTCGCCTCGCTTTACCAAACAATCACACAGAAGCAATCCAGACTGTTCTCATACAGAGTTCCCCAATGGTGGAACAAACTACCTTCCACTACCAGATCAGGAGAATCTCTCGCTATCTTTAAGAAACTCCTGAAGACAGAGCTCTTCAAAGAGCACTTACTCTCCTAACACCTCTAACAAACTCTAACTACTTCTAACCTCATTTCCTGCTTCCCCTCCTTCACTTCTCTATCCTATTATTTCCCTTTGACCTCTTTAGGCCCTTTCAAAAGATGTTTTTACCTTTAACTTCTATTACTCTATGTACATCACTATTGTAACTCGATTTGGACAAAAACCTCTGCCAAATGTAATGTAATGTAATGTAATGTAATGGCTGTCTGATATAATTACTGTGTTATAAGAACTTAAAAAGAATCTGACAAAAACAGAGAAAACTGTTTTATACACCTATGAAGAAACACTGGTCTTGTGGAGTCCATTTTTAACCAGTCAGAGCTGTTCTTGGCAGTATGAGAGAATGTAAACTATAAACGCCAGGTGGTTTTACTCTTATGGCTGTAAATCATACATCACATCATTGGTTTATGGTACTACACACATTTATTTTTTTTCTCCTTCTGTTTTTCAGAGCTGTAACAGTGTGTTCAGTGTGTGGAGTCACCTTGGGCATTTGGCCTGCCTTATCGCGTCTTCAGTTTCTGGCATGTTTATTGATAACCACGCCTGAGGGGATCACAGACTGTCCAGTGATGGTGCTTGAGCGTGTGGTTGACACACTGTATCTGCTGGGTATCACGCCACACTTTAGGCTTTTGTCTGTGCTGTGTGTGTGGCTGTGAGTCTCAGCGCTGACAGAATCGTGGTGCTGCCTCTTTATTAAAACCTACAGTTTGATTCCAATTTACAAATTATTAAATTTCTGATTTAAATTGATATTTGATTGATTTAAATATATTTCAGTTACAATATAAGGCCTAAAAATACCATGTTAGAAGCAAAAACATGCCTGAAGCCCTACTCCTAATCTAATGTCCTACGTTTCGGTCTGCAACGATTAGTCGGCGTAATTGACAACGTCGCCTTAAAAAACAAAATAATTACTGCAGAGAGCTGCTGAGGTGAGTTTAAACAAGCTTCACTACTTCATTAACATTTCTAACATTAGATAAACTAACGTTAGCTGGATAAGTGTTGGGGAGATACTGTACTCCGCCCTCTCCGTTAAAATTAAGTAATATTTTATAGTAACTGCAGGCTTTATTAAAAAACAACAACTTTATTTTCTTTAAGACAAACAATAAAAAATATACTTTGTTATCTTTAGTTTAATATATGTACGTCAAACTATCAAAATGTACTGCAAAACTGTTTTTAGGGCCTAAATGTTTTTCTGTCCTCACCAGCAGGAAATACATATGGAGGGCATGAAAAAAAATAGTAATTGCGACTAATCGAACAAATATTAGATTAGTCGACTATAAAAATTCATTAGTTGCAGCTATACCTACATATACTCTTCCCTTTAAAAGGGATATATTATATCTCTTTTAACACAACTTAATAGTTAAAATAGTAAGAGTAGCTTTATGAGCTACACAAAACAAACGTTCACGTTCAAGTTCTTTGCACAAAATCACTTTCAAGTAAAGAGATCTCACCAGCTCTATTCTTGCCAATTTCAGTCTTTTTCAGATTGAGCCGTTTAAGTGCTTGGTCACTTTTATGCAAATGAGCTGTCGCTGGCCATGGCATGTTTACACTGAGTGTTTTCCACACGTTAGTCTCAGCTTGTGCTAAATGGCAAAATACAAGCAAGCTAGTTTTTAGCATGCTTAACTGCAACTGAATTACTTATCTGCTGACTTGCCACGAACAGTAGGTATAGATCCCTCAGTCAGATGAAGCACAAACCACGGTGAATCTTTAACTGATCTAGTGGGTGGGGATTTGTTGGGGTTTGACAGATGAGTGGTGGTGCCATGGTGGTTTTATGCACGTTTCCGTCCAAACAGCTCTTTTAAACATATGATAAGTGGGTGCCACTTTAAAATAAGACTACCTTAATAAAGGGTTTATGAATGGTTTA
Source organism: Astyanax mexicanus (assembly GCF_023375975.1). Lineage (NCBI taxonomy): Eukaryota > Metazoa > Chordata > Actinopteri > Characiformes > Acestrorhamphidae > Astyanax > Astyanax mexicanus. The sequence continues at coordinate 21,772,798 of NC_064424.1, read as the reverse complement.
TTAATGAGTTTATTAATGGTTATTAATTGGGTTGCAAATACTTAAAAAACATTAATAAGCAGTTAATAAATGTATAACAACACATAAAAAGAAATGTCAACAGTGAGCTATAAATTTGCAAATTAGGTTGGTTACTGTGTACCTCTCTAGCTCACACTTGTCATTGGGCATGGTGCCAGTAGGTATATGCATATCTGCTCCAGAGAGTCTTGGAGTCTTGAAGAGTCACTGGAACCCTCCTAGTTTTGGTAGTCTGGTAGTTAACCAGTGTTGGGCACATTTGTGTGTACAGTAATCTGTACTGTCTCGAATGTTGTCAATAACGACTGTCAACCATTCTTTTAAATATGGTGTATGTTTAATTTTGTAATTATTTTAAATGATTTTATTGGTATAACTGTGTTCTTAGGTTTTTTAACTATCTATCTATCTATCTATCTATCTATCTATCTATCTATCTATCTATCTATCTATCTATCTATCTATCTATGCTTTTTAATGTCTTTGTATTTCATCCCTGTTTATGTAAAGCACTTTGAATGGCATGTAAAATTCTATGTACAAAAGCTATACAAATAAATTTGCTTTGCTTTGCTTTCCCTTGACTATACAACAAGCTGTGTGTGTGCATTTGCACATTTGTGCCAAAACCACTAATCTATGTCAATTTTTAATACATATACAAAGTTAAATTTTAATATGGTACACATAATATGGTAACACTGTGAATTAGTCATGCTGGCCAGTGTTCATCCTCCCTCACAAGATAACACCACACAATATGTGATATTCACCCTTCAGGATTTACCCACCGCTGTCCCGTGATTTTTGGCATACCTGTGTATACTGTATGTCTGTAGTCTGAAGATTTAACAGACAGAGCACAAGCAAAGTGCTGGAGGTGAGTGATGCTGATTATGCTGATGTTACTTTGATGTTATCTGCTCTCGCCAAACACAAATTATTTTCTGGGCACATTTCTGATCAGCTTTATGCCTTCCTCCCAGAGCTGATCTATTAAATATGCAATTACATGGTGTAAACACCCCCCAGCACACACACACACACACACAAACGCACACGTACACACTGTACATGCATCTAGCAGCGAACACGAACTCGACGCGCCTTCCCACAGTTCGCTTCCAGTTGTTGACAATCCCTTCTAAGCCAGACACCTCTGTCAGAATCTCCTTTTTCGCTCATGTGCAAGTACATATAGCCTTTGCTAAAAGCTAAAAGACACCGTCAGCATCGATTAGCTGTCAGCAGACATTAGACACTATGTATTGCCCTGTGCTGCAATAGCGCTTGTGGAAAAAGAGAAAGAAAGAAATAAAGAAAGAAAGAAATATATTTAAAGGTCTTTAAGTGTAAAAGCCTGTTTAGTTCAGCCTAATTGTAGGTAAAAAAAATCCCATTTGATGTCCAGGGGGGGACTGAGACAAAAAAAACAGCCCACCGTATTCAAGTGGACACATACTTCCAAAAAGTGCCATTTACTAACATTAATTAATTATTTTTTTTAAAGATTTTTAAAAAATTTCTCCCATTTGTTTCCCAATTTAGCTGGGCCTTTTAACTGTCCCACCCATTCAGATGTGACTAGCACATGCCTCCTCCGATACAAGTCAGACTCCGCCTTTTTTCCAACTGCTGCTGATGCAGCATTATCAAGTAGCAAGCACATTTGGAGGAAAGCGCAGCAACTTGGTTTTTATGCATCAGCTCACAGATGCCTAATTGTGCTGATCGACATCACCCTAGAAGTGATAAGAGGGAAATAGCAACATCTACCCACTCAGAGAGAGAGCAAGGCCAATTGTGCTCTCTCAGGGCTCCGGCAGCTGATGGTTAGCTGCATGATCGGGATTCGAACCAGCAATCTCCTGATCACTGTGGCAGCTCCACAATAATATTTCTTAAAGGAGAAATCTGGTGTGAAATAGATATGGCTTATAGTGAAACATGATAAAGAGTACAAATGGAAAATGTAGAGTACATTAGTATGAAACTCTCTCTGTCTATTTTTTGCCTAATATCAAAAAGATGACTACAAAATTAGATGAGCAATAATTATTTATATTTGCTATTTTTTAATGTATTTATAAATTAAAAGCTTTCCGTTACCCACCTAGAACATATCTGCAACCCACTTTTGGGTCCCGACCCACTGGTTGAGAACCGCTGATGTAAATATAAAATAATAAAAAAAAAGAACAATAACAGTAAATGAGAAGGCGTATGTCCAAATTAATTTTGGACTGGTACTGTATATCTCATATCTAACTTTAAAAGAGAAAATAAGCAAACTGAAATATATTTAACACATTTAACAGTATCTTTTAGTCTATACTGAATCTACAGCTCTGGATAATAAGAAAATAACAGACCACTTAAAATTATGATTTTTCTTTTATTTTACCAAATTGAAAACCTCTGGAATATAATCAAGAGGAAGATGGATGATCACAAGCCATTAAACCAAGCTGAACTGCTTGAATTTTTGCACCAGGAGTAAAGGCATACAGTTATCCAAAAGCAGTGTGTACGTTTGGTGGAGGAGGACATGCCAATATACATGAAAAACTGTTAAAAACCAGGGTTGTTCCACCAAATATTTGATTTCTGAACTGTTAAAACTTTATGAATATAAACTTGTTTGTTTTTGCATTATTTGAGGTCTGAAAGCTCTGCATCTTTTTTGTTTTGTATTTCAGTCATTTCTCTTTTTTTTCTGCAAATTAATGCTCAAAATGACAATATTTTTATTCGGAATTTGGGAGAAATGTTGTCTGTAGTTCATAAAATAAAACAACAATGTTCATTGTTCTTTCTTACTGGACGGTTTCTGCATTCTTTGACTGTACCAGAATGGAAGGCTGGCATTCTGAGCTCAGCAGAGGGCTCAGGTGACTGTCAGTGTGATGGATTAAACACAGGGTTATGGTTCACTTACCAACATCTGCAGGAGCGTTTCCACAGCTTACTGTCATAATGAGGAGAGGAACATATGATGCAGTCTACTGGCCTCTATTCCTTCAGTCTCTCTCTCTCTCTCTCTCTCTCTCTCTCTCTCAGATAGAGAAGCCTCTGACAGTGTAGATAATAAATCTTTCACTTTCTGTGCACCTGTCTGCCTCTTCATCTCCTCCTCGCTGAGAGCAAACAAACATTATGTCACGCTTCCTTTAATAGATGACCAAACACAAATCCAATTGCCTAACAATAAACTGCGTGCGCTAAAAAATACTCCCTGCTCAACACATCTACTAAACCTGGCCCGGCACTGGCTGAAAACTCAGGAAAAAACAGGAATTTTCTACAATTTATGCAGTATTGCAATACTCATCACTGCTGCTGTAAAATCTTCAGTAAAATAATCTTACACGTACAGGATATTGTGTACAGATTACCCTCACTGACATACAAATAAATATTCCCTCTGCTGACAATTTTAATGGAGATGCAGATTTCATTTTCCAGCAGGACTCCAGCAGGACACAGCCCATACTTCCAAAAGTGTCACGTCCTGGTCCTGTTTCTTGTCTGTTCTCATGTCTCTGTGTTATTTCCCCACGTGACCCGTGCTCCTCTGTGTTTCTTCCCCAGTAATTTTCCATCACGTGTGTCCCATTTGGAGCTCCGCCCTTTCTCCCAGGTGCTCGTGTTTAGTGTGTGTTTCCTGTTTGTATTTATAGTCCCCATTTGTCACTTTGCCCTTGTGGGTCTTTGCACCAACTCCTGTTGTTTTGTCTCTCAGCGTTTCTTTGTATTCAAAGCCCTAGTTCCTTGTTCCTTGTTTATCTTGTTTATTTCTCGTTTATTCTGTTATTTTCTAGTCCCTCGTTTATTTCCTTGTTCTGTTTTGTTTTCTTTGTTTTGTTTTAGTTCATTGTTTGTTCCCTTCTGTTAGCCTCCCCGTTTGTTAAGGTTTATGTTCTCTTGTTTTGCTCGTTTGTTTTGGTTTGTTTCTTTGTTCTTTGTTTATTTGTTTGTTATTTATTTAATACATTTTTCATTACCTGCACATACGTCCGCCTCCACGTCTTCCTGCCTGCACCAACCTGACAAGAAGTACCAATTGGTTTTATATAATGTTCTAATTTTCTGAGATACTGACTTTTGGGTTTTCATTAGCTGTAATCCATAATCATCAACAATAAAAGAAAAAAATTAAAGCTTAAAATAGATCACTCTGTGTGTAATATATCTATATAATATATGAGTTTCACATTTTGGAACTGAATTACTGAAATAAAGTAACTTTTCAATGATATTCAATTTTTTTTGAGATGCACAAGTCATAACCACTTATAACTTTCTAACTTTCCAAATTCCAATGAATGTTGCGTAAAACATAAATAAACTCAGAACACAAACAGAATGCGATGTTTTTAAAATCAATTCTTTTCAACCTTTATTCAATTAAAAACTCAACAAAGACAAGATATTTAATGTTCAAAAAGCAGAAACACAGTGCCGAACCTGGGCTAACAACACTGGAGGGCAGGTTGTTTGGATGTCAGCATAGCTAGCTAGCTAACTCTCCCGCCGTCCTTCTTTCTCGCCCTCCTCCGGCTGTTGGTAATAGGCAGTCCATCACAAAGCCTGGAAATATTGGCCAATAACATTCCCCGATGGAGGTGACTCTGACCCCGCCCCCAAACTGTCAAAACCACCCCTTTTCGACACTGGAGTGTAAACTCTTCTTTCGAGCAAAAAGAGCAGCCTCAGGCAATTCACACTGCGCGAGAGGAATACAGTGCCTTTCAAAAGTATTCTGCCCCCTTTAACTTTTCCACAGTTTGCCACATTTCAGGCTTTAAACATAAAGATATAAAATTGTAATTTGTTCAGTTTTTTAGTGGGACACAATCATGAAGTGGAACGAAATTTATTGGATATTTCAAACTTTTTTGTAAGAAATAATAAACTGATGTGTGAAGTGGGGCGTGCAACATTGAATGGCTCCATCCATCTTCCCATCGATTTTAACCATCTTCCCTGTCCCTGCTGAAAAAAAGCAGGTCCAATCCATGATGCTGCCACCACCATGTTTGACAGTGGGGATGGTGATGAGCTCTGTTACTTTTGTATTGTGGCCAAAAAGTTTGATTTTGGTTTTATCTGACCGAGTGTAATAGGTTTAAAAATAACCTTAAAAATAGCCTTAATAATTCATTGTGAATTCAACCAAAATTATAATAATATTCAGCAAATATTTCCGTAATTATCCTTTTTTTATTTATAATTGTTCATTTCTGTTCACTATTTTGAAGTTGTGCCTTGCATTTGCAACATCCTGTTAGCTAGTGTGCAGCTGTAGCTTGGTCCCTCCCTCTTCCTTTACTCTGGCACAGTCTAACATGTGCTCTGCCAGAGAATGTGAAAATGTGCAGCTGCTGAAATCAAACTGCTGTATTGCTGCTTGCTATGTGTGCAGAGGTCGAGAGAGAGAGAGAGTGAGTGCGAGACAATAAAGAGTACCGAGAGAGAAAGACAAGAGAGCGGTCTCCTGGTCCTCCTTCACGCACACACACGCAGCTGTTACACGAGCACCTTCTTCTTCCACATGTTTGGTGTGTCTCCTGTTCGGCTTGTGGCGAATTTTAAACGAGACTTTTTATGGATATCTTTGAGAAATGGCTTTCTTCTTGGCACTCTTCCATAAATGTGAGATTTGTGCAGTGTATGACTGATTGTTGTTCTATGGACTGAGTCTCCCACCTCAGCTGTAGATCTCTGCAGGTCATCCAGAGTGATTTTTTTTTTTTGCTAGTGAGCTTCACTTTTGCACTCGCGAGAAGTAGATTTCCACTCGCAAAATGTTAAAACTGTCAGGGCCAGACAGGAATGAGACTTTTGCGGATACAATAAAATAGATCTATTGAAAGTAAGATGGTACACAAGAGTAGTCAACGGAACCAGGGTCAATACCAGTAGAACACAGCGTGGAGAAACCATACCATAAACGGGAGACAGTCCAGAGTTCATACACAGGCAGGCAGTATCACAGGGTAGGCAAAAATCCAAAGTAGTATACACAGTCCAGGTCATACACGGAAATCCAACACAAGGGAACAGGCAGAAATCGTAGTCGGTAGAAAACAAAAATCATACACAGATATAGACAAGGGCAAGAAAAACGCTTTGTATTGTAGGATAACCAAACAGATACTCTGCGAGGTGTGAGCGTGAGCATGGTCCTTTTATACTGAGGGGAATCAGTACTCGGGACTTCCTGGTGGTGTCATGTGCTGCGTCATGTGATCGGGAGCGAGTGTGGTGTCATGTTGTGGTGCGTTCTGGGTATTGTAGTTGGTATTGTGGGGATCGCAGATATAGCTGGATGTGGGAGACTTAGAAATGCTTTCAGCACCAGACATGACAAAAACACGCAGGTTAGTTTTTTTCACCTGTTATGATTTTATTAGAAATTAGCAAGTCATTTAAAAAGTTTTATGTAAAACCTACAGTAATACAGTAAGTAAGTTGTTTCCATGTTTAAAATGATTGCCAGGCTCTCGTCTCCACCTCCTTTAATACTCCCGCTTTCTGCTCCACCAGCCTACTGATCACCGGTTCCATCCCACTCACTTGTTCTTCATCACCCCTATTTACTTAAATCTATTCATTTTAGTTCTGTTCTGCATATTCACTCTCTGCTAAATTCAGAGTCTTGTTTCTGAGTCTCATGCTGTGTGTCTGATTTGTGTGTGTGTTTAATAAGCTCTCGCAAGTGCATCCAAGCTTCTCAGCATTACAGCGATGCTGGGTTTACAGGCACCAAGCGGGAGATTAAAATGCCAGGAGAACGAAGTCTGTGGTTATGCACACAACTCAGTAATTAAAAAATACTTACGCTTCTATTACAAAAATAAACATTCTGGGTGGATTTTTTTTTTTTTAAACATTTGTCAGACTGTTGACTGCTGTAAAGCCTGACAGACGCTGTTGCTATGGGAAACATGACCAAAAGCATGTTCTATATAATATGTCTATGGCACTTTCCATAAGCCTTCACTTTTGAAGAGCACAAAAAACATTAATAAAAAAAAAAATAAATAATAAATATATATAAAAAAGTTAGTGCTAGCGGGCGTTCAACAATTCTGCAACTAAACGTTTTATGCAAAGCACATTGTCGGAGGGCATATTCATTAATGTGTTGGACAACGATATTTGTAAATTAAGCTGTATAATTATTTTTTTTTCCAGAGGGAACATTTTATGGTAATTCATTTCCATCGCAGTGGATGGAATTTTTTTTACAGACTTATCACACATGGATACTACAAAACAAAAACAGAGAAAGAGGAAGTATTGCCTATTAAACAGCAGTTTATTAAACTGTAGATTTTTTTTTTTACTACCAGAGTAATAATTAAAAAAAAAAAAATTAAGCAAAAAGAAATTCGGTAGGCTGCAATTTTTAATCGTGCCATTTAATGATTAATGACAAAAGCAACAAATGAATCAAATCATATTTAATGAATCAAATTTAATTAACAACTAAACAAGGACTCTATATTAAAAATCCACATTCTTTTTAGGCTACCCTTTTATTGATACTGTCGCTTCCTAATAGTAATTTTCTTCTGTTTTTAAGACCCATTTGATTGGTCAGGTTATGTGGTGTTATCTGTATACAATAATAATAATTTACAACATTTACAAATAATACACACAGTCAGAGACTGGACCTTTTTGTCCAACTTAGATTTAGAAAGTCTTTAAATTTTGTATTTTAGTAGCACTCTGCTTCATGCTATCAATATAAATTAGGTCATATAAATAATAAACATTTGATATAATTTGATATAATGTATGTTTTCACATTAGTAATACATTTTACATAGAAATTGGTAATAAATTAATTTAAGCAACAAAAAAGTTATCTAAAACTTTAGCACTTTACTTAGTCCTTACAGCTCCATAGTGCAAAGTATTGAATTTCAATCTTAGAAATACTTGATTTAATAGCGCTGTACTACAGGCTTGTGTAGCTTGTAGGGGTGTAACGATATCTGACGCCACAAGATCTCATGAGATTAAAACAGCACAATACTTCTCATCAGGTTGATAACCAAGATAGCAATGAACCTCTGACTGTCCTCCCTCTAACTTGATTAATTTCAGTCAGTGGCGCACCTGGGTTTTCCATTGCCAAGATAGCAATGCACCAGAAATGTACCTGAACACACAAATCAAATCAAATTTATTTGTATAGCGCTTTTTACAACTGGTGTTGGCACAAAGCAGCTTTACAGAAACATGATTACAGGACAAAGAATCAGGCAAAACATTAAACATAGAATATACATGATACAGAACCCCCAGTGAGCGCGGAGGCAAGGAAAAACTCCCTCAGAGCTGCAGGAGGAGGAAGAAACCTTGGGAGGACCAAGACTCACATTAAAGGGGGGACCATCCTACCACTGGTCAAACGGCTTTTAAATTAATTTTAAAAAGTCTTTCATACATCCACATAGGTTTTATATATTCAGGTGTATAGCAGCTCCACTAATGGCTTATAGAGTAAGATGGATGATGAGCAGCTGATCTGTGGTGGTGGATGGAGAAGAGCTGACTTCACCTCATTTTGAGACTACCAAGTCCATCATCAGTGTAGATATATTCACAAAAGCTGTTTCTATTTAAATAACGTAGGTGACCCAAGGTGTGAAAATAGATTGTTGGCAAGGTGTAAGATAGCAATGAGCATTGCGATACGCCTTGTGCCGGGTGTCAGAAAGGGCCCAATGTGCCTTCTTATAGATTGTATTTCTATTTAAACCATTTGGATCTCAGCACTCAAAGTGCAGAATAATGAACTGTATGGAATGAGAAGAATTAGGAAAATGCCTGACTGTTCCTTTAAAGACGTCTGTCATGCTCTATTAGATTTTCATATGCTTTTATTGCACTCGCTCATTGTCTAATTGTGCTGAGCACAATCGAAACCCCATCAAATGACGCGTAAGGCTGAGTGGTGTGTGTATATCTGTGATGTGATTAACCTGAGGGCTGGAGGCACCTACTGCGCGAGAGATGTTGAAGAAGCGAAGCCGCCGCCGCGACTCTTGTCTGCGTGGCGCGTGATTGAACGTATTGTGTCAGGAGGTTAATTAGCTAATATCGGCCTGGACTTGGGCATTAATTAGCTGCAGAAATGTACTAGACAACTGAGACGATTAAAGCTAGCCGTGTTCCATTACGGGGAAATCAGCCAGAGCGGCGGTCACGGCTACCGCGGTGCTTCCGACTCGGAGGGAGGGGGGGGGGGGGACGTGAATGAAATTGGCACGGGCCTTAATGAGCACCCTTGTAACCGACTGGATCGTTTAGCCCCCAGACGTGATGCAAGCGCCCCGTCATGCGTGATGCGAACGCCATGACATCACCGGCACCTCCGGCATGTCCGAGTGCGGATAAAAAGAGCAGGGGTCAGTTCTCAGCCCATTATTGCGCCACTTTTACTGCGCTGTCCTCAGCGATAGCAGGCAGAAGCTGAGATTACATGCTTGAGATGCTCGCTTCTGGCCTGTCTGCTAGATTAGGTAAGATGAAGACAAATGGCTTCGCACGGCAGCACGTCACCACACAAGTGCGGGGAGAACAGGGCCTGTTTTTAGCTGTTTTAAAAAGTAAGCCTATTTTAGTTGAGTTTAAAGGTATTTTGGGGCTGCCAGTAGTATGTACACTTGCTCACAAGATAAAAAATAGCTAAATTTGGCAATAGCTTATTATAACTGGCCGGTGTTATTTGATATTTGAGTGAAATTGAATGATTTACAGGCAAAACAATGCTTGTAAACACACTCTTAGTGTTTATTTAACACTAGCAAATGTACTGTGTACTGACTGATTCTACGTTGATGACTGATTCGTCAGCTGTTAACTGTCAGTATTGGTTGTCAGGCATCAGTTTTCATATAATACTGTATATACACCGCATATATACAAATATATGAGTATCAGCAGATACTGATCTGATCTAGTGATTTAGTTTATTTAAAACGAGACAAATACCTCTAAATGTAACTAAACTCTTTTCTAAAGTCTCAAAAAACTGGATTGGAATTAAAACAGCCAGTACCAGAATTAATAAAATATAGCTGTTAGGGGCTGATCTGGAGCCACTGTATCTGGATGTCATAGTGTTTTGCATTTTGGGTTCTTGTCTGCTTTTTATTAATTAAGTTGACTTGGAAAAGCCAACTTATTGTTATTCGTAATCTTCTTCTTCTTATTATTATTTTATTCACATTTTTTTTAAACGCTACTACTCCCTCCACAGCTTTTGACCTGGAAATGCTGGATTTTGTAGGAATTACATTGCTTTTGTTTTTTTTTTGGAGTAATATGTGGTACAGTTGTTGTAAAACAGACATTTTAGTAGTTTTATGGCCACTTTTGAGGGGGGGAAAGTCCCCCTCCGACAGCAACCACGTAGCAACACCACAGCAACCTTCTATTAACACCACAGCAACCACCTAGCAACACTCCAAGGGGATCTCCTCCCCTAAAGCAGCCGTGCACAGAGAGAGGGGGCGTTATTAGTGCGTGTTTCCAAGCCAGCTTTTAAAGTTCCTTCACATACTTTCACCACTAGTTGACACTAAGAATGTTAGAAAACATAAATATTGTATTGTTTCCTTTAAGAGTCAGGTGCGCTCTGACTTTGGCGCATTGCTATTTCAGGTGTGCAGCTACCTGGATGTGTCCAACAATGCTTCTCAGCATAGGAAACTGACCTACTTTTTCATTCTCTTTATTCTTGATCTAAAAGTTGGTGTAGCTGACAACGTGTTGAGGATGGGCTTGTGTTGTTTCACTTCCAAGATAGTAATGAATATCCGACTGTTAACGTCTGTCTAGTTTGTTTCCAGTTAGTGGCACATCTATTTTCGCATTGCCAACATGCTTTTTATTAATAGACACTAGGAGTGTAAGAAAATATAAATGATGTATTGTTTGTGATATTTTTTCTCCAATACTATATTGATTTTTAGTGATTAGTTTACATGTAAAGATTGGTATCAGACAGTAAATTAATGTAGCATTGTATTTTAACTCTGACTGCTAGATAGCAGTGATAGATACTAGATAGATACTCTGTGGATAAATTCCACTGTTCTGATTATATAGAAAGTAAACTTGGTAACACTTTACAATGAGTACATATATTAACAGTATCTATGACAGGTTGTCTCGACTAATTATTAATTGAAAAAAAGTTTGGGCACCCCTATTAATCTTAATCATTTTTAGTTCTAAATATTTGGGAGTTTGCAACAGCCATTTCAGTTTGATATATCTAATAACTGATGGACACAGTAATATTTCAGGATTGAAATGAGGTTTATTGTACTAACAGAAAATGTGCAATATGCATTCAACCAAAATTTGACCAGTGCAAAAGCATGGGCACCCTTATCATTTTATTGATTTGAATACTCCTAACTACTTTTTACTGACTTACTGAAGCACAACATTGGTTTGTTAACCTCATTGAGCTTTGAACTTCATAGCCAGGTGTATCCAATCATGAGAAAAGGTATTTAAGGTGGCAAGTTGTTCACCTATTTGAATCTCCTCTGAAGAGTGGCATCATGGGCTCATCAAAACAACTCTCAAATGATCTAAAAACAAAGATTGTTCAACATAGTTGTTCAGGGGAAGGATACAAAAAGTTGTCTCAGAGACTTAACCTGTCAGTTTCCACTGTGAGGAACATAGTAAGGAAATGGAAGACCACAGGGACAGTTCTTGTTAAGCCCAGAAGTGGCAGGCCAAGAAAATATCAGAAAGGCAGAGAAGAAGAATGGTGAGAACAGTCAAGGACAATCCACAGACCACCTCCAAAGAGCTGCAGCATCATCTTGCTGCAGATGGTGTCACTGTGCATCGGTCAACAATACAGCGCACTTTGCACAAGAAGAAGCTGTATGGGAGAGTGATGCGAAAGAAGCCATTTCTGCAAGCACGCCACAAACAGAGTCGCCTGAGGTGTGCTTCATGATGCCACTCTTCAGAGGAGATTCAAATAGGAGAACAACTTGCAATTGGCCACCTTAAATACCTTTTCTCATGATTGGATACACCTGGCTATGAAGTTTAAAGCTCAATGAGGTTACCAAACCAATTTGGTGCTTCAGTAAGTCAGTAAAAAGTAGTTAGGAGTATTCAAATCAATAAAATGATAAGGGTTCCCATACTTTTGCACTGGTCAAATTTTGGTTTAATGCATATTAAACATTTTCTGTACAATAAACCTCATTTCAATCCTGAAATATTACTAATATAAACTGTCCATCAGTTATTAGATATATCAAACTGAAATGGCTGTTGCAAACACCCAAATATTTAGAACTAAAAACGATTAAGATTAATAGGGGTGCCCAAACTTTTTCATATGACTGTATTTAAGACATTATTAATCATTACTAAGATTTCAATTCATAAGTAATTAACAACAACAACATTCATAAGCCTTCACATTTAGTATTGATTAATAATGTCTTAATTAGCATCAAATTATTAGTTGAGGCATTACTTATCCATTTAACAATTGCAATATATCACCATAATTACAGTCAATGTATCACAATATATTAAATATTCTCAGAATATTAGTGGTTTTGTTTAGTAATATAACACAGCGTCACTTAAAAAACCACAAAGGAGTTCTGTAGGAGTAAGAAGTGGAAGGCTTTAGACTGACCTATTCATATTCAACTCCAAACATAAACTCTACAGAGCATGCATTTTACCTGCTAAAGGGGAGACTGAAGAGAGTAACCCCCCAACACAAACATCAGCTGCAAGACGCTGCAGCAAAAGCCCGGAAAAGCATCACAAAAGAAGAATGCAAAAGTTTAGTGATGTCAGTGGTTCATAGGCCTAATGCAGTTATTGCAAGCAAAAGATTAAAATAAAGCTAAATATGATGACTTATTCACATTAATGTATTTTTGAAGGTAAACTGCGCCAATAGGATTCTGACAAAAGCTCAGAAATCTTCTGAAGTGTGTATCAGATTCAGATGTAAATACCTAAAAATAAATAAAACTGGAATATTGATATTTTATCTCATATTCATCTTTTAAAATAAACACAAATATTTTCAGTCGAAAGCAGAATTAAATTGTACATTAATTATGTGACTTCTGTGGGCTCAGAGGCTTCTTGTTGTAAATATAATGAATATATATATATATATATATATATATGGCTTATTTTACTAAGGGGAAATTAATCATGTGACAGTTCTCAGAGCCTTCTGAGAATATTAGTGGTTATACACACACACACACACACACACATAGTGACACACACAGTGCAACACACAGTGACACACAAAATCAGTTGATGAAATTTTTCCTTCTTCCTGGTTGTTGAGTGTGGAATATGGAGCTACACTAACATTTATTTTCTCCAATAAAGCTCCCAGTAAAACTCAGAAACTCAGCACAGTACAATATTCTAGTTTAAAAAGCATCACAACTACCCTGAAATATTGTGAAGTGCACATGCAAACCTTTTTTCCTCAGATTTTTGAAATATGACAGTTTTTACATTATTACTGCTTGATTTAAACGTTTGCAATATATCACCATTATTACAGGTTGGCAGCAAATCACAATACATTGAATTCCTATCGTTCTTTGCAATGCACAGCCTTAATAAACTTAATAAAAGTATAATGAAAATGTGTATTGAGACACAAATGACAAGAACAAAAGAAATATGTTGAAACATATTACACTTAAGGCTACAAACAACTATATATAAAAATATATAAAGGAACACTTTTTTAAATAGGAGTATAGAAAGAAGGAATACTTGGTGCCAGACATGAACTCACCCTGGGTGAATTGCACAGCCTTGTTCTGTACAGAACAGCTCCTTCCTGTTTCTCATTATACACTGATTTATTTTTTGATTGTGTAGAAGTTTGTATAAAGTCAGGAGAGCGTGATCATAAGCTCTGAGGCTAAGCCTCCTGCCTCCAAGCAGAACAAATAAAAAAAGGTAAAAAGGAAGAACCTGCAGAGGGGACTCCTATAGAGGTCTCCAAGCATAGTAATGAAATATGAATCTGTCTGGTAATCTTTCAGTAAATTGGGAATCCAGAGGTGATATTTGTAGAAGGGCTGGCTCTCTGGTCGCTGAGGTGAAAACAGAAACGAAAGGTCTTCCATCACATTCACCACAAATCCCATGTGTGCTAGTAGTGGGGCTGGCTATGCACATTCATGTTATACGTACACCCCTCTATAATATTCCATCGCATTAAAACACATCCTACCCTGCTAAAACTTGCAATAAAAAAGGGTTATGGAAGTGAGGCTTTTGTTTCACATTGAGTCATGATAGCAATGAAAGGATATTTTATCTGTAAGTCTCAGATTATATTGCATATATTGCATGCAAATCATTTTTTCAGATTATATTGTTATAAATGTTCCCAGAAAATACAGATATGTTATGACATCAGTTTTGTATAAATTTGGGTTTGCTTGGTGCTTTGTACTTTGTCACAATGTGGAAATATATAAGTATATGTTACGGAAGTGAGGGGATGGACGTAAGTGCAGATTAATTATATTTATTAAATTAACAAACTAAAACAAATTAACAAACAAACAAACAAACAAAATAAACCAAAGTTACACTGAATACATAACTACAAAACACTAAACTTGAAAACAGGAATCTAAGAAACAGCATGAAACAAACCTGAACACGGACAGCAAACAAACCAACAAAAGACTAGACCAGGGGTCACCAATCCAGTCCAGAAAGGGCCGCTGTGGTTGCGGGTTTTCATTCCAACCAGGCACGGGCACACCCTCTATGGGTGGCCACCTGTTTGGGGACTGAGACTGAGGCTGATTGAACAGGTGGAATCAGGTGTGCCACAGCTTTGTTGTAATGAAAGCCTACACCCACACCGGCCCAATGTGGACAAGATTGGTGACCCCTGGACTAGACAAAGAAGGCTTGAAACAAAGGGGCTTATATACACATGGAGGGAACAGGAAACTGGAAACACCTGAGGATCAATCAAGAGAGGGCGGGGTTACAAATCACTGATGACAGGGTGGGGCTAGGGCGGAGACAGGACCAAAACACAACAGAAGCACATGGCTAGGAAACATGACAGGTAAACAGAGGGGCAGGAGCACAAGAGACCAAATGAGGGAGAAACACAAGGCAGACATGGGCTAAGCTGTGACATAACTCCCCCTCAACGGCACCACTACCAGAGGCGCCGAGAGAGGGAACAGAGAACAAGACGACAGAACTAGGACGAAGGAACTCATGACAAAACAGGAGACTGGACTATGAATGGTAACAAAGACTGGACAGGGGCTGAGACTGGACAGGGGACAAGGACTGGACAAAAGACTGGACAGGGGCTGAGACTGGACAGGGGACAAGGACTGGACAAAAGACTGGAGAGGGGACAAGGACTGGACAGGGGGCTGAGACTGGACAGGGGACAAGGACTGGACAAAAGACTGGACAGGGGGCTGAGACTGGACAGGGGACAAGGACTGGACAAAAGACTGGACAGGGGACATGGACTGGACAAAAGACTGGACAGGGGGCTGAGACTGGACAGGGGACATGGACTGGACAAAGGGCTGAGACTGGACAGAGGAGTGGACAGTAGACTGGACAGAGGGCTGGACACTACACAGGGACGGAGAATGGACAAGGGGTTGAAACACAGACTGGACAGTGGCCGGGAACTGGGACTGGACAAGACTGGGCAGGGGAACTGGGACAAACACACTTACTGGGACTGACACGAATATGGTGATAGGGACGGGAATAGAAAAACCACTGGGGACAGGAATGGGAACAAACACAGACACGGGGACCAGGACAGGGAGAGACATGGGTACAAACACACACATAGACTGGAGCCCAGGACTGGTGAAGTTCAAAGTCTGCGGAACCAGCCTGGGCAGAGTTCGAGGGGTTGAAGCAGGAGATCTTGGAGCAGGTCTGGAAGCACACGACCTGGGGGTGTGCTTAGTTCTGGGAGCAGGCACAGGGGCGGCCGGAGCCACGGGCACAGGGTCAGAGGCGGCCGGAGCCGCGGGCACAGGGTCAGAGGCGGCCGGAGCCGCGGGCACAGGGTCAGAGGCGGCCGGAGCCGCGGGCACAGGGTCAGAGGCGGCCGGAGCCGCGGGCACAGGGTCAGAGGCGGCCGGGGCCGCGGGCACAGGGTCAGAGGCAGTGGGTACCACATGAGCGGCAGTCACTGCAGTCACAGGAGCAGGAGCGGCGGGCGCCGCTGGCACTGGAGCTGAAGCAGTGGGTACCACATGGGCGGCAGGCACTGCAGACACAGGAGCAGGAGCAACGGGCTGGAGCAGAGGCGGCGGGTGCCGCGGGCAGCGCTGGAGCAGAGGCGGCAGGTGCCGCGGGCAGCGCTGGAGCAGAGGCGGCGGGTGCCGCGGGCAGCGCTGGAGCAGAGGCGGCGGGTACTGCTGGATCTGGGGAGGATAGACCACGCACTAGGGAAGCCTGAGGATCAATCAAGAGGGGGTGGGGTTACAAATCACTGATGACAGGGTGGGGCTAGGGCGGAGACAGGACCAAAACACAACAGAAGCACATGGCTAGGAAACATGACAGGTAAACAGAGGGGCAGGAGCACAAGAGACCAAATGAGGGAGAAACACAAGGCAGACATGGGCTAAGCTGTGACAGTATATGAGCCATTCCACTGAATGGTTGCCATTTCTGTCCCCAGGAAATTACATGTATAAATGTGCGCACAAAATAACTTTAAAATACTTAAAATATTTTATTATTAGGCATAGTGTCTCGTACATTGACGTAATTGCAAAAGTATAATAAAAACTACTTAGAACACTTAAAAAATAGCACCTTTTAAAACCTTACCATGAAATATAATTATTAAAATCCTTCAGAGATGTTATATATTTATATATATTATATTACATATATGCTTTAAAAATATTGGTACCACTTTAAAATAAGACTACCTTCATAAGGGTTTATAAATGGTTTACAATTAGTTTATTAATGGTTACTAATTAGGTTGTAAATGCCTTAAAAATCATTAATTAATAATCAGTTATAACACATATGTAGAAACGGCAACAATAACCTGTAATAATTGTTTGCCAAAAAACAAACCCACCGCCATCTATATTGTTGCCCTTTCTACGTATGTGTTATAACTGATTATTTATGATTTTTAAGGCATTTACAACCTAATTAGTAACCATTAATAAACTAATTGACCATAATAATTAAACCATTTATAAACCCTTTATAAAGGTAGTCTTATAAAGAAGATCATCGGAGTCTCTCTTCCCTCCATCACCGAGATCTACACCACACGCTGCATCCGCAAAGCCACCAGAATTGTGGATGACCCCACCCCTCCCTCACACGGACTCTTCACTCTGATGCCATCCGAGCCTCCACTACTAGACTCTGCAACAGCTTCTTCCACCAGGCAGTCAGACTCCTCAACACAGAGAGACTTACACAGGAACGTAATTTCACTACACTGTGTACCTGTACTCAGATGTAATGGCAATAAAAGCCTCTTGACTTGACTTGACTTGATTTTAAAGTGGTACCTAAATATTTTTCATAGTAAATCCATAATATTTAAGTTAAAATACACATTTTAGTTGTGTCCCTAGGTTTCACTCGTTCCTGTTACTGTAAAACATTACCCTGAAACTCTAAAACATCTGGAAGATTCTACAAGTCACATCTACCACAGGAAGTGACATCAGTTGTTTTTTCTGAAGACCAATCAATCAATCAACCTTTATTTTGACTCGGATGTACATTAAAGGCAACCCTCATTTTCAATGTAGCCGAGCATTTACAAAAACAGGGATTGACATGACAGAGAAAATAATAGCAAAATTTAATTATTTTAAAATAACAGTAAATGAAATATAAAAATAGCTAAAAAATAAAAACAGATTTAGAATAAAATAGAATAAAATCAAATTAATGATTATAATAAAGTATGGTTTAATTAATAAAAATTAAGATCAAAAGAAAATTAATCAAAGGATTAATACAACAAAAATGAGTTAAAATTAGCTAAAACTAACTTTTACATAATACAATAAAAATATAAATAAATAAAGATTAAAATTAAGTTTGCTTTATGCTATTTAAAATTGCTTTTAAACATGCTTTTTAAATGTCACATGAGACTTGTAAGCATCTATGGCTTAGAAACCTTGTAAAAATAAGTTATAAGTAAAGCTGCCTCTTTTCATCTTTTAATATCAAACCCAAATGTTTTCAGTGGACAGTAGAATTAAACTGTATATGAATGATGTGACTTCTGTGGGCTCAGAGGCTTCTGAGATGGACTTGGATGGAAGTTCAAAAGACTTGTTGTAAATATAATAAATATATGGATATATGGCTTATTTTACTAAGGGGAAATTAATCATGTGACAGTGCTCAGAGCCTTCTGAGAATATTAGCGGTTATATTTAGTGATATAACACAGCGTCGCTTACATGCACACACACACACACACACAGTTAACAGTTATTTTTAAATATACTGTCATTTAAATACTGTAGATTTCACATACTGATATCAGTTCTTCTGTTTCTATTTCAGTGTTTTACACAGTCTTTTTTTTACACTGTGTTAAGTATGCCCAGAGGAGATCTGCTAGGGCCTTTATGCTTATGTTATATACCATGTGACCATGAGAACATATAGCATCCACTATGGCTCCCTGTCCACTTTTGTATACAGTTTATATAAATATATAAATAAAACAAGGACACATTAGAGGTCATGGGTTACTTTGGGCTTATTTCATGGGTATTTATTTAAAGGTATTTATGAAAAACCCTGTACCTCACAGCAGCAACTGCTGTATTGATTTTAAAGACAGTTAAAAAATGCTGTAGATTATGCACATTTCTTTGATATATATATATATATATATATATATATATATATATATATATATATATATAGTAATTATAGTCGTAAACCTTATTAGAGTACATTGCTGTAGCCATGTAATAACCATGAAGCTCTGAAGGAGGGCATGTTCATTGTTTAATCATAATCATGATTATTATTTTTTTCAACGATTGACACCACTAATAAAAATCTAATTGAATGCCCATTAAACACGGATTCTAGAAATTACATTTAAATACCCATTTGTTAAAAGCTAGGTCTTAAGGAGATTAATCACAGATTTCTGTGGCGATTAACCTGATAAATCCTTTTAATTGATTGACACCACTAACTGGAAAACCTTTTTGTTATTGGCATTTAGGCAGCAACTGCACTTACACACCTCTGTTACAACTATGGTTCTTTATGGAACATCTTGGCATTTATGGCATCACTCAAAGAACCCTCTGATGCATCTCTATTAAGGAGGGCAAGATCATTGTTTAATGGAGTCATTTAATGGACCATTACATTTTATATCATATTATAATATAAAATAGCATATCATAGTTTAATGGGAAAGTATTGCTTTATAATCAGTCTTGCAACAAGATTTCAAGTGTCTCAGCATTAAAATCGTGTTGAGTCTCATGTTGTGGGATGTTCCTGTAGCGAAACACAGTAAACACTTTGTGTTTCATATAAAATGTTCCCATGTACAGTCACCATACGCTGATTTAACACTTCACTGAATCAACTTCACTGTGTAAAACAGGAGCTTTATGTTTTACAATTGGACTTAGAAACATCTGGGATGGATGGATGCATTCTCTCCCACAGTGAAAATGTGTATTGTGGTCAGACATACCATTCGAGAATAGGCCCCACCATGTCATGAGGCTCATTATTAGAGGTGGGACAATGTATCAATATAGCGATATATCATACTGCTTCAATCGTACTGTATCATATCTATACATGGCATCAACTATCAATATTTTTATTAAAACAATGGTGCTCTAAACTACCTTAGACTCACTTCCCCCTACCCCAAAATTGGATTAAATAAGGTACTGCTTCATTACTCCACGTGGTGGCGCTAATCAAATGAAAAATATAGGTAAACCTGCGGTAAAGAATATTGGTGTCAAAATCTGCAAAACTGATACCAGTGAACACATACAGTAAGTAAAACAGATGCTGTAAAGTAAAGTAATGTAGAGAATTGGATAATGTATCATAATAAGATTTTATCATGAGATACTCTGTAATTTCCCATCACCATTTGAAGCCCAATGTTTACAACAGAAATTTTAAAACACATTTTCAACTGTTCTGGTCTAAATACTGTGGTATATTCATATAAAACTGAATAGGAATATTCAGTGGAACTTAAATGTATAAAACATAAATGTTGTAGTCAATAAAACCCAAATGAATTAAAGAATATTCAGCAGAGATCAAGAAAATGATCTAAAAAATTGGGTTGCTTAAGATACAGTGCCAACTAAGGTACCAAAGCAGCAGACAAATCACCAGTAAGTGGGTTTAAAAAAGGGCATAGCTGCCAGGGACACAGCCACCCCCAATAAAACACTTACAGACTTACATTACAACCGACACAAGATGCATTGCAATGGTCATTCCTATCTTACACCCCGTCAACAGTCCATATTCATGCCTTGAGTCTGCGTCATTTAAATAGCAACAGCGCTTGTAAATATTTTTATGTCGATGATGGAATGGTGGTCTGGAAATAAGGTGTGTTTAAGTACATTGGCCATGGAAAACACAGGTGCACCACTGAATAAAACCAAGACAGATGTCAGCTGTTCATTGCTACCTAGATACTCATGCACACATGGACAAGCAGCAGTACACAAACCCATAGCATGTGCCTGTTGGCAGCTGTGCAAACTTTTACATCATCAATAAACAGAATGAACAAGCAGGTCAGTTTCTTCTGCTAAAAAAATGTTGGATACGCCCAGGTAGCTGCGCCCCTAAAATAGCAATGCACCAAAGTCAAAGAGTACCTGGCTCTTAAAGGGAATGGCAAGACACTCTAAATGGTTTATTGCACATTACGCCCCAAAACGTACATGTCTTTTGCTTGTTTCAAACCACACAAGGTGTACTTTTCCTGTCGTTACAATAGCAAAGACACACTGACACACCCTAAACCAATCAGAGTTTTCTCTGTTGCAACTAAAACAATGGAGGAGGTTCAGGAAAAATAAGAAAAGAAGTTTGACGCTGTCTTCCGGCCAGTGGTGAAATGTCTGGAGGAGTATAGGTGGTCTCACTAAACAAGTAAACAAAGCTATAGTAGATGTGGTACATGTGCTTATTCTGAGTAAAGGAGCTTTTTATACATAAAGCAGAGTTTGCTTAGCAAGACTGGAAAGCTGTGGCAACTGGCGGTCCCAGCATCCCATCGACAGCAGGCACAAATCACTAAAGCCTGGTAGGAAGCTTGATTGTTCTATGTAGGGGGCATTAAAAAATGCAGAATCGTGCTACTGGAGGTGTGATGTGAGGAATGCTAATGAAGTGTTCTCAGGAGCAGCTGCAAACTCAGATTTATATTATAATTCAATGCTTCTATGGGCCATTTGGATGGCTACTTTATCGTGAAGGCCCCTACTGACCCCACCCCTCCTTACCCATCAACCCCCACCAGAGCCCTATGCACTGGAATAGTCGAAGAAACGCCATTTTGGTCTACTGGTTGAGAAACTTAGACAGTTCACACATCAAGATTAGCAAGCAGACTTCGTCTGACTGAGGAATCTTTAGCTACTGTACATGGCAAGTGAGCAGATGAGGGAGATGTAAGTACTTTCAAATAACACGTTTTGTGTCTCTAGTGTCTCCCATTCTTTTATATTTATAATCTTACTTTCTGTACTTGCTGTAACTTTTGGGAAGGAGAGTAATGTCATTTTATTTACCTGTATGTCCTGTACATATGCAGTATTGACAATAAAACTACTTGACTTGATATGACTATTTTTATTTAAAATAATAATACTGCTCTCTGGGTTGCTGTAAAACTTGTCAAATGTTTATGTCTCAGGTAGATATGTACTGTAAGTTAATACTAACTTACCTTAAGGCAGTGTACCTCTTAGTGAGAGATCACTGACTGCTTAGCATGCCTCTTCAATGCACTTAAGGACATTTTACCCACTTAATTAATAGGTGGAAGTTCATTAAACTAAGAGACGCAGGATGGCCATTTTGACTAATTGCTTGCCGCTAAGGTCGTCCATCAGCCAGCCACCATTGCCGTAATTTGCCGTGGTGATGTGAATTAAGAACCTGGAGTGCTACAGACTAGACTAGCAATGGTTTCCCACGGTTTCCACCACATTATAAAACTTTCTTGTCCTGTACAGCCTTCAAATCAAACATCAATTGAGCATTTCTAAGAGCTGATGGGATGCCATCTTGGCCAACTATGAGTGTGCAGGATCTACAGAGCCAGCTGCAACATCTTTAGACAAAGGTAAATAATGCAGAATGACATATAGAAGTAAGTCTCCATGCCAGACTGTATCTCATTTTGTATCCAGACTTGAGGTGAACCAACAGTGAGGACTACACCCTATAAACACTTTAAGCATGAGGAAACAATCCATCCATTCATTTTCTGTGAATCAGTTAAAATCTTTATATTGAGTTTGGCGTCAGGAATCATTTGCTTTTATGAGCTTGTCGAGTGGCTCCTTTATTGTGATGTCACAAAAAGGAAACCCTCCACCAGAGCCCTATGCACTAGAATAGTTGAAGAAACGCTATTTTGTTCTGTTGGTTTAGAACCTCAGACAGTGCACATCAAAATTAGCCAGCAGACTTTTTCTGACTGAGGGATCTATACCTACTGTCCTTTGCAAGGGGGCAGATGAAGGAGATGTAAGTACATTCTAATAGTAAGTTTTGCGCTTCTATCACAGTTAAGCATGAACAAGCTTGTTTGTCTGTTGCCATTTAGTACAAGCTAACGCTAACAACATGCGCTAGTGCCAGCAACAGCTTATTTGCATAAAAGTGACAGAGCCCTTAAATGGCTTGTTCTGAAAGGGACTGAAACGAGTGAGAATAGAGCTGGTGAAATCTCTTTATGTGAGAGTAATTTTGTGCAAAGAACTTCAGGAGCATGTTTTGTATAGCACAGAGATCTGTTCTAACTTCTTGTTAATTCTTTAAACAAATTAAAAAAATAATCTAATGGTTATATCATTAGATATAATGGATATCTTTAGTTACCCAAAGTGCACCTAAATCATTGTTTTTCAGTAAAATAACAGGAGCAACACATCCAAAAACAGTGAGAAAAGTGCTTCTTAAGGAACAATAAAGCCCTGGGAGAGAAAGCATGTTTTTCAGTCAGAACATTTATAAAGAAAACTCTGAGGTGATTTCTAAAAATAGGAAGGCGCATGGTGTTTAGGGTTTGTTTTATTTGTTAAACGCAGGTTCTGTTAACCTCTAACTTCCAGCAGTGATGCCTGCTATTATCCTTTCCGAATCGGAGCTGTATATCACATTTTAAAGGCATGCTATCCAGGCATGCAGTCAATGACTGTCTGTCACTTGCCATTGTGCCTGATATCATATTGGCATTTCACAAATGAGATCGGGAGCCATTTGATTAGATGTGAAATGAGTGCTGGACGCCCTTGGCTGCTTGGATACAGTTGCCATTGACAGGCAGGGACCTGAGAGCACCAGAATAGAAACCGTTTTCCTGTTGAAAAAAGGTGTGTGTTGGTGTGTGGTATATGTTTGTGTGCATGAGTGCATGTGTGTTGTATGCGCATGTTTGTGTGTGAATGTGTGTGTGAGGGTTTGCACTGATAGTTACTGCTGCTATCTCTAGTGGCAACACTCTCAGTGGATGTGTGGAATTATGTACGTGTGCACACACACACACACACCCACATATATATAAATATATAAAATGAGAAATGGCTAAAATAACAAATCATGCTCATAAAGTTTTAAGTTGTATAACCGTGGAGTAACCCTGTTTTTTAATCACAGCTTTCATGCATTTAGGCATGTTCTCCTCCACCAGTCTTACACACTGCTTTTGGATAATTTTTATGCGACTCCTGGTGCAAAAATTGAAGCAGTTCAGTTTGGTTTTATGGCTTGTGATCATCCATCTTCCTCTTGATTATATTCCAGAGGTTTTCAATTTGGTAGAATCAAAGAAACTCATAATTTTTAAGTTGTTTTCTATTTTTTTTACCCAGAGCCCCCCCCCCAAGAGACTGAAATGTTTGCCCATTCTTCCGTGCAAAACAGATCCAGCTCAGTGAGGTTGGATGGAGAGCGTTTGTAAACAGCAGTTTTCAGCTCTGTCCACAGATTCTCAATTGGATTCAGGTCTGGACTTTGATTTGGCCATTCTAATTGTAGATTTTGCTTTATGTTTTGGATCATTGTCTTGTTGGAAGATAAATCTCCGTCCCAGTCTCAGGTCTTTTGCAGACTACAACGGGTTTTCTTCCAGAACGATCCTGTATTTGGCTCCATCCATCTTCCCATCAATTTTAAACATCTTCCCAAATATGTCCCTGCTGAGGAAAAACAAGCCCAAACCATGATGCTGCCACCACCACGTTTGACAGTAGGGATGTGGAGTGTGTTCAGGGTGATGAGCTGTGTTGCTTTTACGCCAAACATAACAATTTGCATTGTGGCCAAAGAGTTTGATTTTGGCTCATCTGACAAGAGCACCTTCTTCTTCCACATGTTTGGTGTGTCTCCCATGTGACTTGTGGAAAACTTTAAATGAGACATTTTATGGATATCTTTGAGAAATTGCTTTCTTCCTGCCACTCATCCATAAAGGCCAGATTTGTGCAGTGTACGACTGATTGTTGTCCTATGAACAGAGTCTCTCACCTCAGCTGTAGATCTCTGCAGTTCATCCAGAGTGATCATGGGACTCTTGGCTGCATCTCTGATCTTTCTTCTCCTTGTTTGAGCTGAAAGTTTAGAGGGACGGCCGGGTCTTGGTAGATCTGCAGTGGTCTGATATTCTTTTATTTCAATATGATCGCTTGCAGAATGCTCCTTGAGATGTTTAAAGCTTGGGAAATCTTTGTATGTATCCAAATCCGGCTTTAAACTTCTCCACAACGGTATCTCGGACCTGCCGGATGTGTTGCTTGGTCTTCATGATGCTCTCTCTCTGCATAGCTTTAAACAGAACTCTGAGACTATCACAGAGCAGCTGCATTTATACAGAGACTTGATTACACACAGGTGGATTCTATTTATCTATTTATCATCATCAGTCATTTAGATCAACATTGGATCATTCAGAGATCCTCACTGAACTTCTGGAGTGAGTTTGCTGCACGTCCCACTTTTTTTTGTTTTTTATTTCTAAAAAAAGTTTAAAATATCCAATAAATTTCGTTCCACTTCACGATTGCGTCCCACTTGTTGTTGATTCTTCATAAAAAATTACAATTTCATACCTTTATGTTTGTAGACTGAAATGGGTCAAAAGGTTAAAAAAATTCAAATTATACATGCGCGTATGTGAGAGTATGTGAGCATATGTGATGTGCGTTGTGTAACAGACAGCATGGAATGAGGTCTGTCACATACTGTTAAACTCTTGGCACACGGCTGCTGCTGCCACAATCCTAATAATAATGTCACATGGCATGATGCATTAGTGAGCCGCCCCACCAACCTCTTAAGTCCAGCAACATTTTTTATATATATATATAAATATATATTTTTTAAGAACAAAGGTCGCATGTCCCACCATTAAACAGACGTGAGCTTTAGAGGTCCGCTTAATGAGTCACTGAACTGCCGCCGCGTTTTTTTTTTTTTTTTGCATAATATGACGTTGCATAATGAAACATTGCATGTCTGACCGAGCAACTTGGGATCCGCTCTGTCCGCAAGTGTTTTCCGCGTTTCTATATATAGAAGGCGAGTTCGACTGGCCGCTCTGTGCAAATGCTAAGTGTCAGTGGTGGGGAAATCTGAGCACGAGAGTCAATAATGTGGTTCAGCTGCGGTACTTTTACTACGTGTTATCAGTTGAGTGGTTCTTTACTATTTAATAGAAAGAGGTAGCAATTATTTGAAGAATATACTGTCCCAGAACTATTATATTTGGCATTAACGATTTATATACTGTCAAATTACGACAAATTTATGCCATTGAAATAAAGACAAAATAATAGCACAGTAAAAATAATAAAAATATGTTTTCTGTTCAATAAAACCTGAATTTGTATTGATATTTGTAAAAATGATTGACTATCATTCACTATGCAATCAGTTATACTGTATTCAGTGTGACCTTTATTAGTACATAATAAAAATAATAAATAAATAATAATAAAATACTATTTTGTATTTTTTGTATAGGTTCTTAAAACGGCCAATAAATACTTTGTTACCACCAAGTTAAGCACATTGTTTAGCTATTATCACTAATTACACATTAAAAAATATCTATCTATCTATCTATCTATCTATCTATCTATCTATCTATCTATCTATCTATCTATCTATCTATCTATCTATCTATCTATCTATCTACCTTTGTAGTAACAAATAAAATGATGAGGAGGTGTTTTCAGATATAAGGTGAGGTGAGTTTCAGGCCATGTGATCTTTTTTCTTTTTTTGTTGCCTCTGATCCCACCCACTCCCCGTTTCGCCCCAGTTTGCCAGGTGAAGAACACAATAACATGTTAACAGCTACAGCCACGGAAGAGAGAAAGCAAACTAGGACAGAAGCTGCACTAAGTAAAATTTCAGTATATATTGGTAATGTGTGTTTGTCATATGGAGACAGCTTAGAGCAGGGGTATTTAATTAAAATTCAGTATGGTCCAGTTAGAGAAAAGTTTGACTGGCCAAGGTCCGGACCAAATGTTAACTTGTGTTATAATTAAGTGCTATATCCTGTAAGGCTGTTTGAACTGAATGATGAAAAGAATATATGATAATAATAATAATAATAATAATAATAATAACAATAAATAATGCCTCTCTGGCCAGATTTTGTATACATTCCTCCATCTATCTTTCTCTGTCGCGCTCGGCGTCACTTTAGTTTCCACCCGTTCTCGTTTTTCCGCCTGTTATCGTGCTCCCTATCTCCTTATAAAGGCGTTTTTTCACAGCCGCGTCCCAATTCAACAGCCGGAGCAGTGGGACCGCGACCCTGACAACACGGGTTCGATCCCGCGTGAGGAGCGGTGTGTTTATTTATTTATTTATTTTTTCCTTACCGCGTCTGCACAGATCTGATTGACTGAAGAGAGCGTTTGGTGTTCTTACCCCACACATGATTGGTCTGTGATTTACTGCGCCGCAAGCGTGTATACAATTAAATCCTTCTCAGTAGGTTTGGGTCCGCATTGGACAACGTTTGGGTCCGGACCACTGGCTTAGAGCCTGAGCTGCTAATTTTTTAAAATCTTTTTTAATAGGTAAGCCTTGAACTGTGTTATCCGTTAAACTTAATAGTATCTATAAAGTAGCACACGGCTAAACAACCCTTAATTTTAGCAAGTGAAATCATCTACTTTCAAGGCGATGATTCTTCTTTTCTGATAAGAGTTTTTGTCTTACCAAGCTAGGGTAAGATTGTTTTGTTTATTTTAGTAACACTTTAATCTCGTTAGTCTTACTTTTAGGCTTAATGCAAGCTTATATATCTCTTTCATATGTTCTTTCCATTTTTATACATTTTTTTCTAGTTTTTCTAGAAAATAGGCATAGCACCAGCTCCAACAAACAACCAACTTAGCTAGCTAGCTTCGGCTAATGCAGCCAGTGGTGCTAGCTAGCTAAATAACAGTTGACAGCTATTTAAAAATCGAAAATGTATCCATTCGCTGATCAAATACAGAGTAATTCTTTTATCTAGTGATGTCAAACTCGAAACGCGAAATCGAACTGAATCGATTTATTTGAATCACGGTGTTCCGAAACAATGTTTCGAAATCCGTATCAAAAGGGCAAAGCCACTTGACTGTTCCAAAGTTTTCGTTTCGTCACGCAGTTTCGATACGTTTCGAATCTTTTCGCACATTTTAGTCCACACTTAAGTTCAAGCAGCTGGTCTGAGATCAGAATGTTTGGTCTCCTATCTGCCCAGAGGAGAAGACCCTATGGATCACTGGCTCCGACGCTCTGCCGTCTTTCCTCATTTGTTTCAATTAACAAAAAAATATTTCTCAATTCCAGCAACCTCAGTGCCCTGTGAGAGAGTTTTCTCCAAAGCTGGAGAAATTCTGAGCAAGAGAAGAAACCGTCTTAATCCAAGCACTGTGGAACAGATCATGCTTCTTAATAAAAAAAAACAACTGATTACTTGTAATGTTTAATAAATAAAGTATCACACAAGCATTTCCCTACCTTGCAATGTAAAATGAACAATGTCAGCTATATCAATCCACTGACTAACAGTGTATCATAATGAAAAAATACATCTTAATGACATCATTAAAACAACCATGTTCTCTGCAAAATGATATGTTTTCATGATTAAAATCTATTTAGGGACACAATATGCTATGGGGGTATATTTCATGTCATTTTTCATTAAAAAAACACATTATTTGTGTTTCTGTTAAGAAAAAGTTGTGGATTTAGGCCCTGGTTGCCCACTAGATGTCACTGTGGCATGTGATGATTCGAACGTCTCACAAGATCGAATCATTTTACGATCAATTGGTTCATTTTTGATTCGAACTCCCAAAAGCGCCACTTTTGCCATCACTACTTTTATGGCTTATCCTCTTAAAATTGTGAAAGTTCTTGAACTTATCTTGCGTTCATTCTGGAAGGGTGGGTGTCCTCAACCTGGCAACCCGTCAAATGTTTCCAGTGTTTTGAAGTTAGAATAGAGTATCCATTTTACATGCTTGCTGTCATTAAGATTTCATTAGAAAGGAAAGACTCTGATTTCACATTACTAAGAATTGTCTTTGGCTTTGTTCTTTGAAGGCTTTGGTTTATCAGACATGTAGATTAATGTGTTATTAGGCCAGATATGAAAACAAACACATGCTTGAACAAGATTTGTATTGGTCTCTGGATCTGGCAGGCCATTCGCTCCATATCTCATCCTAAAACTCTCTCAGAGGACCTAGTTTCAGCCGGCTTATCGGCTAATCATTATGTAGTAATACTGAGCCGGAGCAGGATGTGAAGTCAGCCATTGTTTTCGCGTTTGGGAGGATGCCACTGTGTTAATGAGAACTGTAGTGGGATTTAGTGGACACCTGAGTCGTATCACAGTTCACTCCTGAAGCTGCTGTTTGTCAGTGGATTGGCTGTACAAAAAAAGCTGGCTTGCGAAAGTATTGAACTTGAACTTCGTCACCTTACAAACACAAACTATTAAACAAATGTATTTTAATAAGATCTTTAAATGATATAACAAAAACATATGCCAAGCTTTGAACATCCCAAGGAGCAATGTTCCTTAGGTATTCAACAACTGCAACCCTATTAAGACATGGATGTCCACCTGTCCAAACTGCCAGATGGAACAAGGAGAGCACTGGTCAGAGAAGCAGCCAGGAGACCCATGGTCACTCTGGAGGAGCTGCAGAAATCCACAGCTCAAGCTCATTTGGGAGAATTTGACTCTTATGGAATATGAAGCATTTTGGGTTCCTATGAGAAGCAGTTTCTGAAACTTTTCAGTTTGAGGAACCCTTTGGGGATGGTAAGTGCCCTCCAACCCCCAACCTACCCAGGCAAAAAATAGCAAAACTGAAGGCTTTGCTCTGTTTCTCTTTATTTTTGAGATATGGCCAAATCAGAAAACGATCATTGGACATGGTATGATATGAAATAAAATATAGCAAGAATTAAACATATTTTTTATCACAAAATTTTTTTCACTTCAGTCTGAGAAGCACTATTCTAAAGAACCCTTCAATAGATAGAGTTATTGTACAACTTTATGCATGCCCTTTCCTGCTTCCTGCTAAGCAAGGCACTCTTCCCAAAACCCTACATAAGAAATGCTGCACTGAATACTGTAAAACTGTGTGAAACTCCCAGGGCTTCAGAGAAGGCTTAATGATTTCTGGTCAAAACAATTTAAATACTGTCTATTTCACGTACTGTAATTGTATTCTTATTGTATTGTGATTTGTTTAGTATATAATGCATTAAAATCTCAGTATGGCAACTGATTTAAAGTCAGTTATGGATTTTTTCTATGCAATATCTATGCAAATTAAGCTGCACTAACTTTCAAACTAATTAGGCCTACAGACTATTCTATACGAAACCTAAAATCTAATCTCTAAATCTAATGTCAGTGAAATCCACTTGTGAAAACTGCATAATGTTGCACAACGCATGTCATGGCCGTGCATAATTTCTCTAATATTGCTTTACATCTTCTGTCCCATTTTACTTTCAGTGGCAGTTCTGTATCTGTCAGCTTGTCCAGAAATGCATGTGTATAGCATGTCTTTCAGAGGTGGCTCAAAGTGTGAATTACACTTCCTGACTGCACTTTTTACAGACCAAAAAAATGCATATATGTTTCTTATCTTTTTTTCCAAGACAGGAAATTGAAGTGGAAAGGTCCAGCCTGGTGGATTTTTTTTTACTGGGAAAGTCAGAGATCCTTGTGAACTAGAGAGTTTAGAATCCAAGATGGCCACAGAGAAGCAGTAGTGAAAAGTAGTATTACATTGTATTAAATAATTCACTGTGTCATTAAATCAGTCTTACACACAGTACCTCTATCTGTGGACATGTTTCCATGGATGCACAAAATGCTGTATAGTTGTTATCTATACAGTGATATTGGGACAAAGCTAAAAATGTTAAATACTGGCAACAATATTGCCTGGATTTGCTTTAAAACGCTAGAAAATACTGTCAAGCCATGGCCAGTTGGGGTAAACTCCATAAATCTTTACGTGACTGTTTTTGGATATGTTTAGGAATAAAATTTTAAGAATAAAAGCGTAAAATTATCTTGGCGTCAACTCAGGCGTGGCATTATTCCCGGCTCCGACATCCAACGTCTGAGGTAAATGTAAAGCAGAATAAGCTTTGCAAATATTTGTGGATGATTTTCCCTGTTGCTCTCTGTCCCACAGTCTGATTTTAATCGGCCACATTTCTCCACGGACTGCAAAAGTGTTGACTGCCTCAAAATTGTATTCTGCTGAGCCCAGGGCCTGTCAAGAAATGACCTACTCTTTTTTGCCCTCCATCTGTCTATTGATATTCCCCCTGTGAAGGCTGTTGTCCACAAAAAAAAAACACTATTGCATTTTCAAGTAGCATTTAGAAAAAAATGCTAAATAATGGCACACTCAGATTTTAGCCAGAAATGAGCAGTGACAATGTGTTAATATCGGGCTAACTGGTGGTTAATAACCTCCGTTTTGCTGTAGCCTACTTCTGTCATCTCAACCCAAGAACTCCAGTGTTGCTGGAACTGCTAACAGCTCTTGTTCAGGGATAGCATTTCAGCTGGAGTGATTTTAATTCCCAAGTGGTTCAAGTGCTTTTTAGATCTTGACGGGTATAAAACAAATGATTTGTCCACAGTTTCTAGAACTGTAGAAGCAGAAGTGAGCCAATGCTAAGGCTACGTTACCTGGGCAAAAGTTTGTAGACACTCAAACATCACATCCATATGTGCTTGTTGAACATCTCATTAAAGAATTAAAAGCATTTGCTGGTTAAACAGTTGATTAGCCTGGTCCCTGAAATGCTAACACATTGTCAGTGACAGTGGACGAGACCCATTGAATGATGCTAATGTGGTGTTAATGCCATTGGATGAGCCCGGTTGCTGGCCGGCTGACACGGTGTTAGCGTTTCAGGGAGCTGTTGGCAGTTCCAGCAACACTGGGCGGCTAACTGGTGGTTAATAACTTCCGTTTTGCTGTAGCCTACTTCTGTCATCTCAACCCAAGAACGCCAGTGTTGCTGGAACTGCTAACAGCTTTTGTTCAGGGATAGCATTTCTGCTGGAGTGATTTTAATTCCCAAGTGCTTCCAGTGCTTTATAGATATTTTTGTTTGCAGAAAGCGCTCCGGTCCCGCGGCGTTCCCTTCGCCCGGTCGGCCAATAAGCGCTGCCTGTTTTCCCTCTTTCAGGCTTCCAGCCCTGGCTCCAGGCGCTCCTCTGCCCGGCCTGCTGCAGCCTGCGGCGAATCCTCCTCTCCGCACCTCACGGTTCTGTTATACCTTCCATCAACAGCCTGATTCCCAGCGCCGACTTTTCCATGTCGTATGCTTGCGTGGACAACGCGATCTCCCTCATCCGCCTCCACGGGCTGGGTACCTAGCTGGCCAAGGCGGACATCGTATCTGCTTTTAAAATCTTCCCCTTGCATCCTGATTTCTGGCACCTTTTCGGAGTCCGTTGGCACGGGCGATATTACTTCGCGGTCCGCCTCACCTTCGGCTGTAAGAGCAGCCCTAAGATATTCGACTCCCTAGCCGAATCGCTGTCCTGGATCCTCCTCAACGTATATCGCATCCCGTACGTGGTCCATCTGCTGGATGATTTTCTCGTCCTCGATGCCCCACCTCTCCTCCAGCCCGATGCATCACTCTGTCTGCAGAGTCTGCAACTGTCTGCAGCATAAAAATCACATCGTGCCTCTTCTACTGATTTTTTGAAGGGTATATAAGTAATGAGTCTATTAGCAAAGTCGTAGGAAAATCTTAACCAATCAGAATCATGATTTTCACTACGGGGCGGGGCCGTGGCTGTCTAATAACCCCTTCTCAGCAGCGTTCTGATAAAGGGGCTACATGCATTGGTTAGTCATAAAACGGAGAGCATGCTGGATTAGTTCAATAGTTAGCTAACTATCATAGAACTGCGACTGCAAATCAGACAGATATTGTTTCATATCTAATTAAAAAAGCATTTTTAAGGCTGTCCTTCATTGTGAAAATAATTCACAATAAAAGGCCACCTGACTGGTGGGTTTTTGTGTGTACTTAATGTTTTGGCTGCCATGTCTGGCACACTGTAGACATATAAATGAGTGATCTTTGTTGAACGGTTGTACTTGTTGGAAAATTAAGCATTGAAAACTTTGTTGTGGTCTGTTGTACATGGTACTTTTGTCGTTTCTAGCTGTGTTTGTGGGCTGTTAATGTGTATTAAGTTCATATAACTCATATTCAGGGGTTGGACTATGAAACTGAAACACCTGGTTTAAGACCACAATAATTTATTGTCTCGACGGACAGTTCTGGTGGAAACTGGGTTAGCACCCGAACATCCCTTTCAGACAGCTTCCTCTTGTGTCCACAGTTAATCCTGTTGGATGTGGTTGGTGCTTCTTGGTGGTATGCTGACATTACCCTGGATACACTTGCTGCCTTGGTCACAGATGCGCCAGCAAGACGTGCACCAACAATTTGTCCTCTTTTGAACTCTGGTATGTCACCCATAATGTTGTGTGCGTTGCAATATTTTGAGCAGAACTGTGCTCTTACCCTGCTAACTGAACCTTCACACTGTGCTCTTACTGGTGCAATGTGCAATTAATGAAGATTGACCACCAGGCTGCTCCAGTTTAGCCATGAAACCTCCCACACTAAAATGACAGGTGTTTCAGTTACACTGTCCAACCCCTGTAAGTCAAAACAGAGAATATGTAGTTATTGCAATATTCATCTATGTGTAGGTCGGCAGGCTTCGGGGGGTTGTTGCCGAAGGGGTACCCACTATATTAACTGCACGCCACTGCAAGAAAGAGTGGCTCGCATTTGTCACTTCAAGGTTGGATTGGTCAGAAATGTTCATGTTCTTTTGACCAAATTAAAATTTTCTAAATGTTATACATGTGAACTGCAACAAAGGTGCATTTCCTGCAGAAAGTGCAGGGATGCCAGTATTAGTGACTAAAACTGTATCCCACATCCATTGTGCACTTTATAGACTTATAAGTATCTCTTTCCCTTTCTATTTTTAGGTGGAGGGAAAAAACAGCACTATGGTGTTTGGGGAGATGGCTGGCGGTGTGTATGGCAGTGACTCACCGCCGTGGCGTGAGAGTGTGGGGCCGGAATGGGCCGGCAGGTGTGTGTGTGTGTGTGTGTGTGTGTGTGTGTGTGTGTGACACACTCCAGCGTCACAGTGTTGCAACCGGTAAAGCCTGATTCAGACTGGCACAGCGGAAGTGTGAACAGATCAAGCAGGGCATAGGAGTTTTGTGTGTGTGTGTGTGTGTGTTTCAAAGCAGGGCATTGTGGGAATAATACGCTTGTTTAGGTGCTTATGCATACACAGCTCTGGAAAAAATAAAGAGACCACTTCAGTTTCTGAATCTGTTTCCCTGATTTTGCTATTTATAGGTATATGTTTAAGTAAAATGAACATTGTTGTTTCATTCTATAAACTACCCACAACATTTCTCCCAAATTTCAAATAAAATATTGTCATTTAGAACATTTATTTGCAGAAAATGAGAAATGGCTGAAATAACAACAACAACAAAAAAACTTGCAGAGCTTTTAGACCTCAAATACTGCAAACAAAACAAGTTCATATTCATAAAGTTTTAAGAGTTCACAAATTAATTATTTGGTGCAATTTTTTAATGCATCTTGGCATGTTCTCCTCCACCAGTCTTACACACTGCTTTTGGATAACTTTATGCCACTCCTGGTGCAAAAATTCAAGCAGTTTAGCTTGGTTCAAAGGCTTGTGATCATCCATCTTCCTCTTGATTATATTCCAGAGGCTTTTAATTTGGTAAAATCAAAGTGGTCTCTTTTTTCAGAGCTGTATAACTATAGCATAATGAGTATGTTAATTTTGTACATTTGTACATGTCTTGAGTCCATGCAACTCACCTAGGTAATGATGACATGCCATACAGTAGTTAATCGTGTCACCAATTTCTTTGGTGCACTCACTAAACCAATAGACATGATATCTAATATATACAATATAACAAAAAAACATGAACCAGGCGTAAAAAACGGCTGACAATGGCTGGCACATGCCTCCTCCGATACATGTGAAGTCAACCTCCACCTCTTTTCAAACTGCTGTTGATGCAGCATTGCTGAGTAGCATCACAGAGCGTTCGGATGAAAAACTCGGATCGAATACATCAGCTCACAGACGCCTTGTGCTCAGCGACATCACCCTTTGGAGTGATGAGTGGAGAGAGCGCCATCTACCCACGCAGAGAGAGAGCAAGGACAATTGTACTCTCTCGGTGCTCCAGCAGCTGATGGCAAGCCGTATGAACAGGATTTAAACCGGCGATCTCTGGATCATAGTGGCAGCGGCAGTGGGTGGTAATGGTAATCGTGACCAGTGGTGTCTGGGTAGAATTGTCAGTGATAAGAGTTTTGTTTAGATTATTTTGAATAGATTCTGAATCGATTTGGGAGTAATTAGTGTTGAATGCATCAAGTCTGGAGTGTGAATATGTGGATATGTATATTCGAATATTCGAGTCCACATCTCTGGAGAGAAAGAGAGAGAGAGAGAGATAAAGAGAAAGAGAGAAAAAGAGAGAGTGAAAAACGTTACATAAGGTTCAGCACCAGCGCAGAGCTCGCTCTGAAGTGACTAATGCCGCCCAGAGGGATGACAAAAGATGAAAAAATCAAAATGCAAACATGCAGAAGCATAAATGCCCATGGTGGAGAAGTGACATCTCTACTCCACACACAGGCCTTTAAAACGCCTCACTCATCGCTTCCAAACCATCCCCCTTTATTTTAACCCCTTCACCTGTTGGCTTCGCTCACATCAGCTAAAGATAGACCTGTTTTGCAAACATTACACTTTCAAATCCTTGTTTTCGTGGCTAAAACTGGAACACTGCTGTGGACACAGGCCGGAAAAAGGCCCAGAGTAAAAAAACGCAGTAAACAACAGTAAATGGCAGTAAATGACCTGGGTCAACAAAGGACTCTATGAAATGTGTTATATTCAGTTATGGTCACCTGTGGGGTTTAAGCTAATTGCATTAGCACTGCCTCGCTCTATATCCCGCATGTTTATTGATCGAACGTAGAGCTGGAATCGATTCAGTTTAGATTCAATCAAGACAACTACTCCGACGGGAATAAGACTCGAGGAGCGGGAGGGTGACAAGTGTTGCATCTTCTGTAAAAAAACAACAAAAAAACAACAAAACGTAATTAAATTTATAGACGTTACATCATCCTTTTGACATGTCTATGGAATATGCGATACTGGGCGTATGACTTTCAGAACAAAGTGCTAGTGTTACAACCCAAGAGTCTTGTTGAAAGACTCTAATAAACTCAAGCTTCTTCAATCAAGAAGGGCCAGTCAAACGAACCTGGTGTCACGTCTGGTGCTGTAGGCGCTCCTGTTTCTCCCACACACAGCTCTAACGGAGGTTTTCAGTTAGACTACTACTCTACCCAGAACGCACCACCCGCTGACATCACACGCACACCCACTCAAGTGACACCTCACCTGCTTCCTCCAGGAAGCCCGGAATACTGATTACTTGCTGTATAAAAGGACACTCCACGCACACACCTGTGCCGAGTATTGTTTGGTTCATCCACTTTACAAAGCGTTATTATCTCTGTGATGGTTTCTCGTGTATGACCTTGCTTTTTGTTTCTTTGACGCCGATTTCTGCCTGTACCTCTGATTGTGGATTTACTGTGTTTAGACCTGTACTGTTTCACGTTTTCTCGATTTTGGATTATCTCTAATGCTGGCTTTCTCGTGTATGAACTCTGGACTGTCTCCCGTTTATGGTATGGTCTTGTCTACGAGGTTCCTGTTTGCTGGTGGTACACTGTTTCTGTTTTTGACTACCTCTGTGCCATTCAAACTTTTAATAAAACCCAAAAACTGCATCTGCGAGTGTCTGTATTCCATCCTCATTATGACACGTGGTCTTCTTTTTTGGATATATTTTAACACAACTGATTTGTGGCATTTTTTAAATTGGTTTTATTGCAGCTTATATTTGATCTTTAATTGGCCAGGTATGTCAAATTGTAATGTCAACATTAATGTAACTGCAAATATTGTATACATAGAGAGAAGGCTGAGGGGCGTGGGTTTTCTTTTTTTTCTTTCTTTCTGTCATGATTACCCAGGACTCAGACAGATGCAGACGTAAATAAAAGTATTTATTAGAAAAAGGAGCGGTACAGAGAGTAGTCGGGCAAAACAGGGTATATACCAAAAAACAGATGCATACAGAGAAAACCATACCGTAACGGGGTACACAGTCCGGGGTCTAACACGGGCAGGGCAATATCAGAGAGCAGGCAAAAATCACAGTCGAATAAACAGTCCAATGGTCAGAAAAACACGAATAGAGCAGGAAACAGGGCAGGCAAAAATCGAGGTCGGGGTACACGGAAAAAAGGTAATACATGGAGTAACAAAATAGAGATCAGATAAGCGCGTTGTAAAGCTGGACGAACCAAACAATACTCAGCAGGGAATGAGAGTTCTGAGAGAGCTTAAATAGTGTGTACAACAGGTGTTAGTAATTAGGGGAATTACTTCCTGGTAGAGTCACATGATCGCCAGAGTCTCTTTGTGGTGTGTTCTGGGTATTGTAGTCTTGTGGAGCAGAATCGCAGATAGAGCTGAGTGTGGGAGAAACACCAGCGTTGACTGCGCCAGGCGTGACACTTTCGTTTTCTCTTTTTTTCTTTTTTGTACTGTTATGTTTACCAATTTTCAACCTTCATTGAAGATGGTATATTTTCAATAACCATATTTATACAAAAAAGAAGGGCCAGTCAATAAGCTGATATGTTGAATGAGATTTAAATTTATTGGAGTAGAATTTTTATTGGTGCAGAATTTTTAAGGCTAAGGCATGGTGGTTCGGTGCTTGGGAAGTTTCACCACAGCAAAGCCCCTCTATATAGTCCGCTCTATACCATAAAATCCGATGTGAACATCGCCCGTTTTGACCGGTGTTCTGTCGATTTGAGCTGCCTTGTCAAACCGTGCTTCTCTTAGTGTATGTTTAAGGTCTGATCTAAGATCTGATTTAAACCTACAGTTATTTACACAAGATAGCTAATGCTAACTAGCTAAGTAAACAGAAGCAGTCAATAGAGCTGTTAGCTCCACCTCAGCTAAAGCTCCTAATGCTGTAGCCCGGGTTCAGCTCTGTCTGTGGGCGGTCCAGAGCCGAGGTGGGCGAGGCCATGAACTTGCTGGTTGATGTAGACGTCTCTCTGATCAACTCGTATTTCTGAGGATTTCTTTTCTTAGCTACTGCAGACAATGGAGGCTGAGAAACAGCTGAAAAAAAGCCTTTTAGCGTGTTAACTGGCCATTTATAAATAATCTAAGCTATATTAGTGATCACATTTATTTTAATCCAGTTCGTAAAATTACACCATGGTCTTATAAAGAGGTACTAATTTCCCTTAAGTTGGTGGCTAACGAAAGAATCCAAAAGGTACCAAAAAGTAAGTAGCGTTAAGTAGTGTAGGTACAAGTACAAGGCAGTGGAAAAGCACCATCAACAGTCCATAGATATCAGGTTTAATTTCACAAAGATAGAAGCACGACTTCAGTAGATTTTATTTCACTGTATCATGACTAATTTAGGCAGCCATAAGTCGTATTTAAGGTGGATTAGTTCTACCTAGGGAGTTACTTAGGTAAGTCAGTGCTGACAAGCTTCATGATCCTAATCCAAAATGAATCTCTCTGAGGTCTGGCAGTAATACTGTAATTCCAGAATAAATGGCCTTCTGTAATTGGTTGTGCTCAGGGATTCTGCTGTAATAGTATAATGTTCCAATATACTTCCTGTTAATAAGATAAAAAAAATCCATGGAACTATTTACTATAACTACTATGGAAATATTTAGTGATGCACCCCAGAGATCAGATAAAGACAAGATAAAGATGTCTTTATCTTGTCTTGGACTTGCCTTAATTTTATAATTCTATTTGCATTCAGAAAAATCTTGGTTTCATCCATTGGTCTTAACAAATTCAGTTTGTATCATGTACCATGTATCATCCGATAATCTATAAACACATTTACAGTACTAGACAAAGCTTTGGAGAGTGGTTTTTCATTATTTTAACATTTTCTGCAATATAGATCAACACTAAAGTCATCCAAACTATGAAGAAAATCATATGGAATTAACTAATAACCAATGTTAAGTAAAAATGTTAAGTGAAACAGAATATGTTTTATATTTTACTAGGCAGCTCTTGCTTAGGTGACAGATTTGCAAATCTTGGCTGGATTTTCTCAGGCAGCTTTTTATGAGGTAGAGTCCTGGAATGTTTAGCTTTCAGTTAACAGCTGTGCTGAACTCATCAAGAGTTAATTACTTGAATTTCTTGCCTCTTAATGTGTTTTAATCCATATTATGTTAAGTCAGTCAATCCAAAACATTTCAAGAACTTTGAAAGTATCCTCAATTGCTGTCTCAAAGACCATCAAAAACTATATAATAAAACTGGCTCTCATCAGGACCGCCCCAGGAAAGGAAGAGCAAGAGTTACCTCTGTTGTACAGGATAAATTAATCAGAGATATACCAGCATCAAAAACCACAAGTTAACAACACCACAGATAAGAGCCACCTGAATGCAAATTTACAGACTATTTTTTTAACACTTTTAAGTTATTACATGATTCCTTAAGTGTTGTCAGTGACTTGACTAGGAAATAAAATAATGAAAACATTGAATGAGAAAGTGCATCCAAGCTTTTTTCTCTATTTTCTCCCCAATTTACACGGCCAATAACTCCCTTTATCACTAGTGATGCCCAAACACCAGGAGGGTGAAAGTCAGCCACCACCTCTTATCAAACTGCTGCTGATGTAGCATTGCGGAGTACCATCACAGCGCCCTCGGAGGAAAGCGCAGCGCCTCGGTTCCTATACATCAGCTCACAGACGCCTTGTGCTGAGCGACATCACCCTTTTGGAGTGATGTGGGGAGAGAGCGCCATCTACCCACCAATTGTGCTCTCTCAGAGCTCCCACAGCCGATGGCAAGCTACATGAACAGGATTCGAACCTGCCATCTCCTGATCATAGTGGCAGCGCTTTAGCCCGCTGGACCAATCAGTGCCCCTTGCATCCAAGCTTTTGACTGGTACTGTACATAAAATATTGTACATAAAATGTATCAACATTGCCCAATTATATGAAAAAGCCCTGATATTATTATTTTTTATGCAAAATATTCTTCACACTATCCTAAAGTACTATTTTGCTCTCTTTGCATAAATAAAAAAAATACATTAACCTGCACAGCAACAAAATGTATTACATTCACACCAAAATACCATTTTATTTTTCATTCATCATGTTTGAATGTTGCGTCGATCAATTTATCCATCAAATAAACTGCAGTTTTAAACTGAAATTCATTCATTTTCTCAAGGCACCACACTTCTGTATGCAAACTGCATAATCTACCAATCTGTCACCATGACTTATTCCCATCCCACGAGAGAAATCAGTGAAATTTGCAATTCTTTGGACTCTTGCAGGGTAGGGTAGGGTAGGTAGGTCTTCCTCTTATTTGTCTTTTTTTTTTCGTCCTTTCCATCCTCACTCATTGTGTATTCGCAGTCCTGGAAACCCTGGACGCATTATGCTGCGACTGATTGTGCCGCATGATCCTTTGAACACTCCCACCCACGCATTGTCTTCAGACCAGCAATTATCTATAATTGCGCTCCCTCTCCAAGCAAAACGTATTATTGGCCGCACTTTGATTTCTTATTTAAATGATCGATATCATGCATACGTTTAATGCACCTGACCGTTTTGACAAACAAAAAAAAACGCTGAATAAATAAATAACAAAGTGCTTCGTCGAGCAAAAGTTACTCGTTCTTAACCGAGAATCTTAACAAGTCTTAGACAAAAGACAAATGGTGTTTAGCAGGTATTAATGTGCAGCAACAGTATTAACTAATTAAAGAGCTCCTTAAATATTCGGCAAACGTGTTGCACGTCGTAACGGTGTGATCCAATCTGACGAAGAGCAATCACCGTTGCGTAATTCAGCGCTCGCATGTTTTTTTCCATTGTGTCGGCTTTGTTTTCAAATCATACAGTACTGCATTCATGGAGGGCACGGAATACCAAATTGCTTTCGATCTAATTGTCTCCTTCAGGATAGATTGGCTATTATGTGGATGAATAGAAAATGGCATTCGGAGTGCCTCTGCACACACCTGAGGACATTCTTTTTTTTTAATGAAAGGCAGCCAAAAATGTAATCAAAGACGTGATTCAGATGAAGAAAATACAGGTAAGGAGCACTTGCTGCCCACGCTGAAGC
The DNA here is from genome assembly GCF_023375975.1 of Astyanax mexicanus. Classification (NCBI taxonomy): domain Eukaryota; kingdom Metazoa; phylum Chordata; class Actinopteri; order Characiformes; family Acestrorhamphidae; genus Astyanax; species Astyanax mexicanus. Next base: position 21,731,521 of record NC_064424.1, on the reverse strand, counting down.
CGTCATCTACATATAATTCGTACTTTGTAAGCTGTTTAGCATTACCCACGAAGCACTGCACACCTAAACAGTGAGACCCAATGACACTGTTATGGGATTGACTGCTCTTGTACTGCTCTCTTTGGTGTGAAAGTGCCTTTCAGAAAGAAGGCTAATCAGTGGAAGTGCCTGGAATCAAGACCAAGTCATATGATGCTCAACGGGACCAAGGCAGAAGTCCAACCAAGAGAATCGAGTGGCTCTGAATGCGACTAAGACACTGAGATAACAAACTTGACACACTGACCTTCATGGGTTGCACGGTAGGCCTACTGCCAACACGATGGGAATGCCTCGGGATGAATGCTGACGAGCCATGCTTGCTTACTTACTGATTACGCCCTTTACTTGGCTTAGTTTCAGTCTTAGCGTAGTAAGCTTTGCATACACCAATAAATCAATCCAAGCACTTTAGATCAACACAGCTAGTGTTCCTGAACAAGTACCTGATGACTCTGGAAGCCACCAGGAGTATACTTTTAGAGGTGTCAGAAGGTTATTTGGAGAAATTCTTCAATTCTAGTCGCAGTTTAGAATTTAAGTCTAGAATTGCAGTTCCCTAGAGAAAAACTTTCAACGGGGAGTTCTTAAAAAAAGAATAATTTCCCTAAATGAGATGCATGATCATGGAGAAACTGTTTAATGTTTAAAAAGGCCCCACATATAAAGGAGAAGATCCATACCAATTAAAGGTTCCTCCTCAAAAAAAGCAAACATCTAAGCCAAGAACTCTTTACAAGCCTAAACTTGTGGCATAAACCAGGAGGATAAATTAATGAGGTTAGAGCCTTCATGATGCAATCACACATATTGCTTCTGCATTTTGCTATACCATTTATACCATATACATAATTGATGTAAACTGGTTAAAGCCTTTACAGAGATCATAGTTTTAGTAGTATTACTATAACCCATTGACATACAATTGATCAGAAAGAGACAATCAGAAAAGTGATTCCACCTATGGCCAAAAAAGGCTTCTAAAATGATCTTTTTGGGTAGTGTACTTCTTGGTGAGAAACTATAGGCTGCTAGACATGCCTATAACAATCAACAGACACTCAAAGACATTTTGCCCAGTTGGTAGTTGAGCTAAAAGAGGATAATATAAGGTAGTCGAGTCAATGAATAAAAGCCTGTCATCTAGGTCCTTCACGAGCCGAGGACTCCTGAAAGAGAAACCTGGACTGCTACAGACTAGAACCATATCATCTTTAGCAACAAATTAAGGTTCTGAGGTGGGAGAATTTGACGAATTCAGTCCTGCTTCAGTGTTAGCCATGGAGCATTACACAGACCCTAACTGCTGCCATTACAATCTGAGAAGCTGAAAAGTCATCAAGACAGTCACAAACGAGGTTACCCTCTTGTAGTGATACGAGTGACACTAACAGCTTATTGATATAATTGAAATCTTGTTGAATCAACGTTGAATCACTGTTGTATTTGGTGTTGATTTTGATATGACAATGTTGAATCAACGCTGGACGTTAAACCTTTAATAATTCATAGCTCACATTCGGGATGCTCAAAATTGTCTGGTGAGGGGAAAAAACTGTACGCCATGATAAAAATGAATATACATTCCTGAGAAGTAGGAACGGTACAACTACTAACAAAAGGCTTTTACTACCGCAAGTACCTTATACTAGAAAATCCTATTGTTATCAGCGTGTTAACAATAAAGCTAATAAAGCTTCCTGATCTGATTGAAAACATTCGATCTCAAAAACACAACAGTAAAACAAATAGAACATACCCTCAGGTATGGTGAATAATCGGTGCCAAATTAAACAGCAATTACTGTAAATTAAAATAAAAACACTTTCTCATCCCTCCATTCTACCGTTTTTAAAATTGTATGGTGATGAAATATAAAATGCTAATTTAAAAGGCAGAAGGTTGAGGAAATTATGTTGCTTTAACGTTAAAATTTCAATGTTTGCACAAACAATTAACATTAAACGTTGATTCAATGTTGTTTCAACTGTGAGTGTTTATTTATTTTTTCCTTTCTTCTTGGGGTTACCTGCTTTGAATTAAACTGTTCTGGAATTGGGTTCAACAACCCTCTGGGCTGGAGAGCTACTAGTCTCTAGCACTCCATCCCATTACACTTTATTTTCTAAAACATGTGGACCACCACATAATGACTTTTTAACTTTAAAACAACAACAGACATTACTTCAACCATATTTTAGCCACATTTCAACGTTGAAAGTCAGTTGTGCACCAGCTGGGTCATTTTTCACGTTTATATTTCATACTCTAGTTATATGGTGAAAAATGCAGCTTTATACACTCTCAGAGTACTTTAGCATGGAAAACACACAGAAAAAGTCAACTGCAGACAACAAATGTTGCCTCTACAGACGCCAGAAGCAGAAGAAAACAGGGCGACCCCAGGCTACAAACGCGACAAAGGAAAAAGGATGAAATACTGAGCTGAAAATGACGGGCAAATACAAAATCAGACTGAAAGTGCGAAGCAATCTCAGTGCTGGCATCCTACAGCAATGTCTCAAACACCACCAGAGGCAGCAGGGATTTATGCACCTGTGTACACTAATGTTAGCTCCAAGTTGAGTTAATTGATAATTTGGCCTGACATTTTCTTCATTAGATGGGAAAGTACTCTCTCGTGCATTCTGGCGTGAGGAAATCTGAGACTTGGCACCACTAGATCTGCATCACTACTGGCTTTGGCTGAGGGAGGCAGAATTTTCCAGTCACTGTCTCTTTTACAGGCTTGAAAGTAAAGATGCCAAACAAGTTCTTTCCCTAGGGATGATAAGACATAAATATATTTGCTATGAAGTAAATTTAGTGCCAAAAAAAATGTATCTGCAATCTAAATTTTGAAAATCAAAGGGAAAAAGTTTTTGTTGCAAATTCAAAAGAATTTAAAATGAAGCAGAAGCAAACAAGAGATTCCAGAAGCAAAAGTCTATAGCAGCAAAATCCACAAAAAATCCACAGAAGATTCACTAAAACACGAAAATAAAAGCAAAGACCAACAAAATCCAAGCTGAAATAATTTTCAAATAACTGCAAAGAATAATTACGTAACCAAATGTATTTCTAAAATATATATTTGCTTTATTTTCTTCTCTTTTGAATTTGCAACATACACTTTTTCCTTTCAATTCTTCTTCTTAATTTTTTAATTAATTAATTTAATTAATTAATTTTGGCGTAAAAATTCACTTCCTACTACACCATTTAAAATGTGCTGCTTGCTGTATTTAGAGCCAAAGACAACTCTAATACAACTTCTACAACATATTTGAGCTTTTTAGCAGGCACCAGTTAACGTGCACCACTTAGCTCTAACTATGTAACATCTACAGTATCTTTTATAATTTTATAATTGGCTTTCTTTTAATAAGCATGTTGTTATTTACCTGTGCTGCAAACTTCTGTTTCCTAAAGCTAAACCACACTGACATAATTATGAGATTGCATTTATCATTCCTACACATGTATAAGTTGTGACGTGCTATCTGGTAAGCGAGGTTAATCACTGTCGAGCATGCTCATGGCAAGGCCATATGAATTATTGTTTTAGTTTGAGTGAGGTCTGTCTGATAGTGGGTGCCCAAAAGATTTGACATTATATTTCTGAAGTTGGTTTGCAATTAGGGGTGTGCCATATATTATCGTAAACTATGTATTGTGTATTGTGACTTAGTAATCAAAGTCATTTTAAAAAGTCCATATTAAAATAATAGCAATGTTCTGTTGTTTTATTCTATAAACTACAGACAATATTTCTCCCAAATTCCAAATAAAAAAATGGTCATTTAGAGCATTTATTTGGAGAAAAAGAGAAATGGCTGAAACAGCAAAAAAGATGCAGAGCTTTCAGACCTCACATAAAGCAAAGAAAACAAGTTCATATTTATAAAGTTTTAAGAGTTCAGAAATCAATATTTGGTGAAATAATCCTGGTTTTTAACCACAGCTTTTACGCACCTTGGCATGTTCTCCTCCACCAGTCTTACACACTGCTTTTGGATAACTTTATTTCACTCCTGGTGCAGAAATTCAAGCAGTTCAGTTTGGTTTGATGGCTTGTGATCTTCCATCTACCTCTTGATTATATTCCAGAGGTTTTCAATTGGGTAAAATCAAAGAAACTCATCATTTTAAGTGGTCTCTTTTTTTTTTTTCCACAGCTGTATTTTGTTACATTTATTTTTGGTTCATAAGAAATCAGTACCTGATAAGGTATTGTTTGTTTACAGAGTTTTGCATAGTTGTTTTACATAGATTTTTCATAATATGTTCTACTTTAACATTTATTTTGTTTCTGTTAATTATTTATTTTTTATTCAATGTTCTTTCATACAGGCAACATTATTTTTATAATTATTTTAGGGCCATGTCGCACACCCCTACTGGGCATATAGCATTCCTCAATACACTCTGTGTGTACTGGAAATATACCCCATAAAGCATTACCACCCACAGTGGACAGTGCAGTGATGGTTGATAATGATAGTAACTGGCAACATTGTCCATTCGAACAGATAAGTGACCAACATCAAGTCACTGCAAGTCAGTGCAGCATTCTTTAGCTTCCATGGGACATGGCAAAAGTCATGGGACACAATAATAGTTCCTGTCCTGTTTCCTTTGACAAGTCAGTGCATTTTAAATACATGAAAGTTAAGTATGGGTGTTTGCTTCTTTAAACATTTTTTTTTCTATTGTTGGATGATAAAGGTAGTTAGAGTAGATTTATGTGTTTTCACTAAATAGTTTAATGTTTATGTTAGCTTAGGTTTAAGTTACTTAAGTACTTGTTATCTGTTATCTTGTTATCTGACACTAGACAGATAGTATATAGCTCATAACATACTGTGGGCTTGTCCATTATTTTGTGTGTACATGTTTAGCTCTTGTTGTGTAACAGCATTTTCTGGCTTCTGGTGTTTGATTGGTTGTTTAGGGTTGATAAGAATGTTGATGATAGTCAAGGTGGTGGTGTTTTTTTTCTGCTGCACTTCCTTTGAAGCAGTGTGATTTATGGTGTAAGACTGACTTCTTATTGATTTCAGATAATGTTTCTTCAGCCGCTCTGTGGATCAACATGTTTAGTAAAGTGGCGATTAAGTCCACTTCGTACCAGCAATTGCACAAAAGGGTGGTCCTGGTACTGTGGTGGAGGATGCCAATGTTGCAGAAGAAGAGGTTTGACCACTTATGTGGGGAAAGCCCTGATAAATCCCATTAATCCTCTGTGATATCCAAACATAATGGAATGTCTGAAAGAGTTGTGTAGGGTAGACCTACTGCGACAACATATATTGTTGTTTTTGACTGAGGCTGAAATTTGGTTTGGAAGTAATTTTGGGAGTGATTTTGGCTGTGAAATCAACATGTAAATGTTCGGGGTGGGCTGATCTGATACTCTTGGTATTGATATCGGTTTGATACTGTCCAAAAAAATAGTGAAAAGTCTTGGGGTCGATCTGCAGCAACAAACATTGTAATTTTTGGCAAACACTGAAATTTGGTTAGGAAGTTATTTGGCAGTGATTTTGGCTGGGAAATCATCAGGTAAATGTTAGGGGTGTGCTGATCTGATACTCTTGGTATTGGTATTGGTTCGATACTGTCCAAAAAAATAGTGAAAAGTCTTGGGGTAGATCTGCAGCTACAAATATTGTCTTATGTAACTAAGGCTGAAATTTTGTTGGGAAGTAATTTGGCAGAAATTTTGGCTGGGAAATCATAATGGAAATGTTGGAGGTGTGCTGATCTAATACTCTTGGTATTGGTATCGGTTTAATACTGGCCATAAAAATAGTGAAAAGTCTTGGGGTAGATCTGTTACAACAAATACTGTCATCTTTGACTGAGGCTGAAATTTGGTTGGGAAGTAATTTGGCAGAGATTTTGGCTGGGAAATCAACATGTAAATGTTGGGGGTTTGCTGATCTGATACTCTTTTTATTGGTATCATTTGATACTCGTCAAAAAAAAATGTGAAAAGGCTTTGAGTAGATCTGCAGCAACAAATATAGTCATATTTGACTGAGACTGAAACTTAGTTGGAAGGTATTGGTATTGGTTCGATACTGGCCAAAAAAAAGTAACAATTCTTGGGGTAGATTTGCAACAACAAATATTGTTGTATGTGACTGAGGCTAAAATTTGGTTGCGAGGTAATTTGGCAGAGATTTTGGCTGGGAAATCATCATGTAAATGTTGGGGGTGTGCTGATCTGATACTCTTGGTGTTGAAATCGGTTCAGGTCAATAAATATTGTCGTATTTGACTGAGGGTAAAATTTGGTTGGGAAGTAATTTGGCAGAGATATTGGCTGAAAAATCATCATGCAAATGTTGGGGGTGTGCTAATTTGATATTCTTGGTATTAGTATCGGTTCTAAACTGTTAAAAAAATAGTGAAAAGTCTTGGGGTAGATCTGCAGCAAGGAAATCATTATGGTAATGTTTGGGGTGTGCTGATACAATAGTCTTGGTATTGGTAGTCCAATACTGCCCAAAACCACTGGGTCGAATATCAAGAAGAATCCATAATTTGGAGACTTTGACTGGAAAATCATCATGTAGATGTTAGGGGTGTGCTGATACGATACTCTTGGTGTTGGTATCAGTTCGATACTGGAGAAGAAAAAATTAGTGAAAGGTCTTGGGGTAGATCTGCAACAACAAATATTGCTGTATGTTACTGAGGCTAAAATTTGGTTTGGAAGTAATTTGGCAGAAAGTTTGACTGGGAATCATTATTTAAATGTTGGGGGTGTGCAGATCTGATACTCTTCGTATTGGTATTGATTCAACTACTGGATCGAATATCAAGAAAAATCCATAAGCCAACACCATTGTGTTCAGTAGAATCCCCCTAGAATCCAATCCTACATGTGTTCAAGCCTACATGCTAGTAGTATGCTAGAGAATAGGATAATCCATAGGGAAATTGAATATTTGTTGCACAGTTTAAACCATGATTTGAAAGCTAATTTTCTATATTAGACATGGATAGTGGTATCATCCCACACTTCTAGCGTGCTTGGCAGCCACCCTTTCTTCTTTGTACTTTATTGGGGTTATTTTATGGTTTTGTGTTGTTACAGATACACATACAGAATAGCCAAGTAGGTAAAGAACAAATTAAATTAAGGAAAAATTCAACTGATAAATGAATGGAAAATTAAGAAATGTGGCGACAACCGTTAATCTTCATTAATCTGGAAAATGAGATAATTCATTAGGAAGTAGAACATTTGCCTCTATGATGCTACAATTTGAGGTAAAGGATTTAGTTTGTCCTAGAATTACACATTCAGTAGAAGAACCATTAAAACAACTAAGTTTTAGAGTATGTCAATTATGGAACAACTCAATATAACACAAGGAATTAGGGATAACACAAAGTAAGTAAACAAAGTAAGTAAACAAAGAACAAATTTGATTAAGGACAAACTAAACTAATAAATGAATGGAAATACAGCTTCAGTATTCTAGAAAATGAGATAATTCATAAGGAAGAAGAATATTTGCCCCTATGATGCTACGATATAAGAGGTAAATGCTTTAGTTTGTCCTAGAATTACACATTCAGTAAGAAGAACCATTAAAAAAAGCTTTAGAGACAGTATTGATTATGGAACAACTCAATATGACACAACAAATTAATGGTAAACATACAAAATAGGTAAGTAGATAAAGAACAAATTGAATTAAGGACAAATTAAACTGATAAATTAAGAAACTGAAAATTAAGAAACTTGGCAACAACCATTAATCTTCAGTTTTCAAGAGAATGGTATAATTTATAAGGAAGTAGAATATTTGCCCCTATGATGCTACAATAAGGGGTAAAGGATTTAGTTTGTCCTAGAATTACACATTTAGAATTACAACTTGGCAACAACCATTAATCTTCAATATTCTAGAAAATTAGATCATTCATAAGGGGGACGACTATTTGCCCCTATGATGCTACAATATGAGGTAAACCTTTAGTTTGTCCTAGATATACAAGTTCAGTAAGAAGAACCATTAAAAAAAATGATTTTAGGCAAAAGCTTTAGTTTGTCCTAGAATTAAACATTCAGTTAAAAGAACTATAAAAAAAAACAAGTGTATCAATTATAAAACAAATCAATATGACGGTACACATATATAAAAGGTAAAATAATTCGATTAAGGACAAATTAAACTAATAAATTAATGGACATACATCTTCAGTTTTCTAGAAACCATTAAAAAAGCACCATTAAAGTAAGAAGAACCAATTTTAAAAAAACGCTTATGAGAGTTTAAGAGTGTATCGATTACGGAACAACTCAATATGAAACAACAAAAAAACGGAACACACAATTTAAACCGATAAATTAATGGAAAATCAGGAAACTTGGCGACAACCATTAATCTTCACTTTCTTTCACCAGCACCTCCCTACTATGTTATCAGCATGGAAAAGACAAGACGGAAGCCCCTGTAATTGGGTTACTTTTTTTTTTTCATCAGGAAAGTGATGGAGTCAACAAAACCAACCAGGAACATAGAGAACGTCTCCTTTTGCCAATGACCTTTACGCTTGCCTGAATTCTAAAGCTAAGGGCAAAGATCGCATTAAGATTACATGTCCCAAATGAAAATGCACAGCAAATTTGGATATCCAAACATCAGGGGGGGAGGTTTTGACAAGGTTTTGACATTTTGGAAGAATCGTTTTCGATGGGATTATTTTATTCAGAACCATTTTTAAGACTGTGTTCAGTCATTAGCTGAGCTTTCTGTAAGGGTACATTTGGTACTTTCTGAATAATTGGTCATTGTGAGTCATTGTGAATCAATAGGGGCAACACCTGGTTATCAGAGATAAAGGCGTCAAGGAGAGACGGACTTCTGAGCGCTGAGCACTTTTGTATAATTGGAGGCGAGTAAAATCCAGCTGGGAGTAATTAAATTAAATGAGCTGGAGGTGAGGAAGGGAATTGACGGGTAGTTACAACCTCACTGGTAGTTTAGACTCTAAAGATAGATGGTGGACGGTGGTCACGTGGTCGACGCGACCATGCTTTCGCAGCGAGCCTTATAACCTGGGATTGGAGGAAGTACTCAGACTCAGTCCTGCGGTCCAACAGGATCTGATAGGAGGATTATAATCGATAGTCGAGGTGGAGAATTCCGTCTGCCGGGAGCCTCGGCGGCGTTTCAGAATTGTGTTGTCACTTACGAGAAAGAAAAAGGTGTGACCACAATCCACCTGGACGAATGACGGCTGGAAGTGGAAGGGAATAGAGGGAGTGAAGGGCTTTAATTTCCCTCGGGGTCAAAAGAGACCCACTCTGTCTGCGCTACCACGGAGAGGATAGAGCAGGAACCAGACAAGAACTTCTCTCCGTGTGACAAAGCAATTAAACGTCGTGCCACTTCTCGCCGGTTCTTAGAGTCCACAGAGGTGCGGCCGGACTCAGAGGCCAGAGAGTGTCAGTCTGTGTTATGAAATACAGTATATAGCTCTTACAGGTCAGTAAGCAACGGACACTTCACAATAGAAAAGGCCCTACAGGTAAAGAGATTCCGCTGAAGTGTTTACAGAATGAAATGAAAGACGTTGGCGATGAGTCTTTTGTTCCCTTCTAAAAAAAAAAAGCATGGCCAGTTCATGGTGGTCAAGGAGGTTGACCAGCAATGATTTTGACAAGCACAGGGAATGCTGTCATTTGGGTGTGATGGTTTATAATGTTACGTATGCATGTTTATATTTATATTTCTATGGCACATCAGTCACTTTTTATAATCAATGTCATTGCACCTTGCACTTTGCTCTGTTAATTATTTAATGACCATTAGCAACATCTATTGCACTGCTCTGTTTACAGATAGATCTATATATATATCTATATTATATAAAATATTATATATTTTCTATTGTTCTGTGTTTTGATTTATGTTTGAATATGTTTCTTATTGTATTGTGTTGGTGCTGCTGGATGCCTAAATCTATCTATCTATCTATCTATCTATCTATCTATCTATCTATCTATCTATCTATCTATCTATCTATCTATCTATCTATCTATCTATCTATCTATCTATCTATCTATCTATCTATCTATCTATCTATCTATCTATCTATCTATCTATCTATCTAGATAAGCTGATCTATAAGCATGATTAATCTGACCATGCCTGCTTTAACATGCTAGTCAACAAATGTAGCACTGCCGTAAAAAAAGTATTTGTCCCCTTACAGATTTATTTTGTTTTTAAATTTTTGTCATACTAACATTTTTCAGATCACACTTTTTAAAGAGCTGAGTTCAATTTCACTATTAAAAACAACCAGGCCTGATTACTGCCAGATCTGTAGAATCAAGAAATCACTTAAATAGAACCTGTCTGACAACAATAAGCAGCTAAAAGATCTCAAAAAAGCTTTATTCATTATGTCCCAATCTGAAGAAATTCAAAAACAGATATGAAAAAACAAAGTCATTGATAATATATCAGTCTGGAAAAGCTTACAAAGTTATTTCTTAGGCTTTAGGAATCTGGCAGGCCTAAGTGAGAGCTATTATTGAAAAATGGAGAAAACATGGAACACAGATGAACCTTCCCAGGAATGCTGAAATTATTCCAAAAGGGCATGGACAACTCATCCAGGAGGTCACAAAACAACCAAGAACAACATTTAAAGAACTGCAGGTCTCACTCGCCTCAGTTAAGGTCAGAGTTAATGATTAATTAATAAGAAAGAGACTGGTTGAAAATGAAACTTCCATGGAAGACTTCCAAAGCAGAAAACATGTTGATGATTGTTGATGATTCTCAGGACTTTGGTTAAATATTATTTGGACTGACGTGACAATAGTGAAACTTTGTTTCTGCGGTGTGTGTCTTGTTACATCTGGCATAAAGCTAACACATTATTTCAGAAAGAGATCATCATACTGAATGTAAAACATGGTGGTGGTAGTGTGATGCTCTGGGGCTGCTTTGCTGCTTCAGGGCCTGGTAAACTTGTTGGAATAAGGAACAAGGAAATCTGCTGTTTAACAGAAAATCCTGAAGGTTAACAGATGAAAAGACCATCTGTTCATGACCTCAAGCTCAGGCGTATTTGGGTTCTGCAACAGGACAATGATCCAAAGCACACAAACAAGTTCACCTCTGAATGACTTAAAAATAAAAACTAAGTGAAGGTTTTGGAGTGGTCTAGTAAAAATCTGATTGAGATGCTGTGGTGTGATCTTAAACAGGCGGTTAATGAATTAAAACAATTCTGTAAAGAAGACTTTTTCACACAGGGCTACAGGTTAGTTTGGATATTTTTCCCCCCTTTAAATAATAAAATTATCATTTAAAAAGTGTTTTTTGTATTTATTCAGGTTATCAGAAAAATATCAGTATGAAAAAAAGGCAAAAGAAATCCGTAGGGGGCAAATTTATTTTCATGCCACTGTACAAAATGAAAAAAAAAAAACATTAATTTACAATAGATGCTGCATTAGGACTAATGACTAAACAATGATCCCAGGATTTTGAGAGTTAAATTCTTCACTTAATGTGGATGGTTCTAAAAAACACGAATCATTCTTTTCCAGTGTTATATAACAGCATTTTGTTTATTTACGGGTAATTACAGCGTTTCAAGTGTGATCCCAGACTGCTGAATCATGTTCGTCGCTGTATACGTGAAAACCTAAAACGAGCCGAGACCCCTCTTAATCAACCCTCAGATGTAGTGAAGTCGGACCACCTGCTGTGGGTTTACTGGATGCCTAATTAAGTCATGCTGTGTAAAAATAAAAGACAAAAAACGTCCTTGGCGCATTTCACATTTCGCTTTGTGTCCAAAGAAGCTCAAGGTGGCAATTTTAGCATGAAAGCCATGAGATCATGGCCATGTAATAACCTTTAGCATGGTTTAGGCACGGCTTGCTTAAGCACGGCATGCTTAAAGTCAGTGGAACAAATGACCTAAGATGGCTTTTTGCTTATGCAAGAAGTATAGAGTCACCTCTAAAAGTATTGGAACAGTGAGGCCAATTACTTTATTTATTTTTTAGACACTAAAAAGAATGTCAACCAATTTTTTTACCTTGCTAATGTACACGGCTGTTATTATTACACAATTCCAGTGAGCACCAGTCAATTCTAGCCTGATCTAAACTCTAATAACACATATATCTCACTCCAATAGTTGGTTTGCTGTGGTCTGAATCATGGCTAGGAGGGGACTGAGGGGGGCATTGTACACAAAGAATATTTTTTCCAATCACAAAAGCGCATTTTGCTGTGCAATGTAAAGATATTTCCGTGCTTAACATGGTTAGCAGCAGCTAATCTCTCCTAACACGGACTTAACTCGATACCCCTCTGCATGTTTTTTAATGAATGTTTCATTCAATAAATATATACTGCAAAAAGAAACTTAAAAATGCTTCTTTTTATGTTGAAGACACACACAATATGCATATTTCTCTACTTCATACATAAATTTTAGCCAGTATCATTAGCTCTGGCTTTAAAAATATGACTTTAATTAACATGCCCACCCATTATGTTCTCCTCTGTGGTTTTATGTTTTTGTTGTATACAATCCGGGTTAGCACCCGAACATCCCTTTCAGACAGCTTCCTCTCGCGTTAATCCACAGTTAATCCTGTTGGATGTGGTTGGTCCTTCTTGGTGGTATGCTGACATTACCCTGGATACTGTGGCTCTTGATACATCACAAAGACTTGCTGTCTTGGTCAGAGATGCGCCAGCAAGACGTGCACCAACAATTTGTCCTCTTTTGAACTCTGGTATGTCACCCATAATGTTGTGTGCATTGCAATATTTTGAGCAAAACTGTGCTCTTACCCTGCTAACTGAACCTTCACACTCTGCTCTTACTGGTGCAATGTGCACTTAATGAAGATTGACCACCAGGCTGCTCCAATTTAGCCATGAAACCAGTTTCATTGTCCAACCCCTGTATGTATATATCAAAAGCAAACTTGTAGACTGTCCCTTTTCAGTAACTTAAGGAAAGTAGGTGAGTGAGTTTTCCCGCAATTAATTGGGGAGACGAAAGACGCCTCGCAGATACCTATGTGTGGATTCAGCTAAAATAACTTTTGATTACACAGAGGATAAGCTAATTAAACTCACAGACATAAATCTTTACTAGCAGGCCATTCTATTTGTGTCCTTATTATGTACAAGCCTGTCTGCTCAAAGTGCACATAATTGCAGTCAGCGGCGTGTTAGGAGGTTTTATCATAGAAAATTCCTGCTGTCACAAACTCCACGAGGCAACGGCACCCAGTCGGCATTCAATTCTCACTGTTCATTGCTCATTAAAATTCATATTTTGCAGAGAGCAGCATATGTGTTTTCTCCCGCAGTTTCGGTTATTAACGTTCAACCGCATCTATCCATCATCACATATACAGCACAGGCCAAAAGTTTGGACACACCTTCTCTTTTTCAATGCGTTTTCTTGATTTCATTATTCATGATTATTTACATCAGGGGTGTCCAAACTACGGCCTGCGGGCCATTTACGGCCCGTTTTCTTTTTTGGAGAGGCCCGCGAGGTATTTTAGAAATAGAATAAAAGTTGGCCCGCTGTTAAGCAGGTTTTTATAATGTGAGATTCAGAGTTTGAACGGTAGGTGCCATAAACGGGCCAAAGAGTCTAAAAATGGAGAGGGTGCGCATTTCTAGCACAGAAAAACAGGGCAAAGAGTCTAAAAGCGGAGAGAGTGAGCATTTCTAGCGCAGAAAAACGGGCCAAAGAGTCTAAAAGCGGAGAGAGTGCACATTTTTAGCGCAGAAAAACGGGCCAAAGAGTCTAAAAAGCGGAGAGAGTGCACATTTTTAGCGCAGAAAAACGGGCCAAAGAGTCTAAAAGCGGAGAGAGTGTGCATTTCTAGCGCAGACAAACGGGCCACAGAGTGTTAAAGCGGAGAGAGTGTGCATTTTTAGCGCAGAAAAACGGGCCAAAGAGTCTAAAAGCGGAGAGGGTGCGCATTTCTAGCGCAGAAAAACGGGCTAAAGAGTCTAAAAGCAGAGAGGGTGCGCATTTCTAGCGCAGAAAAACGGACCAAAGAGTCTAAAAGCGGAGAGAGTGCGCATTTTTAGCGCAGAAAAACGGGCCAAAGAGTCTAAAAACGGAGAGAGAGTGCGCATTTCTAGTGCAGAAAAACGGGCCAAAGAGTCTAAAAGCAGAGAGAGTGCGCATTTCTATTGCAGAAAAATGGGCCAAAGAGTCTAAAAGCAGAGAGAGTGCGCATTTCTGGTTCAGAAAAACGGGGCAAAGAGTCTAAAAACAGAGAGAGTGCGCATTTCTAGTGCAGAAAAACAGGGCAAAGAGTCTAACAGCATAAAAACGTGCCAAAGAGTCTAAAAGCGGGGAGAGTGCGCATTTCTAGCGCAGGAAAACGGGCCAAAGAGTCTAAAAGTTGCCGTAATTAAGGAGTTTAATATTAAGAGACATCATGAAATGAAACATCAATTTGAAAAATCTTAGTTTACACAACACTGTCAAAGATAAAGATAGCAAGTCAAGTAAAATGGTGTGTAAATAAAATAATCAGGAAAAAAATATTATTTAAAGTGGTATATTTCATTATTTGTTTTATTACAGAGTGTGGCCCGTGACTTCAAATATATTTCTCCTTCTGGCCCCAACAAAAACAGTTTGGACACCCCTGGTTTACATTGTAGATTCTCACTGAAGGCATCAAAACTATGAATGAAACACATGTGGAGTTTTAGTAAAAGAAGGTGAAATAACTGAAAACATGTTTTATATTCTAGTTTCTTCTAAATAGCCCACCACCCTTTGCTCTGATTACTGCTGTGCACACTCTTGGCATCATTCTCTCAATGAGCTTCAAGAGGTAGTCACATCACCGGAAATGGTTTTTCAACAGTCTTGAAGGAAGGAGTTCCCAGAGGTGTTTAGCACTTGTTGGCCCCTTTGCCTTCTTCACTCTGTGGTCCAGCTCACCCCAAACCATCTGGATTGGGTTCAGGTCTGGTGACTGTGGAGGCCAGGTCATTTTTTTTGTTAAGTACGTAAAACTCTACATGTGTTCATTCATAGTTTTGATGCCTTCAGTGAGAATCTACAATGTAAATAGTCATGAAAAAAAAAAAAAAAAACGCACTGAAAAAGAGAAGGTGTGTCCAAACTTTTGGCCTATACTGTATAAGCAATATCACATTGGATCAGACACACCAAAAAAATCACATTTTCATGCACCTGTGCCACATTTTATCATCTGAAAAAGTCCTGAAGACTGTCACATTTCATTTGTTGGGGCAGGCGGGCAGATCTCTCTCGCTGAAAAGCAAAAGCAGAAGCGTGTCTGTGTACAGAGAAGCCTGTGGGGGTGAGAAGAAAAGCGCACTCCAAAATAGTGCTTGATTTAAAGACTCGAAATTGGATGCAGTCCGAGTCACTGAGAGCATCATTTAAAGCTAGACTACAATTGCCAAGCCTCATTTATCACCTTCACCTAAACGCGCCTGTCTGGATCTACCGGAAGATGCGCTGAGCTTATGTAACCGCCTCCAAATTTGTTATGCTTCGCTGTGCCTCTGCCATTTATTAGAGTATCAGTGCTCCGTAATTAAGTCGTGGCTTTTGGGGGCGCTGCCACTCTGAGTTATTTTTTTATTTATGTATTTTCAGTACAAAGTCTTGACAGAAAATACAGTAAAAAAAGAAAACCAACCAAATAGGTAATCTTATTGACTTACTACAAAGGTAGTTATTACAATATAAATCATTAATGAGAACCTACAGGGGTTGGACAATGAAAATGATACACCTGTCATTTTAGTGTGGGAGGTTTCATGGCTCAATTGGAGTAGCCTGGTGGCCAATCTTCATTAATTGCATATTGCACCAGTAATTAGCAGGGTAAGAGCACAGTTCTGCTCGAAATATTGCAATGCACACAATCTGGTGACATACCAGAGAAACATAAAGAGGACAAATTGTTGGTGCATGTCTTGCTGGCGCATCTGTCACCAAGACAGCAAGTCTTTGTGATGTATCAAGAGCCACGGTATCCAGGGTAATGTCAACATACCACCAAGAAGGACCAACCACATCCAACAGGATTAACTGTGGACGCTGCTAGAGGAAGCTGTCTGAAAGGGATGTTCGGATGCTAACCCGGACTGTATCCAAAAAACAAAACCACGGCTGCTCAAATCACAGCTGAATTCAATGTGCACCTCAACTCTCCTGTTTCCACCAGAACACAAAATTCTTGTGGTCTAAAACCATGTGTTTTAGTTTCATTGTCCAACCCCTGTACATACCCATACAAAATATTTTAGTTGTAGAAGTGTTGTAGAAGTTTGACCAACTGTAGGAGAAAAAAACAATAAGAGACAACACTCTATTTGCTCACTACGGACAGTAGAGTTTTTATAAGGGTCATCTACACTACCGTTCCGAACCTGTTGATGGCTGCTTCACAGAATGTGAATACTGTGAATATGATTTTGTGTCAAATAAAGACAGCGCATGCATTATCATGGCTCATTATTGCACTGGGAGTCAGGCCTGAGGCACACGTCTAGGTCCAGTTCTTTTCCTTGTACTCATAAATGATGCAACACTTGGTGCTGTCAGCCATGTGGGGAAGTATGCGCACCACAAGGACGTACTGCTGGCACAACATCTGCCACAAGCTCAGAGCCGGCCGGCACAAGCATACAAAAGAAAATTCCAATTCCAACATCGGCCAAAAAAAAAAAGAAAAAAAAAAAAGTAGAAACAAACAAAAACACAACTATTTTTATACATGAGGACCTCGGTCAGAGATGCCCCATTTCTCGCTGCTAGCATCACCTGCCCATCAGTGATGGTGCAAATCAGAGGGTTTGGCTTTATTATGCAAGTCCTCTCCTGTGGCTCTCGGTGGTCCGGCTGCAAATGCCAGTACAAAATGTCATTTCAAATGTAACCTCAGCCGCCTTGTTAGCTATCTCGCCTGTTCTCAAAGGCGGGGAGTACCTTACGCTTACTCACTCACGTGAGCTAGAATAGAATGTGTATAGATTTGTACTTTCTAGTACTACTACCAATACTAGAAGTAGCAGCAGTAGAAATTGTAGTAGTAGTAGTAGTAGTAGGAGGAGGAGGAGGAGGAGGAGGAGAAGGAGTGCCAGTTGCAGTAGTAGTTGAAGTAGCAGGAGTAGAAACTGTAGTAAAAGGTAGAAGAGGAGGAGAAGGAGGAAAAGGAGGAGTACTAGTAGTGCTAGTAGCAAAAGTAGTAGCAGCAGTAGAAGAAACCATAGTAGTAGTAGCAATAGTAGTAGATACAGCAGTAGTAGATACAGTAGTAGAAAAAACTGGAGAAGTAGGAGGAGGAATAGTAGGTAGATGAGAAAAGTACCACTATTGGTAATATGGAAAACAGTAGTAGTAGGAGTAGCAGAGGTTTAAACTCTAGTAGAAGAAGTGTCAGTATCAGTAGTAATAGCAGTAGCAGTAGTAGAAATTGTAGTAGTAGTAGGAGTAGTAGTAGAAGTGCCAGTATCAGTAGTATTAGAAGTAGAAGTGCCAGTATCAGTAGTATTAGTAGTAGCAGAAGTAGAAACTGTAGTAGTAGTAACAGTAGTAGTAGATGTATAAGTAGTAGAAACAGTATTAGTAGTATTAGTAGTAGCAGTAGTAGAAGCAACAGCAGTAGTAGAAACTGTAGTAGCAGTAATAGTAGGTGTAGCCATAGTAGAAACTATCATAGTAGTAATAGTATTTGTAGCAGTAGTAGAAACTGTAGTAGTAGAAGTAATAGTACTTGTAGTAGTAGTAGTAATAGCAGCAGATGTAGCAGTAGTAGAAACTGCAGTAGTAGTAGTAGTAGTATTAGTAAAAGTATTTGTAGCAGTAGTAGAAACTGTAGTAGTAGCAGTAGTAGTATGAACTGTAGTAGTAGTAGTAGTAGTAGGTATAGCAGTAGTAGAAACTGTAGTAGTAGTAGTAAAAGTATATGTAGCAGTAGTAGAAACTGTAGTAGTAGCAGTAGTAGTATAAGCCGTAGTAGTAGTAGTATAAACTGTAGTAGTAGTAGAAGCATCAGCAGTAGTTGCATTAGCAGTAGTAGAAGCAGCAGTAGTAGTAGTAGTAGTAGTAGTAGTAACAGTAGCAGTAGTATGTACTGCAGCAGTAGTAGAAACTGCAGTAGTATTAGTAATAACAGTAGCAGTAGTATGTACTGCAGCAGTAGTAGAAAGTGCAGTAGTAGTAGTAGTACTAGTAGTAGTAGTAGAAGCAGCAGCAGTAGTATGTACTGCAGCAGTAGTAGTAGTAGTAGTAGTAGAAGCAGCAGCTGTAGTTGCATTAGCAGTAGTAGAAGCAGTAGTAGTAGTTGTTGTTGTAGTAAAAGTAGCAGTAGTATGTACTGCAGTAGTAGTAGTAGTAGTAGTAGTTGTTGTAGTAGTAGTAACAGTAGCAGTAGTATGTACTGCAGCAGTAGTAGTAGTAGTAGTAGTAGAAGCAGCAGCAGTAGTTGCATTAGCAGTAGTAGAAGCAGCAGTAGTAGTTGTAGTAGTAGTAGTAAAAGTAGCAGTAGTATGTACTGCAGTAGTAGTAGTAGTAGTAGTAGTTGTTGTTGTAGTAGTAACAGTAGCAGTAGTATGTACTGCAGCAGTAGTAGTAATAGTAGCAGTAGTAGTAGTAGTAGTAGTTGTTGTAGTAGTAGTAACAGTAGCAGTAGTATGTACTGCAGCAGCAGTAGTAGTAGTAGTAGTTGTAGTAGTAACAGTAGCAGTAGTATGTACTGCAGCAGTAGTAGTAGTAGTAGTAGTTGTAGTAGTAGTAACAGTAGCAGTAGTATGTACTGCAGCAGCAGTAGTAGTAGTAGTAGTTGTAGTAGTAGTAACAGTAGCAGTAGTATGAACTGCAGCAGTAGTAGTAGTAGTAGTAGTAGTAGTAGTAGTAGTATGTACTGCAGCAGTAGTAGTAGTAGTAGTAG